>NC_084853.1:42003449-42719363 GCF_951802175.1 Populus nigra | reverse complement strand
CACTAATTGAAGGATGTGGACAAAAAACAGTAAATCAATTGATTAAATCCACACTAATTGATTCGGATAAATTTTTTAAACCTAGGTTAATATTTTAAATTTGCAACACGTGAAATTGAAAACTTGGGTTCAATTAAAAATTTCAACTGTCAACCAGTTTAATACTAAATGATAAAATTAAAAAAAAAATCTCCAATTAAAAAAGTAACCAAAACAAAAAAAGAAGGAGGAGGAGGATCAAATATGAAAGGAGAAAAAAAATAAAGGAGTGAAATCGAAAAAGAAAACAAATTAAAAAACTATCTTAAATAAAAAAAATCAAAAGAATGAGTATCAAATTTGATAGATAAAAAAAAAATTAAAGAATGATGCAATTGAAAACAAAATAAAATTTGAGAAATGAATTAAAACAAATAGATATAAAAAAGTCAAGGACAAAATCAAAAGAAAAGAAACTTGAATGGCTGATATGGAAATATGGAGGGCTACACATGGTTTTTTAATGTCTATCTAGGATGAAGAAGAGAAAGAAAGGAAAAAAAAAGAAAATGATGTCGGTGACGCATCAGAGGATCGACGAGTATACACGTCGTACATAGAAGAAAAGGAGGTTGAGACGAATCTAATGACATGACAATATCTGATTTTTTACCATCATATGTAGCCACATGAACTGTCCAAAGACGGTGGAGTGGATGACAAGTGTAACGCACGCATCAATAACTTTTTATGTTTTATTTTTTTTAAATACCATCATGCCTCAAGGATCCAAGCATTATTACAAAATTAAAAAAAAAACACTTTGCAATTGTGACCTAGCCCCTCAAGCCAAGCTTTAAAAAACTTGTATCCAAGGGTAATAAAATAATTAGATTGTAGTGAAAAAAATGAAATGCCAAAAAGGACCATAAATCATAATTAACTAATTATTTGCTTTTAAAGATAACAAAGTCATTTAATTGAGCAAAAGATTAATGAAAAGAATAAGCCACTGCTTAACAATTCAAAAATGATAAATGAGGAAAGGAAAAGATCATTTTACCTTTAAAAAGGCACTCAAGTGAGTTTTTTCAAAGGTAAAATTTTTGTCAATAAATAAAGACATATATATATAATGATGATGAATCAACATTTATCTCTTTTAGCACAAAACTAAGAAATAGTTGGGCCTAAAATTGGATCTATATCCAAACATTAGAACAATTAGGTTTTTAAAATTGAATCAAGATTTTTTTTTTATGTTAGCAGTGAAACAATTAAGTTTTTAATATGATAAGATAAAAATCTCTTTACCGAGAAAGACTTTTCTTAAACTTTAGATAGACTAACGGTTAAAAAACACATCGTTTTCTTAGTTTATATTAGACAAATAAATAATACAACTTACTTCAAGTAAGACGTACTAGAAGTGCTAATATCTTTCATGTACGCAATCAGTATCTTTATCAAGAATCTGAAACCAGTTAGGATTTCTAGTAATCAAAATATTAGATGGTGACTTCTATTTCTATTTTTATTACTGATAAAAAACAAGAATCTCTATCTTTTTAACTTATATTATTTCTGACAATCCCAATTTAAAAGGATAATCACCGTAATGTCGTATACACGTGCCACAACATAATTAACTTATAATAGAACCTATAAAATTTTTTTGTTAAATAAACATATCTTGTTTGGAAACACCATCAAGTGATTTGATCGCATGTTTTAGATTTTTTTTTAATTACTAAAGAAATTCAAATTTAACACTGGCTACATGAGCCCATTTTACCCCAAACAACAAGAAGCGATCTATTTAATTTAGAGATACAGCGTGAATCTCCATGTTCTTGCATAATCTTCACGCGAACAAAGTCCATTTGAAATTTGTCATGGACATGACTAATGAGGTTTAAAATGGCCTTATCGCATCATTGTTTTTAGCTACCTCGGTTTCGACACCAGTCTTAATTTTTTGGACTATGACCAACCGGCCATGACTCGACCAGATTTCCTAGATCTCCGAGTAATCCAAATTGGTCGAACGAATATTGCAAGAATCAGTCAACTGACAATGTAATTTCGAAATGAATATATGTTTGATGTAATTCCGTAATTTCATTTGTTCCATCCACAATAATATAGGAAATTGTTTCAGAAATTTGTATGCAAATTTTTTGAGTATAAACCGAAACTATAACAGAAAATTCTTGCATCGTGGCAATACATAAAGAGTCCAAGCTGATGAGAGTCCTTGTTAAAACCATTTATCCATGCTGCTAATCAATTTTCACTTCTCAGTTTTATAGTAATAGAGTTTATCTTGCATGAGTTAAAAAAAAAAAACCCTCATAATAAAACAACTCTCATTTAATATCTTCAATTAATGTCATTGATATTTTTTTGATTATTGGATTAATTTATTTTTATATTTTTTCGCATCTCAATCCAATAAATATGAGATTTGTTGAATGTATTTAGATAATATTCAATGAATGCCCTAAGAGCATTTGTTATTCATTAGCCTTTGCCACGTCTAGATGATGAATCTCAAATTATCTCGACTTTTGGGAATTTGACCAAGTCGTTTCAAGCAAATTATGCATGGTATTTTCACTTTAAAATAAATTTTAATAAAGCGTTGTCAAATAATCTACGGATATGATTAAAAAACCATTGAAAGTCTAGATTGATATTGGACGAGTAATATCATGGATATTTTTATAAAGCCATTAATTTAAACAAGGTCACAGTTTCCCTCTCCCCATCAACGCCTTTCATTGTCATCATGTCACGAATTCAAAGATACGAATGAGAACAAATTTTCCAAATTTCCAAGTCGATATCTCGTCGAGACCAATTTACGGGGCAAAACTTTCCATGAAGTTACTAAGATATAGTCAGGAAAACAGGACTGAAAAGGAGGGATGTAGAGGGTGCCTCGTCGCTTCTTCCTTCTAGAGAAACAAACCCGTGTGGGCCTATGCCAATTTACGGCCACGCTTTGCTTTTTTATTTTAATTAATATATGTGTTTAAGATAATTTGTATATATATATCAACTAATTTTATAAATTCTGAAATTAATAATTATATAAGTCTTTAATGATATTAAACTTTATAAAACTCGAAACTTAGACTCTAATTAATTAGTTAAGTTATAGCTCTTAAAATTAAAAAATATAAAATCAAGTAAGAGGGTACCGATAGCTTGATGTTAGGTGGGAAACTCTGAATGACCATGTGCAGAGATGATGTTCCCTTTCTGTTTTCAACATTTTTGATTGGGATGATTCAATGTAAGTTGTAATTAGGCGTTCTCGAGCTTTGAATTTTCAAAATGTACAACGCCTACCAATCATTGTAGCAGTGGAGCGTTCTTCGTAAGCATGAATTGTAAGACGAAATAGTTGCTAAATGTATGACTTGTCAGCTTTGAAGAAGTCCCCTTTTGAACTTGAGACTGACTATATGGGCAGCGATCCACCCCCCCTCGAGAGAAATTATCTCTTCTCATTTTGCAGATGAAGATTTGGTCCGGTAGTTTTACTCGTTAAATTAATTTCGTGTTTCAGTAATTTGCAAGAGGATTTTCTCTTATTATACCCCTAATTAAAACTTAATTATTTTATTCCAGATACCGAAGGAAAACAAAACAAAATCGTTATGAATAAAAGACAAAATATGGATATAACCTTATTTACACTCAATTTGCCATCTCCTCTTTCTTCTCTCTTTAAACCACCTCTTTGCAATTTTTTTTTTTTTGATTTACGTGGGGTGTCCGGGCCAGCTTGCGCGCACTACGACTATTCTCCACGGTCCACTGGACATCCTGCAAGCCCAGGGGCAGGTTAGGCACCGCGGAGGTGACAGGCGTACAAATAGAGGGTCGAACCCGGGACGGGGACGGAACAAGTCACACGATTGACCACAGCAGCTAGGCCCTCAAATGCACCTCTTTGCAATATTGAATTTATTAGTAATGCCTTTGTTGTCATACGAAATATATTTTTTTTAAGTTTTTTGTTGGACGTAGGACTTCACAACTTGTTCAACCATATTTTCCCCATGATCAATTGAAAAAGAGCTTGCTCTGTTATTTTGCTCCTCTACTCCCATTCTTAGAATAAGATCTTCAAATTACATCTTCTTACACCATTGCTTAGGGTACATAGTTCTTGATTTTTTTCCCCGAGATGGCAGTAAGTTATCGATAATCATGGCCACTTGGAGAGATTCAATTAGACCATTCTCTCTCATACATGATAAGTTCAAACTATTAGACTTGTCTCGTCACATTTCTTGAATCAATTATCTTCGAGTCAAGAAATTTGATGGTTATGAATTTTTTCATGTCGGGATCCTTAGACTTAACTATCGATCCGAGGATTTTCATAGTGATTTTGTACTAGTGATGGGATTATATACACCATATATATAGTATATTGAAGAAAAACCTAGATTATGACACTTTTCAATATCATCTCCAAGCTTAGAAGTCATATCAGACGCGATTAATCCCGACACAACCGTGTTTACCTGAAAAATCATCTTAATTAGACCTAATTTTCATGCAAAAACCTGGAAAGTGCAAAACTTTAACAAAAAGATAGCACTCCTGAAAACTGACGGTAACCAAAGGATAAAACTCTTGAAAACTCAGTACTATTTCTGCTTGCATATTACTTTGCAGCAGTCTTTGTCAGGCCAATAACACCCGCCTTTACAGCACTAAGGTTGGCTTGCCCCACAGTGCCAACCAAACCAACAATTAATGCCATGTTAATAATCCTTAATTCCCTGTAGAATTTAAAACTTCACTCACCAGAACTTGAATAATGTTCTCGTCCTGTTTAATATTTAATTTCTGGGAATCACTTACGGTGGTAAGTCTTAGAGTTATTTTAACTTCGAGATAAAACTCCATGCTGTCAGTACAAGTTTCAACATGAAGAAATGGAATTCGAGTCCATGACAGCTTCTCAACAACAAAGTGACACTGTTGAAGCAGATCTATTAATAAGAGAAGTGCATTATGAACGAAAGAAAATTAAATTTGCAAGGAAAAACGGCTCAAAACTGTAACAAACTGGGCCTTTAAGGGCATAAATATGTCACTGAACAAACTTAGCTATAAGGACAACGAGAAAAGCAGCCCTCATCAACCTGCAGAGGAGATTGAGTTGGCAACACCGTTTTGAGACATAGGTTTTGATCTACGATCTTTAGCAAAGAGTTTGGCTGTGGATGTTGTGGTACGTACGTGAGCGAGTTCTGTCGAATGAAAAAATTGGAGGTTTTTTATGGTTCTTGATAAAAACAACAACAATTCATTTATAAATCACGAAAGGTGTTGGGATTATAAAAGATAAAAGAAACCAAATGGATTAAAAAAAATTGTTTTGATTTATATTTGACTTCTTGTTCATGGAGAGGGAGGGAATAAATCTTGGAGTGAGAAAATGATTTTCTGCATACAATGGATTGATCCTTTCGGTTGCGTTATATTATATGCGATATTATTTTTATTTTTTCATTAAAATTTAAATTTTGAGTTGATTCAAAAATATAAATGAATTTTTTTTTATTAGCATGGGTGTTCGGGCCAGTTTGCGCGCAACTCAACTAATCCCACAAGATCTGAAGTTAACGACCCTGTATAACCTTTCAGTGATCATCATGTTAGCAATCACAGGGCTCGAACTTAAAACTATAATAAGAGCAAACCTCCTGATCACAAGCTCTTATCATTAAAACATCCACTAAATAGTTTCTTTATTTTTATTTTAATCTAAAATATACCCGTTAATAATAATAAAAAAACAATTTCCAACATTTTTACTTGTCATTTTACTTATCATTGACAAAATCAGTAATATCATACTTACTTTATTAATGCAGCTGATACTCTTTAGAAAAAGGTGGACAATTAAAATTAAAAAGACATTAAAGAGTGTTAACACATATATAAAATATTATTTATTGGAATTGTATTTTGTGATTTTTTTAGTTTTTTTTTATTTAATCCTTTAAAAACCCAATCTTTTTTTATTTAGTTTTTTTCTTCAATATTAGGTTATTTAGGAAATTGTGCCTTTTAATTTATTTTGTTGGACTATATATTGGTCTCATGAATTTCAACTTTTAACGTTAGATCTATTGGAAGTGGGGCTATATAATTTATTTTTATTTTTTTATGAATTTATTCAAATCTCATGATTCAAGTCGTGAGTTTAACAAGTTAACCAAGATTAACTCGGATTTTATTTTAGGTTATGTTTTCTAACTAATTATTTTTTTATTTTCATCCTTTAATATTAGGTTTGTTAGAAACTAGACTTTATAATTTTTTTCTATGAGATTATCCTGATTTCATTACCCGAGTCGCAAGTTGGCTCATGTTAACTCTGTTTATTTTTTAAAGGTCATTTTCTAATTGAATATTTTTTAATTGGGCTTTACAATTTTTTTATTGTTTTTCATGAATTTATCCTGATCTTATGATCCAGGTCATGACTTTGCCATGTTGACATTATTTGACTCAGTTTTTTTTATCCTTTTTTATATTTTCTCTCGATTCCACCATCCAATTACTAAATCTTCTTCTTATTTTATTTTTTTTTAATTTTATATTTCAATAATAGATTATTATGGAAATGATCTCTGTAATTATTTTTCGTGAAGTTATCCCCGTCTCATAAATTTATTTTTTCTCGATTTCAAACTTCAACATTGAGCCTATTAGAAATGAAGCTTTGTAATTCTTTGTATTTGCTTTTTATAAAGTTATCTTGGTCTTATAATCTAGGTTGCGGGTTTAACAGGTTAGCCCGTATTGATTTGAGTTTCTTTGTTCTTTTTTATTTACTTTTTATGGGATTGTCAATCTCATAACCCAATTTTTCCCGAGTAGGTTTTTTTTTTAATTTTATCTTTTAATATTAGATTGATTAGGAATCAATTTTTATAATTCATTTTGATTCCTATAGAGTTATCACGGTTTGAACAAATTAGCTTTGATCGATTCAATATGTAGTAGTTTTAATATTTGAGAAAAAAATATCATATAATATATCATAGTATAAATATTTTAAAAAATATATCATTCAATATGCATAATATTTTAAATTTATAATTTATTAAAAATACATTAACAACATTGAAATATTATTTAACCTTGAAAAAAAAAAAACTAACGTGCAGCAGGACGACACGAGTGAATGATATATTCTATAATTTAAAAGCTGTCCCTTGCAAGGTCGCAATATCTGTAAAAC
The DNA here is from genome assembly GCF_951802175.1 of Populus nigra. Classification (NCBI taxonomy): domain Eukaryota; kingdom Viridiplantae; phylum Streptophyta; class Magnoliopsida; order Malpighiales; family Salicaceae; genus Populus; species Populus nigra. Next base: position 42,712,102 of record NC_084853.1, on the reverse strand, counting down.
ACTTTTTTTTAACGATACTATAAATGTAAGAACCGTGTCACGAGGCCGGGCCCGTAATCTTCGATTGGAAAATGATGGATTCCATCAGTTGTATATTCGAAAGCATGCTCGGTAGGGAGAATGGTGGCTAGAATAGTCTGAGTAAAATAAAAGATTGAAATAAATAAAAATCCGGTAAAATCTATTTAAATTTTTTTTTAAATATGTTTTTTTTCTTAGCTAAAAATTTATTTTTTATATACTTTTTAATTAGTTATTAATCATTTTCAAAGTTAATTATATAAATATTATAAGATGTTTAATTTTTAAAATATGAGATTTGAAACCCTTTAGTATATATACTTTATGTTTGCAAGAAAAAAATTATTTTTTTAATATGAGATAAAAAATCTTTTTAGTTTAAATACTTCAACTTTAAAAGATAGCATTCTAATATATATGGTATCTTTTAAATGTGGAATAAAAAAAATTTTGAAATAATTTTTGAAATTTTATTATTTATAATATATCCAGCTGATATCTACATGGATTATTTTTTATTTTTTTTATATAAAATATTAAAATTTTAAATGTTTTTTAAAGTTGACTGAATCAACTCATATAACTTAAAACCAAATTCTTTGACCAGGTAAACTCCGGATTGGGTCTGTTTGTTATGTTTTTTTTTTTTTTTGATTATCGTGGGTGTCTGGGCCAGCTTGCGCGCACCTCGACTAATCCCACGGGCCCTGAAGTTAACGACCATGTAAGCCTCCAGTGGCCATCATATGAGCAGCCATAGGGTTTGAACCTGAGACCTAAGAGGGAGCAAACTCCTTAGTCCCAAGCTCTTACCACTAGGCCAACACCTAGATGGTTAAATAAGGAATATTTAGCTGTTTGTTATGTTCAAAAGGCGTGTTGTGTGGATGCATCTCTGTAATAGAGGCTGTTCAATCACTTGTCGAAAGCACATCTTGACTCACGAGATGATGGATTTCATCTGGGATTCCATGCCACCCTCTAGGGAGACCGTTTTCTCCTTCCTTGACGTTCTGGGTCTCCAGCCTTTGGATTTCATTGTTCTGGTCCTGGCACGTAGCTGGGAAGCTGAAAATAAGCTGCAGCTACAAAAGAATTTTCCTAGAGTATTATCTTTGCATATTATTCGAATTATAAAAAACAAGAAATACAGCAGTGTACCCACACTACATTATAGGGCGTTTTTTCCTTTTAAAAATGATGTTACTTAGTGCAAACACGTTTTAAAAAATAAAAAAAAATATAGTGCAAACACGTTTTAAAAAATAAAAAAAAATATATGACTCAAATTATAGATTGGGATTGAGTTAAATAAGTTGGTTTTGTTTTAATTAGATGATAAAAAATAACATTAAATTGATCAAATTAAAAAAAAATGATAACGTGAAAAAAAATATTATGTAAATACAAAAAATCTTTATGAAAATATTTTAATATCTTTGAAAGATAATGTTAAATTTTTTAGATGAGAAAAAAAAACATTATTATAATATGCTAGTAAAAGTGCAAATGAGTTTGGATAGGGTTTAGCTTTTGTAAATGTTTTGAGGCAAAATCTATACAAGAAAACTCGGACTGACGTCTCTCCCAGCCTGCAAGTGTTTGGGCTGGCAAGGTATGTAATTTTATTGAAGCCAGGCTTTAACTTAAAAGGCGGAGGCCCAAAACGGGGCTCGAAGCCCATTTATTCCCAATCTCTGCGTGGATCCTATTTCTAGTCTCTTTGTGTGATGATTCCAATTTTCAGTTCGTTCAAAATTTCAAATAACAATATAACAGCAATAAGGTGAAGCAAAAGAAGAACACACACGAGAAATTTAAGAGTTTTCCAATACTTATTACATATTACCTCTGAGGAACTCCGCAATTTTCCAAAACACCAAGCATAATATTTCAATATTTTTCACCCCAATTACTACAATCTAATAATGAGTTGTCTAATACTTAAATTACAAGAACAGCAATGGTATTCTCCAATTCCAACAAGCCAGATTTCTGTCCTGTGAAGAATCCATCCCCAGCAAAAACTTCTCTACTGACATAATTCCAATTTCATATACCTGCATTAAAAAGCAGAACTCGAAGCTTCGGTATCTGGAAATTTGGAGATTATTCTTCATCTTTTCTAGACACCTGGTACCTGGAATTTAAGGGGTCTGCGTGTTCAAGAGTGGGTCATGAAGGACACGACCTTACTGCACAGTATTAATTTACGGGCCAATGAGAATGTACCTTGAGGTGTCCTTGTTTCTTCATCCCGTTTGCACAGCGAACCTCGCTATTTTCGTTGTTGCTGGGTCTTTGTAGCGGAAGAAACGAAAAAGGAAAGAAAACATTCAGCTATTTTTACATTTTAGAAACTCTCTTTATGGTATGGTATGTCGAAATAAGATCTTGTTCTTCCCTTTAACAAATAACAGAAGACACGAAAAGAGCTCGAGCATTGATAAGAATGGTCTTGCTCACTGTAACATGTGTATGGACAAGACATGGGGATTTTCTTAAAAATAAATTCAGCAATCATTACAGTAAATGTAAAAATTTTAGAGAATAATGTCGTTTGATTTTTTTACTGAAATAACATGCTTTTAGAATGGTTTAAAAACACAGAAACATGATATTTAACTAAATATTACAGTTAAAAACGTTGAATCAATTATTATTTTGTAGCGGTTATCAACAGTGACATTATCAACCATTTTTTCGTTCTCCTTCTCCATAATTACTACTAGAGACTGTAATCACCAAGCCCTTCACTTCAACTCACGGCCAGCAACTCCTCACCACCAGCAACACAAAAGGCTCTCATTCTGCAGCCGACAGCCAACATTTCAGGTGGTATTAGCTCGGGAGTTGAAGACAATATATATTCGTTGTCTCAAACAAAATCATTCACCCTTTTAAATTTTAACTGTTACAGCAAAATCCAAATAGCAACTTGCCACTTGCCATCGTTGGAAAGAACGGATTATGTTGCCACAACTTTCCCATCAACCCCCTCCCCCACACCATCACCAACAAAATTCGCTTGGCTCGGTATAAAGATGGTGAATAAATCATTATAAAAATTGATGAAATGCTGCAGCTTACATATGGTACTCGATTATCACTCCAATAATGGGAGTCGGATGGAATTTGATGGCCAGTTCATGTTTTGTATTAATGGGATGTATGGGTTTCTAGAGTGTGTATGATATTATAATAGGGATTATTTTTTAAAGTTTTTTTATTTAAAAATAAATTAAAATAATATTATTTTAAAAAATATATTTTAAATAAAAAATTAAACTTTAACCAATTTCCATTTCAGCTCCAACACCAAACCCAAACAAGAGGTAAGATAATGATGAGGGGTCATCCCCTCACACACAGAGGGGGGATAAAAAAAAAAAGAAGAGGAAATTCTCCATAGCTCATAGATTTTAGTAAGTGATTTGGAAATTTACAACAGAATTGACAATGAACTCAAGTAGAGAGATTATTTGATAAATTTCAAAATTAGAAAGGACTAAACATACAAAATTAATAAACACATAGAGACCAAATTATAATTTAATCTAGAAAGAAAAATTCAGAGAGAAGAAACCTATCATTATCCGGTATGGGATGCGGGAAAACAAATTTGGAATTAAAATTTAAGTTAAGCTGTGTTTAGTAATTGGAGAATATACCTCGTGCTTATCATCTATTTAGCAAATAACCTCGTAAGAGATGTAATAAAAAGGAGAGAAAGCAAATTTTCTTCCTTGATTTTTAAAATTCAAAATTCGAAGTTATTAGTTATTACTCTTTCCTTTCATCGATCTGTTTTAAGCAAGACGCCAAATCCTTCATAGTTCTTAGCGCGACTCAATAAATTTATTAATTTTTTTAATTAATATATTAAGTCAATGTGAAAGATGTATTTTTAAAATTATCCCAATAAAAGATTTAGTCTTGATATATAATATATAAATTCATCTAAATATATATCTTAATGTTATATAAAAAACAAATTCTCTAGTATGGAGCTATATATAAAGCATACATATATATATATATATATATATATATATATATATATATATATATATATATATATATATATATACATCGTCCATTTACCTCACATTTTTTATATTTAGACAAATCATCTCTCTACAACTAAAGAGAATTTGAAATGCTCCACCAAATCCATCATAACACATAAGAATGAAATAATTGTATCGTTTTAAGAACTATGATCAATACTTCATCCTAAAAACTGCTATCATCATCGATTCATCAGCGTAGCTTCAAAACTGAAGCATATAGTCAATAATCAACATAATCATAATAAGCTTGAACGGTAAAAATATGGTTATGGACACATATATATACTAAATATGGTTATGCGCTTAATTTTGGGAGACTCTAGCAATATATTTTTGTAAAAATTTTAGATTAAAAAAAGAAAGAAGAGTAAATCAGAACCCATCTCTCCTATTTTTTTAATGGGAGAAGGGAAAGAATTCGTGGGGATGGTCCAAATTAACCCTAAACGAGAATATTTTGGGAGCTGTGGCTCCCTTCCCCGTTCCGGCTACCATTACCGTCACCGCTGAATAATTAAACATATAAATTCCATTATACGCATTGACAACAAATCTCGTATTCTTTATTGGGAAATAATAAAAAATAGTCAATTTAAATACGGGGAGCAGCTTTTATGTTTCCTTCCTACGTATGATTATTTGAGGACAATCATGTATATATAATAGCAGTTCAATGTCAATGACAAAGCCAGTGCTGAATAATGAGGCAAATCACAATCACTTTGGCATGATCTTGTGGCAGACTACATAAGCGAAGCCCTACAATAATAACAGAGAAGAACATAAGAGGGTGATAAGCACATTTCCTAACAAACTGTTACAAACTTATTAAAAGGCGTTAGGAATGACATCTCTTTTGCTCTCTTCGTCGACTGGCAAACCCTTCACCGTGTCTCATTAGCCAAAATCTCTCTATTTCTTCAGCTTTGCGTCCTGGAATTCGACCAGCGATCAAAGCCCACCTGCAATATAAATCGTGACTGTTTACGATGATTTTACAAAACGGAGAACAATATTTTTCCCCTTTTTGCACACACACTGACAGACAAAGCAGCTAGCCAATGTAATTTTTTTTTATCAAGAATCAAATTCATTCTGCAGGCCCCGTATATATGCTTGTGGTTTAATTACTTATGAAATGACACTACGATTGCTTATGATCCAACAAAAAAGGGAGAAGTCCCCAGTTGACCAGTAGGCTGAATAGAAAGGTGGAAAGTGGAGTTCTAAAGCGAAACCGTTGTTTGCATTAGCAAACATTAAAGGACATTTTCTGGGTTTTACCAGAATACTTATAGTTAGGCTTGAAAGGGAAAGGAATCATCAATCATGGCCCAGCGACGTGCTAACGAGTTAAACCAGAGTTAAGAGTTAAAGCCACTGAAGCAACATGGCCACAATCAAATACACTGAATATGAAGGGAAATTGGTTACATTTCACATAATAAGAATGTAGTTCACCATAATTATAGCAGCAAAGCTTCTTTTAATTAGTGCTTAAATCGTTCTGTCATCAGAGGAAAAAAAAAACCTGCATTACACGTGTAGGAGGATATTGGTATATATAGGAATTTTGTAAAATGCCTTTGGAAATTTCCACAGGCATCATCTTACAGTGCCTTTCCAAAACAATTTCCATTTTTTATGAAAAATATAAGTGATAATTTTCAACTAACTTAATAGGGAGGGTGAAACACCAAATAAGATCATTCTAGACCATGTTGGATTCTGTAGGTAGAAATTTAAACGATGACCGGATACATCGCATAAACCTTTACCTTTGATTTTCTACATGAAAAATACCGAAGACATTCTAGAAGGCAACTCAGTCTCTCTCTTTCTTGTTTTTCTTTTAATAGAAGAATGAACTCTTCTTAACATGGGAGAAGTTCACGAATTAAAGTTTATTAACCTTAATGTTTAGGATGATAGATTAACATGTTAATTTTATGTATATTATTTTTGTCTAAAATACATGTTTAAAAAAGATTGAAAGCAAGGATTTAATATTTTCAGACTCATATCTTGTTGATCCCTAATTAATATAAAACTGATGGTTTTTCTAGAGCTTTTATTGAACCGTAAAACTCTTTTTGTTTTTTTATCATAATATTTAACATAAAATATTAATGTTAAATATATTCATTTTTCTATATCTTTAAATATATAAAAATCTTTAAAAGCATCTTTTTTTTTATTTTTTTATAAATAATGTGTGATAAATATTTATTTTTTATTAATAATATATACAAGATATTCATTTCTCTTTAGTACTATAAATATAAGATGACATACTAGTTTTTTTTCTCCCACAAACAAATAGGTTTCATGGGATATAAAGATCATATGTATATTTAAAAATACTTATGTTAATAATTTTTATTTTTTTAACGTACATTTATTTTCAAAGTTTCTTTAAAAATATCATTATTTTTTTTCTAAAAAAAAATACTTATTTAAATATTAAAAAAATTCCTAAATCTACAAAAAAAATAATCTGTAAAAGTAAATAACGAGACCGTAGCGCTGACCTACCTACTGGGGAAATTACCTTCCCATTTACACTAGCAAACAAAACTACACGGGACCCATCAATTTATAAGATCCAGGGGACAAATTAAGAAGAAGAATGGGAACTTTCCGGTTTGCATTCCAAAAAATAATAATGGATAATTATAAAAACCATCATATAGCATTAATAGTATTACTCTTTTTTTTAGTAATTTTATAAATTATATATTTTATATATTCGATAATATTTTATATTTTTAATAATATATTTTATTATGATTTTTTTTGTATGATTGTAAAATACAACTTATAAAAATATAGAAAAAAAGTAAAATTTATATCAGACTGATTTTTGTAATTATCCCTAATAATAACAAAGAGCAAGTTTCTTGATACGTTGCTTCTTTACCTGTCCCCCACCAGATTATGCATTCTGTAAATGAGATCTTCTTCTTGTTCTGACATGTTAATGAACTCCCACTCAATGCTGCTCACCTCTGCCAAATTATTACAGAGCAGGAGTGGTGAAGTAGCTAGAAAGAAAAGGAAGAAACTGTAAAGAGAAATCAATGGTCTCGCGAGAAATTAGGGTTATAAGATCAAATACAAAGAAGAAAGAAAGCAGGAAACGTGAAAAGGAAAAGAAGAAGCAAGCGCTCTAAAGCTTTAAGAAGGTAAAGAGAACCCACAAAGGGAATTGGTTCGAGCAGCAAACAGGAAAGAAATAAACCGGGAAACCGATGAAATATATATGAAAGACCATAGCAGGCATAATTATTAAAGTGTAGGAAACTGACCTTGTTCAGAACAACAAGATGTAGTCTTGGCTTGCTTCTTGCGACGTCTATCCATTTTGGTCGTACTTGTTTCAGGGAAGAAAGAATAATTAAGGAAAGAAAAGACACCGGGAAAGAGACGGGGGAGCTAGGCGAGAGCGAGAGTACAGGAGAGCATATTAATTAATAGAAGTGAAAGAGCTATATATCAATAGTTTCCCAAGAGAGACGTGACAAATAGCAGGGGAGGAGAGCAGAGGGATATTAAATTAAGTTATGGGTAGAAATGCGTTATATATATGGGCCATATATAGCTAGGGAGATCGAGTCCTACCAAACAAACAGATCGGAATTGTTTGACTTGCAGTTGTCCCGGTTGAGGGCATATGCTGGAGTCATGGTTCCACGGTTTCGGTCACTTCTTTTGTTGAAAACACACCTATTCCATTACCGTCCATGAGAGAGGAGCGCTTTAGCTCGCACAAGTTTGTCTTTTTAAAACATGGCTGGATTTATGCAACTACCGCGGAGTTTCTCGTTTTGTCTACTGCATGTTACATTTTAATGAAGCAAAAAGATCGCCAAGTTGTTCTAATGTCTATTTAAGTTGTTTTTTCTTTTCATTTTACATGAATATTAGGAATTTACATGTATTTTGATTAATCTTATAAGTTTTAAAATTAATAATTATATAAATTTTTAATAAAAACTTAAACCTATAATTATTAAAAAACAAATTTAAAATTTGATTGGTTAAAATATATTATTTAAGTTGCTTTTTGGTTGGGACTCATTATTGTTGGTTAATGATTCACCCAGCCCTGCTTTCACTGTAATAACTCTATGTCTATCATTATTTGTAGACATATTTCTCAGTTTTTAGCTTTAATATGATGCAATGAATATTAAGAATTATTTTTAAAAGAATATATGTAAATGTTGTGGACGTAATACGTGCAGCTGAAATTAAGTTTGAGGTATAGCTTTCATTCATCTTAACTTAGTGACTAAACTATAATAATAATAATAAAAATAAAAATACCATTGAAAAATACTATTAAAACACAAGTAAATTGCATAAGAATAATCGTGGTATGAGATTTGTTCTTTTTGTGATCTCAGGTTCGAACCCTGTGATTGTTCATATAATAACCACTGGAAACTTATATAGTCGTTAACTTCAGGGTCCGTAAAATTAGTCGAAGTGCGTGTAAGCTGACCCGGACACCCATGTTAATCTTAAAAAAAAATGATAATGGTATGGGTCTAAATAGAGAACTTTTCAAAATTAAGTTTTTCAAAAAACTTTTTTAAGCAAAAAAAACAAACATAGAAAACGAGAAAAATATTTTACCCAAAATTAAGGCGGGGATTATAAAATTATGATGTACAATTTATTATAGGCACCGAAATGACAATGAGCTGAAGTGCAGTATTCAATGGGCCTCTGTAAAAGTACTGACCATGACCGAGCCAATTGGCCGATAACATCCAAGTTGATTTGCCTTTGTAAAAGTAGACCTGGAGCATGCCTCTAGCAGAGATTTGCTTCTCTTACACTCAAGGAACCAGGTATACATAATGAAATTATTATTAACAAAAGCGACTTTGTTCCCTTAAAAAAGTTTCTTTTTTAATATTGCATTTTTTTATCCTGATTTTGTAATTTTGATGACAAGTTTTGTAAATTAATTCAATTTTTTATATTAAACTTTCTCTAAACTTCATCCTTCAATATTTAATTAATTTAGAATCAGGTTTCATAGTTTTTTTTTTTATTATTTTCTATGAGATTATCGTGGTCTTATTACCCAAATCACGAGGTTGGTAAATTAACCCGGGTTAACTCTAGTTGTTTTTTATTGATTTTTTAATTTTACCATTTAACAACAAAGTAGTTGAGAATTAAACTTCATAATTTATTTTAATTTTTTCTTTAAATTTATCTCGCTCACATGACTCTGGTTGCGGGTTTAACAAATTAACTCATTTCGACCAAAGTTGTTTTTTTTTCTAGGTCTTTTTTTAATTAATTTTTTTTTAATTTCAACTTTCAATATTAGGTGACTAATTGATAATTGAATTTTATAATTTGTTTTTATTTACTTTATATGGAATTATTCTAATCTTATAACTCGGGTCATGGATTTGGCAACTAATTCAAGTTAACCTAAATTGATCCAATATGTTTTTGTATCAATATTTTTTTAAAAAATATATATTAAAATTTATTTTTAGTCAAGTTATATTTAGTTAATTTTATCTTTGAACTTTGATTCGTTTAATGTAACCATATTATTATTTCCAATTAACATATAAACTGATTAGATAGTGCAAATTAGGAAATAAAAAAAAACAATACATTTTTTTTTCAAAGAATCCTCCAAAAAAACACACATTAGTAATCGAACATCTTCTACTCTTTATATATATAACTTGTTTTTATTTTCTTTTTCATCCATACATCCACAAGATAAAAATAAAAAAGCATAACTTTCCCTTATCTTTGAGAACCAAACAAAAGAAATTTCATTCCACCAATTTATCTTTCATGATCTCCATACAAATGGTAACGGAAAGGGACTGCAAGAAAGTCCACTAACAAAGTGTACCTAAACAGGCTAGAAAACAAAACAACGGGCTTAAATTAAACCTAGTTCACCCACGTGCTCTCAACCTTCCCCACCTAAAAAATCAAACGCCATGAAATTACGAAGAGTTCTTGTATATTTTTCCCTTATCAATCATTTTATTTTTATTTTTTTCCCAAAATATCTCACCTTATATTGAGCTTCCCATAATATCCCTTAATGTATGAAATTATTACCTTTACCCTCATGAACATTAAATTATTGTTCTTTTTTTTTCCTCTGCCACTCCAGAATTCTCACCCCGACATGGAAATAGATAATGAATACTCCATCTGTAAAGAGCTGTGCACATCTCAGGTGATAATGTGTCGCATATTCGTCTTAAACAGAAAAAACAGCGCCAGATTTCAAGCAAAACACAATAGAGGAATTGAAAACATTAAAATGTAGAGTTGTAGACTCTTAGTTGGATTTCAGAAATAAATAAATAAATAAAATTAAAGGAGAGCAAGAAGACAAATCACTAGGAGCCTCCATCAGCTTTTTTCAGGTGTTTTTGTTTTTGTGGTTGAGACTTAAATAGAACACGATAGTTTCGAGGCAGCCAAACTATATATATAAAGTTTAGCTATTAAAAATAAACTAAAGTTCAAGGACTATATCGTAGATCTGAAAAAAATCGGAGGGGCCACCCCTCACGGTTATTCTATGCGCTGCCCTTGGGATCTTAATCATTCTTTCTACACATATTCTAAGTACAGCAAAGGAGTTTAATTACTAGAATACCACATCAGTTCATAAACAAACTAGGAATTGCTGTGACTTGTCTTTTGCTTTATATTTTTAATTGATAATTTCAAAATGAAAGAAAGTATCAAGAAACAGAAAAAAAAAAGAGACAAGATTCTAATCAAGGAAGAAGAAGATAAGAAAGGATTGGGGAAGAAGAAGATGCATGCAGACAAACTCAATAGTCTTCTACTAACCTTACATGATGTATCCTGCGTGATGTGTGTTTCTCGTTGTGCATTCATAGTATTTGATAAAATATCCAAGAGATAAGTTGTAAATCTGTGATCTTTCACCTGCAATGATACTTTAAACATTAAATCAACTATAATGGTATTTTTATAATATTTTCGTTGTTGATTGAGTTTCTTGTGATTGACACAATATGTAAAGTATTATAAAATATATAAATAGTAAGATGTAATGTATTATTTTTTTTAAAAAATAATGGTAAAGTGTTAAGGCACTCAAGTATCAAGGATACCAAGGTGATTCTTTCTTGATATTTAAATAGTTTGTTGATATAAATGGCATAATTACACAGAAATAATGTTGTTAAATGTGGTTTAGTCTAACAAATCAACCCGGTAATTTATTGATTCAAGACCCGACTTTAATTACATTTTATATTAAACTAGATGAGAGTTCACACATTTAAACTTCTGGATAAAATTCAATTTGATTTTTATTTTAATTATTTTTTAAAATGTTAAAATAATCTTATTTTAAATTAATCAGATAAATCCATTCAATTCATGAATCGAATCTTATCCCATAAACGTTTTGTAATTATGTCAAGTGGCATAAGAGGGCACAGTACTGCTTTTGGAGCTATACAGTTGATAGTTGTTGCGGAATGAGCAACCGTTGTCCTAGCCCGCCTCCTAGTGGGGTTAATGCAGCTACTGTGTTTAGCTCCTTCCAAAATTTGGAGTTAGCTTTTATAGCCTCGTCGTAGCATTTGTTGCAGAATAGTTTCTGCCAGCATTTTTTATTATAATGAAGCGTGTAACACAACACATTTGGGAAGCCATTGATGAGAGCATAGCTAAAACCACCCTCCAGCCATGAATTTATTAAACGTTCAACGAAACCACACATTTACTGCTGGTAATCAACATGGTTCTGACATGGAACCGCATCAAGAAAGATAAATAATTCATCGGAAAGGACACCACAATTCCATGCTAGTCAAGCGTGAGATCTCAGTCTCTGGCACCACATTTACTTTTGGAAGAAAGAAACAAACTTCGGCACTGAGTTTTCACATGAGGCTGTCCTGTTAAAGGGATAAGAAAGGCCAAAAGGATCCAAAAAGTATGCTTTATCAAGACCCATTTGATCTTTATCGACGACAGTCTTCACCAAAAACACACTCTTTCCATTACTCCAAACACCAATATATTCTTGCACGTTCTAGCTGAATTACCTGTCTTGTTGGAACAGAGAGGACAGCCACCGGCCCGTTATATAATCTGGCTTTTGAAAAGTTTATATTGCCTTTGTAGACTCTCTGGAGATGCACCAAGAACATTGATTCGAAGATAAAATGCAACGTTCAGTTGGCATTTTCTTTTATTCAGTGCTTTACATCTCATTGCCTTTGTATTCAACTCATTCTGTTAGTTGATGCCCTTGTCTTCGAGAGCCTTTCACCAAACTTTGTACAGACCAGATTGTGCAATTCTCTACATCTTATTCCTCAACAGAAGTGTTCAATATTGACCCGATAATTAAAAGGAACTTCGATATGCGTAATGCATGAGGTTCCGGAAGTAAACTCAGGTCAAGGGAGAGGGAGGAAAGCTATTTGATTAACATGTTTATCAGTCGAAATTAGTAAAACAAAGTTGAAGTTGCCGAAGACAAGCACAAGAATTTGGCTTTCTGGACACATTTATTCACGTTAACTTTAACATTTATGCAGCCTGATTTAAACGGGTGTTGTACAATGTTGTTAAAATCACAAGTAGACTCGTATAATTTTATAGTTATGGTGCAAAATCATTTAAAAACTCGAAAACTAATTATAAAATCATACATAAAACCCGTAAACATCAAGTGAAATTCATGTTTTTACTTCCGGTTTTACGTTTCCAAGAGAAACACATGCTACAAAACAAAACGTTGCCAGTTGCCATCCATACTTAGAACCCTATCTCTTCAAAGCAGCCGCCCCTCATCTATCTCTTCCCCACCATACATGCTCATATACCCACCAGGCTGAACCAGTAGCCCCTTCATCCCTTCTCCCCTATGTTTTTTTCAGCCTCTACAGATCGCTTTCTACTTCTCTTTGGACTCTTCCTCCTCCCCCACCTCTTCAAGTCCCAGGTTGTAAGAACTCCCTCCAATTAAAATCTCCAATCATATCTTATAATCTTCTTTTCTTGTGTGCCCTAGTTACTCGATCCTCTCTTGTTTTCCTTGATAAGTTGGAATAGCAGGTAAAAGGTGTCGGGTATCTATTGGCACTGTTGTCGTGCTCCAAAATTAATTATTATATTTTCGGAGTTGCTGATATATACCACTACTGAATGATAGCTTTCCATTACTTCTGCTACTACTGCAAATGCAGTTGCTTGAGCTGTTTATGTTTTTTTTATATATATAAGTTAGTTTAATGTGAGTATTTGAACTAGTTTATATGTATCTTGATTAATTTTATGGGTTTTAAAATTAACAATTATATAATTAAGTTTTCAATGACTATCATATGAACAATTACATGTTCAAACCTAAAACTATAAAAAAAATAAATCTTTTAATCTCAACTTTTATTATTAGATTAACACATGAATAATTAATTTTATATTACTTTTAAGATGGTTGGTATCTAATGTAGCTTTTTTGTTGGCTTTACGGTTATATTATTTTTGGACCAACTCTTTCTCAAAGAGGTGTCCTTTTACTTTTTTTTATAGCCTGTTTTGATATTAAGATTAAAATAATACAATCCCACCTGAACTAGTTAGATGTAAGGATTAGTTTCTGTTCATTTTATTATAGTTAAATTAATTTGGTCAAAACCTAAATTCAATAATATAAAAAAAAACTTTAATTTTATCTTTTTTTTGTTATTTTACTAAACAAGAAGAAAAGGTATAAGATTAATCTGTTTACCCGGATTTTTAATTAAATTAAATCCCAAATAATCTGGATCTGTTCCCTAATTAAGGTAAATATTATTTTATTTCATTGAAGCTATCAAATTTTAAAAAATGAACTATAGAAAGAATTTATATATGTGAAAAACGTTGTGCAACCAACATGTTCTATCAATAATAGGAGCAACATGTTCTATCAATAATAGGAGAAAAGACACTTGAGGGTTTAGCTCAATGGTCAACTGCAAGACTTGCTTTGCAACTGTTTTGAGTTTGATTTTTTTTGTTTACCAACTTGTCATTCTTGTGGTGCCTTACCTGTTTACTAGGCTTGCAGGATGTTCAGTAGATCCGGGGATTAGTTGTGGTGCACATAAGCTGGCCCGAACACCTCGGGTTATAAAAGTAATAATAATAATAATAATAGGAGAAAAGCATCCTCTGCCCATAAAGATTTCGATCCACAAATTCTAGATAAAATGGAATGGTATCGGGAAATAAATCTCCAGGTGCAATCATAGCGACTTGTAAGCACCAATCCGACGTCATTCAACCCTATTCTGTATTCTCCTACCAAAATTTTCATTCCAAATCCAAGACAAGACACCCAAAATTGGTTTAAAAAAAGTTGGTGTATTCTTATTAGTTTTAAAAATACAGTGGTTTTGAGATTTTTTTCATGAAAATAATTTTTTTTATTAACGTATTCAGTTAAAAAAACATTTTACAATTGTTAAAGTAAATTAATAAAAAATATCAAAATAGTATATTTATATTTTATATGATTAAAAATTGAGAAAATATAAATATGATAAAATAACATTAAAATAGGTTGTTTATCACCATTAAGAAATTAAATGCACCTGTGGCTCAAACTCAAAATATATAAATTTAACGTGTTAAAACTTAGTTGTGTTGTATCATCCTAGAGTTTGCCTCATCCCATCAATTTTTTTTTATAGTCATTTTCTTAAAATAATTATTTTTTTATTATATATATATATATATATATATATATATATATATATTAACTAAGAGTATGATTTTTTTTTATTAATCCTAAATTTTCCCCGTCTACTTTCATTCAGGATGCTTTAACTTGTGACCTGTACCACTACAACATGCGTCTCTATCAATGAGCCATGACACAAAATTATTATAAAACAACTAAAAAAATATATCAAGATGCTTTATTATTAATATAAATAATAAAACACGATAAAAACCCCTTTTTATTCATCTGAATAGACCATGAAATTTTGGTTTAAAATCAGTGTATTTACCGAACCGCAAATTCACTGCAGTACCAGCATGGGAAAAGACGACGTGGAAGGAGAGGACAATGTTAGCCATCATTGAGGCAAAAAAGATCTTCCATAAGCGAAAAAACTCGAGTTCTATAACTTTTTTTAGATGAATCACACAGAATTGAAAACTATTAGCACAAGAAATTGCAATAATTATGAAACACACATGAAAGAAAGGTTTAAAAGGGCTCTCAAGCAACCATAAAACTCTGGAACTAACAACCAAACCACAACGCTCTAATCTTAAATGAACCGAACAAACCCCACTTTTAAAGGGAGGTTTTAATCTTAACCACAAGGCTGAGATGAAATGGGTGCCTGCCAATTTGTGATTCCCTGCACTTCATTTTACGTAGGCAGTTCGTCTTGCTGGAGTGGCAGGGATCAGGAGCTACCTCAAGAAATTTCTAGCTAGTTACACAAGCCCACCCACAAGATCTCTGAGCAACTTGAGGTTCCAATTTTCACATCAAACAAGCAACAGAAACAACAGGATAAATGGCTATTTATAATCCTCATATGATTTGTGGATTCTAAGGAACCACTGACAATGGGATCTGCCTTCTCTATAGTCTAAAATATCATGCACCACATTTACTGTGGAAGTTAAATTTATGGAAGGTGCCACATCGCAAAAGGTGTGATGAGGTTGCCAAAGATGTGAGGAGGGTGGAGACTGATTCCTACTTCCTAATAATACATCATAACACCTACTACACGACAAGAAAGCAGAGGCTGTCAAAGAATAGCAGCGTAATTACACGTCAAGGTGGTGACAATCAGTGATGGATGCTCTTGTACTGTAACACTCTCACCAAGGTCGTCCCTTCCCTCCAAGCCGACGGGCCAACTCAAAATCCTTTTTCACTGAGGGAAGAAAGCAAATAAAACGAGTTTCTTTACTGAATAGCATATATAAAAATTCTGAAGCAAGATTGAATGGATCTGAACTGGACTAATCTTGACCGACTTCCTAAAACTCACAAATCAGCATACATAGATAATTTCAAACATGTAAACAAAATTTGGTGTGCATCTACACTGAAGATCATTAAACAGCATTTAGTGATATCTAAAGACCACTGAAGTAAACCTGATCAAAATTCTATCTAAATAAAATACATAAAAGTGCAAAGTTTTCCCATAGAATTTGAAGAAAAGACAAATGCTCATGATCATAATAGATGTAGTGAAATCTAACTCGATGTGGCAGAGATCACTGAACTAGAGTTGATCAAAATTCTACTATAATGAACATTTAACTCATGAAATTAGAGGAGAAAAAATAAAAGGAAAAAGGATGCAGTTATAATAGTTGCGTCTAATCTCACTCACTTAATGTAACCCGTTTTGCATGAATTGCACAGAGCATTCCATCTTCAAACAAATGAACCAAAAAATCCTCTGCTGCCTACAAAAGTAACAAAACAATAACTGGCATGCATCAAGATCTATTAGCACAACTACATGAAAAGTAGAACCAGAGCAGAGTAATTACTACCTAGAAGTTCCATTTTCTAATAAACTATCAGTGGTTGTAACAACTACATGACTGAACTATTGGAAGGTGCTCTGCTGTCAAAGCTGGTTTGGGGGCTCTGGTCCGTAATAGCAACGACGTCTATAGAAGTGGCTTTGCAGGGTCTGGTTAGGGTTTGGGACATTTTCTTTTCAATGACATGATGGGGATGGTTGTTCCTTGTGATTGTTCTCTTAGTTTGAGTGTGTAGGGCCTTTGGTCCCGTTTCTTACCAAAAACTACATGACTGTACTGAACAATACTACAGGTGATGCCAACACTGAGAGGAGATAGCATACTCTTAAACTGAAAATGCAAGTACAGTGAAACTTCTGAAGACAGGTATAGGTTTTTGCTGAAGCATGAAAGTAATGAAGCATACTACTGGCATGCATGTCAGAGAAATGTCACAAAATACCTCCTGAATTGCAACTAAAGCTTCAGCAGTCCAACGGTTCACTTCTCGGGAAAACTCCTGAGTAATCATTCTTACCTGCAAAATGATAACGACCACTATCACATCCAATTAAATTTCAATGAGAAAATCATATGCACAAAAGGTGAAAGCATAATGTACCAATGGGCATTGTTAACAGTTGTGGAATCTCAATGTCATGAATAAATAAGCAAAGGGTGACTTCAACAAATACATACAGAAAGAGAGAAACAACAGCAAAGTTACTAGACCATAAAATTGGAACAAGTAACAGGTGAATTTAACAAATACATTGCAGGGTTACAAAACCACAAGAGAGTGGGGTGGTTTTAAAGGTTCTAAATATTGGTGTTCTTTACCAAAAAGATGATCTT
Source organism: Populus nigra (assembly GCF_951802175.1). Classification (NCBI taxonomy): domain Eukaryota; kingdom Viridiplantae; phylum Streptophyta; class Magnoliopsida; order Malpighiales; family Salicaceae; genus Populus; species Populus nigra. Next base: position 42,694,598 of record NC_084853.1, on the reverse strand, counting down.
GTTTTTTCTAGAGTAACCATCTAATTTTGTTTGTACGAGCATTCAGAGAGATCCAACTTCTTTTCTGATTGAAAAAAAATTCTAAAAACTCCTTATAAATAAGCATCCAATTGTGCCAATGAGCTGGTAGCTTAATGGTACTCTTGCATTTAATTGTACAGAAAGTTTTCAATCAGGAACAATCATCTTGGGAAACACGAAGAAATTTGGGGACACAGCACAAGGAGGACAAAAACCAATGGGTTGTGGGATGGTCACAAATAGAAACAATAATATGATGAATAAGATGAATCAAATGCCAAAAAATATTCCATGACAGCAAGAAACATTAATATGCACTGCAAACATACAGAAACTTCATCAGAGCAATGCAAACGAAGAGAGTAAAAAATTGTGAGATTTGTAATATTAAATCACATAATTCCAGTGCATGCTATTCACCCATGTAATTCAATCCTGACTGGAATATCACAAAAATAATTGTGACCTATATAGCTCTGGGAACCAGCATCATATCTAGCCATTGATCATATAAACTCATATGCATGTTTTAAAATATGTATGTACACAAACATTTTACAAGCACATATATATATATATATATACACACACACGCAAAGAAACTCACTTGCAAGAAATGTTCGATTGTTCAACACATTTTTAGACAATCTGAGTTTTACCAAGCCAGGCTTTGGATATAATACTCTTCATGGAGATCATGCACATAAAACTAGCAAATCAATCAAATATTTTAAAACATTCCATTTATTCTAGGATTACCAAATTAAGAGCTGGCTCCAAAGAGTTATCAAGATGACAAACACAAAGATACCCAATTAAGTTGGATTTGACAAGCAGGTAATGGAACAATTAAACCTGACATCCAATGGTTGATTTAACAAAATAAACTATAAAAAAAGTTACTACAGAGAGTGCTCACACATCGAATAAAGCTAGCAGCTGGTATGAGTGGCCTCCAAGTTTTCTGATAATGCCGAATTTCACGAAGAGCTACTGTTCCTGAACGGAAGCGATGCTTTTTCCTCTGTCTTTGTGTGGATGAACCTTTTACAAGTATTAACAAATAAAGAGAAAGCATCCCAGAAAAAAACACATGCCAATACAATCAAGTTGAACGCCTCAACCTAAAAAAAGAAACAAATTTCACCCCCCAACCAAAAAAGTGGAGGAAGAAACTCACCTTGTTGGCCATTTGCTTGCGGTCTTGTTCTCTGCAACCAAAAAAATAGAATACGAGACTATTAAACAACGAAGTAAAAACAGTAACATTTGAGATTTAAGGCAAGAGATAAACAAGATATGTATACTATTCTCGGTTTTCTCATTCCTTTCTCAACAAAACTTATAGTTAAAAAAAAAAGTAATTTCGAATTTTAAGATTATTTTCTTCATTTCTTACCCATTTTTTCCTTTACCAAGGAAATTAAAATAGTAGCAGAAAATAACAAATGTAAATATTAAAAAACAATATATCTATATATAATCACAATCTTTTTTTTAATCTAAAATTTCTCCTTCCTGGGGGTTTCCACAGCTAATTACCTCCAGCTTATGCTAACTTATTTTTCTTTTTTTTCTTTCAAAATCATACAAAATGTATAAAAAAGCTCAAAAACAAAACAATTAGTACACTTTCGTTTCCCGTATTTTCTTAGCAACCACACAGGCAACAAAAAAAATATAAAAACAAATAACAACAAAACCTGGAGAGAAAGAGAGAGGGAGGTACCGACGATGTTGGCGTTCTAGGTGTAGATGGTGAGGCATCTGTAATTTCACAAAGGAAAGCATAAATAAGTTAGGGTTCATGAAAGAAAAGGGGGAAAATCGAATGCATATAAATACAACAACAACAACAACAACAAATGCATGTTTTATACAGTAAAACCACATAAACTTCTGCATTTCTTCATTTTTTAATTAAATAAATAGAGAGATCTAACCGGATCTCTTCGGGCTTCTGGCTCGTTTTCGAGCAACTGGATGTTTCGTTCTGGCCATCGATGAAGCGTGTCTGTATTTAAAAATAAATAAATAAATAAAAATTTAGCCAAAAAGTAAGGATTGTTATTCTTTCTAGTTTTTTGCCGCTCTCTTGGAATTTTTGAAACGCAGCCGGTCTCCTGTGTGTCTGTCTGGCTGGCCAGGTCAGGGAGTGTGTGTAGGGGTGTGTTCGGTTTGGGTTGAATGGGTTTATGAGTCTGAAACGACTTCGTTTCTTTGAACGTACCCTTACACTTGTTATTTAAAAAAATAAAAATGAAAATTTCAGTGCGTAACAGTCACTGAAAATGTACCGTTACAGCCCAAGCACAAAAGCCAAAACAAAAGCAAGCTGCTAACAATCAGTAGAAAAGTAATTGATTAATACTGATCTTACATCAAGTGACGCTAGTGAATCCCATAAATGTAATAATGATTGTATTTACTCAAAAGCATAAACAAATTTCGATAGGATTAATATTAATTCCCCAATAAAAGAACCTAAGATTACATCGAGTAATTTCACTAGTTCAGTAATCGTCATCTCCAACACAGTTCAATTATTTTTTCTTTTTCTTTTTTAATTGTGACTTCTGATTTCTTCTTTTAGATTCCAAAAAGAGTTGGTACAAAGTTTTCTAATTTGAAATTAATTGAGCTGAAGTTATTGTTCGCAGGGCCCAAGCATGGCATGCAAAAGAATTTGGCGGGTGTTAATGGACAGCAAAAACGTAAAATTCAGTAATTATTTTGGCTAACTTCAAAGTATGAGTTTGTACATACCTAAAGTTCTTCCAGTGACTCCAGAAACTAAAAAAAAAATGGCATTACCGCATCAAGATAGTGTTAGCTCATAAGCTACATCTACAAAAGACCCACAAGCTACAAGTAATTAAAGAGAGACACGATCAGGTTCGCTGTTGCATATTACTTAGCATCCATCGATTTCATGATTCTTAACTTCCTTTCCTTTCCCCTTTTTTTGTTCTGCAATCCAAACCATCAAGTTGACTCGAACATTTTACAACGAGGAACATAGATTGCACAGCTCGCAAAGTAATTCAAGATTTTCCAGGTGAAACAGCTTCCCGTTGCAGAACGAGACATAAAGACTTCAATTTAAGGTTGAGATGGGGTGGGCGACGTTGGGGGCTTGAGATCCGGATACTGCAATACAAGAACGGTAGTCGTGTGGCCGAAACTGAGACTAGTAGGAAACTTTATAGCTTGTGTAACCAACTAGTGTGCTATGAACTTGAAGGAAAATAACCACTATGGAAATAAACAAGAGCAATGAGAGTGGGAATTACAGTTGGATATGGAGAAAGTGGCCTTGAAAATCCAGAAATTGGTTCAGCTTTAGCTTCTGTTTTGGGTGCTGAATTTATCTGGGGAGCAGCTTCTGCGTTCTGTACACTACTACTAGCAGCAGCAGGTTCTGGACTCGCTTCTGCAGGCGCAGGAAGAGCCTTGCTCGTCACTGCTACTGGTAGAAGAGCCTTCCCTATGTCCTGAATTGACAAGGTAATCCAGAAAAAGAGATTGACATCATCGCAAAAGAACACATATTTTTTTGGAAAACAAGTTACTGATTTGGCTTCACTGCACTAGAATACAAGCATCTATATGGTTTGAAATATTACCTTCAATTCATCCACTAACTCTTTAGGTGCAATCTTGGTGGTCAAGAATTCATCAACTTCTTCCAGAGTTTGCTTACGGTCCTGCCATGGGAAGCAAGGAATAAAATGTTAAAGTGAATATAAATGCTTGCAATTTAAGGTCCCGAGAATTATGGGCCAAAGTTATGGAACTTTCCTGTCTGGATGCTGAGTCACTCACACAAGGGCATCATCACGATCCCATTACACACATACAAGGGCGGGCCCTGGCTGAGTGGTTCATCAGAATCATAATATATTTTCAAATTTCTAGGAGTATATATAATAACTATGTGGCAGTATATCTTTAATTCTTTAAGGCACAGAACTGCTTCTGCACATATGTTGTGTTTTAAACTTTGAAGAAAAGTGTTTTCCCCCTTTTCTCCTCTTTATTAGTGGCAGAAAGGCCCATTGGAACTTATGTATCCTAGAGCACATGCAATAGAATGAAATCATATCATCTCAGTCATGAAATTCAAGAAAAAATAATTTAATCTCAGCAAAGACATACCTCAGCGAACAGGAGTTTCTTACTCACAAACTGAATTAGTGCAGCTGAGCCTAATACTTGGAGTATTGCTTCAATCTGGAAAATACAAACAGTCAATTTTGCACATCTCCCTTTTAGTGAAAATAAAAAGAAAGCCATTATTATTAAAAAAAAAAACATAAAGAAAAATAATACAAAAAGAGCTTCATGACCCAACCTCTGAGAATGCCAATACACCTAAGCCAGTAGCTGCTGCAATTGCAAAGGTGACAGGCAAGGCATCGGAGCCCTCCTGCAAAATTATCATTGTGATTACTGTGCTGGAGTGTTTATTTATAAAATCATAAAAGAAAGGCCATAACCAGTTTATATATAAGAACTTATCAATATTGATCATTGAGTACCAATATTCTAAGATTCAAACCAAGAATAGGAAAGAAAGCTATGAGTGGGCCAAGGGTGCCATGCCCCTACTCTTACATCAATGAGAGAGATAAAAAAACTAGCAGGGGAAAAAACAGTTAGTGGTTGGGTTTTATTAAGGATGTTGATGGACATGCTTGACAACTGACAAAATAAAAAGTTTCTTACACTCTGAGTTGCAGGAAGCTAAATTAAGCATGATGATTTATCAATGGCTCTCTTATTCCATTCTAATGGTTAGGCTGAAGTAGAAGGTTAGGGACCTGTCAAGGACACGATGCATGTAGTCTTCTGTGGATGTAGTGCCAGATCAAGATAATCCAGATGTTAACAACAAGGTGTGTTGATAACGGCCATACTTATTACCATGTTCCAATATGTACTTGTGTTATTTCCGGTGACAATGATCGCATCCTGCAGGGCCACCCTTCTTTATCTTTGTCATTCCTCAAGCCTCAAGTGTGTTACAACTTTTTAGTTCAGTCATTAATCTTCAAAACATGTCTGGCAACTTCTTGTTTCTTGCGCCGAGCTGAATTTGCTTCTTATTTAGTTCCTCTCACTTACAGCTCATTTATATTAACACTCAATTCAGCAGAATAGACACAATGTAAGATCTTAACCAAGCAGATAAAATGTTCCCTTGCTTTTTTGACCAACTCACATCCCATTTTGTTCATCACGAATACTATGACAGATATCATTTGTTTAAAGTTATATGAGACCATACAAAGGATCAGCATTCCACTCATAAAGGTCCTTAGATTGTGTATTGAAGTGAAGTTTTTTAGTAGAAGATTAAACTACAAGAGAAAAAAGGCAGCAGATGAGGAAGGGCACATACTCCTAGTGCACCACCGATAGCGTCTGATAAATCACCAAGGTCAAGACTAAAAGCTTTCTTTGGTGGAATCCAGGGAAGCCCACTATTCTGCAAAATACAATTCTCAAAGCTTGTATTTACGTTCCATAAGATAAGAAAGGGACTTGGATGCTAAATAGTTCGAACACGAATTAAAAGTGATAAAAAAAACAGAAAATACCATCCATCCCCGGGGTCCTTCTGCACCATCTTTGATTGCATATGCTGCTTTAAATCCATTTACAGTGACCAACTCTGCAACCAATTCGGAGTTGCCATCGAATCTGGCTTTCGTCATGAATTTAGCAGCATTAGCTTCAAACAATAGCTTTGGATAGCAAAGAACGAATCAGAACTCTAATTATTACCTCTTCAGCAATGGAATAGCAAAGGAGAAAGGGGAATTGGGGGGTTAAGAATTTGTAAAAGTTGGTTCCTTCTACTGGTATGGTATTCCTTATTTTTCTTACATTGATTTTGTTATTAAGTAGATTGGTTAAACAGCACGACTATGTGATTTAATGAGCTCTGAGTCCTTGATAAGGGATGTGATATGTAATATTTTTACATTATGAATGATTTCTACATTTGAGTAGTCAAGGTTGGGCAGTTCAGTTTGCAGTATTATGCAGGCAGCACCATGTGCTAGCTATTCTGACCCTTTCGGGGGTTCTTCCAGCACCAAATAGTACAGACACAACTCCATACGAGATTTTTGAACATTTTGGCCGATCATAATCAATGATGCTATACCTGTTATTATAGCATATTGCTCGTCTGTGAAATTGCGAGTGGAACTTTACAGATGCCAGCTAGCCAATTTAAAATTTTCAAACTCAATCAGTTCTTTGATTTCAACGAAGAAGGAAAAGAGCTTACGAGATCTAGTTAATGTGCTATGAAGTATAGATTCTAAAATCACTCCATGCACAAATTTCATGTCCACTATGATTACCCCATCTGGATTTTCTCTGTCAAAGATTTTCCACTTAACTTATAACCTAGATATTGGTGAGGATAACAGATGAAATCTTCATGCAAAATATAGTAATTGGATTCGCTATCTTACTTGTCCAGAATGAACAACGTGGTATTCTCTGGTTCCTTAAACTTCAAAGGCAGCTTCTTCAAGAAACCTGGCTTGTCTTCACCCTCATAAACAATTGGCACTGGTTTCTTACTCAAACCCCTGATATCAGGACTGCCCACTTGTCTAAACTCCACTGGTGCTCTTATATCAAGCAATTGAGCATTTGCGTCAACACCCAACGCTGCATACGCCTTTTTTGCAGACTCTACACCCCAGGACTTTGACTTGTTTAGCACCAGAGACAGAACTAGTGGAACTGCCAAAACTGTAACACTACCTGCTACGATTGTTGGGTTTTCCGTTCCAAATTTGATGACACTATCTAGGACACCGTTTGCATCAGATGAGAAGGAGCGCGCAGACTGTTCCAGTGCTTCTTGATATGTTAAAGCTCTAGCTAGCCCATTACCAAGAACTGAAGATAGTAGCACTATACCACCATGTAAAGTCCTTGATAGACACTCTTGTGTAGTTGATCGGCTCGTGCTTGTAGAGAAAGAATGAGAGATTTTGAGTGGTGAAACTGTAGGAAGTGATAAAGATTTTCTGGATTCTGATCTTCTCTCACAGAGAACTGATAATGGTGTCGAGCTTGCTGCATTGAAGGCCTCCATGGCATAATTCTTTGTCGCAGACAAACTATGGTCTCTTACAGAAATGATGCAGAAGCTTGAATCGCCATGGTAATAGAGCTTTATGCAGATATTGTTTCTTTTAGGATGATTGAATGAAAGGTAAGCAGAGGATGAAAAGCTTTGTCTTCATTCAATGCAAGTTGCTGGTGTCCTTTGAATGGGAGACGTGCTGGCGTGGCATGGGGGTGGATATCTTTGACACTCATTGCATGACACGTAGAAGAGAATTGGTGATCACATGGCTTGATGACTTTCTTTACATGAGATCGGTATTTCGTTGTTTATCCTTTTACTATTTACAACGATATAGATAACAGTGAATTACAGCAGATTAATAATATAATTGTTCTTTTCAAAGAAATTTATCAAGCATGGAGTTAGAGGTGAGGTTATTTTTTGTATGAAATATATTTGACATTAAAAAGATAATTAGAAATAAAATAGTTTGTTTGGGTTTTTTTAGAATGCAGTATAAATACTAATTTATTTTTCAAGGTATAAAATTTTAATTTTTAAATTGAGACTTCTTGTGTTTTCAAGAAAAATAAATATAGTTATCAGACTTAAGGATTTGAGAAATGACATGATTGTCAGACACTTGGCACTAGAATCGAATATATTTGTCAGATCTCAGGCGCTAGAGTCTAGTAAGGCAACTACACCCCATGCGTTTATGTCAGGCATGATTGTTAAATCTCAACGCCTCTGGTCTAGAATGTCATGGGTCTAATAAAAATATCAAAACCATATTAATGGGTTAGGCAAGGAATGTCATATCTAAAAAATTTAGGTTTGACTCCAACAAACTCAAGTAACTTGGAGTTGACAGGGAAAGCCATAGTTAAAGAGTGCATTGAAAATACATAAGAAACGACACTACTTTTATGCGTTGTCATGTAAATTCTTTGGTAATGTCATTAAACTCGACTTGATGGGTCAACTTTGAAATATCATGACTCGAGTCCTTGCCTCACCTGGATTTCAAACTGTTTTGAAGTTAATCTTATGTGACTATGTCGACTTAATAGATTAAAAGATAACATGAACACCCAATCAAAAATATGCTTTGACTTCAAAAAATCAAGACTACAATGTCTTTTTAAAATAACAAGATAATAACATATTAGATCGATTCGATTGAGATTAATTTATTAAGCTTGTAATTCAGATAATGGCATTGATTAAATCTAATAACTTTGTTTTTCTAAAATTATTATTATTTAAAAATACATAAAAAAATAAATACTTGCAACAAAGTAGCTGATAAAAATTAAAAGTAAATAAAATTATATAAATTATATAAAAAAATGATTGCTAATATTAAATAAAGATTGTTATAATCTTATTTGAAAACAAAGAAAAAATCAAATAGTACTCAATAAAATAATATTTAAATACATTCTTAATTAATTTTATATTTTAATAAAATAACATAAATAATATATTTATAATTAATCATGTTTTAATAAAATCACATCTAAATTGTTGTGAAAAAATATTAAAAACGGGTAAAACATGCAAGCCTGCGTGGCCCATTATACCTAACCCATTAAAAATATGTCTCCTTGTTTTTTTGAGAAGATATACAGCACAACCTAAACTTTTAGATTTCTTTTAATTTAATTTAATCTTATCCACTTATAGCACAACACTAGTTACACGACCCGCACGATGCCACGGGTCAATAATTTTTGTATAAAAAATATATAAAAAAAGTTAAGATCTAAAAATATTAGGTCTTTTTGTAAAGTTATATCCAAGAGTCTTGGATGTAGCTGCAACACCTGATCCAATAGTAATATTTATAATATTAATAAAAAAAAGTTAAGATCTAAAAGTATTAGGTCTTTTAGTTTTTTTTAAATTACAGTCTACAGACATTATAGTCTTTTATTAAATTATGTGATAATTAAAATAAAAATTTGAATTTTTTTTAAGATTTAAATTCTAGAAAAAAACATATTCTTCAATAAAAATTTCTCTTTTTTATTAAGGCATTTCTTTTTTGTTTTGAAAAATAAATTATTAGCGACATGGTTTTTTTCAATAGAAACTTAAGACAATTAAAGTAAATACTTGTAAAAAATCAAATGATTTAAATTAAGGAGTTTTCTTTAATCAAAATCTCATTGCTATTCATATCTCTTTTTTGTTTTGATGAAAACTTGTCTTTTTTATTAGAAGCATATTTCTAAATAAGAAATTAACATAATTTGAAAAGCAATTTTCGATGGAAAAATAAAAAAATCTCTTTATGTTTTGCATGGTTTTATGAAAAAATAAAATACTATTTAATTTGAGAAAATAATATAAAATAATAAAATATTTTCATTGAATATCTATAAAAAATTTCTCTGTAAAATCTTGCATATTAATTTCATGTATAAATTATTAATATTACCATAAAAGCACAACTTAATAATTTTTTGAGACAATTTGTTTAAATAGAATTTCATTATAAAATATAAAATAAATAAATAAATAAAATAATAAAGGCCAAAAGATTTAACCCTAGGCATGCTTGGTCTAGAAGGCGAGGCCTCAACAATCAATTAATTTCTCAAACTCGAGAAAATGACATGTCTTGTATTTGAGTTTGTTTTTCTAAAACAATTGAATGACATGTTGCCATCAGAAAATCATGGTCATGGTAATTTGAATTTTAAATTTCAAGCTATTTGTTTTACCTAAAACCATTTTAAAAATACATCATAAAAATTTCAATAATTTACAACTCAAAACATTTCAAAAATTTCTTCAAAATCAAACCGAATCTATGCAAGCAAACATTGTAATTAGTGTGTTATTAAAGGCCCAAATCACTCTATCTAACATTAGTTTTCAAAACGAATCCATTTACATCAAAAATGATATTTTTATAAAAATGATATTTTTATAGTTAGAATGTGACCAATCAAAATTTTTATTTCTAATTTTTTTTTCAATGATTTTTTTCTCTCATCTCTTAATATTTAAAAACTAAAATATAAAAAATGAATTTTAAAGAGTGAAGCTTCAATAAATTATGATGAGAGTTGAAAAAATTGAAACAGTGAATGTGCTCTGTTTTACTTTTTAATTATGTTTGGGCTAAGGGTGCCTGGGCAACATAAGCCTTGCCCATGTGCTTGAAAAATATTTTTTTTTAACAAAAAAAACTCGACCATTGCATTATTTGCAGTAATTATTTCCGCGACATCACGATCATTGAAAAATCATGGTTGCTGGATTTGCCCCCAAAACCTAATTTTGGAAGTAAGCTGAACGCTAAAAATAAAATGTTATGTTACACTGTATTGAGAAGTCGACTCTTATAAAAGATTAAAAAAGTAATCCAAACCTTGCCCAATTTCCCAGATTGAGATACCAACTCCCTGCAGCCGAGCTTCTTCTAGCCGAATAGAAATTGACATCAATGACGGGTAGAACACTGCATGATTGATATGCTCATCGTCAACGTAGAGAAAAAAATGTTCCCCACTGTTCTTTTCCCATTGCAATTTAGGCTTGTGCTTCTCCAGTAAAGAGAGGTATTCCCTTCCTGTGATTGCTCCACCACCCTCAGAACCTGCAGTTTTATGATTAATTTAACAATCTCCAACACAAAGCATTTAGAAAGAGAAGGGTGTAGCCACAAAAACACACTTTTCTTATACTTGAATGCAATACATGGACCTCATGCAACCAAGAAACAAGTAAAATTTCCTAGCAAAATGCTGCCCACGGATTGCAGAAAAGCACCCACAAGCTCACTTAATTTTCTCTCAACTCACTACCTGTAAGATAGAGCACTCACATCGTGAACCCTACACGGTTTGGAAACATGCATACATGGAGCCAACGTTTCCTGTTTACACCAGTTTAAGGATGGTTATTGGTTTGCATGGCAAGCTGTTAAGAAGAAGCTGTATAAATTTTGTTCAAAGAAGATTCTTCCTATTGGCAAGTTTGTCTTCATGGTTGGCTTCAAAAAATACCATGGATGGCTCCATATAATACTTGGTTAGCTTGAGAAAGCAAATTTAAATTCACTTCTTCAAGTGTTGAGTCAGTTGTTCCCTTCAACAACAACTCTGTTATTGTCATTCCAAGTCGTGGTTAGAACTCAATAAACTTCTACCATTGAGTTCCTTGATGAACAGATTGGCCACTATGCCCTCCATACCAATTCGTTGCTGAAGTAACGGTCCTTGTAAAACCTTCTCTCTCACAACTGATAAAGCACTTCACCAGGCTTCTTTCTTGCATGAAATGCATAATTTCTGTAGAAAGAATATCTTATGGACTGTCCCAGTATCACTTTATGAGAAAAAAAGTGTTGCAGGGAAGAACAGCAACAAATTGGTATGAAGGACCAAATTTTGATATTCTTTATCAAGCCAACTGTGTATTGCACAAGGACAGCTATTGCGTCATCAAGCCCAGTTAAGTTTCAATTTTCCTCACGTAGCATAAGAGTTTTTTTGACCATGAGATGTGCACATCTTCATACACAACAGTTGCCACCGATGTAGGAAAATCAGTTTCTCGTTTAATGCACTGACTAGAAAATTTAAGAAAATCAGCAGATCCTCTAATCTATTGTTAGTTTGTCCAGATTCATTCCTTCAAGAGTTGTTTTAAAAGATGTTTATGAATCCTTCACTCTCCCAGGAGTTGGAATCTCCAACAGTCTTGGAGAAAATTGATTGGCCTTACTACAGTCCAAAGCCACACACTGAAATGGGAAGACAAAAGGGGAAGAAACCCAAGGCTGCTAGCCAAATGCTTATATGCTTATTGCCATCTTGTCCAAAGTTATTGAAGTCAAACTAGAATATATCCAGAATGAATCACAAAAAATTAGAGAGAAAAAAAGTGAAGGAGATAAATGAAAGAAAAATAAAGAGAAGTACCTTCAGAAATCACGAAATCATTTCCATAAAAATTGATGCCCAGAAATATCTTATTGGCCAGGGCCCGAGCACCACTGTTGCCAAGGAGAATCTGCAGAGTGAAACGGATCCACTTCAAAGGTGCATTTGGACCTGGGTTATGAGGACTTGAGAAGTCATATGTCATGAACGAGAAACCATCTACATCATCACTTAAGCTCTGAAGATCCTCTGGACCAAAGTCATGAGGTTGAAGCTTCTCTGAATATGGTGGACCGATAACGTAGACCAATTGTAAATATTGCTTCCCATTCCTTGATGAGCTTACTGAATGCATTGCATGCCCAAGTTGTTTTATAAACTGCAGTGCCTAGGCTTGCATACCAGGAAACATTCCTCAGAATCTCACAAGTTTGAAACACCACAGTATAAATCAGAAAAAATTATCTACTGGCAAATGGATTGGGAAGACTTGGATTACAGATTAAAAAATCAGGAAAAAATAATATATTTTAGGAGTTACAATGGTTACACGAACCTATTGATCACATATCAAAGTGAGAAAAGTTACAGTGCAATATTTTATAGACTAACAGTTTTCTACTCATCACTTTGTTTTATTAATAAGACACTAAGAAAAATAAAACGATATAAAGCCACACAATATTTCAGTAGGTTTTAATAAAAATCAGATCCTCAAAAAAATGAGCTCTAAAAGTAGCCTCATATAAGTCAATAGTCACCTTATTCCTCATTTCAGGATCATGCAAAATACCATAAGCTGCCCACCTTGACCAAGATTCAAGCACAATGCCGTCATATTCCATTTCCCTACAAATAAAGGAGAATCAACAGGCAACCTGAACTAAAGCAAAGCCAAATGGATGCTTTTTTTGACCTAAGCATGGTCAGAGATTGTAAAAATTTTGAACACCTGAGGATCCATATACAGACATGACAATAATGTCCACAATTTATTGAAACATTTGGTATTCACAATTATAAGAAATCAGATCTTAAGAGATTTTCACAAGTATGAATGAACTATCTTCATGGCCATTCTGGAGATGGCTGAAGGAATCTTAACTCATTTCATTTACATGAGCGATTCTCCAAAATATAGATTCAAGTGATCAGTGTTTAGACAGTTTCAAAATATATTTTAGATTTAAACAACATGTAGCATTGGTTAGTTTAAAATATTCATCCACATTTTTTAATTTTCTTTGATAGAGAGAGCTAAGCATGACCTTGGATGCATCTGATAAGGCTTTCAGAAAAAAATGCCCAGGTCATATATCTAAGTTGTTGACAACATTTTTGAGCGTGCTTAATATTTGAGTGTGCTTAATAAATAGGCTACATTGACTTGAGTAGTTTCGAATTGAAAATCATAAACCGTGAACAAAATCAAATGCAATTGCCGCTGGTTATTAAGCATTCCATGAGACAAAGAAGTAGAATAGACTCTAGTTTTCTTCCCGCAATACTAAGTAATCCTAGGAACGTATCTGAATAAGAACAAAAAAGATGGTAAAACAAGGATCAGTTCTTTACTGTTAATATGGCCTTATTTTAAACATGGCATCATGAAAATAATGGAGGCTTACTTGCACTCTGATATTATCAGGTCAATAGCTTTATCTCTAAGTTTCTTCTTCTTAAGCAGCTCCTTTGGAAATGCTTCCAGAACAACTCTAGGTAATACCTACAATCAAAATAATAGTTCACCTTACCAAAATATCAAAGGATCCATGCAGGTTGACACAAGATTAACATTAAATTTAACCATAAAATACAAGTGAGGAAAAATTTACAATGACTGATAACAAATTGCTGTAACTTTGGAAGTAATACTATCTAGAATAGGAAAGCACGGGGTTTGGCCATAGAATTATAAGTGGAAGTCCCCTAAAACTAGTGACTGCTCTGTCGAAATTGTTCATGTCCAATTCCACACGATTAGGGATAATGTTACTCGGATCAATTATCAGACAGCAATCTGATTACATTTTATTTACACCTTCAAATAGCAAATCCACACGTCTCAATTACAAAATCAGTGAAAGGAAAATGAAAAATAAACACTTTGTATTTACCAGAGCATTCCCATTCCTTCTGAGCTCTGAAATCCATCCCATATCAGCATTATGTCTCCCCTCCAGAACTAGTCCAGTACCTTGACTGGTAACAACAACAAAAAAAGAGTCAGTTCTCCCTCCATCTCTTTCTTCCTTTTTATGTTTGATCTAAATACCAAAATCGAAAAATACACACCTCTTCAGATCATACCAAACAGGAGATAATATCGTAAACTTATTAGTAAACCGCTTCGCCATTTCATATCCCTTCGAATTCCTATTAAAGCAATCAGAACACCGTAGTAGTAACTAATTCATCAAAAAAAAAAAAAACAAAACACAAACATATACCATGGAGTAATGTAGGCCAACACAGGATATGTGTAATGCCGGTGAGATTCATTCTTCAAAACCTTCGAATTCTCCTACACCATTTCACCACGATTTCGAATTTGAAACTTTTTTTTTTTACTATTTCTGCTATCAAGTCAATGCAGTGATTAAGAGCGAGCAAGTGAAAGTACTTACGTCGAGTATTTCTTGGTAATCCACGTCGGTTTTAACGAGTCCGTCTTCCTGAAACTGTGGGTATGACGAGTCCTTATTTGGAGCGTATTTGATACGGTACACGAGTACAGATACTGCAGGAATTAAGACGAAGAAGACGATAAATATGGTTATCAGCTTGCGATCAGAAGCTGCTGACTCGCTGAATTGGTCCGGTCGAGTGGACGTCTTGGCTCCTGTTTCATGATGATCCGAACTCGGCGCTACTCGGCGACCTCGCTTCCTCGCCATTTCATTGATCGAGACGACGCCCGCTGCTATAAGTGCTTCGTGCCTAGTGGCCACTGGAGCTGGCTAGTCAATACCCAACTTCCAAACGACTTGCCGCTTCACTTCAATTTGGGCTCTAGAAAAGGCCGTAGTTAGGCCCAAATGGAACGCAATATGACATTTTTGTCCTTGTTCTTTTGCTTAAGTACAAGAAAGTACAGGAAAAGGATAAAAAAATATCTGATTCAAGACAGCAATGAGAGAAGAAAAGGGTTTTTGCCCTTTGTAGATAAACCCCCGGGAGAGGGAGTCCAAACTCGGCTATCTTATATCTACAGCTCGAACGCTCCATAGCCTGACCATATCTTGGTCTTTGATGAAAGCAGGTAACTCTAATTCTCTTCTTTTATTCACTTACCTCTTTCCCTTTTACGTTTTGTTTGTCTGAGCTTGACTAAGCTTAAATATGGAGCTTAAGCTCTTGTTATCCTCTTCCAGTGCTTCCCTGCCTACTTCTTTACCTCTTTTTCTCTCACAAAAATCTTCTTATTTCCTCGAAAGACCCAAATTTTCTGTCAGAACCCATCTCTCTGCATCACCATTTCAATTAGAAAAGTCGCAGTTGTTAGGTAATGGTTTGGTTTTTGAAGAGAAAGCTGGGTCTTTTACTGGTAAATTAAGAACTCATGTCCCATTTGAGCCCATTAGAGCTGCTGGCGTAAAGTGGAGAAAGGAGCGTCCTTTTGATAATGTGATTGACAGGGACAAGAAACTGAAATTAGTTATGAAGATAAGGAAGATTTTGGCTAACCAGCCTGATAGAATTATGTCAATTAGGGAATTGGGCAAGTTTAGAAGAGAATTAGGTCTTACGAAAAACCGTCGATTCATTGCTTTGTTGAAGAAATTCCCTGCTGTATTTGAGATTGTGGAAGAGGGGGCTTATTCATTGCAGTTCAGATTGACGCCTGAGGCTGAAAGGCTTTATTTAGAGGAGTTGAATGTTAGGAATGAGATGGAGGATCTGTTGGTTCTTAAGTTGAGGAAATTGTTAATGATGTCCATGGATAAGCGGATTTTGTTGGAGAAAATAGCCCATTTGAAAACTGATTTTGGGTTGCCTTTAGAATTTCGGGATACGCTTTGTCATAGATATCCACAATACTTTAGAGTTGTTGCAACTGGAAGAGGTCCTGCATTAGAACTAACTCATTGGGATCCTGAGCTTGCAGTATCGGCAGCTGAATTAGCTGAAGAGGAGAATCGGGCCAAAGAGCTGCAAGAGAAAGATTTGATTATTGATAGACCGCTAAAGTTTAACAGAGTCAAGCTGCCAAAGGGTCTCCAACTTTCCAAGAGTGAAATGAGAAGGATTTGCCAGTTTCGAGACATACCTTATATATCTCCTTATTCAGACTTTACCCATCTGAGATCGGGTTCAAAGGAGAAGGAAAAGCATGCTTGTGGGGTTGTTCATGAGATTTTGAGTCTCACTGTCGAGAAGAGGACCCTTGTTGATCACCTTACTCATTTTCGAGAGGAGTTTAGATTCTCTCAGCAGCTGAGGGGGATGCTAATAAGACATCCTGATTTGTTTTACGTGTCTTTGAAAGGGGAAAGAGATTCAATTTTCCTCAGGGAAGCATATTCTGATTCTCATTTGGTAGAGAAGGACCGGCTGTTGAACATCAAAGAAAAACTTCGTTCTCTTGTTATGGTTCCTAGATTCCCTAGGAGAGGTGCTCCAAGGACAGAAGCAGCAGGTGGAGAAGATGGAACTTCTGGGCAAGAAGATGGAAGTGATGAGGAGGCTGAAGATTGGTCTGATGTTGATAGTTACGTGAGTGGTGATGAGCTTGATGATGATTATGAAGAAGATTGGGATGATGAAGATGATGATACACCCCCAGATTTTGATGACGATGATGGAACTGTGAAAATTCATTTGAGCAAATCAGCCAGCCAGCCAGATACCACAACAAATAACAAAGAGAAGGTGCTCGCTCCAGCGTTTCCTGATGGCCGACCAAGAGATCGTTGGTAAATTAGATGCAAATGTGCTTGATGCATCAATATTCATGCCCTGGTGTAGAGATACTGCTCCAAGGGGCTATCGTCATAGCATTGCTACAGAAAGTGAGTTTTATGGATGAAGAACATAGATTTCACAAGGTTATGCAAAATTATGGGGCCTGAACCTTGTTCTCCAGTTTGAAGTCTCAGGAAGCACCTTGCGAAAGGAGACATGTAGCAATAGCGTGTGTTTTCTTCTCTTCAAACTTGCGCAAAAAACTTTAGAGATGGCTTTGAAACCATCAAATTAAAAGAAAACTATTTTGCACGGATAATAGATCCCCGTATCCTGTTTTCAATACGTAATATTTTATGCCGTCTGTTAAATATAATTGACCTAATGGTTTATTCAAATTCATAGGCATAAAATCTGTCTATTTAAATCTTTAAGCTGGTCATCTCATGAATCGTGGAGCAGCCTCAAATGATAAATCTTGATAGTTGAAATCTGTGACAGTGGTTCTCATATATAGAAACAGATGTTTCTAACCAAAACCAGGATCAGATGGGTTGATGGCCTCTAATTTTCATCTCTGGAGTATCATTCATTTTCGTTCTGTGATTTTGTAAATTAACCTGCCAGCTGCAACTGCATGCTGTTTGCAAATTGAGTCCACCGCCTCGGATATTGATTTTAGGGCTTGACGATACCTCTCAATTCAGATTCACAAGCTAATTTATTGATTCATCGTGGATAATCTCGATTTCAAACTCTGTTCATCCACTGCAACGAGATGCTAGTTGCTATGTTTTATAGTAATATGTTTATTCAGAACCATCATCAAACTCGTTTGCCAGTGCTTGGGTATCGCTGGAGGCCCGGGCTCCCAGTTTTAGAGCAAGGGCAGCAGATAAGCAGTGGATGCTACAGGTCCTCTCAGTGAAAGCTACCAAGCTATTTTTTTCATAGTTGAATCACAATAATTTCCTCCATTTAACTGCCTTTTTGACGTAGATTTTCAACTTTCAAGCTTAACCCTGTGTAAAGATGAGCTGAAATTATCCAGGCTGGGGTATGTGAACAGTAGAATGTCTGGATTCATACGCTCTCGTACACATCTCAAATTCTGCGTCATTTTCATATGCAGAGCTCTTCACGTCGCTTTTGTTTTTCAGTGACCTTTCGTTTTATAAAAATCGAGAATTCCAAGATGATATATATGTGTAGCTAAATCAATGTGATAAATCAACTAAAAAGAATCTTCAGCATCATTTTATCAATTATATTCTGAGCATCACTCTCATGCTTTGTCGAAAGCACATCACTTTGTTCTACATCATGGATAGAATAGGTTCCTATAGCCATATAGGTAAGGTTACTGTGATAGAAGATAGAAAATGGGGTTAGTGGCCGGATTTAATAAGCTTAAGCATAATCAGTCTTTATTCCTACATCACCCACTTTTTTTTTCCTTTCCAGTTAGTTTCAACTTTCAAGTCGCAAGGCTGGGAGTGGGATGTGGCCTGGTGTGCAGCGTTTGCAAAAAAAAAATTCTAGTATCATTCAGCTCTGTTAGCTGTTTGTTTTCTCGTTGGCTTTTACTTTTTAATATATTTTTCAATTTTTTTTAGTATTATATGTTTTTTTATAATTTTAATACGGTAATGTTAAAAATAAAATAAAAATATTATTTTAATATATTTTTAATTAAAATTCACGAACTTTTAACTTTAGGAGGGGAAATTTTCCATGGTCTTTGGAAAGTTTACACTAAACAGCTTCTCCCGAATTGGTACAGTCGAGGGCCTTATTATTGGGAGAACAAAGATAGAATTTGTTTTTGTATGTTTTTTTTATTTAATTTTTTAAAAAATAATATTTTTTAGTGTTTTTATATTATTTTAATATATTGATGTTAAAAATAATATTTTTTAAAAAAATATATATATTATTTTAATATATTTTTTAACAAAAAATATTTATAAAAAAAACCGTTACTGATACTTTCAAATATCCCAATAAAAAAATCAAATATGATATATTAGATCATGATAGAGATAGTTATATGTCCCGACTTTTGATATGTTATGTTTTATAAAATATTTGAGATTATACTTGTTTTTATTTTAAATTTATTTTTGATGTTTTAAATAATATTTTTGATTTAAAAAATTAATATTTTTAGTGTTTTATGTTTTATGTTTTTATTATTTTAATATACTTATAACAAAAATAAAAATATTTTAATATATTTTTAAATAAAAATTATTTTAAAAAACATTTTATATCAACGGTTCCAAACACCAAAAAGCTGCTTTATTGTTGTACGAGGGGGCCACTAATGTCACGTGTCACATAGGAGAGTCGCCACGAATTTTTCTCTCACAAACAAATTTGTTCTGACGCGTGAGAAGGTCACTGGCTCAGCTTCTGATAAGGGCTAAAAGGTACAGAAAATTCCTGAATTTTTTATTATTTTGATTTATATTCTTGTAGTTTTTTATTTTTTATTTGAGTGCATGAATTATTGGGTATTAAAAACAAAATCCCCTTGTCACTATTTATCACTGAAATTTCAAGATTTTAACCGCCAAAACGATTCTTTTAACCTAGCAAACAACATTCCAAAAAAAAAAATCATTTTAAAACTCAAATTAAATACAAGATTTTCAAGTTTTAAAACGCACAAATCTATTAATGGTTTAGTAAGATTTTTATAAATGAATTCGTGGTAGCAAAATCTTTAACGTGGTTTCGATCATCACCAATAATAATAGGATTCTAACAAAGAAGTCTCAATCCAAACATCTAACAATTTATATATATATATATATATATATAGGAAATGTAAATTAATTAAAACGGAGAATAATTAAGTGGGTTTTGGAAGGAGAGCTTATCAAGTAAGGCTTTCCTAGTCTATATAAAGAGGGTCTGCTGCTCCTTGATTGAGTCGGGAGAGCTAGAAAGTATAGGTTCTCTCCATGCATGGATCTTCAAGGCAGCACTGGCTGTTCACTCCCCCTCCAGGCTTCCTTTGCCGGCCCGATTGGTAATGATGATTTTGTTTTCTACGACGAAACTTAAACCACCAGGTAGGAGGCAGGCTGGAGGCTCTTGTGGGGGGGGGGTATAAATAGGCTATGTGTTGCTCAAGGCTCTCTATGCATGGTCTCAGGGTGGCAATCATTGTTCACTCTCCCTCAAGGCTTCCAACGCAATAACCAGCTACGTACATGTAACTGTGTTACGGCTGCAGGCTTGAGGCCTTTGGGGGAGAGTGGTCAAAAGTTGTCATGATTTTGGCAGACGAGGAATATCAACTATAATTTCTTTCCTGGTAATAATCCTTGCATGGGATGGGAAGAATTTTTATTATCTGTGCTTCTCATGATATGAAATAAACGTGCAAGAAATGTTATTATGTATTCAATCATGGAGTTTGACTTCTGTTTGATCATCGTCAGACGATTACTGAGGGTTTATGCTAAATTCTAGAAATCATGTATGGTTATTTCTTGCAGTTTAATTTGTTCTGTGGAGTTTTTTTTGCAGAAAGAAATTCTGAATGACCTGGGCTGGGAGTGATTTCTAAGCCATGCGGTTTTTTGCAAAAAATCCTGCATATAAATTCACCTTCAAGTTTTTTTAGGCTGATCTGATCAGTACTGCTGTTTGCTGGTTCAAGCTTATAGACTTCCATTTAAATCATACTTTTGTTGTTCAAATAAGAAAGAAGAGGGGGAATTGGACATGTGATCTTACAAAATTCACTTTTCCTTTCTCTGCTTCTAGCCCACTAAAATGTTCTTGCAGCTTCTATTCAGTACTAAAGTCAACGATATACGACTGTCAATACGAGATTTTTTTCTTCTTCTTTCTTATTAGTTTTTCTGTCATTGGAATTTTTTAACTGAGCTTTCATTGGGGTTTCTTACCTAAAACTCTGTAAACCAGAGAGAAAATCAATGCGAATGGCAGAGAGCAGCAGGTTCTCCATGGAATGACTGCTCGTCAATGGTGCCCCTCGTGGAATCGGGTTCTCTCTCTCTCTATTAAAAAAAAAACCTCGAGGCTCAATTTTCTATTCAATATAATAGTGCATGTATTTACTGATTTGTTACTGGAAAAAAATATATAAACTAAGCTTCAGGGTGAGATTGTTTTTGATCCTGGTATCTTTAATAATATATATATTAGATGAGTTATATATTTGTTGTTTTTTTTTTAATATGCAGTAAAATTACAATTATAATCTTGAAATAAATAATTCTAGTACTTTTGGAATTTTGTTTTTTTCGATTTTAGTGCTCTTGGAAACAAGAGCAATGCAACTCTTTCATAAGAGTTTTTTTTTTTGGTCATATTACCCTGACAAATCTTTCATTTAAATTCAAGTTCTCTAACTTTGTTCAATAAAGAGAGGATAAAAATGGAGACAAGAGGCAGGAAAATGCTTTGAAGCAGGTCTCGTCACCCAAGAGACTCAGGCTACTTCGAATGTGTTCAGAAACCTAGCCTAGTATTGTTTTACTTGGTTCTTTGAAAACTCGTTCGTTATTTTAATTTATTTCAGTTACATCTTACTGTAACTTAAACTTTGGGAATTCAATAAAAGACAGATTCTGTCATGTGGAGTCTCATCAAATCACCAATATTCCAGTTTTGGTGTGTGTATATATGCAAAAATATTAAAATCACGAATTAATTTATAAAATTTTATGATTTTACGAGTTAATATATATTTAATGTGCTAAATTAGGCTAAAAAATGGAAATTGCAAAATCAGACTTAACCTGTGCAAAATTGGTAAAATCAGCAAACTCGGTTTGATTTTACAAGTTTACTAAATTTGTGATATGAACCAAGTTAAATTTAAATTTGGCTTTAAAATACCTGCTAACTAATTTTGCGAGATTGAACATATATTTCAAATTGCATATTGGGTAAATCTGAAATTTTACAGGGAAATATTAGATATGTAAATATATTGTAGTAAATTTTTAAGTCAAATGAAGTTAGGGAACATAATATTTTAGGGGATTAAATTTAGTAAACTAGTATTGTCAAGTATGTCAAATAATACATATGTGTGCTGTTTGTGACGTATCTAAAACTATTGGTGGAATTTTGCTTCGATTAAAGTTGTGATAGAAATTAGACATTTGAAATTTTCCAACTATATATCGTAGGCCTAATAATTCATCTAAACAAAAGGGAACGATATGTTTAAAATCATAACTCAATATGTTAAGAATATACAAGAATTGGAGATTCAAGCTACATGAGAGAACTTTAACATGAAGACTTTTTTTATTATTTTTAATTTGATTTTTTTCTAGCGCATTGGATATTGTTTATAGGTTTATTTCATTATTGAATTTATGTCAGTTAACTACTAATTTAAACTTATTAGCTTGCAACTCAAAATAGGCATATCAAGACTCATTTTGATGGAAACAACCAGATTGTCACTAGGTTTATGTGTGCTTCCTGTCTTTCAGTGATTTTTCTGTATTAAAAATTTTTAGTATGAGACTTTTTATTTCTCCATGTCATTAATTTATTAATTCATACTACATGTCTCTCTTATTTTATTTAGATCATTCATTGATTCTAATATTGTTAATTTTTTTTATTTGATTTTAATGTATTAACTAGAATTATCAATATATAATTAGTTAAAATATAATTTAAATTTATATTGTATTTTTCATGTAATATATATAAAAAATATTTTTGACGTCCTTTCATGTATGATATATCTCTTCTAGTTCTTTTTTTTTAAATTGTTAATTTCCGGCCTGCTGAACACGTGCTTTTGTGGATTCCCTGCGGGTCGACGTATCACTGTCCAAAAAATTTCAAATTCCCGCTTAAATAACAAATTATGAAATTATATTTGGTTAGTTGACGATGTACGCGGATCGTGATCCGCGCCACACCTTCTCTAAGGAATTACAACCATTGATAACACATCAAATCTACGGTCAAAATTCACCCATCCTGGACAAAAACTTTTCTACTTTCCTCTCTTTGACATGATAAATACCTTCCCAGAGTCCTCGCTTCTCAACCCAAAGTATTTCCTCTAATTTTTCGCGAGAAATAAAAAAAAAATCCCTGTAAACCCATTCCCCAAATTCAGTCATTTCAATGGCACGCACGAAGCAAACAGCAAGGAAGTCCACAGGAGGCAAGGCGCCACGTAAGCAACTGGCCACAAAGGCAGCCCGGAAATCTGCACCGGCAACCGGAGGAGTGAAGAAGCCCCATCGATTTAGGCCAGGAACCGTGGCACTGAGGGAAATCAGAAAGTACCAGAAGAGCACAGAGCTGCTGATAAGGAAATTGCCGTTTCAAAGGCTGGTGAGAGAAATAGCGCAAGATTTCAAGACAGATTTGAGGTTCCAAAGCAGCGCAGTGGCTGCTCTTCAAGAAGCAGCAGAGGCGTACCTTGTGGGATTGTTTGAGGATACCAATCTGTGTGCTATTCATGCTAAGAGAGTCACCATTATGCCAAAGGATATTCAGCTTGCTAGGAGGATTAGAGGAGAGAGGGCCTAGTATATACTTCAGGGTTCTTTTGCTGGTGGTATCTTTGTAGCTCCGGTCCATGTTTCTCTCCTTCCAACTTTTATCTACTCTGTCTCTCTCCAGTTTTTTTAGGTTTATCTGCTCAGGGGTTTTTGTTTTTATTGTAATGTAAGTTATTTAGAAATCTAGTGGTTATTTGAATTTACTTTTAATTCTTAAATTAACTCCATGACATCTGCTTTTTGAGAACAATGTGCTTGTTGGGTCTTATATCTGTACTACATGCATTATTTGCCATTGATAGTTGTAAACTGAAATTATTGTTTACAAAGTCAGATTAAAATGGGTTCTTGTTTAATCCATCTTAATTCTTGTGGATTCGGCACAAAAAAGAAAATTTGGTAGTGGTTTCTGCATATGGAAGTAATACAAAAATCAGAAACCATGCGCTGATTGAGTTCTTTGATGTAAATCCAATTGGGTTTTTCCCTTTGATTTTGAGATTAATCAAGAACTAATTTGAATGTTAAAAGACATCAGGCTGCATTCTAAACAAATTTGCCTTTCCCTATGTATCAATGCTGCTTGATTACCAGGCAAGATTTTCTCTGTGCTCCTGAACAAGTGAGTTAGCGACCTCAAGCTAAGCCAGGGACAGGAGAAGAGTACATCGCTCTATGGTCGAAACTTACTATCATGGGACCGAAAGAAAATTCCTGCGTAACCTAGTAGCACATCTATTTCATTGCAGAGAACAGGGTTTTTGGAAAACCATGATGTTAATTAAGAAGACCAACTAGGTTATTCAAGTTCCTTCAGATTTTAACACTTGGGAAATTGGGAGCTTATACTACATGTTAAACTTACAACTAGCATGGAAATGCAAGTCTAAATTAAACTTTAGAGGCCACATATTAATTATCATGTGGGTTTCTCTCCTTTCTTTTGGGCGATTCCATTTCCCGATATACCCACAATGATAGGAAATAACAATAATAATTTACCAAGATGATAATTTTAGATAAAATTAAATTTTTTTAACAATCATTATTTTTTAAATTTTTTTTATTTCATCTCAACAATCATAAGTTATATGTAGAATTACTGGATTTTTTCAAGTGGTTTGAAACTCTTGAAATTAAATTTAATTATAAGGTAAGTGTGTTTATATTCATAGCATGGTAGGTTTACTATGAGGTATAATCTTACATGACTTCCAATCATTTTTGTTTATTAAAAGACGTCTTGTAATAAGAGGTATTATTTGCGTTATATAAGCAATTAAGGCATTCGTTTTCTAACCAACATGGAATAATTCCATTTAAAATTAAAATAAAAAATAATATCTCAAAAGTACTATTAGCAATCCAAGCAAACTTTATTTATATATATATATAAAAAAACACCTCCACAATCTCTTTTCTTCTCTTTTTTCCAACCCCCCACCGTCTCACCATCTCTTGTAACACTATCATTGTTTAATACAACCCAACCTATTCCGAGCTATCTCTAGCCCTATTTTGAATGCCCACAACTTAGCTTGGATGGCGCTGCAACACCCCACTCTTATTGTGAAGCCACTAGAAAACCATTAGAAAGGGCGCGAAAGAAAAGGGTCAAACCGGTGCGTTTTGACTGTTCCGCAGGACCCGATTTGCAAGAAGATAGACCTTATCCAAGAAATCAAGGATCCAAACATTTTATTGTATTGTGCAAAAAATAAAAAGGAGACACGTCGAATGCCATTTCTCCACACACCAACTTCATTCACCATGGACAAACTGGCTCCATTTCACCATAGCCCGCCTCTACTTCAAAACCACAAGCCAAAACCAATTAGAACCCATTCATCACCATCTCTTTCTGTTGCTCTCACAACAACCTCGTCCCTTGAAACTACACCTAGGCCTTCACATGTACCGAATCTTGGCTCTTTAAATGGCTCCACTGCTGATAGCAATACTTTGGACTCAGTTAAAGCAACGCATGCCCAGATGATAAAAAAGGGTAAAAAATGGAATTCAGATTCTATGGCGAAGCATTTGATCACTTCTTATTTAGAACTTGGTGATTGCAAGTCAGCTGCAGTGGTTTTTTTTGTGGGTTTTGCGCGGAACTATGTCATGTGGAATAATTTCTTGGAGGAGTTCAAGAGCTTTGGTGGTGATCCAAGTGAAGTTCTTGAGGTCTTTAAAGAATTGCATTGTGAAGGAGTGGTGTTTGATAGTAGAGTGATTAGTGTGGTTTTGAAGATTTGCGCTAGTGTGATGAATTTATGGCTTGGTTTGGAAGTACATGCTAGTTTGATCAAGAGGGGTTTTGAATTAGATGTGTATGTGAGGTGTGCACTAATGAATTTTTATGGGAGGTGTTGGTGTGTGGAAAGTGCTAATCAAGTGTTTCATGAACCCCGCAATTTAGATGATCTCTTGTGGAACGAGGCAATCTTGGTCAACTTGAAGAATGAGAGATTTGTTAAGGCTCTAGAATTGTTTAGAGAGATGCAGTTCTTGACTAGTAAAGTTAATGCTACTACAGTTTTGAAGATTCTGCAAGCTTGTAGCAAGAAGGGGGCTCTCAATGAAGGGAAGCAGATTCACGGGTATGTGTTAAAGCTTGCTATGGAATCAAATTTGTCGATATGCAATTCTTTGATTATCATGTACTCTAGGAATGGCAAAATCAAACTAGCTAGCAGGGTATTTGATTCAATGAAAGATCATAGTTTGTCCTCATGGAATTCAATTATCTCAAGTTATACTACACTTGGTTACTTGAATGATGCTTGGAATCTTTTCTGTAAAATGGAAAGGTCAGGCACAAAACCAGACATAATAACCTGGAATAGCATATTATCAGGCAATGCTATTGTTAGTTCATATAAAGAAGTCCTCATAATTTTGCGGAGGATGCAAGCTGCGGGTTTTAGGCCAAATCCTCGCTCCATTACTAGCGTTCTTCAAGCTGTCATTGAACCGGGGCTCCTGAATTGCGGGAAAGAAATTCATGCTTATGTGATAAGAAATGGGCTTGACTATGATGCATACGTGGGAACTTCATTGTTAGACATGTATGTGAAGAATGACTGCCTCACCAGTTCTCAGGCGATTTTTGATAATATGAAAAACAAGAATATTGTTGCTTGGAATTCATTAATATCAGGGTATTCGTTCAAGGGACATTTTGACCATGCAAAAAGATTGTTGAATCGTATGAAAGAGGAAGGAATTAAACCAGATCTCATTACATGGAACAGCCTGGTTGCCGGGTATTCAATGCGTGGCCACACTAAGGAAGCTTTAGCTTTGATTCATGATATCAAAATTTCGGGATTGACACCAAATGTGGTTTCATGGACTGCTCTCATATCAGGCTGTTCACAGAATGGTAACTACTCGGAATCTATTGAGGCTTTTGTCCAAATGCAAGAAGAAGGTATTAAGCCAAACTCTGCCACTATATCCAGCTTACTTAGGACTTGTGGGGGCCTATCCTTGTTACAGAAGGGTAAAGAAATTCACTGCCTAAGTATTAGAAAAAGCTTCATTGAAGATTTATATGTAGCTACAGCACTCATTGACACGTACAGTAAGTCAGGCGATTTAGAAAGTGCTCATAAAGTTTTCTGGAGTGCAGAGAAGACATTAGCATCTTGGAATTGCATGATTATGGGATTTGCCATTAATGGCTGTGGAAGAGAGGTGATTGCACTCCTTGATGGAATGCAAAGAGCTGGTATCTTGCCAGATGCTATAACCTTCACAGCCCTCCTCTCTGGTTGCAAGAACTCTGGTTTAGTTGAAGAGGGATGGAAATGCTTTGATATGATGAGCAACGACTATGGTATAAAACCAACCATTGAGCATTATTCTTGCATGGCAGATCTTCTTGGAAGAGCTGGCTACCTTGATGAAGCTTGGGACTTCATTCAAACAATGCCAGTAAAGCCAGATGCTAGTGTTTGGGGTGCCATGCTTGGATCTTGCCGAATCCACAGAAACATTGAGTTTGCAGAGATTGCAGCGAAGGAACTTTTCAAGTTAGAACCATATAATTCTGCTAACTACGTTCTGATGTTGAGCTTATATGCCATGTCAAACAGATGGGAGGATGTTGACCGTATTAAAGATCTCATGGATACCAGGGGTATTAAGCCCAGGCAAGTATGGAGCTGGATTCAAATTGATCAGAGAGTTCATCTGTTCTCTGCTGGAGGAATACCCCATCAAGATGAAGGAGAGATATACTATGAGTTGTATCAGTTGGTCTCTGAACTGAAGAAATTTGGATATTTGCCAGATGTAAACTGCGTATACCAGAACATTGACGAGGAAGAAAAGGTGAAGATGCTCCTAAGTCACACTGAGAAACTTGCAATTACTTATGGACTAATCAAAACCACAAGTAGCGCACCAATCAGAGTGATCAAGAACACAAGAATTTGTTCTGATTGTCACACAGCAGCAAAACTCATTTCCCTTGTTCGCAGTAGAGAGATTTTCCTCAGGGATGGTGTTCGGTTTCACCATTTTAAGGCAGGGAAGTGTTCTTGCAACGACTACTGGTAACAATATTGGTCATTCATTGTTCAAGAGTCTACCCCATTACTCTGTGTACAGCCTTCTCAAATAATGGGATACATCATAACAAAAGTTTGACGGATAGCGGTAGGGGAATACTCGGGTCTAGCTTCAACAGCGTCAAGCTCGGATGAATGTAGAACCAATAGAGAATCCGACCAGAGGAGCAAGCAAATGTAAATTTTGTAATATGAACTGTTGAGTTTTTGTAAGGGTCTTTTATCTATAGATAGAACTGTTATTTACAAAATCTTGCTACATAATGAATTACAGTGCTAGCTTCTACTTGTTTTACGGAGTGCCGTGATGTCTAGCAAAATTAAGTGCCTAATAAAAACCTTAACATGGGAGAGTTTAGGATGCGGGTTGGTTTAGTCCTCTCAAAAAACTGAAGCTGGGTATTGATCGTCTTTGCTTAGATGTATGGATGGACCTGAAATGCCCTTTAACTTCTTGGTTAACCAATCCCACCCTAACGACACTTAAAGATTCAAATGGAAAGTCTTCAAGATACAGCATATGAGGCCAAAATTCGTGTCAAAGGTTCTCCTGACACTGCTAATTGCTTCCAGCAAGTGAGATACTTTGGTTTCTATCCAGTTAGCCTTTTCTTTGTGTGGCCTGAGCTTATCGGACTTTATCCTAGTCTATAAATCACGACAAAAAAGGAAAGCCAGCACTTTCTTGCACTCAAAAGCTGCTGTCACAATAAGCTCCACATAAAATAGTGGCAAGGATTGTTCTGGCTGGATGTTAGGGAGATAGGAGAGAACGTCAATATTGCGCTGAAAGCAAAACAAAAAAGCATGCTGAAAAAAGAAGAAACAACAGCTGCTAACTGCTACTTCAAGTTCTTCCCTATCATAACATCCTACACTGCGAGCGGCAACTACAACATAAAACCCTATCCAAAAGGAACCCACTGTGTCTTACAAGTGTATTTACAGATATGACCAGCAGCAATTTACATACCACCATTCATAAAGTAAAAACAACATTGAAAAACAACTGATCCTTTCCCACTCATCGGATGTTTAAGGAAACTTGACTACAAACCTAAACACTAAACAGGGGAAAACCCCATTCCAATGTTAAGGAATAATGCAAAGAGAACAACGGCAGAACCATTGCATTCAAAACTTCTGCGAGTAGGAAGTACTCCAACCAAACTCTACAAAGCTTCGGGAAACTAGATCAGTCAAACGGCATAACTTTTACTTATCAATCTCCCATCGCACCTCCAGGACCTTACTACTCAGAATTGATTGACAGGTTCAACCCGGTCCTGCACAGCCATCCTCTCAGAGACATCAGCCAGAGATTTGAGATTGCACCTTATAAGGGCCTTGACAAAGTAACATGTCTCATCCTTGGTGTTCCCATCAGGCACATCTACAACGAATGATTCTATGACTAAAGTTCCAGGCCTCCCATCAATAAACTCAGGGTGGACAGTCATAATTGATGAGTAGTTCTGCAAAATAAACCAGGGGGGGGATCAGATGGAGGAAGAATCCGGAATGCTTTTAGCGAAAGGCATCATTTTTTTTTAGTCCAAAGACTGAATATTCAACCAAGCATCCGACTACAAAAGATTATAGTTAGTGGCAGATTCCAAATGTCTTTTCATCATGTGGGCATGCATGCACTTAGTCAGCGAATATATATCAAAGTTAAGTAACGGTTCATTCCATATCACAAAGGAAAAGTGGGTTGTTTATTTGTACCAAAATATATTTCCTCTGATTTTGAAAAGCCACAATCCCCAGAAATATTCTCTATTTAGTTTTCAGCATCATTCAACAAAAAAAGGTTCCATTTTCTCATCCTTCAAACATATTGAGTTAGACAAATTCACACATAATTTGGACACTGAAGTAAAGGGATCAAAAAGAGGAGAAACTTTAGCTCCCACGTGCTTCTGTGATGCACAACAGCTCTAAGAGACTTGTGATATCACGGCTCTAAAACAAAGTTACCTACATAGCAAATCAATGGAGAAAACACTAGAACATACCCAACCCATCAGAAGAGGTTCCTTTGGCCACACAAGTAACATGTGAATGAAAGAGCAGGTATGGAGAAAAAAGAGACAATACATGGCAACAAACATAGCACACGAACAGAAGAAAATATCTCGTGCAATTGGCATTTCCTAGAACTAGGTGTTATGGTCCATGACCAATACTCGAAATATAATTCCAATCTTGGTCAAAACAGCAAAACTCTTCATCACATACGAAAAATACACAGCAGTACATACAGAGATGAAGAAGTGATTACATCGAGACTCGTCCACTTTTCAGTAGCTTATCACACATTTCCATCCATCCAGGCTACAATATTTAGCATGCCATAACATAGTGATCCCACATATCAATTTAATATAAGCACAGAAACACAGTTGAAGGTATTTAAATCTATAACATAACAAGAAACAACAACAGCTTATAGTAAGAAGGCTAAGAAGAAAAGAAATTTATTTATTTATACCTTGAGCCTGTGATCACCACCAACAATCTGGACTCCAAGAATGTGCTCCTCGTCATCAAGAAGCTCAAGCCTCTCAGTACTAGTAGTTGCAGGAAGTCCAGATTTAACATTCACCTCTCTAACACTTCCAATCCCAAGCTCTCCGTTCATAACACACCTGCTCACAAATGGCTTGTACCTCTGCGGCTGATCAAATCGCCTCACCAGTGACCAAACCTGATCCAATTACATACAAAATCAAATCAGAATTTCTCTTAATAAGAATTCGTTTATGCGTGCAGAGTAAACCCAATAAGATACTGAAAAGAAATAAAATATATGTCCCGTGCTTTAATATTTGGCTTATTACAAATGAAAGAGAAAAACAAATACTGACAGAGAGAATCCCATTAAGAGGAAGGGCAGAATCAGCCGAAATCGAGCAAAATTTCACAGATTTGACACAGAAGAACAAAGTCAAAACACCTTTAAACAAATCAACGGACATAAAATCAATGAAAAGATATAAACAAAAGAGGGTAAAAAGAAAAACTTACAAGGTGAGCAGGAGCTTTGATGTGCTTAACAAGAGCAGAAGTGCACTGGTTCTCTCTAGGCTCATGTTTATGGTGTCGCCGTACGTATTGAGCCTCTGTTGCACTGTACGCATCACTGCCGTTCATTTTTTTTTTTTGTATGAAGATGATGAGTACGGTTTGTATTGTTTCTCTCTTCTCTTTGTCTGAAAAAGGAAATCTGATGCTTTCTAGAGATAAGCTTTGAAAGAGGAGAGGAGAGGAAAGAATTTGGGATTTGGTGGTGCTTGAAGCAAAAGAACAAGAACAATAATAACCTCACTTAGTTCTCTTTAAGCTTAGCATTCTGTCAATAAAGTCCACGAATCCACCGACAATTTTCATTCTTTATCGTTTTCAAATTAAAAGGCCCAACCAAAGCTATGGGCCCATTTTACTCCATTATATAAGGTACTCCTATATAATAATACTAAAAAAAGGAAATGTTGAAGGGGGCGGTGCATCCTGTTTTTTTTAGTTAGAAATTTTTTTTATATTAATATACTAAAATTATTAAAAAAACTAAAAAATACATTAATTTAATATTTTTTAGAATAAATATACTTTTAAAAAATATTTAAGAACAAACTTACATATTTAAGAAAAATAAAAAAATATTTTAATATTTTTTAAAAAAATAATGTGTTTCTAAAGTCTGCTATTACCATATTGCTGGACACTGCTAAGGTGTGCGCGGTGACAGTCCATTGCTGTTTTGTTTATTGAATATTGGATGAATTTTTTTAATATTTGTTTTTTGTAGGTGGTAGGTACTTAGCGTGTCATGTGACCCTCACTAAGCTAGTGGGTTTACTTTAAAGTCAAACTATTATGTGGAGTGCAGGAGATGTTAGTGATCACGATGTCTTTTATTTGCCGTTTTATTTCTCTTGAAAATCTTGATTTAATTACTATCATGATGGAGTAAATTATAAATTAGTTCATTTAGTTTCAAGAAATCAATTGATTAATAATTCTTGCTTAAAAATAAATTATTTAAACCTTTAATAAAAGTTCATCGTTCTTAATTTAAAAATATTATTTGTTATATTAGTACATCAAAATTATTAAAAAAAAACATTAGAAAACACATCAATTTAATTATTATTTTAAAGATGGATATACTTTAAAAAAACATCCAAAAATAAACCAACATCGTTTTTCTAACCGACTCTAAATGCCCGTTTGAGATTGTTGTCTAAACGGATGTTTGTCAAAATTCAATTTTTTTATTTTTTTTAAATTTTTTTATTTTATTTTAATCATTTTGATAAGCTAATGTCAAAATTAATTTTTTAAAAACAAAAATAAAAAACAATGTCAATTCTTATTAACTCATTAAGTCCATAACCCGGGTCATTTGATAAAAAACAACAAATCTAAAAAAGAAATTAAAGCTCATTCTTCAATAAACTAAATATTAAAGAATAAAATTGAAAAAACAAAACCTAACATATAAAAAGGATAAAAAATAGCAATTATAAGCCACACAAAAATACGAGCCTGCTCAGGTTAACCTATCAAACCTATTTATCAGGTTACAAGATCAGGATAACCTCACAAAAAAAAATGGTCAAAATCATAAAACCCAATTTTATTTTTAAAAAACCATTATCGAATTATGAGATGAAAAAAATAAGTGAAAAAAAACTAACACCAGCCCTTATTAACTTGTAAAACTCATGCTTTGAGCTATTTGATTGGAAGCACCGGATATAAAAAAAAAATGATGAATGTAAATTCTTAACAAATTAAATATAAAAATAAAAAAAAATTAAAAATAAAAACACAAAAGGATCACAAAGAAAATAAAGTAACTAAAAGGAAAAAAAAAAGAGCAAGCCTACCGGCGTTAACTTGCTAAATCCACGGGTTATGCCATGAAATCGAAATAACTTTATAAAAAAACAACAAAGAAAACTATGAAGCCTATATTTTTAAAATACCAACGTATAGTAATGAGATAGAAAAAAAATAAGTCCATAAAAAAATAAGAAGCCATGTTAGCTCATAAAACTCATGATATATGCCATTTAATTATAAGCATCAAACTTGAAAAAATCATGAATCCCAACCTTAAAAAATCTAATAAATGAAATTAAAGAGAAAAAACATTCAATCATAAAAAATCAATTAAAAACATAAAATAGCAATAAAAATAATGATAATCAAAATTGAAAAAAAAGAGAGGGTGAATGATTTTAAATTGAAGGGCTAAAATGAAAAGGAAAATCAATTTTATAAAAGAATTAAAAGAAGAAACTACTTAAAAAATGAGGACTAATTTTTTTTAAAAAAATAAACTAAATATTCTGATTAAAGGATGAAATTGAAAACAAGTTTATAAAAAAGATAAGAAAAAAACACCGTGGGAGAATCTAATGACATGGTGGAAGATAATTTTTCACCATTGTAAGATATCACACGCATCGTCAAACCATAATGAAACCTTTCATGTATCCTGATATATTTTAAAACTTTATAATTTGTAATTAATATAAAATATTAATTCACCCCTCTACGAATGCGTTACTAACGTAAAATTTAATATGAAAATCAAGATAATTTAATAATTTAATCGTTTCAAATCTAAATTTTTTCAGATATTAGTCTAAACTCGAATGCTCAAACATATCTATTTTCTCACCTGAATCATTCAACTACTGATTTTATCAACTAGATCCACCATCCACACACCTTTCCTCAACTTGATTCTTCTATCAAAATGATTGGAAGCATAATTAAATTTTGCACATGCTAACCACGTGCTAATACATTCCTTTTCAAAGTCGGTTGTATTTTTTTCTCTTTTACATAAATATAGAATCAATAATATGAAAAATGCAATGAATGAAGTCTTCAGGATCAAGGGTCAGTCGTCAAAAGCCACGACTTCAAATATACCCAATAATTCTTCAAGAAACATAATTATTTTTTTTTTCTTTTTTTCAATTCCGTGAGAGTGAAACTGTGCATCATGCCAGTCTTCTTTCTCTGGTCCTGTTTGCTTGCACATTCATATGATTCAACAACCCCACTACCTTTTTCTCTTCACCGGCGCCAAAACTTTAACGCTGAACTGTCAATCGCTCCTCGTTCTAGCCAGTTCATGACTGGATATAAGGCTCAGAGAGGACCACATCCACATATGGTAGTTGTCGAGCACCGGTAAACTGATCTTCATGTAGTTTAATCTGTTGATTTTAATTAATGGACCGCCTTTTATTTGTCAGACAACACTTCTGGCATTTTCTAGATTTTTTTTTCCATCCATGAAAATCAACCAGCATCCACACGAGTCATTCTGATAATTTTTCCATGTATATTTCAAGGTTTTTCAGTACCCTAATCGGACGCAAGGAAACCCAAAGTTTTTCAGTACCCTTGCCGGAAAAAAGAAGAAGAAAATAAAAAAAAAATCACATAAACAATTACAAATACTGTATTAATTCTTTTTATTTTTTCAATAATTGACTAATCAACAGCATACGTTAACAAGAGGGAAAAAGGAAGTTTTGAGATTGAAATCACGAGTTTCGTGTGATCTCGGATATATCTTTTAAATACAAACATGAAAGGAAACGAGAGTTTTATTTCCTTTTTTTCTTTTTTAATTTTTTTTAATTTTTTTTATATACACACAAAATATCGTTTACATCAAATCACCTGTTTATCTGTTAAAGCTACTTTGTAGGCATGTTATACAAGTGAACCTTCAAGTACACTGAAGCTTTTCAGATTACAGTAACGTTTGTTTTTTAAAATATATTTTATTTATAAACATATTAAAAAAATTTAAAAATTAATTTTAATATCAATATATTAAAATAATTTAAAATTATTTTAAAAAATATTAATTTAAAAAATAATTAAATTTTTTTTAAAATACTTTATAAACATAAAAATAAACATTTATTTAATAAATTACAGGAACCACATTTGGACTGATCACATGCAAGTACCAATCCAAATTGAAATACACAAAGTACAACATTTAAATTCTCTACACAAAAAAACAAGGGCTGAAAAGAAAATATCCTCAAAAAATTAAGTTTCGTTACCTCCTAAAGTTTGATATATTATACACGAAATACAAAACCTAGTGATTGGTATTTATCATTTTTCTATTGCAAAACAAAGTATGATTCCGGATTATCAAAAAAGTAATTATAATGATTTTTAACATTTTAAACGAGAGGAATTAATGGAGATAAGATCTATAACCACATTTTGTAAGAATTTTTTTATTTGGGGTTTATCTTAATTTATGGGCCAAGTGAAACTTATTCCATATAAAAATCTAAAGTTATTATATTTTAGGGTAATATAAGACTTATTTGTGAAAGCTTTTATTGTCTACACTTTATGACCATAGAGAAAGAGAAAATGTGAATCTTGGGTTATTTTTTAGAATTTTCGGTGAGAGGACAATTTTGTATGACACCTTATAATCATCTACTTTCTCATAGTGAGTTTCCTTGATTGTCTCACCCATAAAATAGGTCTAAGTTGTCAAACCATGCAAATCACATTTTTGTTTTTATGTAATTGATTATGTTCGTCTTTCATATTTCTCAACTTGTTAATTGGTTTGAGATTTTAAGGATGTTTTCATTATAAACTAACATTATAGCTTGCCTTGTTATTAGTTGGTTTTTGCAATAAAAACCAAAGTAACGTCACACAACTAAGTTTAATGTAGAGAAACTTAATGGTGGGAACAACTTCAGTATGTGGCGATGTGTTTCTTACTAGTTTAACAAAGTTTATTTGCCTAAAATGATGGATAATGAGGAGAAACATGATCTTATGAAATAAGCACACAATGCTATTAAGCTTTGTTTATTTAATGAAGTTCCGATAGAGGTTGATGAAGAAACTATGATCGCTATATTATGGATAAAGTCGGAAACTCTTTACATGACCAAATCTCTGATGAACCAATTGTATATAAAGCATTAATTGTATACTCCTCGGTTGTATAAGAAGGTATGTCCGTTAAATACCATCTTGATGAATTTAAAGAAAGATACTCCTTATTTTTATTTATTTTACGTTGAATAATTATTTTTAATTTGGGTTTGTTTTGGCCTATTGACATTATTTAGAAGTTTATTTCATTATTGGACTTATATCAGTTGATACCTAGTTTGGGTTCATTGGCTTGCAACCTAAAAAAGATGAATTAAGGTTATTTAAAGGAGACTATATAATGTTTTTAGAGCTGCAAATCTCAGCATCTTGGCGATAATAAACATAGGTTTTATTATTATTATTATTGTTTGTGGTAAAACATCTTTTTTTTGTAGGGACAGAGATCATACATTGGACATTAAAGATTAATTAAGAAGCTTTATAGCATTAACAAAGACAATAAAAGAAACTTTATGACTGAGATGTTTGGTTGATAATATTGGTTTATCACAAAAGTTGATTGTTTTGCATTATGATAGCTAAAGTACTATTCATTTGGTTAATAACTAAATGTGTCATGAAAAGATCAAATATATTGATGTCAAGTATCACTTCATTCTAGATATCATGTCACATAGTGTTGTATCAGTGAAGAAGATCATTACATTTTAAAACTTTACAAATATGTTGATGAATCCTATTTATACAGTCAAGTTTGACCAATTTTTGGATTTGATTAGTTTGTGTAGTACTTGATATGTGCTTGATAGAGGCGATCAAAGAGATGTTCAATTTTCATAAATTGGCTCAATTTAAGTCAAGATAGTTTTTTTGTTGGGTTTGTCTTAAATTATAAACCCAGGTGAGAAAAGAAATACTCATGTACCTAGTCTATATTAAAACATAAAGGTGTCATATTTTAGGATAAGATGTATTTATGAATGCTTTCATTCTTTTCACTTTGTTGACAAGAAAAATGAGAGAGAAAACACATTTGAGTTACTTCAAGATTCTGAACGAGAAAACAATTTTACGTGACACCTTATAATCTTTTATTTTTTCATAATGAATTCCATGTGTATTCTTGTGTGACTAATTATCCTTGTCTTTTTATATTTCACTGCTTGTTAATTGGTTTGAGATTTTAGGATTGTTTTCATTACCTTACTTAATCTCTTAAATGAATTGTGTCATGTTTGGTTGTTTAGTTTGATGTAATCAATTATTTTAAGTGATGGTTGATTATATTTATATTCAATTGTATAATTCTTAAATTATAATATAATAAGTTATTACAATTGTGATGAATTGTTTCAAAATATTTGTTTATTTTTCAACTAAAGCACATGAATTTCTTTCTTTCTTTTTTTTTGATGATTTTTCAATGTTATTCTCAATCATTTAATTAATCATATTTTTTTTCAAGGTCCACGAATTTCTATATTTGAAAGTGAGGATAGAGTCGAGAATTTGCACATCAAACAAGATAATAAATGATAGTGAAATATATAGTTGAGAACATGATAGTGGATAAATAAATTAGGAGGGAGAGAGCACTAAAAATACAAATGTAAATGAAGTCCGCTTAGCTTGAAACATCCAGATATGCTTCCATTTACATCAATCAAATAAAAAATTTTAATGACTTTTCTGTTAGTACTATTTATTTTTGTATTTTAAAAATATTATTAATTTTTTTTTAAATTTTAAATTAATATTTTTAGATCATTTTAAAATATTCTATTAAAAATAATTTAAAAATTAAAAAATTATTATTTTAATACATTATCAAACAAAAAATATTTTAAAAAACAACTACTCGTATATATCCACGTGTTCATTCGAAGCCGCCCAGTTGCCTAGCAACAGGGGCACCTTTTTAACGACACTCCACTCTTCCAGTACATGGTTATCTGCAGTTTGATCCCAACCAATCAATTGGCTACAAAGAGAAGCTGGAAGGGTCCCAATGCTTTCAACTCAAAGGTGCTGACTGCTACGCCCAGCCTGCCCTTCATGGGTAGGGCAAAAATTGTTCTTCAGAATACATGGAGCTAATCTATTGGCTAATCCTAAGAATTTAGAAGGACAAGATCATGATAGCAATCAATTTCCCCACTGGAAAAGACCCACGTGGCAGCTATTCTATTGGATGATCCAGACATGTAGTGCCCGGATACTATCATCGAATTGGGGACCATGGAACTTGGAAGTGTTCACTTTTTCATCGTAGAAATATATTCTCCTTGCTATTTATGCCCTTCGGCCTAAAGGATTTAGCAGCCAATGGGTCACCGACAGCACTTCCTAGGAGCATTTTTATGTGATGTCTCATCAAGTAAAAGTTACTTCATGACTGAAAAAGCACAAGTACAAGCTAATTTACCAGGAGCCGTCGCTTCTTAGGATTTTTTTTAACTTTTTTTATATATTTTTAAATTATTTTATTAAGATGATGTTATAACTAAATTTTAAAAAATAAAAAAATATTTTTTTAACATATTCTTTTTGATAAAAAATATATTAAAAATTAATCTAAAACATAAACACTATTTAAATCTACAACCGTGTTGATGGAGCAATACAGATTTGATTGAGGAGGCTGTAAAAAAATAATTATTTTTTATTAGAGAACAACGTGTTCCAATTGTATAGTGTTGTATGATTTTGACATCATTTCTCGGTGCGGTCTTCGTATAGTTGTGAGGATTTTCTTCTTCTTTTTAAGCTTAAGAATCAATTTTGAAAGCGAGAGGGACGAGAATTTATGGAACGGAAAATTACTGCTCCTGCACCTAGGCCCAGGACGTGTGATTAGAGAAGGGGAGCAAGTTTTGTACTTCCTACTTTATGTTTTTTCTAGTCATAATTAAAATTTATAATATCTTATGCATGACGCAGGCTTAATAAAACGTAATTCTTGAGATCTAAAATTTATAAACAAACATCAATACTGCAAAAGAGTATGAAAATTGAATATTTATTTATGATACAAATAAATTTATGCTCCTAAAGTTTATTCTAAGATTAACTTGGATTTAATCTATGTGCTTTTCTAGCCATTAGCTATAAAACTAAAGTATACAACCACGAGGGTAATTTAATCTGTCAGGTTTTGAGTTTGTTTTTTAATAATCATGAGTTTGAATCCTTTCAAAATCATTAAAGACTTATATAATTATTAATTTTATGACCATAAAATTAATTGAGGTGCGTATAAGTTAGACTAAATATCAACGTGTGTATATGTGTGTGTGTGTATATATGATTTTCACGGTGAATATCTTGCACTTTGCCTATCTATTGTTTTTTTAGGATGCAAAGAAAGTTGTGATCATTTGTCTTCTAAAAAAATATTCACATATAAAATATTCTTACAACATCAAACATTTTTACTGTATTTTAAGCTATTTATTTACTTATAAATAAATAAATAAATAAAACGATGCAATTAGTTTAAAAAATTACTTGAATAATAAGAATATATTATTATTAACATTATTAAAAAGTACCACTTAATTAAATATTGTATTACAAACAATTACGTTGGACTTGTCATACATGTTAATTTAGAATCTTTAAAATTGAAATCTAATAATTATGATTAAAGGTAACGTTTTTCATTCTCCAAATAACGATATTAATTATTGGAATATATAAATGCAGGTCATCAACTGTTATATATATTTCCTTCCTCACTAGTACTTGGAAATTAATTAATTAGAGGTCCATTCTTGTTAAATTCTAGTCACAAATTGCCAAATTAAACACCAAAATATATTCAAACAATAAACTGATAGTTAAAACAAATTGAAATATATACAGCGCACGCACAGATGAGATTTTGTTTTTGGATAGCTTAATTGAGTCGTACGTGCTCGTCCTTGCCAGACTTGCTAGAACTAGTTCATCCAGGTGTGGATAAAACCTTGTTTATGCACGGCCATTTTAGTCAAGCAAACCATTAATTTCACCACGGAGGATAAGGGGACATTCTTATTTATTCTAAAAAAATGGACAATAATTTGCGAAGAAATCATGAAGAGGGACACAATCTGAGGAGGTGCATGGTGAGTTGTAAAAGCTTATCCTTTATGTCCAAAACCCTAGCTACTGCATCAAAAATTCTGGACCACTCCTGCTACAAAAGGGACGAGACTTTATGGCATTTAGTAACACCTAACAAGCGAAGTGGTCGCATCGGGGAGTGTATTGTGCCCCATGTAACAAGCTTGCTTCACCAGGTAAAAAGTGTGCTAATGTGTCAATTTATGAAAGGCTATTTTGCAAACCTGTGCACTAATATAAAAATGATTGAAAGTAGAGAGGACCAAGATTTGGATTCTTTAATTTAAACCGATCCAGGTGGGTAATTGGCTATTAAGATATCACCAACTTGTTAATTATTGATAATCTTAAATTTAATAGGCTTGAAAAACTTCTTGAAATCCAAAAAAAAAACTATGATATTTAAAAAATTAAAATAAAATTATAGGCTCAGTTTAGAAAAAAAAAACTAGTTTTTATAAGTTCAATCTTAAAAAAAACCTCAAATTCATGAGCCGAGCCTAAAAAAAACTTTAACTTTTATAAGTTTAATTTTAAAAAAATAGTTTTTATAGGCTTGTCATAGAAGAAGAGTTTAGTTTTCACGGACCTAGTCTAGAAAATTAACTCATAAATAATAAAGTATATTGATTTGATTTTTCATTTTTCTATATAAAAAAATCAAGAATGCACTTCTAACATGATATTACTCTTTTTATATATATAAATAAAGGATAAGGTCTTGATCGCTCTCTCCTTTTTTTTATTTTTAACAAAGATAGGGTCTTGAATTTGAATTTACACTTCTGCTAATGTTCCAATTTCCTCGCAATACCATTGTCATAATCACGAGAACAAACAAACTCCTTGGGGCAATCTATCTCGTAGATGATTGAGAATCGTAAAAGGTGCGATGCCATGTATAAGACTACACTTTAAAAAGCTAGTCAAAAGTTGTCAGACAATAGAGAAAGCATAATGCACAGAGAAATGGGTGCGATAAGAGATTTGACGGAACACGCGTTCGATAGCCTAATCCAGTAGCTGACTCACAACTGGCTTGCTATTTATTGTACTGATAACTGAATATTTTATTCAACAAAAAACAAAAAACTTGAATGTTTTAGGTGGTAGGTAGGGAGTAAAAGGTATTGCCGGCTACTTGCAACATGGCGGTGATATTTTTTTTATTGGGTTTGATTTTTTATAAAAATATAATTAAATTAATATTTTATTTTAAAAAAACTGAAAGTGGTTTAAATTGAATGATTTTAGTTTGGTTAGGTGTTTTTGAACAAAAACATGTTTAAATCGGTTTGATTTGATTTAGAATTTATTTTTTTTAGTTTAGCTTGATTTTTTTGTTTGACTTGGTTTTTTTTATTTGGATTCGTTTTGGTTTTTTTAATTTCAGGCTTATAAAATCAAACCAAATCAATCTATTTTTTTTAAAATTTTAATAAATTTTTTATTACGGTTTGATTTTTGTGGTTTTTTTTATTCACAGCTATAATCTTGCACACATTACTGACAGGACAAAACAAAAATGTTTTCTCTTCTATATTTTGAGTTAAGAGAGATCGAAATCTCTTTTGCATCGACAAAATAAATAAATTAGATAAAAAATCAAAGTTGAAGGAGAAATTAGTGCAGCCTAAGATTTACATTACTGCCATTGTGATCTGATAAGAATAAATCACCAGAAATACACCATGACTTCGTTTTTGTTAGTAGATAGAGGAATGATATTTAACTTCGTTGCATAATTAAGTTTTTTTTTTTTTGCGAGATATCAGTGTGTTGGGTCATTTAAATATTGCAATGGAATAATAAGAACTTTCCTCTTCTCTTCCCTGCCCAAATCCCTTTACACGTGATAATATCTAACAAAGAGTGCGTGAATTTTTTTAAAAAATTTAATTTATTTTCAATTAAAAAACACCATGGAAAACATATTAGCAAGAACACACACTCTAATCAAAACAAAGACGAGGCTACCTAGCAAAATGGAGTGAAAAAGAAAAAAAAAAATTGGGCTTCTACTAAGACTTTTTTCTTCTACAGGCTCCTGGGCTTACCAGTTTTATGGCCCGGTGAAATCTGCTATAACAAATAGCCCAAACCGGGACTGTGAGGCCAAGTCCAACAAAGCTTCCATGACCCAGAAAAATGGGTTTAGTGGCAGTCAGTTTTTACCCCAGAATTAATGATGTTGCCGTGGCTCTGATCAAATAAATTATTAAATTGCCATTTTTTAAGGACGAATATATAACCCTTCTGTTAGTC
The DNA here is from genome assembly GCF_951802175.1 of Populus nigra. Classification (NCBI taxonomy): domain Eukaryota; kingdom Viridiplantae; phylum Streptophyta; class Magnoliopsida; order Malpighiales; family Salicaceae; genus Populus; species Populus nigra. The sequence continues at coordinate 42,652,273 of NC_084853.1, read as the reverse complement.
TCTGTTTTAATTTCATCGTTAAACTTTGATGATTTTCCAAAACCCTCCTTTTATTTTTTGATATTTTAAATTGAAAATCTTCACAAATATTAATAAAAACTTGTTTTATTTTCTAAATTAAATTCAAGTTTTTTAGGCCGTAAAGTGCTTTTTTATTTTATTTTATGCAGTTTTAAAATTAAATAAATTGTGAATACTAGAAAATAAGTTGGAAAGCTTGTGAATTTAATTTGTAAGGAGTCTTAAGAGAATTATATGAATTTATCTAGATAATATTATTGTGGTTATCAAAATGTTTGCACTCGTGGTTTTCAAAATTAATTCGTTGTAGGCCTGGTTAAGTGGTATTCGATCATATAAATATTTCGGAAACTATACTAAAACTATGCAAACAAATTTATATAGTTTCTGCAAGACCCCAAAAAACTAGAGCATTCTAATTTATATCCCAATATAGTTTTTCAATTAGTTTATATTTGTTGTTAAAAAAAATGGTGGAATTAGTTATGGAATAGATTGATAAATTGCATTGGGATCTATGACAAATTCAACTATAATTACCAAAATAATCGAATTTTTTAGATGGGGTTTGACGCTTTGATTTTGTGATAAAATTAAATGATGAAGGCAGATGAAGAGACAGGCATGATTGATCAAATTAGCAGTGCAAGTTTTAGATGTGACACGAAATCAACAGTTGAAGTCTTCAAGAGCAAGATTGCCATCAGAGCCTGCAAAATCTCACTCCCTGCTATACATTGCACCTAGGAAAAGAAGTTGGAAAGTGTTCTCACGACAGGGACCTTCCGGTTAGAGCGCATACAAACTGTTGCCACGCGTGGTGGTTTCGGTGAAACCCGAGGGGGAGAATCTTGGCAAACTGCTAGGAAAGATGGGCCTTTCTGTTTTAAAGCCAGCTGACTTGAATTGGACACGAGCAGCAGCTACTGCTAGCAGGTGCATATATAGGTGCTTCCATTCCACCAGCCACCAGGCCGGCGATGCAATGTGGAGGGTACTGGCAGCGGGTGCCTCATGCAACCGAACATTTGGCACTAAAGGCAGTTTCACTATTTACTCTACTCAGCGCCTCTTATGTCAAGACAACAATGTCGCGTAGTTGTATTGGGAAAAAGGTTGCTAGTAAAATATTGGCGACTAGTTAAAAAAAAAAAAGGAGAAGAAGCTCAGAGGACTTTTGCTAGGCAATATAGAAATAGAGTAGGGACATCCCTGGCCATTTAAGCTGTCCTCTTGTCATCGAACACGTGAAAAGACTCTTCGATCGATTCCACTTGCAATCTTACATTATGTATAGGCACAAGCATCTCCATCGATCGGTAGCAAAACAGAATCCCATTTTGAGAGAGATTCAACAAACATTATATATATTTGAATGTCAGAAAACAAATAAAACCCACCTGCATTTCAGAGAATCTCTTGTCCAAATTCAATCACACACCATATATTTTTGTGTCACCTCTGTTCATAGGGACAGTACATTTCTTGCTGCAACACAACATATCACCCTCTCTCTCTCTCTCTCTCTCTCTCTCTGTGTCTGCTATATAGTCTAATTTGCATTGCCATTTCACTTTGATCCGCCTTTGGAGATGGCCTTCCATATTGGCATACTATGAAAGAAGCATGGCCGCATCTGTGCATGGCAAGAAGATAATTTAAGGTAACATGTATCTTCGAAATGATTTAGTAATTAATTTGTTTTGTCGTTCTTTTATAAGCTATAACTATAATTCTTGAAAACGGAGCGGTAATTTTCCTTATGATGAGGTATATATATATATAGTGTATAATTTCGTGCAAGGCATTCCCACGCTTATCATTACCATGGATGCATTGAAAAATAAGTAGCAAGCCGGTTTCGTGATGTTTGGTTTAATTGCTGTATACGTTGATATTGGCGTGTTTTTATGCAAATAAATAAAGTGTGGTATTGTACAAACAAATTTTTTTTAGAGTAATAATTACGAACAAAATTCTTTTTTATGGTAAACTTATTCACATGGCCAGCCAGTTCTAGCTAGGCAGGCAGGTGATGTTATAGTCTTGTTATCAGAGTTGTCAATTGGATTCTTTTAGCTGTTTGCTTTAATCCCATGAGACATTTGAATAGAAGGGCTCGAGAGCTGAAAGAAGGAGAAACATTAAAAAAGGGGACAAAAATAGCTATATTATTATTTTGAAGAATGGAAAATAACTATATTAATTTGTTAGAGTTATATATATAAGAAAAAAAAAAAGTTTGCTGAGAGTTATGCTTGGCAGCTGAATCCACCTGGCGCACATGCAAGAGCCTTTGTTTAATGGAAGAGGCTCCCTACTTTCTCAATATTGTGTTACGTACGTACGGCTTGTGATGGAAGTGTTGATTCTTCTATTTCTCTCTTTCAATGGATCTTCTTGTAAGAACAATGGTAATTTTATGGAAAGATTCTTCTCAAAGCTATTTTTCGTAAGTTCTCAATCCTTAGACTTGAGGATCTATTTAATTTAGAGGTTAAACCACCGCGCGTCACCGTAGTTGTAGTGGTGTTTAAAGAAAGATAATTGTTTGAAGGCTATAAAAAATTAAGAAGCTGAGAAGAAGATTATAAATAATACAAAAATATCACAAATTATAATTAGTAACTTCTTATTAGTTATTTAATTTAATTTTTTTTAAATTTAGATCCCACGATTAACTTTTGATTACTAATTAATAGCTTTGGATCGAAAAACCCAAGAAAGTCGAATCAACTCAAAGCTAGCATTATCCTTGATGCCATATCGGTACTTCCGAGCAGAGATTTCAAGGATTTCGGAGATATATATATTCGAACTTACATTACTGAGGATCCCAGATTCTGTTGCCCTCTTAAAGCTTTAATATCCTTGCAATTTCTCACTAGCGTGTATGATCATGTTTTTGAGTTCAAGATGTATACTAAAATAGAGAATACGGTTGGTTAGATATGGTTAGTAAGATTTAACTTGTAGCAGGTATCCGAGGACGAACATTTCTAAGCATGGGGGAAGCCAAAAAACTGGAACATAGAGGGAGTCAAGGCATCATCGAGATCAACAACATCATCTTCGGATGGCAGGTACAAGACGAATTTCTCGCCTCGTTTTTTTTAATTTTTGATGTCGGGCAACCTTATGTGATATGGTTTTGAGGTAGGATGCTCTTCACCTAACGTTATTAGTGAATTGTTCTTGAAAATCATTGCATGTGTTACTGTCAGAAAAGGTAGATAAAAGGTTGGAAATTTAACATTAAGATCTTAAACTCGTTTAATTGCCCGTTTATTAGTGTGTTAGTGTGGCACGTCAATGTCTAAAAACTTCAATTTATGCTTTTAGAGCGTGTACTGGCACTCTTTTAGATTCAGCTATGGAGTTTACCATTCGAAAAAGAAAAAAAACGGTAGATACAATGCCCATGGCCCTGGGCGCTTTCATGCTCAATTTGGTCAAACTTAAAAGTCAGGTAATGTTTGTTTTTATTTTTGTAAAAGTTTTTTTAAAAACATTTAAATTTTATTTTATTTTTTTTGTTTTAAATTAATATTATTTCAATATTTTTAGATCATTTTAAATTTTAAAGGGTTCATCATCAAAAATAATTTTTTAAAAATAAAAAATATTATTTTAAATAAAAAATATTTTTAAAAATAATTAAAAGACTAAAAGCACAAGAACATGGTCTTGTACATAACTACATGTCGTGTCTTCACACCAAACCAAATGACTCCTTACACGCGTTGTTTAATTTCAAATATCTAATCGAATCGGTTCAAGCATTCGTGTTATCCTAATGTTCTCGTTGTTAACGATGTGCATTTGTCCTGCCTAACCTTTTCTTTTATAAAATCCATCACCACCCCTTGAGTTTTTTCCAGGAAATTTGGCAAACTTCAAGATTTAGCTAGATAGGTGGAGAGAGAGAAAGGGGAGAGAGAGGGAGGGAGGGGCATATTACTAACAAGGGGTTCGCAGCAGCGTCTTCACTTAGCATCAGCACAGTGGTGACAACTGTTACAAGTCATGGTATGCAATGCAATGGCTATTCCTTCCTCTCCAGCAACTGTAGCACATAAGGATAGGTTCAAAGAACACAATGGCCTTTACCGTTCAAATTCTGGCAAAGATTTCTGCAACCGAGCCACCATGCAGAGATCCTATTCAGATAACCACCTCTGTTATTCCGTTAACTACATCCGTGCTGCATCATCACAACCAAAGCTTAAAAGCAGCCGTTCGGTTGGTATCTTCCCTTTTCAGATTTCTAGCTCCATAATCCCAGCATCACTTCGATCATTTCTGTTTGACCCTGAGACAAGCAAAGACATGAATATTGCCAAGGATGGAGTTGACGGTTCATTAAAGAAAGATGAGATCATAGTGGACAGTTCAGATGAGGGCAGTGCTAGCAATGAACCAGGAGAGGTAAAGAGAGCGAATTGGGTGGAGCGGATTTACGAGATCAGAAATCATTGGAGGAATAGGCAACAGAAAGAGGACATATATGGAGAAGAAGAGTTGTCTGATGCCACCAAAAATGGTGATGGTAATTGCGAGGATGGCTGCATGGTAGACTATAACTCAGACGAGGAAGGAGGAGAAATAAAATATGATCGAGAAACATTTTTAAGATTTTTGGCTCCAGTTGGATGGTCTGATACCAAGCTACTCTCAAAGCTGGCTTTCTTGTGCAATATGGCTTATGTTATACAAGAGATTAAGGTACGCACTTTCTGTCCCTCACAGCAATTATGCGCCCCGTCCTTCTAGGATCTGGATCATCTAAACTTCACTGCTTGGCTAACTCATGGTACTAGCGATCAATTGGTTAAGAAATAAGAAATTTGGTTTTGGATTTCGAAAATAATGGTGAAAATTAATATTTTAACTCTTTAGAAAATTATCACTCATCCATCATGTAATTCATCAAAGCAAGGTAGTCAGTAATCTACTTCCTTCATCATTCATCAGCCCAGAGAGGTAATGCCAGCCCAAGCAAAATATGCATCTAACACTAGTAATTCATCCATTAATATGCAGGCCATGGATTTGAGGAGATATTACGGCCTACACTTTGTCACATCTTCTTTAGAAAAGAAAGCGGAGGCTGCTGCCGTGAAAGAGAAGCTTGATCATGACGCGACTCACGCCCCTGCAGCTACCCTTGTAGTTGCCAAATCCAACTCAGGGAACACGGAGGAACCTGAGCAGAATCACCCCATCCGCACATCTCTTGCTTATGGGATTGCTGCCTCAGCTGCATCTTATGTCCAATCACGTGCACAGGGCCTTCTTTCTCATGGCATTCAACCTCAGCAGGAAGGTGATTGTACTGATTCAAGCAGTACTGGAAACCAACCAGTCAAGGACGGAGACCAGCCCGTTGAAGATGGTGAGAGACCTCAGCGAGTATATAAATCAGAGGTGGCTGCTTATGTTGCAGCATCAACTATGACAGCGATGGTTGCGGCCGGGGAGAAGGAAAAACAGGAGGCAGCAAGGGACCTTCAGTCACTCCACTCAGCACCCTGTGAATGGTTTGTTTGTGACGATGTAAGCACGTATACACGCTGCTTTGTGATTCAGGTAAATAATTCCTTCGTCATTCATTGCATTTTGTATGCTTTGGAACATAGTCCTAATATCGTATTATAGTTTTCACATTAGGTATGATATTGACACAAATCTGAGAAGTGTTGAACTTGTTTTCGTGTTTCCAAATTGCAGGGATCCGACTCCCTTGCATCTTGGCAGGCAAACCTCCTATTTGAACCCACTAAATTTGAGGTAAGTATTGGCTGCAAACTCTCACCACTCGCAAAAAGTCATGTTGAGAAGATGCACCATTTTAGAAGAGGAGAAAAACTTGTACCATTGATTAAATACTGTGTTTGACAGGGTACAGATGTGCTTGTTCACAGAGGAATTTATGAAGCGGCAAAGGGAATATATGAACAGTTCATGCCAGAAATAATGGAACATTTGAACAAACATGGAGAACGTGCTAAGCTTCAATTTACTGGCCATTCTCTTGGGGGTAGCCTCTCCCTTTTAGTCCACTTGATGCTCCTGACCAGGAAGATTGTCAAGACCTCTGCTCTTAGGCCAGTGGTCACTTTTGGCTCACCATTTGTGTTCTGTGGAGGCCAAAAGATCCTAAATTATTTGGGGTTAGATGACAACCATGTACACTGTGTAGTGATGCATAGAGATATTGTCCCAAGAGCTTTCTCCTGCAACTACCCCAACCATGTGACACTAGTCCTCAAGCGATTAAATGGCTCCTTCCAGTCACACCCTTGTCTAACTAAAAATGTAAGTATCTGTTCGATCAACTATATCTTTCCATTCTCAAACCATCTATATGTTGCTCGCTCAGACTTGTATAGTCTAAGGAGTTGGACTATCAACTTCATGGCATCCCCTCAAATTCGTTCTCCATCCAAAGGTTCACACTCCAAATGTAGCATGTACCTTATTTTTTAAAAAGTTCAAAGATGCCTGGTTTTGTTCCACTCCCAATCTTTAGTTTAGACCATATTAGAGTTAAAATATAAATGCAGTCAAAATTTCTCACTCACCTTCTCCTGTGTTTTTATGCAGAAATTCCTGTACTCTCCACTTGGGAAATTATTCATACTCCAACCTGATGAGAAGTCATCTCCTCCACACCCTTTACTCCCTCCAGGAAGTGCACTGTATGCTTTTGATAGAACCCAACACAGGTTCGCTGCAAGTGCCATAAAGTCATTCCTGAATTGTCCCCACCCACTGGAAACTCTTAGCGATCCCACAGCCTATGGCTCGGAAGGTACAATTCTAAGAGACCATGACTCGAGCAACTACCTAAAGGCAGTGAACAAGGTTCTAAGGCAAAACTCAAAGATGGTTGGTTGGAAAGTACAAGAATGGGGGAATCAATTGTGGCCATTGCTTGCCTCGCCATCTCCACACTTATGGAACCACGAAAACACTTTGGAAAGAAGTATGTTTGGCACCAAGAAGGCCATGACTGGTGTGTAAAGAAATTTTGCAGGGTTCTCCCCTGGTTAGATATACATGAGACAATGAATATATGTACAGCCGATAAGCTCTTGTATATGTAGTTATCATTCATCATCATTGACTAACACCTTAATGAAATCCAATATTTCTTGTGGCAAAGATACTGCAAAATCTATATGCACTTTCTTTTTTCTGTTCTTCACAAATTTGACCTATCAGGCTCAGTTCACAGCTATTAGTTCACATTTATATTCTAAGCTGCACTGCTGCATCAAGGAGGACAAATCAAATGACCTATGACTCAATGGTTACAATCAAAGACAACCTAATTTGTTCAAAAAAGTTACCGAACAAAGTTTGGGCAACTAGATGTAATTCAAGATCTAATTCTGCAAATAGGGCAACTCTAATGTCGTCAGTATGGCTACTACCAAGTATAGAGTGCAAAAGAATAGAAAACCTATAAAAGCTTGAAATTCCTGACTAATACACTCGAAACAAACAATCTAGTATATTAATTCCAAATGTAGTCTCAAGTGAATTAGATTGTTTTTTGAAAGAGAGTAAAGATAGTTCAGATAGACAAAGAGTTTTGAGGAACTACTAAAAAATTAGATTGTTTTCTGAAAGATAGTACAGATAGTTCAGATTGACATAAGGAGTTTTGAGGAACTACTAAAAAATAAAATTCCTCTGATAATTTACCTAAGAAAAGAAGGGCATAGTAATAGCCACTTCCTACACAGTATAGAGAACACATCCATGACTACAACATTACAGAGGAAAGAGTTGAAACTATCGCTTACCAGCTTCAGCCATCTTTTTGCGTATTTCATGAGCTGCATTGAAGATGCCAAGAGTAGGTTCATTGCACACAAAACACTTCTTGTTCTTCGCATGATGCTGTAAAGCAGAAAGGGGGGGAAATAAAATAAGTTCAAAATCACAGAAAATTTAAGTAATTTCAAAACATAATTCAGAAAGCAAAATCACAAAGGAAACAATAGCTAAAGTGCAACATGTAGGAGCAAAAGGGGCTACCTTTAAAGCGCAATGCTCACAGAAGTAATGTTTGCATTTCGTCATGACAGGATCCACAAAATTTTCCCTACAAATGAAACAAGCAAATGGCAGCTCATCTTCGTCATCATCATCGTGCCCTGCACCCCCAACCTCCTCGTCGTCCATTCCCAAGGCCAAATTTCTCTTCCTTGCCTTTTCTGCTTCCTCCCATTCTTTCTCCATCTGCCACCCAGACTTGTAATCCCCTCGATCATGCATAAACTTGCATGAATCTCCATACCCACAGTAACCAGTTTCTTTATAATCCTTACATATATCCGGCTGATAATCAAACCTTGCTGACACTCTTATGTGAGCAGAAGCCCTGAGAGGCCCATGTGATCCACCAGCTTTCTCACTTGAAATCGTTTGCTCTCTTCGAAACCCAGCTTTATGATCAGTATACCCATGAATCCCCTTGTACAACTTTTCATCACCAGAACTCATTTTTTTACCCTTCAAAGCATCATCAGCTTGCTTTAGAGCTCTCTCACGAATGGCCCGGGCATCTTTCGAAAACTCAGTCTCAGTTTCTAGAGTTGCAGTTGCTCTACTATCATGCTGAACTTGAATTTCCTTAGAAGACTCGAATTGAAATAACAACCTTTCAGGTTCTGCATTTGATTCAGACGATTTCTTTGACGGTCCAGTAGAAAAGTAGAGCTTATTGTCAGCTTTCGGGGCTTTTTTCTGACTGTGTAACAGAGAGGTTTGAGTTTTTGAATCCTCATCCTGATCCTCATCAATCATTCTCTTTCTAATATTCTTGTTCTTCATCGGTTTTCTAAAAAAATTGCACACTGCAAAGGCCAAATATATATTAAAATAAAAATAAAAAATTACTACAACGGATAATATATTAAGTCGAAAAAAGCAAAAAAAGAGATGAGTCTTGACAAAGAAAAATGCGTACCTGCTTCAGTCTGTTGAGGTTCGGGTTCAGTTGGATCTGCCATATCAAAAAGCAAAACGACCAAAGACCACAGCTTTCACCAGTCCAATACAGTCAATAGCTACAATTCGTCGTGTTATTTGAGAATCTGAAAATCAAATCAAAGACTAAACCCTAGAAAATCAACAAGAGAACATGCACATGCACACCCTACCATATTAAACCTAATCAGATACAGAGTTTTAAGCAAATAAGTTCACAAGGAAACCTGAAAAGAACGAATTAATAAACTAAAAGCCCTAAAAGCAAGCCCTCGAGCATCGAAACACCCTAGGAAAGTAAGAGCAAAAAAGCAGAGAGATATAATAAACTTACTCAGAAGCAGAAAGAATGGCGTCGTCAAACTCCAGAAAGTTCTTCGAGTTCCGATCTATTTTTCAGGCGTAACGCAGAAACGCCGAGAGTGCTAAAGGGCGGGCGTGGGGTGTTTGTGTGTTGCCGGTTCTTTTTTGCTCGCGCTGCCGCTTCAATCTTCGCCGTGGAATTATAATTCGTGATTGATGTTATATAAACCGTACGATCAGTAAGCCCGACTCGATTTAGCTAACTGCACACGTCATCAGAAAATGGGCTGACGTGGGCTGGTGGCTCACATCATTAAGGCCCATAACACAAAATAACATAGATGCATTTTTCTATTTATAAAAAAATAAAAAACAAGTAAAAATATACATGTTTATAACAGAGATGTTCATATTTTTTTTTGTATAATTTTTTTAATACTTAAAATACAAAATAAGTAGTTTATTTATGAAAAAAAATGAAAACATTAAAGAACACTAGAAAATTTAAGTAAAAAACTAAATCCAAGAGTCATGAAATTTAAGAGATTCTAATGAACATTCAATATATATATTTATAGATTTTATAACATTTACTCTTTAATGACCATATACTAAAAATATGTCTTATTAAAACCTTACAAAGAAAAACCCAATGGAAAAAAACTTAAGTGGAGGAAAAAAAATACAATATTCTTATGTGATTTTTGAATACTTTAGAATTCAATAAAAAATTTTATATAAATACTTCAAGATCCATGTTTGAATGCTCTGGAATTCATAAAAATGTCAAATTACCTCTTTCAAACATTGCAAAGGAAAACTCAATGGGAAAAAACCTAAACGAAGGAAAAAAGAGTATAATTTGCATTGTCTTATGATAAACCTTTAAGATGACACATTTCAATATCATGGACAAGTTTCTTGTTGAGGCTAATAAAGACTTTGTAAATAAGTTTGTTAAATTATCACTTGACGTAATTTGTTTGATATCAAATTTTCCCTTCTATTGAAGCTCATGAGTAAAAAAAAAAAATTTGATAAGATATGCTTTGTTTTATCTCCTTTAATGTAGCCTCCTCGAACTTGAGTGATGTAAGTAGCATTACTTCAAACAATATTATAAGACTATCTTTAATGGTTGACAATCCATATTTTTCTTTTATGTGATGGATAATTGATTTTAACTATATACATTCTTGACTTGTTTCACATATTGCAATAATTTCTGAATGATTTGATGAAGTATCCATTAATGTTTATTTGATATATCTCTAAGAAATTGTAGCCATATGTAAACAAATGACCTATTTGTAATCTCTCTTTATGAGGATTAGAGAGATAACATGCATATGCATATCCAATTAATTGTGAATTTGATCCACTATAAAATAACTCTTATTTTAGTTGTTCGATGGAGAAAGCGAAGTATATATTTGACTCCATCCTAGTGTTTTTTATGTGAGAGTGGAACTATATCTTACCAATAAATTGACTGTAAATGCTAAATCTGGTCTTGTATAATTCATAAGATACATGAGTGCTCTAATAACACTAAGATACGGTACTTATAGATCAAGAATTTCTTCATCCTCTCCTAGTGGTTGAAAAGGGTCTTTCTTCGCATAATATGGTCAAACAATCATAGGTTTACTTAAAGGATGAGCATTGTTCATGTAAAAGTGCTTCAAGACCTTTTATGTATACGTTAATTGATGGACATGTTTTTCATTTGAAGATGTTTTATTTATAAACCAAGACAAAATTTTATCTTTTTGAGAGCTTTCATCTTAAATTCATCTTTCAAATAGGTTGCAGTTTTTATAAGCTCTTCAGGAGTATCAACAAAATTTAAATCATTAACATCTACTGCAACAATAGCAAATCTGAATGTGGTTTTCTTAATAAAAATCCAAGGGCAAATCTTATTATTCTCAAACATTTTTTATAGGAGGTATTTATTAAGACAATTATACCATATTCGACTAGATTATTTCAATCCATATAAAATTTTTTGTAGTTTAATAGAATAAACACTTATGTGTTTATCATAAAAAGCTTCAAGCATTTTGAATCCTTTAGAGATTTTCATATAGGTATCTTTATCTAATGATCCATATAGATATATTGTAACTATATCCATTAAATGCATATTTAAAGTTTTTAAGACTAATAAATCAATTAAGAATTTGAAAGTAATTGCATTAATAACTGGAGAATAAATTTCCTCATAATCAATGTCAGGTCTTTGTGAGAAACCTTATGCAACAAATCATGCCTTGTATTGAATAATTTCATTGTTATCATTTTATTTTCTAACAAAAACCCATTTATACCCAACATGCATATTAGCTTCAGGTGTATGAACTACAAGTCCAAATACTTCACATTTTACAAATGAGTTTAACTCTGTTTGAATTGCTTTTTTTTTTCCACATTGGTCAATCATTTCTATGTCGACACTCTTCAACAGTTTGTGGTTCAATTTCATCATCACTTCTAGTGATGTCAAAAGCAACCTTAAATGCAAATACATTATTTATGATAATTTTATTTCGATCCAAAATCTCTCTTGTATGATCATAGTTTTATGGAGATCTTAGTATTTCTAGGTATCTGAATCTCTTCAATAGATGCCTTTGCAGAAGGTCCCTTTTTAATAAGATCAATATTAAGATATAATTTTGACACAGTATTTATCGTTTGTTTTATGAACGATGAATCTTCAAGAGTACTATCATCTATTTGTTATAGTTTTTGTTTTCTAGGATTTTTATCCTTAACACCAACAGGTCTTTCACGCTTCAAGCGTTGTATAGATTCATTTGCTATTATGTTACCTTTTTTTCCCTTAAAACATTCCAATTCTAAATGGAGGATTTGTAACTATAATATGAGATTTAACTACCTTTTTAATGTTGATGAAAACATCTGGTAATTGATTTACAATATTTTGTAAATGAATTATCTTTTGAATTTCAAATTCACATTGATTTGTCTTTGGATCAAAATGAGATAACTTTGGGTTATTCCAAGTAATTTCTTGTCATGCTTTAGGTACTAACTTTTCTTTCTCTAATGATGAGAAAATGTTCTCATCAAAGTGGCAGTCTTCAAAACGTGCTTTAAGAACATCACCTGTTAAAGGTTTAAAGAATCTAATAATATATGGATAATCAGAACCAACATAAATTTATATTTTATGTTGTGGATCCATTTTAGTCCTTTCTGAGGGAACTATAAATACATATACCACCCAACACAAATTCCATAGATGAATATATTTGGAGGTTTACTAAAAACGAGTTGTAAATAAAAATATTTATTGTAAGCACTTGGTTTAATTCTAACCAATGATGCAACATGTAATATAGCATGTCCCTGGACAAATGTAGGCAATTTTGATTTTATAATTAATGGTCTAGAAATTAATTGAAAGCACTTTGTAAATGATATTCTGCGAGACCATTTTGAGTATGTATATGACCAACAAGATGTTCAAAACATCAATTCCAATAGAAGGGTGAAAATTATCAAATGCTTGATAAGTAAATTCATTAGCATTGTCCAATTGAATTTTCTTGATTGGATAATCAGGAAATTATGTTCGTAGTCTGATAACTTATGCTATTAATCTAGCAAATGCAACATTTCGACTAGAAAGTAAACAAACATGTGATCATTTACTTGAGTCATCAATTAATACCATAAAATATCTAAAATGTCTGCATGATAGATGAATAGATCCACATATATCTCTCTGGATTCTTTCGAGAAAATATGATGATTTTATAACAACCATTGATGGAGATGATTTGGTAATTAATTTACCTTGAGAACATGTAGCACATGAACTCTCACTTGGTAAAAGAATCTGGTTCTTTAAAGGATGTCCATGTGAATTTTCAATAATTCATCGCATCATTATTGATCCTGGATGTTCAAGTCGATCATGCCAAAGCATAAATATTTTTGGGTCAGAACACTTATGGTGTATCGTAACATTTGTTTCAATAGATTTCATGATCGTGTAATAAATTTCATAAAAGAAAACATATAATTTTTCAAATAAAAGCTTCTAACATGAAATACGTGAGATAATATAAAGGTTTTTTTTTTTTATCTTCATCTATTGTTCCAATATGATAACCATTAGCACATATATCTTTAAAACTAAGAAAATTTCTTCTAGACTCAAGTGAATATAATGCCTCTTTAATGCCCAGTTTTGTGTTATTTGTTAACAAAATATTAGCTCTTCCAGAGCTTTTAATCATGTCTGATGGACCTGATATTGTAATGACATTAAATTTGGTTAATGTTAGATATTCAAAGTATTCATTTTCCTTGAGAATTGTGTGTGTTGTTGCATTATCTGTCACATATAAATCTTTATCATGAAAAGTCATATATCTGTTCAAAATATAATTAAATTTTATTATTTAATTGAAATAAAATTGACATTGTTTATTAAAAATACAATAAGATAAATATCATAATACAAATAAAAATATCAATCATCCCCAAGAATTTCACTGTTAAGTATGTTATTTGTTTTATTTGGGTTTCCAAATAAATCAGAAACATCAAGATAAACATTAACATCAAGATAAACATTATGACCTTCAAAATCATCTTTATGAATAAAATTAGTCTTAACTACGTTTTGTTTCAGATAGGTTTGATATAGATCTGTAAAATATTTTGGCGTTTGACAAGTGCGAGATCAATAACCATGCATACCACACCTATGACATTTATTTTCAGGTTTATGAGAGTTCTTACCTTTTCTTGTTTGGGTTTATTATGATAGGTTGCCTCTTGTGATATGATAGGTTGCCTCTTGAAGGATTATCTTTTCTTATCTTCCATTTATTTTTTCTATATCTATACCCTCGGTTTTTTCTTGTCTTTTGGACAAAGGTTTCATTCACTTTAAGGAATGGTTTGGAACCTGTAGGATTTGATTGATGATTTTTCATCAAAAACTCATTATTTTATTTAGCCATAAGAAAACATGAAATTAATTACGAATACCTTTTGAAATTACATTTTCTATATTCTTGTTGCAGGATAATATTTGAGGCATGAAAGATAGATAATGTTTTCTCTAACATTTGGTTTTCTGTGGTATTTTTATCACATAATTTTAGCTATGAGGTAATTAAAAAAACAGAAATATATTCACTAACCAATTTAAAATCTTGCAACCTCAGATGCAACCAATTATAAGATGATGCTGATATCTTTCATTTATATTTTGTCATGAACAAGATGATATTTTATTATGATATATTCAACTTTTAATACTTTATGGAGATACTAGTTAATAAAAATCATTGTTTTTGCACGATCTTGCAAGGATGTGTTATTTTCTTCTTTAATGGTCTCTCCAAGATTAATAGCTTATAAATGAATCTCAACGTCAATAATCAATGACAAAAAGTTATTCCTAGATATATCAAGAGTAGTAAATTCAAGTTTTGTCAGATTTGATATTATCTACAAAACAAAAAGGAAACAACTTATTAAATAAAATAATGAATATAAAAGAAAAAAAATCAATCTTTTAAGATTTTTATTTTAGAAATACTAGTTCTTTAAGAACTGTATTTAATTTATTTAACTCTCCATAAACTTATAATACTATTTTTTCAAGAAATTTAAGTCTTGATGAATAAAAAATAAAGAAAAATTTTTCAAAATAAATTATACAGCCAAATATATTCCATAGAGGATGAATAATAATGAAAAGAAAAATTAAAATTGATACAAGTCAAACATGAGAGTTTATACATGTTAAAATTTCAATATAAATTAAATAAAGTGATTGTGTTGATAACAGGTTAAAAAATAAAAAGTAAATAAGAATATATATTCAGGATAAAACTTAAAATTGAAGTTTATATATATTTTTATATATTTTTTTAATACTTAGAATACAAGATAAATAGTTTATTTATATATAAAATAAAAAAATAATATTAAAGAATATTAAAAAATTCAAGTGTTATAAAAAATTAAAAAACTAAACAGAAAAATCATAAAATATAAGAAATTCTAAAATACATTCAGTATATATAAATATAAAATTTATAACATGACGCTAATTATTTTTATATTTTTTCTTTCAATCTCTGTCTCCTTCACCAAAAAACAGATTCTATCATCCCACTCCCTCGAACTATAATTTTATTTCAAGCCTTCACAATTTCTATCTCCTGTAACCAAACATCCCATTCCCTTTCCCTCCATCTGCAACCTCGAAAATAATAGGAAAATAAAAATCTAATTACTGTATTGAATTTGATCCACGCCTGCCTCCATCTTCTACACAACGCCTCGAATATTTGCCTCTTTCATTGCTATTTGGTCCTTTTCAATCCTGCATTTTTTTTCTTTACTTGATTCGCCGACACAATCATTATAATTATTATCAGGATTCTGATCTTCATAATTTCTAATTTTCTAGCGCTTCCTTTGATTTAATTTAATTTATTAATTTGATTTATTCATCAATGCCCAACCTAACGGAATTTGATTTGTGGTCTCTTCACCCAATTTTTTTGTGGAAATTACAGCAGTTTGCAGTTTTTTTTTAACTTCAAAGGGTTATGTTACCTGGGTTTGTTAATAGGGAAGTTTCCATTTTTGGAACAGATTCGCCTGAAAATCAGAATTTCCTAGTCTTTTTTTAATCTCCTTCTATTTTTGTATTTTGTACCTGTTGTTGTTGTTGTTGCTGGTGGTGGTGGTTTCAAGTGTTTAAAATTTGTTATTTCCGGAAGAAAGTTGGTCTGTTGGTTAGCTAGTTGTGGAATAAAGGGGTAATAGAGGAAGGAAAACGCTTGCTCTTGTTTTAGGATTGCATGGGAGAGCATGAAGGGTGGGCACAGCCACCAAGCGGGCTAATACCAAATGGCCTATTGCCCGAAGAAGCGGCCTCTGTGATCAGAGTGCTTGATCTGGACCGATGGTCAAAGGCCGAAGAGAGAACTGCTGAGCTTATTGTCTGCATTCAGCCTAACCAGCCCTCTGAAGAGCTTCGCAATGCTGTTGCAGATTACGTGCAGCGGCTTATTTTAAAGTGCTTTCCTTGCCAGGTGCATTGCCTATTTGTCTTGATGTGATGAAATCGATGTGTTGCTTACACTTATGGGGTATGTCTTGATGGGTTTTTAGATTTAGATCGTATAGTTATTGTTGTAGATTGTGTTGGTCCAGTACAAAGACATGGAGTAGTGCCCTATCCTCAAGTCAGGTTTGTTGATTTGGACTTTGGAGAGGTGATTCTGTGCGTCAAATTCATAAGTTAAGGTGTTGGTCAAAATTGTGTTCATGAAGACAATTGAAAGATGAGATTGTATGTGTTGATCAGCAACGGTATGCATGTAATAACATTTTGTGGATAAGAAGTTGAAGACAATAAAGGACCAGATTTTTTTTTTAATGACAAACTTAGGGGAATGGGCGTGTCTTAATTAGAAATAAATATGTACAGACCTAAGGTTGAGTCCAAAGACGCTGACAACTATGAATGATGCAGACTGGCTTTCTGGTAGTTCCTGAGTATTTTCTTAGTGAGAGTGATTTGGATTCATAATCTTATTTTTTTCGTTGCTGCAAAAAGTGTGCACCTTCAAGTTTTTCATATAATTATTTACACATGATTATTATGATCTACAGGTGTTCACCTTTGGGTCTGTACCACTTAAGACTTATTTACCTGATGGGGATATTGACTTAACAGCCTTCAGTAAGAATCCGAATTTGAAAGACACATGGGCTCATCAGGTTCGTGATATGCTGGAGAATGAGGAGAAGAATGAAAATGCTGAATTCCGAGTTAAGGAGGTTCAGTACATTCAAGCAGAGGTAGGTCCCTTTTAAATTCTTTAAATTCTTATTTTTGTACTTTCTGTTTATTCATCTTTTGTTCTCTCTGTTTCTTCAATTTATTTTAAACTTGCTTATTCAGCTGAGGGTGTGTTTATTTGTGTTTAGCTTGAATATATCTAGTTAGTGATGTTGATTTCAGAATTGTTGAAGCAGTGTAAGTCCATCTACAACTTTACTTCCACCACAGAGGACCTGTAATCTTTGTGGAATATTTCAAGGTTATGTGGTTTGTTTGACAAGTGGGTTGTTTGCTAGACATATGCATTCTGTCTTGCCTTTAATTCTGAGGCAATGGTGGAAACTGGAGCAAGCTTTTCAACACATTTTTAAATTTTGTTGAGTGTGGATTTATTTATTTTCATATTCAAATTTCTACATATTTCTTTTATCATTTTTGTATTTGTTTATTGAAGAAGATGGTTTTCCTGCTGGAATCTTTGTCTAATAATAGGTGTACCATAAAAATCTCAATAAAAGATTCCTTAATAAGTGATTATTGATGATAGATTTAACTTTCTTTTTTTGTTTGAATACATATATACAGGTGAAGATAATAAAGTGTCTAGTGGAAAACATTGTGGTAGATATTTCATTTAACCAACTTGGTGGAGTCTGCACCCTTTGTTTCCTTGAAGAGGTTAGTGCTTTATCCTGGAAATTGTCTACTCCTTTTGTCCAAATATTATGATCCTTTTTCCGGACACTTCTGCTTTCCCAAATTATTAGTCCGTTATTAGAAAATCACTAATCCTGACGTGCCCTATTCATTAAGCAACGTCAAGTTTGTGAAAACTAAACCAGAAAAGAGTCAGAAAGTGAAAGGTGATGGCATAACATACTGTACAACCATGTTATCTGCATTCCTTAAAGAACCTAAAAGTAAAACATTGAATTTAATTATGGGATAGGGGTGATTGCATTTTTCTCTTGGTAACTGCAAACCAGGATACTATTTTCTAATTTTGTCCCTGATTAATAGTTTTACTTCTGTAGGTTGATAATTTGATAAATCAAAACCATCTATTCAAGCGTAGCATCATATTGATAAAGGCCTGGTGTTACTATGAGAGCCGTATACTGGGTGCTCACCATGGATTGATCTCCACTTATGCTTTGGAGACCTTGGTTCTATATATATTTCATGTTTTCAACAATTCCTTTGCGGGTCCTCTTGAGGTGGCTTTTGGTACTTGGTCTCACTGTCTTGCTGCATTCCTCTCTTTTGTTTATCTAATTCTTTCCATGTCCAGGTCCTTTATCGTTTTCTTGAGTTCTTCAGTAAGTTTGATTGGAATAGTTTCTGTGTTAGCCTCTGGGGTCCTGTACCTATTAGTTCACTTCCAGATGTAACAGGTATGCATAACTGCTTGAAGGCTCCTTTTCCTTCTTCTGAATAAGTGACCCTTTGTTTCGTAAATATTTGTCAATCTACTGGAATGAACTGTTTTAGTGAAAATGTTATGCAGCGGAACCTCCTCGAAAGGATGGTGGAGAGTTACTACTTAGCAAATTATTTCTTGAGGCTTGTAGTGCAGTATATGCTGTTTTACCTGCTGGACAAGATAATCAAGGGCAACCCTTTTTGTCCAAACACTTCAATGTTATTGATCCTTTGCGTGTAAACAACAACCTGGGACGCAGTGTCAGTAAAGGTATACAAATAGAACTCTGCTATGCTGTTTGCCATCAAGTTAAATGTCATTTGAATACCTCTCCTTTTTTTGTTTTGAGTTGTGGATATGTTTTAATAACTCTCCTTTCCCTATTGAATTGTGGATATGTTTTACTGTGCATCTGCATTAAAATGCACTTTTTCTTTATTTTCATTCTTCTTAATGACAAGTTTTAGATAGCACTAAGAATCAGGACTCATCATCTTGTCTTTGATCTGCTGGCCTTACAATATCCTTTGAAGCATTATCCAACTATAATGCTTCCTTATTGATTGATCTATACGATACAAACTAACATTGCCTATTGCATTATTTTCTCTTTATACATATTTCTGCTGACAGTGGCTTGCAATTCGGCATGTAATCATGTAACTATGAACCATGCGAGAGACTTATACTATGGTTTAAAGTGATGATTGTAAATAAAGCTAAAAGGTGTGGGGAAAACATTGTTTCCCCCACACCCATTAGCACCATGGATTACAATAATAATCCACAATGTAGATTTTTTTTTTGTATTTTGACCCTTTTTTTTCCTTTGGTTATTGATTTTTTTTTTTAATTTAGTCCTTATATGATATGTATATGGGGGTTTAGAGTTGATAATTTATTTTAATTTGCTTTTGATATAATTATTCTAGTAAAAAAAAAATATTTCAGCATCGGGTTGGTATCAGAAAAATATCTTAGCATTGCGATATAATCTATTTTTTAAAAAGTTTAGTTAAATAAAAAATGATTTTAAAAAAAACTAGGTTAATAAACTTTATGGAGTTAATAATCCGGTTTGCGAGTTTGGCGAAGTAACCCTGGTTGCCCCAGTTTGCGGGTTTAGAAGGGTACTTTTTTTTTTCTAATTGAACTTGATTATGTGATGT
This sequence comes from Populus nigra, assembly GCF_951802175.1. NCBI lineage: Eukaryota > Viridiplantae > Streptophyta > Magnoliopsida > Malpighiales > Salicaceae > Populus > Populus nigra. The sequence continues at coordinate 42,632,499 of NC_084853.1, read as the reverse complement.
CTATTTTTTTTTAATCATATAGTTAAAAAAAATATTTTAGAAAAAAAACATGTTATTAAATTTTAGAAAGTCCATGGGCCTGTTGACGAGTATGACTTTTTTTTTTTATTTCATCCTTTAATATTGGACAAATTGAGAATTAAGTTTCATAATTTATTTTGTTTTGTTTTCTATGAGGTTATCATAGTCTTAAAAAAAAAGTCGTAGTATTGGTTTAACGCTCGATTTTGCGATCTTTTATTTTTGTTATCATACAGTTAAATAAACAATGGTTTAGAAAAAAAAAAAAAACAAGCTATTAATCCTAATGGAGTCCAATACCCTGTTTGCGGGTTTGACGTGTTGACCTGGGTTATCCAATTCATGGGTTTAGTGGATTTACCCATCAAACCTGATATGTTTTTTTTAGTTTCTGTCCTTTAATTTTTCTAATTGTTTTTTTATTTCACTCTTATTCAATATTGGATTGGTTGAAAAATGAAATTCATGGTTTATTTTTTCTACTTTCTATAGGGTTATTGCGATCTCAAATAAGTTGATGCTCGATTTTGAAAGCATCTAATGTTATCATAAAATTTAACAAAAATAATATACAAAAACAACAAAGTTATTAAACCTATTGAAGTCCATAACCCAGGTCGTAGGGTGACCAAGGTCGATCTAATTTGGCATGATCTCAATATAAAAACAAATTGTTGTCTTAAAGTTTTTTAAAAAACTGTCATGTTTTTGCCGGTCATCCAAGTTGTCTTTGGACCCATTAAATTGAATAATTCACTTTAGATCAACTCTCACGCGGTTAAATTCAAAATTCAAGCTAGGCAAAGAGCAAGTTGGTAGGTTTTAAGATCGAATTGCTTGATTGGATTTAATGATACTGCCAAAAAAACTCTATACTCTTAGAGCAAGTTGGTAGGTTTTAAGATCGAATTGCTTGATTGGATTTAATGATACTGCCAAAAAAACTCTATACTCTTAATATTTCTTTTAAGTTTAGAAGAATAATTTGACCCGCAGCAGAGCACGGACAAATATGCTAGTTTGAAGCAAAACTGAATAGAAAAAGGATTGATATAGAAAGGTACCAAAATTAAATTTGTTTCTTTTTATATGTTCCTTGCAAAAAAAGTAACATCTGTATCTATGTTACTTTTCTACCTCTCTCCTTTTGGGTTTCAAATATATCCTAGTTCTTATTCTTAAAAAAATGGGGCAAAGGGTTCTTGGCGTGGTCAATTGTGTAAATATGTTTTTAGTCGTGATATGTATTTGTGTTTCTTTATTAGCTTTACCTATATACATGTATATATATTGTGGAAAATGTAATGCAGGTTAAGTGGTCTGGTTGGCGGGAATGATTGCAAATTGTAAGAGGTTTAGAGAATGTATACTGAACGAAGGAAAAAGATAACATAAGTGTGTATCCTTAAACTTTATGCGCGCGCATGGGCACTTATGTCCTCGGACACAATAGTATTTGATTGAAATGTAGACATGTAGATCAATGTTTTATCCTTCTTACTGATCTGTTAGCATTTAGTAACTTTTATCATGTAATACGACTCATTTTCCAGGTAACTTCTTTAGGATACGCGGTGCATTTGCATTTGGAGCTAAAAGGCTAGCTAGGTTACTTGATTGCCCCACAGAAGACCTATGTTTTGAAGTAAATCAGTTCTTTCTGAACACCTGGGAGAGACATGGTGGCGGCCATCGTCCTGATGCACCAAGGAATCGTTTGTTGCGGTTGAATTTGTCAAATCATGATCACTTGCATGTACCTGAGAATCTCGGGAACAATTCAAGCAGCAAACCTTTTGGTTGTGAAGCTCAAGTCGATGGGGCTCAAGGCGTGCACAGTGTTCCCTCCCAGCATGATAATTATTCCTTAGAAAGCACATGCAAAGGTAGTCAAGTTCCAACAGTTTCTCGTACTCAAAGCCAAAAGACTTATGCTAACACAAACAGCACAAGGACTACCTCTGATCAGAGTAGAGGGGAATCTACTTCCAATCAGAACATGCATATTGATAAAAGTCAGAGAAGTGCAAAACCTGACAACTTTATCACTGACTTTCAGGGAAGGTATCTTTTTGCGAGGACACGCTCTAGTCCCGAGCTTGCAGAGACATATGGTGAAATTTCTTCTCAAGGAAGGCATAATGAAGTCCAGGAAAGCAGAAAAGGCCAAGCCTCATCTGCGAGGCTGGATCGTAGCAGGTGGAAAAACCTGGAATCTGATAATTTGTCAAATCATGCTATTAGCTCATCATCTGTTAGGCATGCCATTTCCCGTCAAAGCCTTGATCCTGCTGCTGCTTCAAATAGGTACCGCAATGATTTGGGCTTGGGTGCCATGGGTGAAGAATTTGTTTCTGTCCTAGGGACACAGGGGTTGCAGCAGGAAGAGCAAGATCTTGTGAATGTGATGGCTTCATCTACTGGCCTGGGTTTCAATGGACAGGTTCATATTCCAATGAATATGGCACCCGGCCATGTATCTCTTCCAATTCCACCTTCTGTTCTAGCTTCATTGGGATATGGTCAGAGAAATATGGGTGGAATGGTGCCCACAAATATTCCCTTCATAGATACTCCTTGGGGTTCAAATATGCAATTTCCTGAAGGTTTGGTTTCTTCACCGTTAACCCATTATTTTCCTGGCATTGAATTGGCTTCAAACCAAGAAGAATCAATTGAACCTGGTAGTGAGAATTTTGCTCCCATGGAAATGAATGTCAGGGAGACTGATCATGATTTCTGGCATGAGCAGGAAAGGGGCTCCACTAGTGGGTTTGATCTTGATAATAGAAGCTTTGAGATGCATCAATCAGATGATCTGCAGCCTAGTTCATCCAGTTATAATTTTGTTTCATCATCTCGAAGAGGTGGTTCTGGTAACTCTTTGAGAGTTCACCAGAAGTTCACCAGAGAAACCCGAGGATCAGCTAGGGAAGAACTTACAGATGCTTTAACATATCAAGAAAACAGAGGTACTGAAGAATACTTGGACAATAGAAGTGCAAGTTCAAGGTCCTTTCCTACTGTGAGAAGTAAAACCTCATCCGAGAGTTCGTGGGAGGGATCATCAGCGAAGGTGTCAACGCCTGTGAAGGAAAGGAGGGGTAGGAAAATGGCTTCTTCTGCTTTGCAGTCTTTTGTTTATGGAAAAGGTCAGAGTGCCTCTGAACACTCTTCCAATCAGACAGATGATGGCAACAAAGATTGGAATACGCTATCAACAATGGGCCCTGAGCCTGAAAGAAGTGTAGGATCCCAGTCTGAATCTTCTGTTTCTTTGCATGTTTCAAGGCATCAAGTACCTGGATATGAATCAGCACAGCCTAGTGAATCGGAGTCATTGATACCCATAGCTCCAGTGCTACTAGGTCCTGGTTCACGGCAAAGATCTACCGATGATTCAGGGGCTGTTCCTTTAACATTTTATCCTACAGGGCCACCAGTTCCATTTGTTACAATGCTTCCACTGTACAGCTTCCCAGCTGAGACAGGAACTTCTGGTGCATCAACCGACCAATTTCGCAGCGAGGAGGGCCATGATAACAGTGACTCTGGTCAAAATCTTGAAACATCTGAGGGGCTTGATCAATCTGAGGTTATAAGGACTTCCAGTTCTTTGCGAATGGCTGCTTCTGTTGAGCCATTGGAGCACAAATCTGACATTCTTAATAGTGATTTTGGTAGCCACTTGCAAAACTTGCAGTTTGGGCGATTGTGCCAAAACACACGAAATCCTGCACCTGTGGTTTATCCTCCGCCTGTTATGGTGCCGCCTGTATACTTGCAGGGCTGTTTTCCATGGGATTGTCCTGGGAGACCTTTTTCAAACAACATGAATCTTTTTACTCAGCTTATGAGCTATGGGCCTCGTATTGTTCCAGGTGCTCCTCTACAGTCTGCATCTAACAGACCTGTTGGTGTATACCAGCATTATGTGGATGAGATGCCAAGATATCGTGGTGGTACTGGGACCTACTTGCCAAATCCTGTAAGATAGATTACTCAACCAGCTATATCTTGTGTTTTCCATGCTTTTCTTTCTTTCTATGTTCCTTTTTTTAATCAATAGTGCATTTGTCTTTGGAGAGAGGCAGAGATGCAACTGTCACTCAATTGACAATATTGTTTATCTAGTATGGTTGCATCAATGTCTTGCACTTCTCTTGCCCTATTTTCTAGAACCCTAGGCTCTTCATAGTTCTCCAGTTTGATAGTCTTTCCTAAGGTCCTCTCACTTGATCAACATATAGTTTTGTTTGCTTGGTGCATTTTAGTGGATTATCAATGTAACTGGGTACTGGTTGCATTTTTCCCAGAAATGATTTACTTTTATTCACTTGGATGTGGAAATTTGGTTTTTGATGGTTTACGTAATTTGATTGCATTGTCATATTCATTGGAATTATGCAAGCATGTTTTACACTTTAAATCTATAAATTTTCATGTTTAAGTTTGATTTACTGCAGAAGGTCTCTGTCCGAGACAGGCATGCTACAAATATGAGAAAGGGAAATTACAACTACAATAGAAGTGACCACCACAGTGATAGGGAAGGGAACTGGAATAACAATTCTAGAGCACGAGCTGCTGGGCGGCGCGGCAACAGTCTGAGAAGTCAAATTCAAGGCCAGACCAATTGGCAGCAGGTGAAAGCCGAGTTGAGAGAACATTGAGTTTGCATAGACATGATACATTCTCTTTGTACCAGTCTCAGAATGGCCCAATCCACACAAACTCCACTCAAAGCGGTTCCGCCAGTGTGGCATATGGTATGTATCCATTACCATCCTTGAATCCTGGTGGATTGTCATCAAATGGACCTACCATTTCATCTGTTGTCATGCTGTATCCATATGATCATAATACTGGCTATGGTTCTGCAGAACATCTTGGGTTTGGGTCTCCTGGACCGGTAGGTTTCTCGGGTGCAAACGAGACCTTGCGTTTAAATGAGAGGAGTCAATCAGGTGGGGGGTTTGGGGACCAAAGGTTTCATGGCAGCTTTGCTCAATGGCCATCACCAGATCAGCCTTCTTCGCCCCATGTCCAGAGGTAGTTACATTGTTTTTCTTGAAACAAGTAATAGAAATGCAGGATTTCTGAATAGTTGCGTACCCTAAAGACATATTGGTATAAGGTTGCAGTGCATTATAATTATAGTACAAGAGTTGGTTGTGTGATATGGATAGCAATCTAGTTCATATTATTAATTATTTTATGTGACGTAAGTAACTAATTTTAGGATTTGTTTTTTACGCAGCTAGTTATATTCATTAATTGTTAATTATTTATCTGGGATAGTTCTGTGATGCTATTGATTTATAATGTTAATAGGGGAATTTGACTTTATTTGCCAAATCAGTGGCCTGGCGGAATCAGGAATTATCAACTGAAGGATGAGGATTTCCCCCCTTGCATTTCCGAACCAGGGAGAGAATGATGGTGGGAGAAACTATAACGAGAGAACCTTCAACTGCGAAGTTTTTCGATTCTCACCTCATTGGCAAATGGTATTTCAGTTCGATCAATCTCATAATTTTCTCAAGGTCACACTTCTTCATGTCTTGTGCTTGTGTGTACACTAGAAATCATTTTCTAACCTGTCCTGCTTACAAGAATTAACAGATTGGCAGATAACAGGGATGCAGGCTCAGTGATTAGTTTTTTAAAAAATATATATATATTAGGGTTCAACACTTTGTAACTCCACTGATGTAGAAGCTCACAGGTTTAGAATCTAGAACTTTGATCATGTTCTAAAGTTGTGTTCGCATGATTTTCTTCCCCACAATGTATTAGGGAATTTGATTCATAAGCTTAGTGTACCAGCTAAATTTTACTAGTTTCCAAAAGTTGACAATGTAGCAATACCACCTCCGAAGATAGGTAAAAATGATTTCCATTGTTTCATTGCTAAAAATTCCTGATGCTATTAGGTTTCTTGGTGCTTGTTCGAGAAAGCTTTCCATTCATTCTATGGTTGAAACTATTGGGTTTCCACTGATCTATTGAGGGTTTTTTTTCTTTTCAGGATCTAAGTGAATACTAGCCTTGGTTCCCGTGCTTTGCTATGGGTCCGAGCTAGGAGCCTTGGTTCCTGTGCTTTGCTATGGGAACACTGGAAAAAAACCAATGATTAACAACAACAAAAAACTGAAGCAAAAAGATTCTAATACTCCTGATTCCAATGCATTTAATTTCTTGGATCTAATGTTACATTTGTAATTTAATTGTATATAAAAAACCAAAAATACCAATATACCCCTGCTTTATTAAATTGTTTTTTATTTCTAAGAGTATTTTTGTTATTTAAATGTTTATAAAAATACTGTATAGACAAAAATATCTTTACACAAATCAATAATGACACGTGGCCGGCCTGTGGAAATACCAAAATATTTCTAAATCAAAGGCAATCATTTTTTTTATACCTTGCATACCAAAACGTTGATTTTATACCTTTAAAATATTTCATTTCTCTTGTCAATTTTTGATGCGTATATAGGTCGTTATTATTTTCCTCTCCTCAACTTTTATTTTCTTCTCCTCAACTTTTAATTGTAATGGTATAAGCTATAATATATTAAGTCGTTTAGAAGTTGTTTATTTTTATATTTTAAAAATATTTATAAAAAATTAATTTATTTTATTTTTTATTTTAAATTATTTTTTTATGTTTTATGATTATTTTGATATACTGATATCAAAATTAATTTTTAAAAAATAAAAAAATATTTTAGGTGCAGTCTTCAATTGTCAATAAAAACTTAATCTCTCAATTTATTCTTATATTTTATATCATTCTCCAATTAATCTTTCAAGTATATATTTTCATGCAAACTAATGAAAATGAGAAAAACAGTCATGAGCGTCTCAAGTGCTAAAAACGACATTGAAAACTCACTTATACAGTGACACCATTAATTCAATTAGATCCTACTAGATTGGAGGCTGTGTTAGCATAAATTTCTTTCAATGTAAAAAAAAAACAGAGAGAAGATATAGCGATGCAAGTATTAAAAAGAAATATTAAGTAAATTTGATTAATTTAAATAATACAAATAAAAATATAACAATAAAAAAGGTATAAAAAATCTTAAGTCGTGCACATTCGAGTTAGCATATCAAATTTATGATCTAGTTGTGATACTGAAGTAACTCCGTTAAATAAAACTATAAAACTCAACTATCAAAAATTTCAATGTTGAAAGTCGAAAATAAAAAAATTATTAAAAAAAAAGATCGAAGTCAACTTTGATTAACCCGCTAACCTCGTAACCATGGATACAGGAACAAGATAAACCCAAAAAGGAACGAAAACCAATTCTCAATAAATTAAATGTTGAAGAATGAAATTGAAAAATAAATAAATAAATATAACCTAAAAGCTAAAGTCAACCTGTGTTAACTTTCAAAATTCGTGACCCTGATCATGAGCTCGAAACTAAGCTCATAAAAGATAAACTCTAAAAAATAATAAAGAAATATTCTAAATCAACAACATATTGATAGGTGAAGTTGAAAAGAAAAATGCAATGAAAAAAGATTCAAAACAAAAGAAATAACAATAAAAAAAATAAGGATTAAATTTGATATAAAAATAATTTGAAATCAAATATTAAGGGATAAAATTGAAAATAAAATTCAAATTAGGAAAATGATAAAAAGAAAAACAACAATAAAAATAACAAATATCAAATTTGATATAAAAAATAAATGAAACCAAATGATGAGGAACGAATTTGAAGTAAAAAATCAATTCAAAATGAATCAAAAAACAAAATAAATAGTAATAAAAAAATAATGATCAAATTGACTATAAAAAACAAATGAAATGATACATTTATGTTTTTATAAAAAGAAGAGAAAAGAGAAGATGAGAAGAAAAAGATTCATTGAAGCTCAACCATTATGCCGTCATATACACACGTAACACCACCAGAAATATCATAATAAGACACTTCTAATGTCGCCATGGAAGGCAACATTTAGTCGTTGGACAATACCTTATGCACCACCCACTTGTTAGCATGTGCGTCAACCACTTTTGCTTTTAAAATAATATTTATATTTATCATTTAGTTGTTGAACAACATCTCATACACCGTCCACTTGTTAAGATATGCCTCAAATTTATATTTATCAAAAGACCAAGTCACCCAAACAACTTGTTAATTATTAAAAAACCAATTTGAAAATACAAAAATATCAATAAATGCAAATTATTCCCGGCCAACTTTTAATTTTATTTTTTTTGTTTTTAAAAGTAATTTAATCTTCACATGATAATTCTAAATTATTAAAAAATCAATCAAATTATCTCCTATCAATCTCATAACAACTAATGTATCCCAAATAAAATATCATATTATCCTTAATAGAAACTTCAGTGATTTTTTTTAAGGGTAAAATGACAAATGTATTATTATGGTGAATGCTAAATAGTGAACTATGTCTAGAGAAATGTACTTTTTTACACAAATGACAATCGGGTGCCCTCGGTAGCTCTCACACATCCAAATCCAATGATTGTAATCATTTGTGTACTGAGTTAGTATGACACTCGTCCTCTATAGCACAATACCAATTTAATTTAAGGAGAGAAAAAAAAAACATTAATTTAATGAATAATATTTTTCCTATAAAGATCCTCCACAAGGATATTCCCGGGCAAAATAATCCAGTTCATTAGAGATACTGATCTACTTCGTGCGTAAGCCAGGAATATTCCTGAGGCCCATCTTCCCAAGGACGAGCTTGGGAATGGCTGGAGGAGTATCAAGTCCCATACTCCGGCTGAACTCATTAGCAAGCTCCACGAGCCTGTACTTGTCATTGCCCACTTTCTTTTGTGAATTGTAATAACCTAACCAGGCCTGGTATGCTGCCTGTTTGGAATTCATGTCCAACTGTGACAGTGCCCGTTCCACCTGTTCAGAATGTGTTTAATAAAGATTGGTTTAAAAAATTATGATTTATGTGCTTTCAATCCCATTAACGATGGAATTATCCATTTGGAAAAACAGTTGAGAGAACAAACTAGGTTACCTTTTTCTTCGTGTCTGGGTCTATTGAAGGCATTGGCGCTTTTGTTAATGGCAGATCCTTGACGGTAGATAAAAAGAACTCCTCCCAAGGTGCCAGCAACAAAATACCTTCCCCTTCTTTACCTTTACGCCCAGTTCTACCAAGTCGATGTATATACTGTTCTCTACTAGCTGGCAACCCCACCTGCATTTGAAATAAATGTAATTAAAATCCATGGAAGCAGAAAACGTTTGCAAACATGTAGTAGGAGATATAAGAGAATCTTAAACTTCACGAGGATGAAATGGAAAAAAGATGGAGATTCTCGGCAAAAATTGAGGAAGCAGTTAGAGAAGCTCAAATGGGCAGTATGTAAAGGTCAACTCGCTCAAACTCTTACTTTTATGCCAAATGCATAAAAAATTTCCAGTTTGCAAGAGGTCAAATGGGTATTGATAATATAGACACTACTGGAATGGAGCGAAAGGCCAACCCTTTTCCTTTGGTTCTAGAACAAAGACCGAAGTCCAATAAGTAACATGACATAGATATACCTGTATGACAAGGGTGACATCTGGATAATCAACTCCGCGTGCAGATACATCAGAAGTCACAAGTATAAGGCCCCTGGACTTCCGGAACTCATTGGAAACCCTGGTCCTGTATGTCTGAGCCTTTCTAGAATGGATCTCTCTAATATTCAAGTTCAATTCACCAAGAAGTCCAGCAACCAGTCCAGTCACCCTAGCAGTAGTACAAAAGACAATAACCTGCACAAACAAAGGGAGATTACATATACTGCATGGTAGTGGTCTATACAGAAAATATCAGTTAAAAAAAGGCAGTTTTTCTTAAAACAAGTAAACACATAAACAGGCTTGAGGACTGAAAGTATACCTTATAATCAGGGTCATCTGCAATATGATCTTTCAGAATGACATATAAAAGGGGAAATTGCTTGTCTAATGGAGCAATCACATGCATCTGTCTGACCTGAAATGATCCAACAATTTAAGAAAATGCTCGTATAAATAATCGTTATCGGATGAAAAATGCCACGAAGAAGCCTACCTTGGAATGTGTGTCTTCAGTTCCCTCTTCAACTGTATTGATGAACTCATGATCTCTTTTCAAAGCAGCATGACAGATTTGGCGAACCTTCATACAGAGCAACAACTTCAGAGTACATATTCAAATGACAAGATGAGTTAACAAGTGCCAAAGATAGAAAGAAAACCTCTTCAGGAACTGTGGCAGAAAACATGAGTGTTTGTCTTTGTTTTGGAATAGCTGCAATTATTTTCTCAATATCTTTACGAAATCCCATGTCTAACAACCGATCAGCTTCATCAAGTACAAGGACTTTCACACCCATCAGCCTCGTTGCAAATCCTGCAGTATTCTCAAGATGATCTTTGAGTCTTCCAGGTGTAGCAACAAGAATCTGTGAATTTTAAATGTGTGAATAGTATAACAAAATGCAAAAGTTCATTTTCTTGTGAAATTAAGCTGGAATATAATAATTGTTTCAGCCCACGTAAAGGATGATGAATCAACATCTAACTGGTCAGCTGGAATTTCCAAAGTGATATTGAGAGATTAACTAGATAAAATAAATTTAAATCATTATGGAACCAGCCCTTCACAACATATCAAACAGTGAGGAGAATTACAATATTTCTTTCTTTGACCTAGATAAATGTATGGGGAGGGCTGTAACATAACAGGGCAGCCATTTAAATAAGTGATAAACTTACCTGGCAAGGGTTTGCTTGCAGATTTCTTTGCTCTGAAGCAATTCTCACCCCTCCTATCACAACTTGAACACCAATTGATGGGTGATATTTCAACAGAGTATTTGCTTCCGTGGCAGCTTGGGTTGCAAGCTCCCTTGTCGGGCATATGACAAGAACAATAATCGGGGGACGTTTTTGGTCACGATCAAGAGGAGGAGATTTTACAACAACTTCAATTGATGGAAGCTGGAAAAAAGAAGTTCATAAAATAGTCTCAAAAAATCTCAGGATCTCAGATTCATAAGAAAACCACAATGCTTATATCCACTATTGTAGAAAAACATAGATATAAAACCCAGAAAAATAGGCTATAACAAAGTCTTATTCCCAGTCATACACTTACCAATGTACGTGGAGTTGGAAAGAAAAAGAACAAGAAATCCTCAATTTAAAATAGGGTTTAGTAGACAGTCCCCATTTTGCTATTCAAAATAAAATATCTTACCAAAAATGCCACAGTTTTTCCAGTGCCTGTTTTAGCCTTGGCCAGAACATCCTTACCTAGAAACAAGATATGCAAGAGTTATAATCGCATGGACAAGGGTGCCAACATTAGTCACATTGGTGGTGAATTCAGGATTAACTATTATACTAGGACATTTAACTCCTTAGCAGTAAAAGGATACACATTGGAAGTTGGAACGAGTGAATAGAGAATATGAAGCTTCAGAAAAAGCAGCCTGAGAACATTCCTTATAGAAATTAATCTGAAGTAAAAGCGAGTAAAGAATTATCTTAACACTAATTCCTCATTGCACCAGGCAGCTTCACAGCAAACTTAGTATAACTACAATCTAGTGTCGGTACCACACCTGTGCGACATCTGTTCTCCAACATATCAAATAGCATGAGCCATGAGTAAACAAGACTAGACCATTTTGAAAAAATAAGCAAACAAACCTTTGACTATAACAGGAAGTGTTGCCGCCTGGACCACAGTCATGTTCTCGTATCCAGCATCCTTGATTCCTTTTAATGACAATGGAGAAATTGAACATTGATCAAATCTGCAACCATTTTACATAATATTGGATTAGATGTCTACAAGATCCTACATGCGTTAAAAATAAATAAAACTCCAACAGACCCGATTTAATCAATTCAATACATGTCAAATTTATGACTATAAAATCAATTCAGTCCCTTTAACGCACCTAGTCTCGCTCATAAAAGAATCAGAACTCGAAGACAAACTTGGCCTATCTTTCATATCAAATTCCTTCTTCAAACCAGTAGAAGACAGTGCATTTTTTTCAAAAATCCCATTACCATTATCTCCGTCGTCGTCGTCGTCACTCTCTTCCTCGGTAACCAAACCCCCAAGATTACGCATTAACCCCTTTCTCTCGTCCTCACCATCGTCCACCTCATCATCATCATCAATAAAACCCTTTTCACCTTTTACTCCTTTACCATCTCTTTTAAGCCATAAATCCCTCTCTCCCTGTCCTCTCTTCTCATTCTGTAAACCCAAAGTTCCACGGTTCTTTCTCGGCGGACCAAACGTCGACTCAGTTCTCCTTCGAGTTGGCTCACCAAACTCGTCTGAGTCACTCTCCCTTCTCCTCTTCATTGAAAACCCCTCTCTACCTCCACCTCTATTGCTACCGCTATCTCTATCTCTACCAGGGCCCCTCTTACTTCTGTTACGACGACCCATATCAGAATCTGACTCGTCTCCGCTAGTGACTCGGCCACGGAACGAGTTGGCCCTCAAGTCACTAACCCAATCACTGAGTTCGGCCTCGTCTTCAACTAAACTCTTGGAAGTCCTAACCTCTCCTCTCTCTCGTTCAGCACCAGTGCGGCGGGTGAATTCGGGTCTCGACCCGGTTGGTCCAGGTCGAAATGAACGGGTGGAGAACCGAGAAGAAAACCCTGGGCACCTGAGCTTAAAAGGGAAGACCCGAGAGAAAATGGGGATGGACCGACGGGTATTTATGGAGAGTCCGACATTCATGAGAGGGAAACGGGTTACGGGAGGAGATGGGTTAAGGAGACGGAGTGGTGGAAGGAATTTAATGGACATTGGGATTGCCTGGATTTGCTAGCTTCCGGTTTTGGAAGCCGGAGAATAAATGGACTGGGGTTTAAGGTTTTTATGGTTTTCAAAGAGAGGGTGCTGTTGTTGGGATAGGGTTTAAGGTAGTGGAAGGATAATAAATGCCACGGTGTGATTTTCGGGTGATCTAAACGCATCGTTTTGATTCGTAGGATATTTTCATGTCTTAATTATAACTCACTTCCTGTAGTTCATTGAATAATTAACCAGTCTCTATATCACCTCAATTCTCTCTCTCTCTCAAATACATCTTCTTTTCTAATCAAATTATTTACTTTAGATCATGTAAAATTAATCAAGATATATGTAAATATATCTGAATATTTATATTAAATTAAAATAAAAATTATTTCAATAACAATCATATAATATGTACTCTAATAATAAAAGTTTGAGATAAAAAAAAATTATTTTAAATTTAAGCATTATAGTTACTAATATGATAGTCACTAGTGACTTACATAGTCGTTAATTTTGAGAACTCATAGAATTAGTTATCGCAACAACACTGTTTTTCAAGAAGAGAAAACAAAACAAAATAGAAAAGATCATAAAATTGAGTGGATTACTAAAATAAAATAATATATATATATATATAAATTTTAAATTTTTAAAAAATAAAAATTGGAAGCCGTATCTTCCACTCTGTAGGAATTGATTCAACATCGTCTTGGCGTCCATAAGAAGGAGGAGAAGGCGAGCAAAAGAAGGGTGAGAAGTTGGAATATCGGAAAGTGCCTCTTGGGAAATCAGATTCAACATGCTTAAGATGGATTTGGGCTTTTTACAACCAATAATGGACTGACCGATAGAGATAGATATCAGTTTAATGAAAGAGGAAAAGAAGCTAGAAAACAGAGAGTGCAAGCCAGCTGAGTGATAAGTAGAGGTAGTCTTGTTATTAATGGAGATGCTGTGCTTCATACCTGATCATCCTTGTTATTCATGGATGTTTTAGAACAGAAGATCATAAAAAACCCAGTTGTAAATCTTATTATTATTATTATTATTATTATTTTACATATTAGTTTCAACTAGTATATGTTTGGATGTTCTTGTTGTATATGTAATTAATTAACACGTCATCAATGTATCGATCGCGACAACGAACTATGGAATCGTAATTACATTCAATTTTTTATCGTTTTTTTTTCATTTGTCGTAACATAAATTGTCTTCATTGGTTTTGGTGTTATCTCTGCTTTATAAATTGTCTTTTCTACTCTACACTGTTGAAATAATTGTTAATATAATACTTTTACATGTTTCTTTAACTGTACATGATTGCACTGTACATGAAATATGCTAAAAGAGTTGGGATAGGTTTCACGGTTCGTAAGATGCTCCCCAGCTTCTTCTTCTTTTTGTATTTTTTTAATTCAGTCCTTGATTTTTTTATTGAATTATTTTGTGGTGCAATTCTATAATTTAAAGTTTTAAATTGTAGTGCAAGACAAAGTCAAGAAAGAAAAATCCATAATATAAAACATGGAGAAATGGCTAGCCAGTCTTGGATTTTTTTAAAATCTTATTTTGGTCAAAAAAATTATTTTTTTTATTATTAACCCATGAGTTTGAGAAAAAAAAATTAATGGAAATTGATGAAATAGAAAAAGCAAATCATTGATTGACCGCATTACAACTACCAACAAAATTATTATTTTTGTCAATAAAGATGAAAGTTTCATTAAGGTGTTTTTCCCTCGATCTTCTAAAGAAAAAAAAATCAAGGTTGAGAGATGACTTTATATTAAGATTAATTTTGTGTTTTTAGACAAATTTATAAGTGTTTTGAGTTGATATAATAATTTATTAGTATTATAATGATATTTATTATGTATTTTAAATGAAAATGTTGAAAATTAATATTTTGGTTAAAAAAACCAATTTGATTCTCCAACAACCTCTCTTATGGTCAAAACTAGATGAATAAACGACATATCAGCAACATTTACTTGAGGTAGTGTGCTAGAAAATTATATAAATTATATATTGGAATCAACTTAAATTTTTAGTTTGAAAATGTTATTCATATATATATATTCAAATACGAAGATTCATCGAATCAGAGAAAATCCTATCCATTTCCATATCTAAATTAATAAAATATTAGTTATTACTGGGGTCCATTTATGTGAAGATAAAAGTGTTAAAAAACCATTTCAACCCAATAATCTAAGCTACAGGTGATGTTCAATATAAAATTTATTTTATTCTCTAACATCTCCCTCAAGTGAAAGTTATTTGGGCTTGAAACTTGAATATGCTCACACTACTTTGTACTTAATTTTTTATCACATACATGAGGATTGTGAGATTCAAACTCGTGACCGTTTGGTCATTAAGACTCTTATAACACGTCGAAAAATTATTTTAACCCAATAACTTAAATTGTTAGGCGATGTCTCAAGATATTATTTATATTATTGTCTAATATACTTTTTCAAATGAAAGCTTTTTGGACTTAAAATTTGCACGCTCACAGTATCTTGTATTTAATTTTTATCAAATAAATAGGAATGATTAGATTCGAATTTGTGACTATTTGGTCATCAAAACTCTGATATCATATCAAATAATTAATTAAACTCAATAACTTAAATTTTTAAATAAAATTTAGATTATTCTTGAAAAAAAAATTATTTCACGCTTTCAGTTTTATTAGATAAAGGAAGATGACTTTCAGGGAAGTGGAAACGATTACCATCTTTGTTTGATAAACACTACCGTCAAATTCCAAGTAGACAAAATGTTTTTGATGAGGAAATTTTCCAAGTCGAGCCTCGATATGGCTCCAAAGGTCAAAGATGGCAAACACTCGCGGGAATTTGGAAACCGCCATTGCTTTTCTCAGACCCCAAATCCCAATGACATTAACGGCCACGCGAAAGCCACGCTCTGCCGCTACATTTTTGACACGTGTGTGGTCGACAGCCGAGTGCGACATTCCGCGCTGACATAATGTCAGGATTGTATGCGATTGATTCATCAAATCTTCACGATTGGTTGATTTGTACAAGGAAACAAAAGCTGTCGTTTGTTTATTGGTTTCTTTGTGATTGATTAATTTTGGAATTTCCTATTTCAAGCTAATAGCAATGATTTGTTCACTTTATTTTATTTAGTAAATTAAGTTGATGGTTGAATATGTATTAAAAATTCCTTAGCCAATGTCCTTGAATCTGATTACGTGTCAATGCATGCTTGGCTCGTGACGGCTCACGAGCCAGCTTTCAAATGTCACGTAAAATTCATTGTTCACGGTAGTTCTGGTATTTTTCATCCTGGCCATCCACTGGTGCGAATAATTGTATTTTCAAAATATTGTATGGGTTACATCGAAATATTACCTCTTACCCGATCACCTATTAACTGAGAAAAACTAAAAACTACAGAATTTTATCGTAGCCTACTCACAATTTATTATGAACAATGTTATTCAATAAATTATATGTTTTTTTTAATTTAATCCTTTCATATAATGTTTATAATATTTTATGTATTGATGTTTTCTTCTCTGTACATATTCTTGAGAATTCAAAGTATTTGATAAAATTTCATAATTAAATTAGAGACCATGTTTATAAAATCAGTTAAAGGACAAAAGACTAGAATAAAAAACACAAACAATAATAGAGTTTTTTCCATTTTTGCACTAAAAAACATCATTTTCATCAAAAAAAATCTTCATTTATATATCTATGGTCCCTAGAATTTTAGACTTCTGCGATTGTATTTTAAACTTCATTTTTTTTTAACAATTTTGTCCATGGGTGTTAAGAAATGAAAGAGAAAATTACTAAAAATATAAAAAATAATAGAGAAAATGGTTAGCTGTCCATGTTCCAAATAAAATAATATCGGTGTCAATAAGTTTTTCTTGGTAAGAAAAATGTTATTAAGATGTTTATGAACTTTCATCACTCTAGAAAAGTAGATTGGGCATATGAATATTTTTTATTAATATGATTTTTAGGTTTTTTTTATTAATTTAAAGTGTTTGGGCTGGAGATAGATTTATTGAAGTGATTAAAATATTTATTTTGTGTTTTATATGAAAATATAATTGAAAATAAGTTTTTAGTATCTACAACTCGGACACTTTTAACTTTCAGATCACTTGTGATGGTCACAAACTTTACTAGTAAAGAACAAGTTATTTGTATATAATTTTTTAATAGGTTAGACGTGTTATTCATCCTAATAAATAAAATAAAGAGAATAAAGGCCAGGCGCATGAGGTTTGGCTTGTAGCCGATGCTTGCCTGACAAATTTTTTATTAGGCTAGGTACTGTATGAAAATGTGGTGTAAATTATATTTTTTAAAAATTTATATTTTTATTAAAAAATAATTTTTTTATTATATTTTAGATCATTTTAATTATTAATCTCAAAATTAATTTTTTTAAAAAATATATAAAAAATCATTTTAATCCATTTCATCGTGAAAAACATCATTTTTTAAATTAAAACTTGCTTTAGAAATCATTATAAGCTTTTATTTTAAGAAATAGCCCTTCTCATTTAAAAAACAAGTTTTCATTAAAAGAATTAAGAAATACATCAACAAAAAATAGCGTCTTGATTGGAGAGATATATTTTTCCTACCTATTTCAATTTTTATGAACCTTTGTTTTAATTTCCGTTGCCTTTTATTAAAAAAAAATGGCACTGCTAAAATATATGTTTTTATTCAAACTTAAAAAAATATGAATAAGATAAGAATAATTAGTGTGAAAAATGTTTTTCTATATAATTTAAGTAGTTGTATTCCATGCAAATATTTATTTTAATTGTAAAAAAAATTAAATAAAACAAAATTTGAAAAACCTGCTCACATAATTGCTCTAGAAAATAACGAGCACAAAGAAATTAAATTCACTCTCGATGGCATTTTTACATGAATAATAATATTTATAAGATTTTCATTCTTATTATTCAACTTTATTCTTTTTCAATTTCATAATTGCATGTTATGTTCAATAATATTTTATGTGTTGAGATTTTCTTTAACTTACATATTTTTGTGAATTCAAAGTGTTTGACCTGCCATAACGTGATGGGTAGCCTCCATTTGTTAGCGTGTGCAACACCCGTGCTAGCCAATTTGCACTGTCTATTTACCTTAGCCCATCATAGGTTTTCACTTTTTATTCCAGTCTTTTAATACTTAATTATTTTATATCAACATAGTTTTATTTTATCTTATTAAATCGAGTATTAAAAAAACTCTAGAATATTTTTAATAGCATTGCAAGAACCTCAAATTCAGGCAATCAAAATAAAATACTAAATTAAATCCCAACAAAATTCAAAGTGAAAGAATAAAATTAAAAAAAAATTTATAACATAAAGGGCACTTGTTTAATTTTCAATTTCGTTTGCCGAATCTCTAATTTTTTTATATCAATGAAAATAAATTTAATTTTCTCAAACCAAGCACTGAATATCCCCTCAACACCACATGATCGCTGCACGGAAGCATAAAAGTAAATCTCAAAGACCAATCCCATACTAATGGAATGTCAAAATGACCAAATAGAACAAAAAAAAAATAGAGAGATCAAAATGAAAAAAAAATCAGGAAATAAATCACAAAAACCAATCCAAAATTAAAATCAATGTTAAAGAATCAAATAAAAAATATAAAAAAAAATCAAGAACAACAAAAAAGCTTTCACTGTGAGAATCCATATTAAAAACTTTAATAGGCTACCATAAATTACCGATGCCTCTTAATTTTTTTAATTATTTATAGAAATTAGTTTTATGGAGCTTTTGATAATTATTTTCTTAAGAATGTTAAACTCAACTTCTTTAAGAATATTCAACTTAATTTCTATAATCTAAATAATACATTTGCAGACATATATTGTAAAAAAAAAAAAAAACTATTTTTGAAGTAGGTTTTAGTATCCATTGATGCCCAAGTCATTCTAAAAATATTCCTATTATCTAATAAAAAAAAGCTAATGATGGCAGAAACCACGGCAGTAACCACCTTATCTTTCAGGTGGATCTTTGCTGCTTCTTTTTTTAACCACCGGAATCAATAATTCCGAGAAAAGCTGTTACAGGATCCAATAAAAAAGTTGGCATTGTCACAATTCTGGGCAGTGGTGGTCCTGGTGATTTGAAGAAGCATGATATCCAGACGATCTCATTCAAGATCAAAAGGATTGGCTCGATGGGCAATAAGATTTCCAGAGATGGACCACACGCTGATGATAGTTGGACCCCAATAGGTAAATTCTGATAATGATAATGGTTATGCTAGCCATGGTGGTAATGTTATGGTCTGGAATAAGAGTAAAACAACAAGCAACAACTTGGTTTTTGCATTACAGTATTCTTGTCATTTTCTCCTGAAGCTAATAAATTATGAACTCCAGACCGCAAATTTTCTTTCGTCCTTCAGCACCTTGACAGGTTATGCGCGTCATGGCCTGATTGAGAAAGCTGGCTTCAGCAGTACCGACCTGTGAAGCTGTCATGGCGAGCTTTACTCCCAGCAGCAATCGGGGTTACTGGACCTTTTGTTTGCAAGTTCAAATGGCAATAAAATGCCTGTCCTTTAGAGCAGCAGGCACTGCAGATTTAATGTCTTTCTTCTTCTTCTGGAATTTAGTTTTTTTTTTTTTTGAAATTTCCACTAATTCTGCAAAACATCACATTCAATTGCTTGGTATTTTGAAACTTGCAAACATCCATCCATCCCTTGTATTGTGTTGAAACTTATTTATTTTAAATAAATATTCAAATTGGAGACCTTTTACAATAAGAGAAACAATAATGTCAATTGTACTCCAATTCATTGACCGAAAAACCACAATAATGTCTTTATAATAGAATACCCGCTTCTTTACATGCTACGCAATTAAAAAACTCATAAATAAAAAAAATCTATTATACATATAAAACCCAGCTAATATTGTGGGTTTAAGATCTTGAAAAATATTTTTGTAATTTTATTTATTTAAAATTAATTTTTTAATTTTTAGATTATTTTTATATACTAGTTTTAATTTTTTTTAAAATAAAAAAGTATTTTAATATATTTTCAAACAAAAAATATTTTAAAAAATAATCACTATATAATATCAAACAAGTTCTTAATTCAAACATGCACTCTACCAAATTAACTTTGAAAAAGTTTATAATTTTGTTCTAAAATCCTGAAAAATTCTAAATTTTACCTTTAGAATTAAGACTTTTTTTTTTTTGGGGGGGGGGTATGTATTTTGCACCCAAAAATTATGTCCTGTCTCTTCATCCTTTTATTTTCTCTTCTATTTAATTTCATGCCTTTTCTGTTTTTTTTTCTTTTTTTTTGTCAAATTGACACTCATTTTTTTTCCGATCCTGTAAAACTTATCATGAAGATAACACTTTACTTCGCACTGTTAACTTTTCTTTTCAACATTTATCTCAAATAGGCTCCTTGTAAAGGACGGCTGCCATAGAAGCATTCATGTAATTTACTTTCCTAAGGATAGGACAAACCTTCTGAAAAAAATAAAAAATAAATCACAACCCTCAAATAATCAGTAAAAGAGGAGGAAATAAAAAGAAAAACACCAACCTCCTATGATGTTGGTGTTTTTTTTTTTTTATGAATTTAAAAGATTTCCTATTAATTTTTTGTCCTGGACAAATTGGGTAGGCAGGGAGTTTGATCTTCACTGGTCCATGGTGAACCTTACCCTACTACACAGTACAGTGTACCGTGTATGCTTTTGTTGGTTTCTTGAACAAGTTTGTCTTTGATGTAATATATCTACGTAAAAAAGTTCGAAGAATAGAAATAAAAATATCAGAAAATTATAATTTATTTATTTTTGTTAAAATATTGCCCCGATATTTTGAAAGGACATGACAATACATTACACAACAAAACCAGCATAAATCACGGAATATCTTATATTAGGCTAATCAAGTTCGTTTGATATTTTTAATTTCATGTCAAATATCTAGATAAAGATTTAAGGGAAATAGAGGAATCTAGAAATGGAGGGGAGCCAAGCTCGTCTTTTATCATGGTTTGTGTTCAAACTTCAAAGTCTTTGAGTTCTCGTGTGGAAGTGTTAATATCTCTTTGTTTTTGTATTTCTAAAATGTTTTTAGAAATATTTCATTTATTTTTTTTATTTTAAATTAAAAATATTTTGGTATTTTTAAGTTATTTTGATGTGTTGATATTAAAAAAATATTTTAAAAAATAATTATTTTTTATTTTTGATTTATAGAAAAATCATAAATATATTTTATTAATAATAATTTTCAACTTAAATAAAAACATGTTAATTGAGTTAAATTCTGAATTAATCAACAATTAAAAATTTTGATTCTTAACTTATGGACTCTAACTTACATCATCTTTTTTTAGGATGTTTGTCTTATCAATTATCTATGCTCACTTATTTTTATTAAAATCATTTTAAAATTAAAGTTATTTTCACTTATTTTTGTCATAAATTATTTATGAAAATAAATCTTAAATCACAGTTCAAAGTTAAAAGTTTTTTTTTAATATATATAAATCACATCGTGTAATCGACCTCATCATTTATTCCATCACAACCTTTTTAGGATGTTTGTCTTATCAATTATCTATGCTCATTAGAAGGGGAAAAAAAGAAGAGTGAAGCGACGAGTGACTTGAGCTGGCACACCTCAGTTAAAAGTTTGTCTTATCAATTATTTATACTCGCAATTCAAATGGAGTCAGTCGGGTTGATGTTGTATTTCAAGTTTGTAAATTCTCTACCTTCCAGGCGGCTAAATCACGGGGGTACTTACAAATATAATGATTGTGTTTTTTTTTTTAAATTAATATCTTCAGATTTTTTTTGTTTTGATATATTGATATTAAAAATAAATTTAAAATATATTATTTTAATATATATTTTTAAATTAATATCCGCTTCTTTTAATATATCGACTAAAAAAAATGAGAAATATATTTCGACACAATATTTTTCTACCCCAGCAACAAATTTTTTTCTAAATCTCAGTTAAATTCTTGCTAAAATTAAAATTCTTTCTTTTAATTTATAGATTCTAACGCATACAATCTCTAGTTTTTTAAGATGAATTGGAGTTATTTTTCGTCCATCATAATTAAATAAGCATAATTTTTTAATTTAATAAAATATTAGCGACACCCTTGCACCAATTTTCTAACACAAATGAGATCAAATCAGGAAAAAAACATAATGTTTAAGTATAAACCGAGAAATTTATTAAAATCTTATTACTTATAATGTGACACGTGGTTTGGATTTACGTAGTGTTGTTTGAGAACGAAATCAGGCCAACCACCTCCAGCTTAAAAAAAATCTTTCATGAGAGTCATGAGGCGTGGTTAAAACTTTTTTAAAAAATCTGCCGATCATTATTCCTTAACAGCGCCGTTAAAACCGAAGCCGTGCCATAATCAGCCTTTGTAGCCGTGCCAGAAATTGATAAATAAAATCCGACTAATTTATTTCAAAAGTACAATAGAAAAAAAGAAAAAAGAAAATAAAGACCGACTAATTTATTTCCAGCCTTCGTAGCCATAAACAGATTTCTTGTTTAAATTTGGTGAGATTTTTCCCCATTTCCTTCTCCCCTTTCTCTCTGTTATTTTCAGAGCGTCTCCACAATCATTCAACCCTCTCTGTAATGCCATAGAATCAGTGCTTCTAGCCAACAGATATCACTCTAATCAGCTGATTTTTTCTACTACTGGCTTCTGTACATTCAAAAATATCCTTCAAGACCTTAGCCAGTGCATTCTAGCTCTAATGGCGAACTTTAATTTTATATTTTTTTTGAACTCACAATTACAGTCTAGCTTTTGAGCTAGAGGTTGTCGATTGCTGCAGTTCTTAGAAATAACTCAAAAGTAGAGCTCAGTTCGTCGAATTTTGAGCTCTATAAATTCGTCGAAACAACAAAAAAATTTGCGATTTTCTCTGTGGTTTTGCAGTTTGGGAGATTCAGAATCTTTGTGTAAGGTAATTATTTTTTAGATCTTACTGTTCATATAGCATATAATTTTGAACTGAACCAAACTAACTCTTACGAGTTTTCACAGATTACGTTTTATCTTCATTTTTTTTTAATTTCATGTTAGATTAGGTTGCACGAGGGAGTATCTATGGCAATGATTGAATCAATTAAAGTGCTTTCAACCAGTTATGTTTTTACTTTTTAAGCAATTTTAACAGTTTCTTATACATTTTTTTTTGGCCAAACTGATTATTGGACTGAGATCTGATTGACTTTCATTTTTTTTTTTGCCTAAATAGTGGTTAACATGGAGTAAAATCTTTGGAGTGTCTAAAAGGAATTTGTTTTTTACCAAATCATTTGCCATGATATTTTCAAGATTTTCTGCCCAATTAATTCTATGGTAGAGTATGAAGAAGAAAACAGTAAAGAACAGTAGAAGCATGGGTAAGACTTAAAGAGCATTTGAAGTTGGAACATGAGATTAGGATTCAGGGTTTGTAGAGAACCTCTAACTTCAATATTTTATCGGTAGCATGTCTCTTAAACTAGCTAATGAAGTCTGTACTTGCTTATTATCCAGTAGTTAAAAGTCTTAGTCTTGATTCGTACAAGGATATGATAATTGGCGTAGAATTTTGGTGCATTGCAGTACTATTGTTATGTTTGGGTTCTGAGTTCTTGTATAATGAGAATGATCGGTTTATGAAATACGGTTCATAGGTCAAAGAATAGAGTGAACCAGGATATGAATTTATGGAATTTGTTAGCCTGAAGGATTGTAAATAAAGCTTGTGCATGGGGAACGTTCATTTGGTGATCTCTAGGCTTATCAAACATGGTTGAATAATAGCATAACATTCGTGTTCACTGGTTGAATATTATTGAATTGAGGAACATCAATATCATATTACCTGTCTAGGTTGTAAGAGGAAATTAAAATCTGAAAGCAAGCATTTCTAGTCTTATTTTGGTGTGCACCGTTAAAACTTTGCTGATTAATATTTCCAATCAAGAGCACATTTTGTCTTGCGGTTTCTTATGTATTTTTCTATTTCCAGGCTTGAATTGCCTCCATATATGACCCCGGCAGAAGTAGAGGCTCTTATTTTCACCTTAGCAAATTGACCTCACCAGCACCCAGGGAATATATGAGCTAAACAAAGAGATGCTGTCAACTTGCTTTCAGCTGGAATGAAGACCTTACAGGTCTGTTGTACACACACGTGTCTTCGATTGTGTATGCATGCTTGCAAGAAATTCTCCCCGCCCTCCAATTTTCCCCAATTTCTTGACAAATGTCTTCTCTAAAGTCACATTCTTTTGGGTTTGAAGCAGTTGTTTCTCTTGGCTAGTAAAAAGCTGAAACCTCAAAGTTTACCATATGCTCTAAAACATCACCTCTGCCTCTTTCCCTTTATCCTATGCACACACTCAGCCACTCCATGTGCTTTGAGAATGTACATTTCTTCTATTTTCTTCTTTTCGTTTGCACAGTTGATACCCAAACTTTGTCTTCTCCACACATCCAAATGCCTTTTATTTTCAGTAGTGGTTATCGTCAGTGGTCGTAAGCACTGAATTGTGATGCCCTGGTCATGCATTTTGATTTGTCATACTGCAAGCTACTTTGCTAATGTATTCTAACTTGGCCAATTCAATTGGCGATGGCTTGGCAAATGTGCCACTCCAGCTTTTACTCATCACCACCCAAATTCTAAGGCGACTGTATGGATACCACTACACTTAACCATGTGCGAGATTTCAATTCGTTTGACTTGATGATAAACCTTGTTGATAAGGGACAAGAGTTGAATCTCATATTTTGAATTACAGATTCATTTAGGCACTCAAACTTGTGTTACTTCAAAATTTTGGGTAAAAGAAAAAGAAAGCAAGAAATATAGCATGGAAAAAGTGAATTTACTAGCTGCTGAAATCCATGTTCTGGGACTCAGTTAAGAAGTCACACGTTGAAGGACTGTTTGTTGCCCTTCAGTCCTGATTGTATATTTGGCACTTGAAAAACTATCACATAAATAACTATTGTTTGTCAATAATTTGACAAGAATTTTCATCTGGATTATAGAGTGCACAAGAACAGTCCACCCAAATTTCACAGGATTCCCAAAGCGAGCAACAGAATAATCACAAAACAGAGGCTCCAGTAGCGGACTCTAGTTCAATATCCGCATCAAGCAATGATAGCAGAAAGGTTTCACGCCAAGATATTGAACTTGTAAGAGAATGTGACCCCTTTCAAGTTTTTTCAGTTACTATTATTATTCACCATTTTTTCTTATATAGGATTTGATCCTACAAGTAGCTTAACTGATCTGGCTTGCCTTTTCCTGCTTTTGATAATATGTATTAATGGCTATTGCAGGTCCAAAATTTAATAGAACGCTGCCTACAATTGTATATGAATAGAGACGAGGTTGTTAAAACCCTCTTGACCCGTGCTAGGATAGACCCTGGGTTTACGACACTTGGTAGGGTTTTCTGAAATTTTCATTTTTAAGCTGTCTTTGCTATCAAAAAGTTGCCCTCTCAATCTTGCTGCATGGATTTTGTATCATGTATTTATCAAAAAGCTGTTTGAGTGGAGTGATCAAGGAACATTTGATCATAGATCTTGACCTTTTCACAAATTAATCTTACAGTAACCTGATTAACATTTTTCTTGTCAAGCATTCAAACTAGAAATGTAGTCTGATATTTTCCTTTATAATTCCTTGCTTTTGCAGTATGGCAGAAGTTGGAAGAAGAAAATGCTGATTTCTTTAGGGCCTATTACATTAGGCTGAAATTGAAGAAACAGATTCTCTTGTTTAATCATTTGCTTGAGCGTCAATATCATCTCATGAAGTATCCTGTACCTTCGGAAGTTCCTTTGGCTCCAATACAAAACGGGATTCATCCCATGCCCGGTAAGTTCTAATTTTCGTGGAAAGCACAAAGCATCCCTTTATCTTAGTACAAGAGAAATAGTGAAACTTCAAGTATTTTTTCTTCAATTCCAACTTTTACATGGATTCCTAGGTTATTTTTATCTGAAGTGTAAAGAAACCAAACACCATTGATATTTAGTACTTCTTTTATTAACTCCCTTGAAAAACAAACCCTCTCCCGTAGATACTTTTACATACCATTGTTGTCAATATCTTGAGGGTAGTGGTTTTCTTTTTTACTGGGATCTTAATAAAGCATTAGTGTCTCACTTGCCTCTGCTGTTATTATTTTCCCTCGAAGTTCTTAACTGAACTATGTTTTCTATTATTTTGTTTGAAAAGTATCCTAGAAATTGAAAATGTGGTTCTTTCATCATTTTCTGCAAAGCAATTTTATGAATGCGAGTTTCATGGTGCCTGAAGGTTTGATGATAAAGTTGTCCCACGAGTTAACAAGGCATTTTTTTTTGTAACATTGTATCTATTATTCAACGCCACTTTTTTGCAGTGCAGTTAACAATTTACCGATGGGATACCCTGTCCTGCAACAACCCCCAATGCCAGCTCCTGGTCAACCTCATCTTGACTCAATGAGCTGTGGAATATCAAGCTGTCATGTTGTTAATGGAGTCCCTGCGCCAGGAAATTTTCATCCCATACGGATGAATTCTGGAAATGAGTGAGAACTTTTCCATCCTCATTTCATTATTGTTAGATTGTCTACTTAATGAACAGCACTTATCTTTGGCAAGGGCTCCTACCTGGACATGGGAACATGGTTTAACTTACTATGTGAATGCATCTTCATGCCCTTTGAATTAACAATCACTTTTAACTGCTGAATGAGATAGTTGCCTTTTTCTAAACTTTGGCATTTATTTCATGTCTGCCTAGTTTGCAGTAATGTGTCCAGCACATATATAATTATCCTGACATTCAATGAAAATCCTTATTAAAAGTAGTTCTGAGTGAATGCATGTTGCTATCAAACACATGTACATTTTTTTTCCTTCTGAAAGTGGTAGCGATTTATGTATGTTTGTCAGTGACATTGGAAAATCCTAAATCTAGTGAATTATGTTCTCCTTGCTTTGATATTAGTTATCGGTTTTTTCTTTATTAAAAAAACCAGCTAATTGCTGCTGCTCTTGTTCTTGTAGTATGGTGATGGGAAATAGTGCAGCTGATACAGCTCCTGTAGTGCCACCAAGCAGTGCCATTTCATCCATGTCTGAGATGCCTCTGAGCCCTACGTCAGTGACATCTAATGGTCATTTTCCATTTACTGCATCTGACATGTCAGGAATGGGGGTAGACACCTCAGCACTATATACATCATTTACATCTGATGCAGCAAGCTCTGTAGGATTGCAGCTTGGACCGGATGGTGGGGCTGGAAATTCCAGATCATTGGAACAGATTCAATGGACTTTCAGCCTTTCAGACCTAACAGCAGATCTGTCGAACTTGGGAGGTAGGTTGTTTATCATTTCATGTAATGGGATAATTGCTTTTTCAGCCTTTCAGATCTAAAGGCAGATTTTTGAGTTTTTGTCGGTCAAGTAGATGGAATTTAAATTTTCACCATCTGCTATACCAACCTTTTCAATTGTGCTAATCAAGTGATTCCATCAAATGCTTGTCAATACCTCCATTATTTAATGATGTGGTGGTTTGACTTTGACCAGCTAATATCATGAAATTGGTTTTTGGTTAGGAAAATTTCCCTCTTAAACATTATAGAAATCAGTAATAAAAAAAATAATTTTGATAAACATCCAAACCACAATTAGAACTCAATCCTTATTAGAAGTTTTTTTAGTGACAATAACAATTTTCATTTCTTAAAACTTTTTTTAAAAGTTTCAAAATATTTTTAATGTAATCAAATGAGGAAAAGATTTTGATCCCTATTAATAATATTTTTATTTTTTAAACAGTAATATAACAAGAACTTTCCCTTTCAATGATTGTTTTTTCTAATTATAATTAATTGCTATATTATTTTAAAGTCTTAAAAACCCCTTTATGATGTTAATTGGTCAGTGTCAAGTTTTTAAAAGTCTTAAAATATTTTTAATATAATCAAATGAGTAAAAGGTTTTGATTTTTATCATAATTTTTTTTTATATTTTGACACGGTAATATATTGAGAACTCTACCCTTATTATTATTATTGTTGTTGTTGTTGTTGTTGTTAATTGCTATAAATTTAATAGGGAACTTTACCTTTAAAAAAACCCTCTGGTCAAAACCAAATCATCAAATAATAAATAGATCAATGGGGATTTGGCAAAAGTATTTGATTGATACATTAAAAAATTGGTGGTATATTGCAAGTGAGAAAAATTAAAATCCACACACTTGATTGATAAAACTCAATAGTCGGTGCACTAATAGTGCAATTTTTTGTTTTTGTAACTGATCTTATGTGTATGGTTAAATATAACAACAACAACAATCAAACTCCAATCCCCAAACTGTGTATGGTTAAATGCATTAGAAATCCATGTTATTCGTGGAAGAAAAAGTTTAAGCAAACTGTCATTGAGTATCAGAAGTTTAGATTGATAGAAAATGCACCTTTGGAAAGATATAATCATTCTGAAATTTTCTGATGCCAAACTGCTCATGTTTCTCTATGTTACTGGATTTTGTATTCTGCTTAAGATGCATATTATGCTAGAAATATTGTGAGGTTAATGAAAGATCCGAGTTCTGCAATTTCAATCTCTCTTTGCTAAAGCAGAATATTTTGCTGCTCTGATTTGTTTAAGACTAGTGTTTATAGATTGTTTAAATGTGTTAGGATAGATTCAACACCTTTATATTTATGTCCATGGAGATGTTTTATCCCACTGCTATCCCATACCAAATTGTGGAGATATCTTACCATTCTGGAAACTCTTGTGTTTTTGTAATTCCTTTTCCTTGGGTCGTGATTAAAGCTGTTACCTTGGAACTGTTTGCAGATTTAGGAGCTCTAGGAAACTATCCTGGTTCCCCCTTTCTGCCTTCTGATTCTGAGATCTTGCTTGATTCTCCAGAGAACGAGGACATAGGTAAGTTTGCATCTATTATAATATTCTCTCTTTGTTGACTGATTTTTCTAGATTCTCTCTTTGACAATTCAATGGTGGTCACATAGAAAATCATTAACCTTTGATGGATGTCTCGATACCTATGTAAAATAATTAGATGATTGGATAGATTCTTAGGAAACTCTGCCTTATGCATTTAAAGACAATTTTTCTCTGCCATGGAATCCGAACATGTTACATAAGACTAGCTTCAATTTTGTTGTGACTGATGTAAGCTAATGATACACCATTAACAATTTTCAACCACCACCACAAAGTCTCAATCCAAAAGTAGTCATGGTCATTGGTTATATGGATCCTTTTGCATCATTAAGCTTGATCATGAGCAATTTTCAAATTAAAAAAAAAGACATCATTTGAATAGGTTGCGCGATGCGGTACTCATCAGAAATGATTTCAAGATCCTGCAAAGTTATTCCTGTTTATTTCCTCACTTGAAATTCTATTTACCTCTATTTTTTTATAAGCGATGCTGATAGATTTATCCTGTAACAGTGGAGGAGTTTTTTGTTGATTCCGTCCCAGGCCCACCATACCAGTCAGATGAAGAGAAGTCCTAGTGTAAGGTTAGGTTCAATCCCTGTTCTCTTTGAAATTATCAGGATAGAGAAAAATTAGATGAATAAGATTTTAAGTGGTTGTCATCTAGTTTTTAGGATTTTAGTTTGTCATTGTCAACAAATCGAACAGCTTAAAGTGCTCCAGTAATGTAGTCTTGATGGGATTAGCATGCCAATAGGGAAGAGTAATGTTACTTTTAGTTGTAATTCTCAGCTCAGAAATTAAAAGGCAATTTACAACTTCTTGCGCCTCCCTGCTGTCGTTGTTGAAATCGAAATTCTCTTAAAGGGAAAGCTTGAGAGCATAATTTGTGGCATTTATTTGGACCTATTGGTGTCATAATCACCATAACTGTGAATTTCTTTGGATGTAAGAACTTCATTGGGATTATATAATGTTTTGATGTGAGTGATACATGATGATTGAGTGAGTGCTTTAAACCATCGTAAAGCACTTACAAAAAGCCCTAAATAGCAGATAGTCTCAGTTATAGAAGCCTAGGTCGGTTTTATCCCCCCTTGAGGCAACCCCAATCCAAGATTTAAATTCATTTTTGTATATATTGATTATGTTCATCCGCAAGGCAAATAGACAAATATTCGGCCCATCTCCTTTCTTAAAAGGATGGTGGGGTCGTTCTTCTCCAGGACTGGTAATCTTCAAGCTATTAGGCTTGGCTGTTTGAGGCGTGGTAAGTCGTCCTAAGGAAGCATTGATAAATACTAACGAGGTAGCCAGTTTCTGGTGGGATAAAAAAAAAAATATAAAAAATCTGTGATGTATGGCAACGGGGCTTGGCTCAGTGGTTGAGCGTGGTTCCGTCAACTATCTCTGGTTCGAGCCCATCCTCGTCCACCTCTGTAGTATTAAAAAAAAATAATGCCCAACGGATCAAGGGGGGATAAATGGGGTGACATGAACGTCTCATTCAAGTTGCTAATTACCGAGAAATCCTTTTCTGACCTTAATTTCAATTTTTCAAAGGAGCTAGGGTTGGTCGCCTCACACGGAATGTGTTAGGTTAAATAATTATGATAGTTGTAGTGGTTTAAAGTGTTTTTTATTTAAAAATATATTAAAATAATATTTTTATATTTTTTAAAAATTATTTTTGATACCAGTACATCAAAATAATTTAAAAATAAAAGAAAAATTAGCAAAAAAAAATTCAAAATATTTAGAAATGTATAATGTTTAACTGTAGCCCTACTGTATTTTTATTATAGAGAAATGGCAATCATATTTAATTCTGTATAATTTTCTCTTCAAACAATGAAGGTAACAGAGGACATTTCAGCCTCACATTTTTCCACCGTTTGGAAGAAAACCTTTATGGCGTGAAAGAGTGAAGGTTCGTTGCATCTACACGACAATCGTTATTGGACCTAAAATAATGTTTCCCCGAGCCCACAGCTGAAAAAGAAAATCACCAAATAAACACAAGAAAGTTACTGCACAGCATGCTAAGATGATAAAAATGTCCGACTAATTTTCGTTCTCTCGACATCCCTACTTTATGCCTCGAGGAGATGCCTCGATGATTTTAATAATTTGAATCTAGCTGGAGGGGTTTCCTTCAAAAAGCAGAAAGATGTTCAACTGCCCATCAATTTGGAATGAGGTGGTATCGCCTAACATTTTTTTTTCCTTTAACATGGATATTCCCTTCTCTAGTCCACGCATGATTACAACAATGAATAAAGAATCTGCATGTGACAAAATAAATAAAAAAACAAAGGAGACGGAAAGCTATTTGTTTTATTTATCAGAGAAGGACCACACCGTATGTCCCCTTCAGGAATAATTTAACCGCTGCCAATATCTTTATTTTCCTTCGTATTTCTTTTATTTAATCCCTTCGGAAAGCTATTCCTAAAAAATATGATTCCTGGTTGAGCTTCTCAGATGGTTGTAGTCTTGCAGAGGTTCAGATAACCTTAACTATATTTTGATTGCCTGTTGCTGGTGGAGTTCATGATTGCCTGTTTTCATCTTTGCAGTTGATGGGATATTGTGATTAAGATTTATCTCTAAAATCTATCTTTGTAGGTATTTGAGATTGTGGTTAGACCGTTCTTTTGAATTTTTATATAATATATATGAAGGAAAGTGCCTGGACCCAAAAAAATACAAGCACTTGCCCAGAACTGGAGCGTCCAAAGAAATTGATGTATCTTTGAGATTCTGCAATAATTAAAAATTAA
Source organism: Populus nigra (assembly GCF_951802175.1). Lineage (NCBI taxonomy): Eukaryota > Viridiplantae > Streptophyta > Magnoliopsida > Malpighiales > Salicaceae > Populus > Populus nigra. Next base: position 42,600,779 of record NC_084853.1, on the reverse strand, counting down.
GGATAACAACATCTTGGTGTCTACTTCCGCAGAAGCAAGAGCAAGAGTGCGAATCTTATCTGTTCGGTAAATAATGTAAATATAATTTCTGAAAGATTAAAGAAAAAGTATAGAAACAACTAAATTTTCCCGAAAAAAGAAAGGAACTGTTTTTTTTCCTTAACAAAGACAGCACTGGATTTAAATTATTTGAAAAAAGAAAATATGAAAAGAAAAGAAAAAACTACTTACTACAACTTATAAATTTATAACTAACGGTAATTAATAATAGGCGGCCCACGGGCTTTGAATTTTCCTTTCTAAAACAATTTCCTAGGTCATCCCTGGGCTTGACTTGACTTTTGAGCGTTTGGCGAGGGAAGACCATTTCTTCCTTTCTTTGGTATCTCTTGTCATTTTTTATTTTCCCCCCTCTTTTCTCCTTCTCAGAAAGCGCAGGCAGTAACTGCCATTGGCGTCTCTCTCAACGAACTTTCTTCTCCTCTCAGTACGAAATTTCTGACGAACCAAAACCATGAACTCTCTTTTATTCATAAAGAGTAGACCAACCCAATAAACGAAGGAAATACTCAGTTGTCTTTGTTTCTTGTTTTGACGGTCAGAGGAAGCCAATTATAACTGATCACGTTATGAATCTCAATGGAAATAAATTTGTCAGGTTTGTCACGTGAAATCGTAATCCTAGACACCACATATTATCATTATTATTTTTCATACATATGAATTTTAGCATTATTGATGGTATGAGACCAAAAAATAAAAGAAAATTGAATTCTGTTGATAATGGAGTAGTGTTTTTTTGAATATTCGATCAAATGACTTGAGACTTTAATTAGTTATAAACCATCCTGATAGATTTGTGTTCATTCATGTTGGCCATATTGGGTGGTTGGAATCACTCTCAGTGTGTGAATTATAGGGTTTTTGGCCCATAATTAGTTCATGATATAGAGTTGTTTTGGAAGAATATTTTTGTTACTGGGTTGTGGTTATGTTGCCACATGTTGAACATAATGCAACTTTCGCATTGAATATTCAGGGTGGCTGAAATCACTGCCATTCTTCCAGACTCCAGTGCGTAAATTGTAGGACTCTTAGCTTTTTTCTTTGGAACCCCATGTGTAGTTTAATTAATGTGTTGGATTGTTTTGAGAAGAGATTAGTTATACAGGGTTGAGTCTATCATCTCCTCGACGGTTCGCTTGGCTGAACTTAGCATGTCTTTTTTGCGCTTTCAACTCTTACTTTCTTATGCAGGTTTCAGGACTGGAGCTCAGAGAAATCCTTCAGTTCAGAGCAGCAATACTCCAATGAATATGGATTTTACGCAAGAAAAGCCAAACCAATTTTCTATTCAGTTTGGGATAATATCCGAAGAGGATGGGAGATGGGTTCAGAGAGGATTAGAAGCCTAAAGAAACCATTGAGATTCTACTCTAAGGGTGCTCAGCCAGCGAAAGAACCAGGACCTAAAAGGAAGATTCTTGATCCGCAAGGTCCATTTCTCCAGAAATGGAACAAATTTTTTATGCTTGTTTGCGTGCTTGCAGTGGCTATAGACCCCTTATTCTTTTACATTCCATGGGTTAAAAGCACTGAAAAAGGTAAATGCCTTGATGTGGACCGTAAGATGGAAGTTGCTGCTTGCATTCTTCGTACACTCATTGATATCTTATACACACTTCGCCTAGTCTTCCAATTCCGCACTGGGTTTATAGCCCCTTCTTCTCGCGTATTCGGAAGGGGCGAGTTGGTTGAGGATCCTAGAGCTATAGCCAAAAAATACTTGACCTCCTACTTTATCATTGATATTCTTGCAATTCTTCCGCTTCCTCAGGTATGCTTTCCTTTTGTTAATTAGCATTAAGAACCATTGTTGACCATGCACTTAATATAGTCGCAGGAATGAAGAGAATTCATGAATAGATGTAACCCAACCTGCAACTTATACTTGTTAGGGGAGGGGATGCTTGACATTGATTCTCTTCCTGAAACTTAAATCGTTCAATTAAACGATTTTTGTCATCTGAGTGCTCCCGTCCTCGCATTTTATCATGGCATACAGATAGATTTTGATTAAACTTGCTACATCACAATTCTTGATTATTATCACTGGCAAAACTGGTCCTAAACTCACATTTGAAATCTTATTGCATATATTTATATGACTAAATATGGAAAAAAAATGTTGAACTCATATAGATGATTCTTTCCTTCTTGCGAAAAGTCATTCACTGCTCAACTGGTGTAAGCTATAGCAATTTGACATTATGATTGTTCTGCTCAGGTAGTAGTTTTAATCATCCTTCCACGAGTGGATGGCCCGGTTTCACTGGCTGCAAAGAACTTATTTGAGTTTGTAATTTTCTCCCAATACATACCAAGGCTTGTTCGAATCTATCCACTCTTCAAAGAAATAAATAGAACTTCTGGCATACTTACTGAAACAGCATGGGCGGGAGCTGTTTTCAACCTCTTTCTCTACATGCTGGCCAGTCATGTAAGTTGAATCTGGTACTTTACAATCTTTATCATTCTTCTGGTGTATTATAGTGGATTTTTCATAAAGAAACACGTGACGTGTCAGATAATTGGAGCCTTCTGGTACTTGTTCTCAATCGAACGACAAGATACTTGCTGGCATGAGGTGTGTAAGCACCAAGCAAGGTGTGATACTACGTATTGGTATTGTGGAGATCATCGTACAGAAAACTACACATTACTGACTGAATCATGCCCTTTTATCCAACCTGATCAAGTTCATAACTCAACGGTCTTCAATTTTGGTATACTTATTGATGCTCTTGATTCTGGAGTGGTGGAATCTACTTATTTTCCACGGAAATTCTTCTACTGCTTTTGGTGGGGTTTGCGTAATCTCAGGTTTGTGGATATATTGTTTTCTATTTCAGTCCTTAATCAGTCAACATGTTCTCATTTGTTTTATTTGAAATTGCATCCTGCATTGATTCATTTTTAAAAGCTGAATGTTTCACTTCAGAGTGTTTCCAAATTACATCTGTAAATTTAAGAATTCGAGGTAGCTGTTTGATATTAGTAAAAGATTGCCTATTTTGAAATATTGAATATCAGTTGGCAATCTGTGGAATTATACCTTCTATTTCTGAATGATAGATTAAAGGAGACATGTTAAAATCGCCTATTTTAAGCACCTGCAATCAGGGTTGGAATTGGACAGCCTGCACCAGGCCCTGTCTTTATTTGAATTGAATGGAAACATGGTCTATGGCTTTAAATAAAACAAAGAGAGAAAAATATGATTAAAGAAATGAAATTATTTACATCCTTATTCTAGTCAAATAAGCTTGCTTTATTTTACATTAAGCTTTGGTTCTAATCCATCTTGCATATTTTCTTCTTACAGCTCTCTTGGCCAAAACCTTAAAACAAGCAGTTTCATTGGGGAGATTCTCTTTGCCATCTTCATATCCATCGCTGGATTGGTTTTGTTTGCACTCCTTATTGGAAATATGCAGGTAATTCCTTTACATGGCCTTGCAGTGTGAAATAATGGTTAAAAAATGGCCCATACAATGGAATATTGTGATTCTGGAATCTGAACATCTCAGAGCTGTCCTTCAGTGATTCTGCTGTCCATTTAAGCCTGATAAATATCATACCTTGAAAAAAGCACAAAATGTTTACCCCTGCTTTTCTTTACTCTCCCTGCTCATATGTAATATTTTATCTTGACCTCGCAACTGTCTCTTTTGAGGCCGTTATTTGATGATTTAAAGCACTAAACAATTGTGCATCCCGGTCGTCACAGAAATATCTTGAATCCACAACTGTTAGAGTAGAGGAAATGCGGGTGAAGAGGAGAGACACAGATCAGTGGATGTCTCAACGAATGCTCCCTGTTAACCTGAGGGAACGAATTAGGCGTTATGAACAGTACAAATGGCAAGAAACTAGAGGTGTGGAAGAGCGGGGTCTAATTCATAATCTTCCTAAAGATCTCAGGAGGGACATAAACCGCCATCTTTGCTTGGACCTGATCAAGAAAGTGAGTGCTTTTCTTTGTCTTTCTTTCTTTTCTAATTTCTAGCATTATTGGATTCGGTCAACATGGGCTAAAATATGTTGTACTTGCCTTTTTGCTTTGAGAAATAACGATATCTGGAATGTTTAACAACTCTTTAGGTGCCAATATTTGAAAAAATGGATGAGAAAATATTAGATGCGGTATGTGACCGTCTCAAGGCAGCTCTTTACACTAAGGATAGCTACATTGTTCGAGAAGGGGACCCAGTCGATGAGATGCTATTTATTATGCGAGGTAATCTAGTAAGTGTGACCACCAATGGTGGAAGAACTGGTTTTTTCAATGCTGTCTCTCTCAAGGCTGGTGACTTCTGTGGAGAAGGGTTACTTACATGGGCCCTGGATCCCCAATCCTCCTCCAACCTCCCTATCTCAACTAGAACGGTACAAGCTCTATCAGAGGTTGAGGCCTTTGCTCTAGAAGCTGATGACTTGAAGTCTGTAGCTTCCCAGTTTCGCCAATTACATCACAAGGATATCCAGCACACATTCAGGCAAGTTTTCAAGGATTGTTTCTCCTTTCTTTTCCTGTAGAAACAGAGAGAGGCTAGCGATGGAATATTTTTCCTTCTATCATTCAGGGCCTGATACAAGCATATCCTCTCAGATTTATGCAACTGGGACGATAGATTTCTACTTTCCCTACAAGTTATGCAGACTATTGAAACTTTTTATCTGGCCTTTGTGCTAAAGTCACCACTCATATTCGTGAGCTCATCTTGTTTTCAGGTTCTTCTCAGTGCAGTGGAAGACATGGGCAGCGTGCTTCATACAGGCAGCATGGCGCCGTCACTGTAGGAGGAAGCAGGCTAAAAGCTTACGTCAAGCAGAAGAAAAACTGCAAGATTCTTTGGCAAACGAGGCCAGTACATCTCCAAGCCTAGGTGTTGCCATTTATGCATCACAGTTTGCTGCCAACGCATTAAGAAATCTGCGGCGGAATGGCACACATGCCACTAGATTGCCACAGAGACTGTCATTGCTGCCTCAGAAGCCAACGGAGCCTGATTTTTTTGCTCAACATCAAAAGTAACAAAACATTCAAGTGATTCTATCATAGTTTTGCCTCATATCGGCAAGCTATATCGCCAGAGATCTCGGTTATATATACACACACACACACACTATGTATATAATAATAGTGTTGATTTAAGCAAGCTTCTATTGTTCGTTGATTTTAACTGCAATCAAGATTTTGTCCTGACGCTAACAGGCTTGAAAATGCATACAGGGATATATAGATTAATAGAGATTTTTTACGTCGTCTTTTATAGAGCACGAGTGCTGCCAAAAACATCAATGATGGCCGAAAAACGTTGTATAGAACGAATCCACCCGAAAAAGTAATCAGAAGAATCCATTTCTTTTAGGTAAACTGTCATTTAGACTATGATTGAGGTTGCGGTTGCTTTTCAATAATTTTTTTTTATATATTTTGGATTGTTTTAATGTGCTGATCTCAAAAATAATTTTTAAAAAATAAAAAAAAATTAATACATTTCAGCACGAAAAGCTATTTGACAAAAAAAATTAATTTTGGGAACGCGGTTTGCACCGCGTTCCCAAACAACCTCTTCTCTGTTTCCTTACTTTGAGAAAGAAATTCGTGGTATGTTTCTGTTGTGTGTAGTCCCGCACCATGTGATGGTGGGACCCCCACATTAATTAGTAAGAGACAGCAAGGCAAGGCTGTCTCTTTGAATTAATATAGGAGCTGCCACTGTAGATGGCAGTAGCAACCTGTGTTCTTTCTTCGATTTCCAGCTCATTTACCGTTGGATCGGGCTGAGATTTTGACAGCAGCTTCTAGACACATTCCTTTTCATTCTGGACGGTTGGATCGAAGATTGATGGTGTGAAAGCTGACCATTTTGATAGAAAACGGGGCTGTCAGTTTTGTGAGTTTTCTCAAATAATTCTCCTTTAATCTTGTTGTAATTTGAGAATAAGTAGTTCTTGATGATATATATGTTGTATCCCTTAGTTGAATCTGAGGAAGAACAGTTGTGAACCTATTATTTGTGATAGTGGAAGTTTTTAGGTGGACTCCAGTCCCGTGGTTTTTCCCGCATCGGGTTTTCCACGTAAAAATCTTTGTGTTAATTTGTGTGATTATTTGCATTATATTTGATCATTGTTTGAATCTGTTTTTTACTGCACAAAGAGGGAAAAAGGATTGGGACTTGTGAATTTTGAATTGTATTCCGCTAAATTGATCCAGTTAATTATCCCGAGTTTTCCCAACAAACTCAGATACGGATGGGCTGCACTAAATTTTTTGGTATATGTAAAGTCGACAAAGTCATGGATTCAAAATGTTACCCAAATGCTTTTATATTAGATGAACCACAGCTTCGGCCTGTATATTTTGGGAGTAAAACTACTGCCTTGAAACAGAAAAGGTACAAGTATATACCATTATAAATAACACTGATCCGATCTTATCAATTATTAGTGGATACAAGTATGAAACTGACATTAATTAGCAACAAAGAGAAAATGGCATCAACTTCTTTTATAGTGCTGCAGTGTTTTATTCTCCTTTCTTTTACATAACGTACTAGAATTCTTGCCGCAACATGATTTGCTCCACCAGTTCAGCATAAATAGCCTCCTGCATTAATAGCCGAACGCACTGCACAGAAAAAAGAAGAAGAAGAAAACTGATCAGTATACTATATTTCATGCTTTGATGATGAGTACGTACGTGATAGGGAGGAAAGAATTGACTAAGAGATAGAAAGATTCATACGTGGAGCAGTCAGTGCTGCTGGAAATAGGAGGAAGAATAAGGGACACCCCACAATTCTTGGGAAGTGTAGGGATGCGAGAGGGATCGTATTTAATCTTGCTTAGAGTGTTCTTAAGACACTCGCATGCATCCTTCCTATCTGATTTGCTTTTAACAAAACCACTAATTTCCTTGACCCCAGCACAGCAAGTCTTTGACGGATCTTTTGATTTGTCACTGATATAATTGATGCATGAGGTTAACTTCGACACAATTGTCGCGCAGGAAACCTTATCATCAGGAGAAGGCATGGTTGGTCTTGAAAGCAACAGAAGAATTACTGCTAGCAATGCAAATAGGTGAGTGCTCATTGCTGCTGCTTTCAACATCCCTAGCTCAGAAACAAATTAATGAAGTAGTTCAGTTTCTTCAATCACAAGGCTGGTTATGATTCATGCTAGCTGCCAGTATGGGAGTTATATATAGATGCTAGCAAGCTTGTGGGATCGATGTTTTGTTCAGCCCAGGTTCTCTAGAGGCCATGACAGCCTCGTGACTTCTTGCTTCCTTGACGGACTAGGACAAACAACTTCTTTGGTAGAGTTTTAAAGGGCAGATGCACTACATGCATTACTTGTGATAATTTTGTGCCACTAAACAGATTACGCATCCATTTCCACAAAATTACTGATGGTAGGTGATAATATATTTCCTTTGATTTTCTATTCATTGTTTTAGAAAACAAAATCAGGGTGGTTTGTCTGCTTTGTCTTTCATTTAATCACTAAAGGCAGCGTTGTGAGATGGAAAATTCATTGTAATTAAATTTGTTATAGTGTAAATGGGTATTTAAAAACGCTGCAGAAAACTTGAATGCTGCTATTTTTAAATCATATACATTTGTTGAAAAAAAATGTTAATGCTTTTATTCAACTCATCACAAGTTGAATAATTGACGAGAGTTGAATAATTTATTTTTTAACACAAAATAATAAACATGTAAGTGTTATCAAAGAATTTTTGAATATCGAGTAAAAAATATAATTATAAATTAAAAAGTTGATACTTACATATAATAAAATAAAATAAAAATTATATGTGTTAATAAAAACATGTAAGATTTCAAATTAATTTTTAATGTAATAAAAAAATAAATAACGTTTCAATTACTATAGTGAAACATCATTTACTTTTAGTTTTGTATAATATTTTTTTAAAAAAAATGTAAATAAAAAAAATTACAAAATAATGAAGATAAAAATAAAAAAAAATAGTATAAATAAATTGAGTGTAAAGTGATAAATATTCTAAGTACAAGGAATAAAAGGAATATTTTTTCCATAAACAAATGTAAAGAAGAAAAAAGAAAAACAATTTTAAAAAAATAAAGACAAAAAAAAGTAATAAAATTATTAATATGTTGCTTTTAAATTTTTGTCATTAATTATCCGTTAATATGGTATTTTTTTTTATTGATAAGAGTCAGTTATGATATTAGCATGGATTTAAGGTAACCAATCTGGACCAACTTGTGCGTATTTCGACTAATCCCATGATCTTTTAAGTTAATGACCATATAAGCTTCTAGTAATTATTATATTAGTAATCACAAGATTTAAACTTGAAATTATAAAAAAAAATCTTTTAATCCTAAACTTTTAGCACTAAATTATTTACTAAATGAATACCGATTGAAGAATACCGATTGAAGTTTTCTTCAGAACTCATGTTATGTGTTATAAATAAACTAATTAATAGTGAGTTGAGAAAAAATTCCGTAACAAATTAGTCATGGTTTAAAGCTTCCTTCAGCCCTTCTACTTTTAATTTTATACTAGTTGGGACCTCTAGATTTTCATTTACAGTGCTGATGTCAATCCTTAAATCTCATTTTTGTTATTAGTCATACTTTTATGAGCATTAGTTACAAAAATATTAAATTATGTCAATAAATATTAAAAAATCAAATTAAATTCTAAATTTTTAAAAAATATAAACTTTTTATATATGCAACAGAAATATTTTACGATACTCAGAGTAATAACTAAAATACTTTCTAAATAAATAAAAGGAATAAATATATAAACAAAAGAGAAAAAAATAATTAAAAATATATAATTTTTATTTTATTTTTTTATAGATTCAGATATTTTTTTTAAATGAAATTTTTTATAATATTTATAAAAAAAACTAGTAATATTTTATTAATTATTTTTGTACGAGTTATTTAAAATAAATAAAAAGATATAAATAGTAAAGAAATTTTATATTTTCATTGAAACTGTAAGCCCAAGTACCAACCCCAAAACTTAAAAGCCCACTCACCAAAACCGACACGACCAGGCAAAAGAACCAGGGCCTTTCCTTTGTATTTAAACCACAAATCCGCTTTATCCATAATAATTTTGATTAACTTCATGTCCATCATGCATCATCCTTCTCCAAAACCAGCAGCCATGGAAGATCACAGCGATCCTATGCCCTTCCAGATCTTCGCGAAGCTTCTAGACGGAAAAACAACAATCCTAAATTTCGAAACCCCAGACTCATGTACAACCCAATCAATCAAGCAAAAAATCTTCGAAATCACAAAAATCCCTATTCACTATCAACGCTTGATATGCAGAGGAGTCCAATTAAACGAAGACGCTATCATCACAATCCCCGAATCCACGGTCTATCTCCTCCTCCGTCTCCTCGGTGGCAAAGGCGGGTTCGGCTCTCTCCTTCGCGGGGCCGCCACAAAAGCTGGTCAAAAGAAGACGAATAATTTTGACGCGTGTCGGGATATGAGTGGAAGGAGACTGAGGCACGTGAATGCGGAGAAGAAGTTGGAGGAGTGGAAAGCGGAGGAAGAGGATAGGAGGTTGGAGAAGATGGCGGAGGAGTTTATTAAGAAGAAGGCGAAGAAAGGGAAAAGGGGGGCTGGAGATGGTGAGGCGGAGAAGTACGTGGCTAGGTATAGAGAGGAGTCGGCGAAATGTGCTGCAGTAGTTGAGGAGGCTATGAAAGAGGTGTTTGGGAATGGGAAGGGGAATGGGTTTAGGAAGAGGAAGGGGAAGGGAGTTGTGGAAGGTATGGAAGCCAAGAAATTAAAGATTTGGTGAGTGTTCTTGTTTCTGTTTATCACTGTAATTTCTTGATTTAATTGGCTTTGATTTTTCTTTTTCTATTTTTTTTTGTTGGATTATGAATAGTTTAGTTTTGAAAAATTGGAAAAGAGGTTACAGGGAAACTGTAGTTGTTTTAAAGACTTATCGGGGTGTATGAAATTGAAAATGAATATTAAAGAGATCAGGGAGTTTAAAATTTGTATATTTTATGTGCTCACGAAATTGGATATTTTCCACAAGTTTGAAGATTCCGGGGAGGGTTTAGGATTCCGATTTAGTAATCTCAGTGTTTATGTTATTGAGATGCTCGGGAGGAAAGGAGTGAGTTGTGAAAAGTGCATAGATGTGTATGGCTAGTGTTGTTTCGGTGCATCAGAATGAAAATGAAACATGTTTTCTTGAGATTGTCTGGACTTTCGTACACTATTTTACATGATTTTCCTAGTCATATTCTGTATCTTTCCTCTCTTTCATGTGATGTGTGCTTTGAATTTCTTATGATTGAAATTTTTTGTTGTTGCAAGGACGGGGAAGAGAAAATTGGGTGAAAGTGAAGGAATGGATGAAGATAGTAGTGATGATGACAGTGACGAGGGAAATGAGAAATCTGTTGTTTTAAATAATGGGAATCATTCAGATTCAAATAACAAAGCCGAGGGGAGTCAAGATTCGGTTACTGGAAATCAAGATGGTGAATGTTCTGGCGGTGCTTCTTGTGCCAGTGGCTCTGAAGAAGAAAAGGAGGCTTCTTCAGAACAAAGCTTGATATCTAATCCCTGTGGAGAAATTGCTCTGAAAAAAGAGGATGAAGTGGTTGAAGCACAGATTCTTGAGGAAACAGTAGCAAAGACTGAAGAGGTTTTTGAAACTGAAGCACTTGAGGCTGAAAAGCAGGAGAATGTTGGACCTAATTCTCAATGTCCAAATGCTTCAGATTCTGGAAAGGGGGGAATTATTGAAAGCAGACCAGTTATTGCTGAACCCAATGGTTTCTCTAAATCAAAACCTGTGTCTAATGAGATAGTTAATGTAGGCAATGGTGATTCGGAGAAGCCACTAAATTTTGATGAATTCAATTCAGCATCAGAGTTGGAGGTATGTTTGTGAAGTCCGATGTTTCTTCCTTTATATGTGTAGTATGAGCTTTTCCTGGTCGTCACATTGACTTGATTTACTTGTCTAATTGCTATATTATACATTCCCCCTTCTTTATAACAAAGTTTTGACCTATAAAAAAAACATTATGTGGTTAAGAGGCAATACATAAAGATGTGATCTTAAATGTTCTTGGATGGAGAAGGATTCATACATTCAATATCAATAGGGAATGAAGCTTTATTGAGTGTAGTTGAGTAGACAAATGTAGTGGATATTGCAGCAATGCTATGTCGGGAGTCTCTGACATCAGTCCAGAAACCCGTTGTCCCATGATAGGATGGGTGTGAATGGGATTGTGACCTCTTCACTGCCCTTTGAACTTTATTTGTCCCCAATTCATCACTATTGTATTTGTAGCAATGTTAGCAAAATAGTGGAAGGTTGTTATAGAGGTCAGCTGCTTGGTCAACTTTCAATTTTTCTATCTGCCTTAGCAGAATACCTATGTTTACACATGGCTCTTGCAACTGCTGGGATAGGGTGGGTGTTCCAAATTTGAATTTATGGATCTGGATGGTTTTCCTGATCAAACAACTAATAGAAGTTTTCAATAAGACTTGTCACTGCTTTAATTAGAGAGGTAGTTGGAGATATGTAACTTGAGCTGCATTTCTGTTTCTTCCAGCAACCATTGAAAAGCATAAAAAAAAGTTAAATAAATAATAGGCGAAAGAGTTTTGCAATCAATGGCTCTATTGTTAGTACAATTATAGACTCAATACTTTGCAAACATGAATTTATGGTATAAAATGGGATGTCTGTGTTGCGTTAATTAAGCTCAATATCTACAACTACTTAACGCTCTCTTTGGCCATCTTCCTCTTTTACTTTAATAGGTACTTGGCATGGAAAGGTTGAAGACTGAACTGCAGGTCCGTGGGCTTAAGTGTGGGGGTACATTACAAGAGCGTGCTGCAAGGCTTTTCCTCTTGAAATATACTCCATTGGAGAAGCTTCCCAAAAAACTACTCGCTAAGAAATGAGTCTTCTCGCGATGATTCATCTGATTCGGTAGTATGGTAGAAGAATTCGTGCCTTCCAAATGTATAGTTTTGAGTTCCGTACATTTTACTAGTTTTATTTATTACTTGTAGCCGCTACCTAAATTCTTGAGCTTGCATGTTGAAGAATGACGAATATTTATATTCTAATTGCATGCTGTAATTGCTGTTTAGCATATTCTAATTTCTATGGAATCCCGAAGTTGAATTTTAACCCTGCATAATAGAGGTACCATAATTTTGAGGTTTGCTTATTACTGTCCTGAACTCTAGGGGGGCCTTTTGAGAAAATAATTTATAACCGGCTTCTTTTGTCCGTCTTTGTCAATTTCATGGGTTCTTATTACTGTTGGCCGACCGCTAGCTGAATCGAGGTTTGGATGCTCCGTAGGGCCCTGGATGATAATTGGACTCAGTAAGCTCTCATAGAGTTATAAAAAGTTTATAAATCACTTCAATATAAATAAAATATTTTTATTAAGATATTTGTAATATGCTATCATATATAATAATAAAAATTAGTCAAAGATTATATGGGTGGCACGAGTTGATCTAATTTTTTTCAATGTTAAAAAATAAATTAAAAAAATAAATTTAAAGCAATACAAACATTTCAAAAAAGAAATAAAATCTCGTACTTAGATTATTAAATTTAATAAATTTTAAAATTATAATAAATATACTGAAAAAAAATTGACAATGAAAAAAAATATTCAAGTAATGTTAGCATTTTTAAAGAAGTAAGAAAGATATGAGACTTGGGTTATTAAATAAAGCGAGTTCAATAAACTCGTATCATTTAATAATATAATAAATAAATATATTAACAATAAATAAATAAAAATTTAGCAATAATTAACTATAAAAATTAAGTTGTCAATAAATACTCAGAAGGGGAAAAAAATTTTGTTGAAAGTTTATCATCGCTTTGCCATGGACATCACATGACCATCAAAAAAAGCTCACCGAGATGGTTCTATCGTCATCGCGAAAGACTATGAAATGAAACTAAAAGAGGATGCACACGACATGAGAGTTATGACCCTAGAAACAAACCAAACAAAATGTAATAAAGTGAGCATCTCATACTTATATTTAATAAATTAATTTCATTTAACTAAAAAAAATTCTTTAAAAAAGTTAAATTTAACAAAGAAAAACCAATAAAAAGATTCGAGATAACTCGAGTTATTTTCAAAACCAATGAGAAATCTTATAAAAGCAAATAAAAAAAATAATGGAGCTCAATCTTCAATTAATAAATGTTGAAGGATGAAATAGAAAAAACATAAACTTAAAAAAAAAAAAAAAACTCGAGCAAATCTTCTAAACCTTGGTTAATTCTCTAAACTCATAAGTTATGAAATTCTAAACCTGAGCTAAATCAAGAAGTTTAATTCTCCACTAATTTAATATTGAAAGATGAAATCGAAAAAAATATATCAATTCAAAAAAATTATCAAAGTAAAAGAAAATAACAATCAAAAGAACGATAATCAAATATGATAGTAAAAAAAAACTGAAGGTGGATGAAATCGTAAAAAAAAAAGTTAATTCTAAAAACTATCTCAAATAAAAATAAAAAAAATATGAATCAAATGTGGAAGATGAAAAAAAATAGAGGATGAAATTTGGAAAAAGATATCAATTTAAAAAAATTATCAAAGTAAAAAGAATAACAATCAAAATAATGATGATCAAATATGATAATAAAAAAAATCTGGAGGATGGAATCATTAAAAAAAAGTCAATTCTATAAACTATTTAAAATAAAAACAAATAGCAATCAAAAGAATATGAATCAAATCTGAAAAATAAAAAAAATTGAAAGATGAAATCGAAAAAATTATATTAATTTAAAATTTTTATCAAAATAAAAATAAATAGCAATCAAAAGAATAATGATCAAATATGATGGTAAAAAAAAAACTGATGGAGGATGAAATCATAAAAAAAATAATTCTAAAAACTATCTCAATTAAAACAAATAACCATCAAAAGAACATGAATCAAATCTGACAGATAAAAAAATCTAGAGAATGAAATTGAAAAAAAAAATTCAATTCTATATATTAATTCAAATAAAACAAATAATAAAAAATAAAGATTAAATATGAAGGAAAAATATATTGAAGGGTTGATTTGAAAATTTAAAGAGCTAAACGTGAAAATCTAAGAGAAAAGAGAAAATAGTAAAAAAAAAAAGAGTTGTTGGCAACAAACCTAAGGTTCGTTGGCCATCTCCACGGCTCAGGGATAAAGGGACTATGAAGATGATTCAGGCGTTGTCTCAAAGGTCATCGTTTGGCCTTTGTAATACAATGCACACTCTGCCTGAATATAGCAGTAATAGTCTTTGCACTGATGTATGCAACACACACGTTAATTATTTTTTTAAAATTATATTTTTATATTTAAATTAATAATTTGTCTCTAAACCAACTTGGTTATAATAAAAAAAACAATAATAAAAGGTTAAAAAAAATTATAGGCGCCAATTAATTTGATAATTTAATAATGACCCGATGAATCTTAAAAAACAAAATGATATTAGCACGTTTAAAGGTTTTATAATGGACGGAAAAATCCATCATTATAATGTTCTAATTAATGGTAATTTCTGTGTGTGTACAGTAATTTCGCTAAGTGATTTAATTCTTTACCTATTTTAAATATTTGTAAACATCATAGCACAGCATCAAACAGCACAATAATACTTAAAAATGGCCTTAATCAATTTGTCATTGAAACACAACTAGCTCTACCTTCCATGATCAGCGGTCCAAAATCCACGGTCACCTACTTCCTTGTAAATATATTCCTCAACTCCTTTCATTCCTCAAAAGCAATCATCAAATGTCAAATCAATTTTTACTTTCTGTCAATGAGTTCTGTTGGATTTCTATTTTTATGGCATGGCCAGAACGGTTCGTTGGTGAGTCATGCCAAACTTCCTACAGTGTTTGAATTGTCGTGCTCAAGTAAAACTAGATTCTCAATTTTAAAATTTGATTTTAATTGAGCAACTACGAGTATTTTAGCAAGCCTAGATCGACATGAAATTTTTCTTCGTCTTGGAGAATTTTTCTCATGTGGTTGAGAAAAGCGAAAGCTATGCAGACGGTGATGCTATATTAAAGATGGACTGAAAGGGTTTCCTTTTGTCACTCTAACTATCTTATCTGGTTTAACACCGGGTTTCGGTTTCTTTGCAACTTCTTTTAGGAGGAGACATGGGGAGCCTATGCCGAATTGTCAATCTTGTACAGCAGGACAGACCTTCAATCAACAGTGTTCAGGATATAATCATGGTGGATAGGACATTTTCCAGTCAAGGTCTGCCAGGAATCATACACAATTAAAGAGCATTTTTCCGCTGACATCATATAGTTTATGCAGATACCTCGCTCTTGTAGGATAGCTTTGGTGAAATTAGCTAAAAAGAAATAACAGATGCTGTTGGGCACCAAGAGCAATGTGGTTTTATTAACCAAAGCCCCATCCACCTACATTTTTGGCTGCAGGTTTAGTAAAGTATAAGGATAATGGATTCAAGTCATCGAAATTTTGTTGAAAAACCAATCCTCATGTCGTTTGTCAAGCATTTAACTTCTCCTATGCAAATAAGAAACAGTGTTGAAAAACCATTATGTACAAACAAGAAGCAGTGTATGTGCCGGTGTGTATGTGCTGGTGATGGGGGATCCTACGAGCAAAACTGCCGGAAATGTCTTAATGTGAAATGTTTGATGATGAAACATGAGCAGGGGATGGTGATTTCCGGCAAACTGGACAGGTACCGTTCATCCGTAGCCATTCATCAACGCAGTCTGCATGGAAGCAGTGCTTGCATTCTGGTATCATTCTCAGTGTTTCTTTGCTGTTATATTCCGATAAGCATATAACACAGGTGCTACCATTGGGACCAGGTAGCCGCTTACTTTCCCCAAGGACCAGCTTGTCAAATGATTCAATGGTGGACTCATCAAGACCCATCACCAGGATGGTAGGTCGCGGTGATACTGTTGCTGTTGCTGTGTTCCTCTGCGTGTTAGATACCGCATTGCGTCGAGCATGCCAGATCATAAGGTATGCAGAAATAGCCATCCCACATGCACATACAAGAACGGGTATTCCAACCGACACGAAAAGGATCCCAACTTGGCGACTATTGCCTGAAACGACATGCTGTCAATATTTGATCCAGATCATTGATGTTCTCAATTTACAATTGTTTTTGACGATCCTAGAGTCTCGTTTGATAACTTTCCTGGCATACGTTACTCTCCTCAAATGACTGGCCGGAAATCACCAAACAACAAATATGTCTGTTGAACCAGGTCTGGTCGTCGTACCTTCTACCAATAAAAGCAAAAGGGGAAACTGGATGGAAGGTTTATAGTGATGATACATTATCGTGGCCTGTTTGACTGAACATAGGTTGGTGAATTAGAAATGATGGGGACTGAAGAGCTGAAACAAGTTCATTTAGAATTCGACTTTTGGCTGCTGCGAATGGTAATGCTTAGAAAACTGAATGATGCCAAGGTGGGTGAGAACCATATTATAACTGGAAATGATTATCCCACCTGACATATTCTTCTTCATATTTTTTATAGCGTAGCTAATGATGCTAGTTTAATATTTAATTATCTAGTCAAGTCAATTATTCCTCTACCCCTCTACTACACGATTCCTATGTCATGCATTACTTTACAAAGTCCACCGACCCATACCAAATTAAGAATTCCTGATATCTTTTGTTCCTCAATTACCATTAGCTACCCAAAGAATATTTTGAACCAGTCAGACAGTTTCTATGAGCTCCTTTCCCCGCTTTTCTTTTTCTAATTTACAAGTAAAGATGGTGATGAAGATGACAAATAGAAAAAAAAAGAGAGAAGAAATATCACCTCTATGAGAATTGTTAGAGCAAAGAATTTCTTGACTAGCATTTCCATGGAAACCACACGTGCCGCCATGTGTTTCGCATTGGTGACAATCAGGAGAAAACCAAGTTAATAGAAGATCCTCGCTGAGCTTAGATGAGAACCCTTCATAGTGTTGAACTGGCCATGAAGCTGGAATTAGCAGTGTAGTGATAACATCACATAATGAGGACAATAATGTCACAAGGAAGGTGGAAGAGGTAGCTAAAACTGAAATTGTTGAGTTGCTAAGGCAATCGATGATAGGAAAGCGAGACATTACGAACTGAGTCGGACAGCTTAGAAAGGTGTAGTTCTGATGAAAAACAGCAGCGAAAGGAGAACCTGAGAGATTGAGCTGTAGAAGGCGTTTAGGAAGGCAATTATCCTTGTCGTAAAGCTGTATCTGTTGAGTGCGATAATCGATGCCACGCACGAGAAAGTCCCCAGAATGAGGAAGTTTTAGAACTGTCGTCCACCGATTATTGCAACTTAGATCGAAACCAGGGTAACCACAGTTTCGGGGTTGATTGCCTTGTAGTCGGAAAGGGAATCTAACGGGGACGTCGTCGATGCCGCACGCGGAGATCGAGCAATCTGCCGCTGCATTCATAAAACGAAGGAGCTTGATCAGAAAGAGAACTTCTAAGATGCCCATGGTGTTGGAAGCACCCGATTCAAGAAAAGGTAGGCCTTCTTATAATACTGTACTAGGATTTTTCTTCATTCAAGTCGACACTAAAATAAACATTTCTAAAGTCAATCTTCATTACAAGGAGCACAGGCATGCGTGAGGGCAATTTTCAAGTATATACTCTAGCTTTAGCCTATAAGTCAACTGTTTATGGCCAGTGTTAACGAAGGAGCCTTTAGTTTCCATATAAAAATCTTGACCGTATGGGGCTATGCGCACCCCATCCACCGTCTCTTAATTAAGTAAAGAGTTGAAACTGTTTAGGAAAAACATTGAGACGTGCCTTTCTGAATCAGGCTTACAAACCCATCCACCGCTTAACTAACTAACACTGGGTGGTCAGAAAATGAAAGTTAGTTTTATGCGTTGACTTTACATGCGTGTATAAATTAAAGTTGAATTTAGCTTGTAACCTGAGCGTTCCACCCAAATATATAGATTTCTTTATTATTATTTTTTACTTTTATGAACATTCGGTCATTGCAAAACTTCAGAATATTAACAATCAAGGTTACAAGGCAGCCGAAAGGCCGTTATCTAGTAGATTGTCCCATTGAAGCAGCAACCGAGTGTAAATGAAAAACCAAGGAATCTACACCAAATCCATTTCGCTTGGTCAACTATGTATTTGAATGACAGCATTGAAAATGCATTGCTGTTGCTGTGGAGAAGAATGCAAGATTTTGGCGTATAAGATATGCGTGACTGGAACTGGACTAAGCAAGCTGCTGAGAGATTCTAATTGAAACTACTTCTCCTTCAGGTCCAGCTCTCATCGTGTAGTACTTTGTAAGAAGCCCTGCTTCCCCAGAGAAACAGGGATCGATAGACCCAAGGAAATAGCAAGAAATTAGCAGTTTTGTTTGTGTGACTCCTCAAAATCAGAAAGAACAGACGCAGGGATGTAATTGAAGTGATTGCGATTGTTGTCATGGATGACAACACCCTGTACAAGGGCAAGATTATGGAAGTTCTAATTATATACAGCTTGGGAGGCCTCACCTTGATTTTCTTGTAAATTGGTGCGGATTGCAACTGAATGGAAAGTGATCATGGCCTTTGGCTGCATATCACTGGGTTTTCCTGCCCATGACTTGAGATTAAACACACCTGCCAATTCCAATTTAGTATATGCACATCATATCAAGAACCATGAACCTCTAGGCTAATAATGCTCAAGTTGGAACCCACATTACAAATAAGAAGCCAGAACAAGTGGTATGGCCAATCCTATATTTTAAAAATCAAGAGAACATGCAAGCACCAGTTAACCTCTACTTGATAAGATTTCACTAAAAACAGAACCCAAATGGATAGCACAATGTTGACTAGGGAAAGCTCGAAGAAAGAATTCCATTTTATTACAATTGAAGTATTACCAGCCATTGCGCGGTCCTTGATGTGTTTGAGATCAAAAATGCCACCAGAAGCTGCATCTACAGACTTGTTGATTTTATAGGATCCAATCAGCTCATAGTCCCAGCTCGCATTCTGGTATCCGTCACACAGAAACAGCTCCATATTCCTTACTTCTAGTGTCTGCATTGTTCCTGTATAGAAGAGCACTTTTTCTTCAAGTATTGAATACCCGCTTTGTTTACAACAAGGTAAATAAATGCAACAGACAGTTATCTGCATGGCACTTTTTTAGTCCAAAATTCAGTCATTTTGTTAAAGGTTCTGCACAGTAGGCCTGTGATTCAAGTAGAGTAGATGAACATCTACACCAAATAACATGCTACATTTACCGAATGATTCTTAAAGGAAACTCATAATTTGGAACTCTTGTAGCTAGCCAGTAAAGTAATTTGAACTCACCCTCACATGTATCAAGTTCACAAACAGGGCATCGAACAAGCTGGAGATCTGGAGACATCGGCAATTTTGTCATGTAAAGTTAGTTGGCTTGTCATCCAGAATTTGTTATATCTTTCCTGAAAAAAATGTGTTCAGAACGTACACTGGTAGGGTGAAAGAATCAAGTTACCTGCTATCCAGATCCCTTTTTTGATGTTACTTAGAACACAAGCTCCACTTGATTCCAGAGCCTTCTCCACGTTGTCTTTGTTAATTATTTTCAATGGCAGGCTGAGCCTCTCGGACAAGAGTGCTACTTGGGAGTCAAAGAAAAATGCGCCAATCCTCATCCAATCTGATTGTCCCATAAAAGAACAGCATACCGTGAATAAGGTTTTAAGTCTACTGATGCAATTATAATGTACTTTTTTTATATTCAATTGCATCCCTATTAAAAAGAACTCTAATATATTATGTACATTACAAAGTTGACAGCAGATACGATGAGCCGGAGTTTATACTCTGAGCTCATGTCCCCATGCTCGAAATTAGGCCCGCATAAAACCTAAGTCTAAAACTATGATGGATCTTGAAGTTCACCTAGGTGCTTAAGGCCCAAATAGAGCTCTAGCATATCAAGTGCCCACTGCTCCACTATTATCAAATTAGACCGGAGTGTCTACAAGATAAGACACCACCGCTAGATAAGGAGCTTTTAAACCAAATCCCAAACGAGGTTGATCCACAAGGATTCGATTACTGTACCCATATGCACAAATCCAGAACTAGGATAGCTTTTGCCGAGGGTCATTTTCACTCTGGGTCTTTGTCCCCAAGTTATTTAAAACTGTAGATGTTAGGTAAATTTAACATCCTACCCTTACATGGACACATCCAACCTTAAACCCAAAGTAAGCCATGGACACATCCAACCTTAAACCCAAAGTAAGCCATCTTCTTCTTCATAAAATAACTTTATATTTGTATCTTTTAAATTTTGCTTTGCAAATACACACAACGCAGTCTGTTAAGACTATTTTTCTCCATCATTCATCTTAACTTATGTATTTTACGGTCTCCTAACCTAGAAAACAACTTGTTTTGCAGGTCTCAATCCCTTGCATCTTCCATCTCATTGCATCCTTGAGAATACCATAATCTTTAGAAAGTATTCGGCAGCCTCATCAAAATATAAGCACACTACTCTGAGAGAGTTGAATGGAACATTTCATACAATGAATTACAATGGCCCATGAGTTGATAAAAAAGCGAAAGAGTGGTATACTTCCTTGTTTGACTAACAAATTAGGAGCTCATACTGAACTAAGCATTAGCTTTTAAATTTAAACCATTACAGGAAAGAAAGTCAAGTGAACTCGAAATCAAAAAGCTCATAATCTTCACCACGTAGTTTGAGCTCAAAGAGACTATTTAATCTTTTAAAAAAACAGTCCTACAAGTGATTGGAAAAACCACCCCATGAACAGCTAAAAGACCAACCAAAGAAAGAGAGAGAAAATTTACCAATGTGCTTCTCATTGTCACGGAACTTGTACGAGTGACTCCCATCTGCAAAACCAGTCCATCACCAATCAAATGTTATCAAACTGTTCAATAATTCTAACCAAATAAAAAATGCTCAACAACTAATAGGTCTGATAATTACCAGCTAGTGAACCATAGAGCTTGATCCACTTGAATGCCACTTGGCATGGGGCTGGGACTTGAAGATCACGCAAACAAGCAAACTTCCATACGCTGTCATGCATGATGACGTTGTGGAACCATCGGCAAGTCGCAGCCAGCTTCACCAGAGACTTCCCGTCCAAAAACTTAGCTACCTCTGTCCATAGATCCACTTCATACCTTTCTCAATTGAAGATCAAAACAAAATAAGTAATTGCTATAAATATTTTTTCAAGAAAACTTAAATCTGTTCTTTAATTTCGAAACCTAAAAACAAATTCAAACTCGATCCGGATCTGTTTGGCGGCTGAGAAAGTGTGATCAGCAAGTGATTGAAACTGTAAT
Organism: Populus nigra; assembly: GCF_951802175.1. Classification (NCBI taxonomy): domain Eukaryota; kingdom Viridiplantae; phylum Streptophyta; class Magnoliopsida; order Malpighiales; family Salicaceae; genus Populus; species Populus nigra. The sequence continues at coordinate 42,579,261 of NC_084853.1, read as the reverse complement.
TTCGTACACAAATCTCAAAATCTGATAAAATGAAAATATTCAAATTCTTGAGTTACGTGTTAGACTTTTATTTCCTTAACAACTAGAAAGGAAAAACGAAATTCAAACATCATTTTCATTTTCTCAGCTGCCAAACAGTGGTTAAGAATCCAAATAAACAGCACTTAGCTTAGAAAGACCAAGAAAACAATGTAAAACAGAAATATAGTTCGATTTAAAGAAGAAAATGCAGTTCAGATTCTACAATTTCTACAACTTTTGATTTTCGTTCTTAAAACAGAATCAGAAAATTCTGCGATCTAGCAAACAAGACGTAGCTCAAATTTACAGTATCATACACTTGATTTTAAGCATAATTACTCTTTAATTATTTCATAAAAATAAAAAATAAAAGGAAGCAAAGTCACTTACTACTTCAAACTCAAATTTCAAAGCTGCTTCAAAAAATCAAACGCAGCTCAAATCGGCTATAAATCAGTATCACAGTAAAATTCGAAAAATAACTTTAAAATAAAAATGAAATCAAGATTTCATTAGTATTGACCTAATTTCTCAGAGTTAACACAGTAGGAAGCAAACAAATCCGTGTTCGAAAATGAAGCTGAAATTTGAACTGAGGGAGAGAGAGAGACAGAGTACCAATTGAAAGAGCAACGAGAGTTTTGGTTTTGTAGACTAGGAGATTTGCAACTGCAAATCGTAGATTCTCTTCTCAATCGCTTTCTCATTTTCATTTTCTCAATATTTCTCGGTGAACTCTCTTCTTCCATTGAAATGGTTTAGTAGAAATGGCTCTTACTGTTTGGTCTATTTATTGTTGACGCGCGAACTTCTCACTACTTGAAATTGAGTAACAAACCATTCTTTCCATTTTAAAAATAAATTTGAACTTTGAAGTGTTTGCTGATGGCCCCCTACTAGTTTGGCCCATTTAAATATGGGTCTATTTTAAGCCCATGGACTGCAAACACCACCTTTCTTTGTTCTTTCTTTTTTTTTACGGTTTCTTCCGTAGAATTAATTTTATATAACTATTTTACAGAATTCACTAACAAAAAAAAGTCATTGAATTTTTTATATTATTTAAAAAAATTATATATAAGACTAATGTCCTATTTCTTATGTCGTTGTTACTCGAAAACGTTCAGTCAATGTCATGGGCTGGGGAGCCTCTTTCTTCTTGTAAGAGAAATTTCGGCAACAGAACCTTATGTATATTTGTTTGTATTTCAATCGAGGGCGTGGGCATTAGATTTTTTGGGCTCCACCTGCGTTCTTAGAAGCCGATGTAATTTGCTAGACATACAGAATCCGTAAGGCTTCATCCTCCATTTACAGTAAACTTGCATGCTGACTGCCGTCATGGACAGCACCCATTCCATAAGCATTTGTCATCCAGTATAGCAGCAGTGACACCGCCATTGATTCTATAGAATGGCATGAGCTATTGGGGTTATCGTTACAACCCTAAATTGCAATCATCAGATTTCTTTAGATTTGGTTCACCACCACACTTCAATTAAAATACGCCTCATTTCCAGCTAATAGCTAGTAGCTTACCCTTGCTTTCATTTTGTTCCATCATTCGGCCTCTTTCAAATGGGAAAAAAAAATACTGAATGAATTACTAATGGACTCGCACCATGCTTGCTCATTACACGAGTAGGAATCAGATTCAAATCTAACCCTTGCAGGAGAGAGAAATGAAGTTGAAACTTGAAACCAGATAATGAAGGTAAGGTTTTAATGTTGCAATGCGGGAAATTTAACAGCAACTGTTGAGAGAAATAAAAAAAAAAGGCCACCAGCCAAACTGCCTGTGAATTTACATTTTATAGCTACAAAGGATTGGATGGTTGTCAGAGTAAATAAATCAATTAAATTGCAGGTTAGAATATGAGTCTGATGCATCCATGCAGTACATCGGAAAGTGAAAATGGCTAGCCTTAATTCATGAACTTCCGACAATTGGGAGCTTTACAGAGGCAAGGAACTTTCAGCTCATCATGCTCATCTGGATCAAACAAGTAATCATACCTGTCCATGCACAAATTAAACACACGTTAATTACCCGAATTAAATATCCCAGGACCACTGACGAGAGAGAGAGAGAGAGAGATTCTTTAAAGCATACGTTAGCTCGTCACCAGCAGAGACATTTGTCTTGGCAATGAGAACGATCCGATTCTCCACATCACCCACGCTCATAATCCTTGCATAACAATTGGGCATACACTGCAATAGGAGTAGTTGAGCACTTCATATTAAGGCAAAAGAAGAGATGTAGTATGAAGAGCTAAAACAAATACCTCTACTTTTTACAAATAATTGTATAACACACAAGGTTAAAAATAGAAATTGTTTTTAACCATGAACAGAAAGCACAGTCAGGACACTAAATTGCAAAACTTGACCAAGGTAAACCTAGTTGAACTTCTGAACTCAGGTTCTACGATCAATATCATATACACTAGGTTTTACAGAACAAGTAAACCAAAGACCAATTTTAAACTTGGCAAGTGTCACAATGGTCATCAAATCTGACAGCTAAGATCCATTTTCCTTTTCCAAGTCAAAGGGTATAGTAGACGACACCATGGGAGTTAAAAATAAGTGTGCTTCCAACTTCCAGGTACTTGGCGGACTACCTGGATTGTGCAAGCATTTCACTAGACTGTTCTATAAACATGGGCTTACATATGTCTGATAAACAGAAACATGAAAGTCACCAATACAAAAGCTAAAAAAAAGTAGGTATTTTTAGATCCAGTTTCAGGTGAAATATAGGTGCTGCACTTACCGAATGATTGATTAATCGTGCTATATTCCCCTTATTTGTTGCATCAATTACAACTTCCTCACTGATTTTGAACAGCTGCAAGAAATAGTTGGTTGAACCATAAGAAAAACCAACAATAGAGTTCTTTCCCTTTTACAATATGTTCAGCTGTATACTAGGCCAAAGAGAAAGAAAAGGAAAATGATGGAAAAGGAAACTGTGGCATCTTCTGCCAGTGCTAAACACACCAAAACTACATTAAATATTATTATTCCATAATTTGTTCGAAATAGTTCAGAGAAGTTCAATTTGCCCATAGCTCTCCTTTGAAACCAGATATGCAACTCTTGGCTTTCATTTCCCTTGTGATGGACCTGGAAGAGATGGGACATGTTGATTCAGACTACATCCCCATCATCAACCACTTGGTCATCTGCCTATCAACAACTCGGCAGGGTCTAAGATTAAAGTTTTTCAGGATACAAGAAGAAATTCATGGCAAATTGGCAATTACACTTTCTAAGTAAAATAACAAAAACTGTGCCAAGAAATATGAGCAGTCATGTGCATACAGACCAAATAACATCAAGAAACTCACATAGCAATCCTTGCCTTCTAAACGGTACCGTGCCTCTCTCAGATCAGCAACACTCCGCCTTACCTTCTCTCCACAATACTCAATGACCTGGAGAAAGGTGTTTTGTTAGGCAAGAAAAGAAGCAAACCTAATATTGAGAAAGCATTACTTCCAGGGAAGTTAAACACAAGAGAGGTACTTTAAAGTCCAGCCATACAAAACAATTGATGCTTTAAAAACACAACAAACAGACCAAACATATAAATTAAGTACCATTTCTCCTTCTTGAATATTTCTGCGGGCGAAGAGGCCCCATCCATGTATACCAGATTTACCAAAACACACCCGATGGTTTTCAGTTTTCTGAAAGCATAAATAGATGTTAATTGAATTTGACAATCATATCCAGTAGAAAAAAACTATATCATGTGAAGGATGGTGGGACCTGTAAATGGTAAAGGCGTTCTTTAAATGAAGAGAAAACTGTAGAATCTTCAGTTTCCTGCTAGAAGACAAAGCAAATACTGAAAAGTCGGCCAACCAAAACAACAAAAAGGATGGATCATGAAGTTCCAAAATCATTTTTTTTCCTCTTGGTTTTCTGTCGAACTATTTAAAAGAAATAAAACCTTCCAAACAAGACAAGATCATTACTTTATAGGTGCTCAGGTTAATAATTGAACATAAAGGATGATGTCTTGGTCCCATCAATCGATGGAATATTGGCTCTCCTTCAGACCACTGCCAAACAGGAGAAAATATCTGTGAGACAAAAAGGACAGATAAACTTGGCCTGAATGAAAAACAAACTATCTTGATGAAAAATCCAGAGGAGAGGTGGAAAGGAAAGCAAAAAAAAAGCGGCAAAGGTTCCTAGATAAATCACCTTATGGTTTGTTCTTTTAAAAGCACGGCACTTTGCAGCAGAGAGAGGTTCAAATTCATTACTCCCTCTGGTTGAGGGTTCTGGAAGTTCCACTCTCTTAGATGAAACCAACCTTGAACCCCTCAAGCACCCATTCTGATTCTGAAGCAAACTTCTGCCAGAGAAAACTCCCGAAGGTGTACGCACGACCACAGCATAATCTGGGTTTGGCTTCCTGCAACGGAACCAAAGTAAGATGACACAACATCCAAATTAAACAAAGATGGACAAGATTCTCTATTCCAATTAGGAGAAAAAAGAATATGATAAAATGAAGATGCAAATGATAGATGGGGGCAAAAGCTCTAACCTGTGAACAGCACAATATATTAACTTTTCTGTGACTTGCACACCATTCTTCTCTGTGCAGTTCAACTGAAAAACCAAGGCGCAAGATCAACGAAAGTAATTGGTACAGTCTATTCTCATAAATTTCAATTTAAAAACTAAATAAGGAATATTTACCAAATAATATAGAAACATACAAGCACCAGGAAAGATATGGCACAGTACAAAATATGAAATCCAGACACTAAAACAGAAAATAAAAGGAACAAGTTTTATTCACGAGTATTAAAAACAGTTTCAGAAAAACGTACTTCCATGAAATATCCTGCTCTTGAGGCACACGTTGCATGAAAATAGGTGGCACACTTGCAACACTGGGCACACGAACCATGGGTCTGCTTACAGACAACACACCTCTGGCACGCAAATAAAATAGATTTAGACCACAAGCACTCTTATTTGTATAACAGCATAGCAAGTAAATGAGAATCAATCTGGAGAAAAACAACTTGAAAAACAATTTAATCACCATATCATACAAAAGCCTTGGTCTTCAATGACTAAAGAAATAACACCCCCTTTACCAAAATTAGAATCCTCTTAAATTCTGGACAAGTGAAAATATATGCTACAGAATTAAGGGAGACAATTCCCGTTCCTAAGCATGTGAGAAAAGTTTGTTTTAAAAAGCCAGAGCAGGAAACTTCTAACTGATTGTTCAGATCATAACATACCTTCATAAACGACATCAATGGAATTCTAAGAATTCCAGTGGCAGGTTCCATTTTTTCATGGTTCAAGAAACCAACTTCAGGTCGAAACCAAGCACATATGATGTGAACCCACAGTGTTTCAATATCACTTGGCTTGAGAGCACCACCTACAGAAGTAGGTTTCAAATATAAGAACAAACCAGCATTGAATTACAGTGAGCTTTACAGCATGAAAGCAGAAAAAGGTCACTAAATAATATTGTTTTAGATGAATGGCTTTGGTAGTTTGGTGCAGCAGTGCAAAAAACTTGATTCAAATAATCAATAATCAGATTCATTTTTTGTTCTGTACTGGAATCAACCTGCCAAATTCCAGGGTACAAAATTCAGACAGTAAATTATTTTTCGGCAGCAGAATAGTATTTATTTCCTTTCTTTGTCAAGAAAAGGAAAGAAGCTAACCAAATCAGAACTTCGGTCATTCAATGACTTTCGCAAACCACAGGTAAATTACTACGATCTATCAAAACATAATGCAAGAGAACATGCCTTTTACAGAGCAAAGGCAGCACTCCTTCTCAACATCAGGAGTTTCACAAGCTCTGCACACCCATGAAGCAAAATCCTGAACATTCCTTACCCCATAGCATTCTTGGTGGACAGCTATTTGACACCTGAAAATAAAATTTAAAAAAGGAAAAATAGGTCTCGGGCAATGGTAATTGAGTACACAATTCATTTTTTAACTTAAAGCAACACTTAATTTCATTGACCACCCAAATAATACTGAACAGACACAAAGAAATCGATGAGTGAGGGCATTACCTGTTACAGATCATAATTTTGTTATCATCCCAATCTTCAACCCATCTACAAACAGCACATCTTTCTGATATCCATTTTGCATATATAGGTTCATACTTCTCTGTTCAAAGGAAATAAAAAATTCATGTTGTTCACAATTAACCCAGTAAAGCACCCACTTCTTCCCACTAAACCAAAAGAAAAGGTAGTAAGTTATATGTACCTTCCAACAAAGCAATTAGCATCTGCTTATCTAACTTTAGAGGATCTACACTTGCATTATATTCAGCAATCTGTACAATAGATATTGTTCATGGAAAATTTATTAATAAGGACGTGTAAGATTCATTCACCCCAACAAAGAGGATAAAAAGGAAAGAAAATAAAAGAAAATCCTACAACAATCGAGATTATATTTGCAGTACAAGCTTGGAACACTGGTTTTTCCTAGTCAGTTCAAGAAACTGGTTTGTTGTAGAATCACAAAACCGGGCAAGGGAAAGGATCCTAAGGTAGTTACCAAAATGATACTAACTATGGGGCTAAATTACTTTACTGTCATCGTATATCATTTATAAGATAACTAGCATTTCAGATGTTGCACCGTAATCAACAAAAATCACAAAAAGGCTCTCAAGGTTAGTCTTTGACAAGGTATTTAATAAACAAATTAAATTTCTACCACCATTAGTCAAAATTTTAGGCTATGTAATGAAGGATATACTCAATTCTCTATTATTCCTCTTCTTCTTTTTTTCTTTGTTCTTTATATGCTCCTCTTTTTGAGCAATTTCTTTAAATGCTTTCAAGAAAAAGCACAGCATTAGATAAAGTAAACAATGTATTGGCACCAGAATTAGAGAAATGTGAGCAGAATTGAGCACGCTAACATATATGTAAATGGCATAGCCTGTACTATGTTGTTAAAAAATAGCAACTTTAGAAATTAGGATGCCAATTAAGAAAAATGACAAGTTCCAGTACAAACCCATTGTGCCAGTGGTAACATTGTGTCTTTGATTTTCACACTGTGCTTCCACTTTTTAGCTCTACACCCAGTGTGCTTTTCCCATTCACTTGGTGCTTGTTTCCGTGACCCACATGAACCACAGTTGCACTCAATTCTAGAAATAGAGGGAAAGGAAAAAGGTTGATGAGATTGTTATATTAGATAAGGATTAAAAAAACAAAAATCCACCAAATATATGTTTACCACAAAATTTACCAGCATTGCCCTATTTACACAACTAAATCAGATTAATTTAACAATACCAATATTTGAACTTCAAACTAACTATTACAGTCACAATTTGCAACATCCCTTTAACATATATATAGCAACCCAAAAATGAAAGAGAGAGAAGAGAGGCTACAATCCATAATTTTTGCAAAGTTTACAGGGCTTACAAATGAAGTTTTGGGATGTATGTTCCTTCCATCCCATTGCAGATAACTGTTACCTTGTCTAGTGGTACAGCCTGTCCACTGTTTCCTACTGACCTGATTCAAATGACATCATTGGGATTAAAATTTCCCAGGGAAAAATTCATGATAAATTCATGGTGTCAAATTTAAAAATCACATATGAGTTAGGAAAAACAAAGTGAGCAGCATACTTGACTGGAGGCTTTCTTCTCTCTAAATCTGGTTGTGCAAATTTAAACTTTACTTTGCAGTCAGGGCAGTAATAATCAATATCCTCCAAATCCTTCAAACCATAACAAATCAATTAGCCTCCACCTGTGAATGAACACAAACTAACATAAGAGATAACAGAATGTATTAGACTAAAATATGGTAGACACACCTTGAAAAGTTTGCTGGAAATGTTGTCACACTCAGCATGCACCCAAACATTACAGCCATCACAGCATACCTAATACATGAAATTTTAATTCCAACATATACCAAAAATTTATTTGATTGTTTTACCAAAAGAACAGTATAAACCTAATTCAAATACTATTAATAATCTTACCCAGTTCCCGCCATCTGAATGATGCCAGGTCTTCTTGCATATGCCACAATATTGCTTTGATTTTCTTAACTGTAAAAAACAGGCATGCAATTAGCACTTTAAAAAGGATATAATTATACAAACAAAAAATAATCAAAAGGAGGTATTTCTCATGAACCTTGGCACAATGTTTGCATAAAATTTCACTTTGAAATGTTGATCTTTTCCTTTTCTTCAAAGTTTTGCATGGCAAGATTAGATTGCAGCCATCACAGCATCTCATGTCCTTGTAACATGCATCCTGAGCAATTGATTCACAAGATGAAATTAGAAGTCAAAATCCAAAGGCAGTAAGAGAGTTTCCAGGACAAAAAAAATATCTATAGAGCAAATTCAAAGTTCCATTATATATACCAGAAATAGCATTTTAGCATAGAATGTATGCAAAAAAATATATATATATAATTTTTGTCAGTCATGCAGATTGAATCGGACAAGTTTGCAGCACCTGGCATGACAGGATTAACTCATATGATAATTAAAATGTGCAAACAAAATCCACTAATCAGAGGAGCATTTTATTTCTAAGACATTTAAACACCTAAGTCGTTCAATAAAATTCCCAGAACTACATTTCTAATCACACCAGCAAAGAGTGTACATGACCCACCACTTTGCATAGCACCAATAGATGTGTGAGGACAGATTGTCAATAGACAGCTCAAAGGAAAAATTGAATGTGTTTTCTTATGCTAACAGAAACCCACTGCCAACAAATAGAACCAAGAAACTTCAGACTTTCATTGCATTAAAACAGAACCATTATTATTTGGTTTTGGGAAGAGAGGAAAAGAATTCCTTAACACTGGAGGTTGTATATCTTACAGCATATGAAAGCTAGAAGATGAAATGAACACAAAATAAACTATCAAGACATGTGCAAAGTCTATGGTCTCAGCATTTTAGAAGAGAATAATTAGATGATGAAATTAGTAGAAGACAGAGCTCGTATTTCTGCACCATAATATGACAGAGTTCACTTGTTTGCAATTCCAGTTTGATGGTTTTCACAGCTGTTAAAACATGGGTCCCAGTCCTTTCCATCTTCATCAGTATTTTCTCAGTCTTGATTTTTAGCTACAATTGATGCAATATTTATGCAATAAAAAAGCTGCAGTTTCAACAATATTTTTCATCCAAATATTTATTCCTTCTGGATGCTTCCAGTTAAGATTATAGTAAGACGTATGTGGTTATTATAGCAAGGAAAATTCATGACAGAAACTTCTCTAAACAATGAATCTGATCTCCCAATGTTCATAAGCATTCAGAAATAATAAATTCCATCACAAACAGACAATGAAACAAGAAGCTAGAACATGCAACAAACTAACCAAACAAATGACCTTCTATATCAGAAAGCTCAACCATGGCAGACCAAGTAGGGGATTTAAGATTACATTTGTCTCATGCTACATAATTTCCCAGAGCTGCATGAAATCCTTCAAGACCATCGACTAGAATTGGGAAGAAAGGACAGAGAAGAGAAAAAGGAAACTTGCCTGTTGTTGAGTGTAGAAGTCCAGATCCTGACTTGAACAGCTAGCTTCCTGGAGTCGGGTGGGATAAGCTTCAGGATATGGTATTTCCGCACTGATGCTGCCCATGCCTGCACTTTCTGCTAAAATTGCCTCTTCTAGTGCCGCCTGAAAATCACTCAGCTTGCACTTGAACATTTGAGTCTGCACCTGAAATCTGAAGAAACAGAGAATTAACAAAAAGTGCCCTGAGAGCTTATAATAACACCAATTGAATATGATCATCTACATACCTGTCCATGAATTCTGCAAAAGGGAATATCATCCCCTGTTTCACCCATGCATAGTCCTGCACATTACCATTAAGCATTAACGTAAAATGCACCAAACGAACTAAGCAATAGAAACTCATGTGAGAGGAACGTGAAAAAAGGCAAGAGAAATATACCCTTTGCGTTCCATTTTTAGAGTATCCATAAAACATAACACAAAGAGCACCAGGAACACAACAACTGAGTACCGCATCAGGAGCTTTCAGGATGGGATCAATCACAACTGCTGGCCACCATGGGTATCTCTTCCCGCATTTAGCCCAAACTATATCACCCAAAGCAAAATCCTCTGGTCTGTAAACATCCTTCTTTTTTTTAGCTCTTTCTCTTCTCAATTTATCCAAACCTGTATACCCATATCTTGGCACAACTCCATCTTCTATCAATGGATTACCCGAACTCAAAAACTTTTTATTGCTACCTTTTCTATGGTGAAAATTGTTACATCCGAACTGACCCACTTCCCCATGCCCTTCAATGCCATAAAATGGATAGGAATGAGAGCTTCCGAAACCAAATTTACTATTATATCTATATTTCTCACTATAAAAATCCTCGCTGTCTACAAATTCATCATCCCCTATTTCCAAATCAGTGTCATCAATTCTACATTCTTCGTTTTTCCACATATCCACAACCGAATCGTTAAACCTCGAAGGAAGTATTTGCACTCGCCCTCGATAAGATCTTGATATCGGCTTTCGAGAGCTCGCCAAGCTCTGGTTCTTCAATCTCTTCTTCGAGTAAGACTGAGTATCATTAGCCCAGTACGATCCTACGCTGCAAAAGGAACCTGGACCACTGCTAAAATCATCAAATTCACTATACATACCCATTGGATTTGAATTGTATCCATTCAACTTTCGCTTCTTAGGAATCAATTCATATTCAAAATTCTCCTCCTCGTCGAGTTCGTTAAGTGTGACGTCTCCTATGTTGCACCGCCGCATTTCGCCTTTCGTGAATTGTTTTATTATCATCGTCTGAAAACTCGATTCGAAACCCTAATTTCACGTCAGGCACAAAAAAAAAATGAATCTAATGCATATGAATTGAACTATGTACACTTCAATTTTGAACGAGTGAATAATCGTTCAATTCGACTTTACTGGTTTGGGTGAAACTGTAAACCCTAGAATTTGAATTGAAGTAATGAAGAGGTAGATACCGAGAAATCAGACGTTCGTTATCGCTTTTTTTGTTGTTGGAAAGGGCACAAGAAGAAGAAAAGGCGAGGAGAGTATTCGAAACAAAATTTTGAAATTCGAGTATTCGAATTTTATATATGAGACAGCGAATATTGAATTGCTCAGGGAAAACGGAATTGAATTAAAAGCCAGTGGAGATTGCAGAGAGAAACCGGAGCTGCGTGGAGGACACGAGAGATACACTGGGGTAATTGTTCAGGAGGATAGAAGGAATTAGAGGTACATGATTATAAGGTTTATTAAAATTAAAGTTTTTTTTTTTTTCATAGTAGTAGGAGTGTTGTTTATTTTTTTTTAATTTTGAAAGAGAAGTGGCGGTGGGACCAGCTGGTTGGTAACGTGATTTGGCTCCAAAGATTGGGGTGCGAATTGGAAAGGAGGGAGACTTCGCAATTTTTTCGTGACGAGCGCGAAATTGAAAATTTGAGAGGGTGGAAACGAGATGTGCTGTTGCTGTTGCGTTCTTTCGTAGGAATGGTTTATTGTTTTTATGAATTACATGGCTTTACTTCCTGGAGATTGCAAATGAAATTTAGATAGTGTTCTGTAGTTTGGTAAAAGTGCAAAAAAAATTATTTTATTATACAGGACTAAAATGATATTATCTTATATTTTGGGTTTTGGACCGACCTTCGTGGGGTCGATTGAATGGAGAATAAACTTGGTTTTTTAAAGAAATATACAAGGTTAATTATTCTTTTTATTTTAAAAAAAAAATTATTTGGCTTGGGTTTTAGATTAACCGGGTTATGGGTTAACCTGATAAATTAGATTGGATTTTTTAATTATAATAATCTCAACTTTTTAAACTTGAAAAAAATATTGTTTCATTTTTATATATATATTAAAGTCTTTTTTTTTAAATTATGCATAAGAAAGGTCTCTTCTTTATCGAACTTTTAAAAAAAATAAGCTTGGATTTTATTTTAGTCTCACTAGTTACCCCTTTTTTTATTTTTGAAAAAATATTGTTTTTTTTATTATTGTTTTGTGTATGTTTAAAAAAAACCCTAAAAATTATTTTTAAAACAAAAGGTTATCAGATGCAGTGAAGTGCACAAAATAAATAGTGGATTTGACACTGAATTTGTTAGCATTATTTAATTTTGAGATGTGTATTTTAGCTGGTCAGGTATTGGATTTGCTCTTTAGAGATTACCAGTTCGGGTCTCACAAATCTCAGGGCTACTGGAGACTTTTATGATCGTTAATTTCATAACACATGGGGTTAGTCGAGATACGCATAAACTGACCCGAACATCCACGTTAATCTAAAAAAAATAAAGTAATCATTTTCAAAACAGGCTAGGCAATAACACTCGTCATTTTTTTTCTACTTTTTTAATTGATACCTTTATTGTATTTGTTTTTAAATGATCTCTTAAATTATATTTAAATTAATGTTCATTTTTCTTTATTTTTAAATTGTTTATTTAGTATTTTTTTAAAATAAATATTGTTTTTTATTTTATATATTGTACGCTGTTTTATATTTCGAATAGATTACTCTAATTTATCTATAAATTTTTTGTGTTCTATATAAATAAAATTTGTTTTTTAAAAATAAAAATTATTTGTTATTGGTTAGAAAAATTATCCTTTAAATTTAAAAAAAAAGTGTGCCGGGAAGAGTTGATGTTGAATATTATGTTTATCTATCTTTTACTCCTATAAGATTAGCTATCCTTTTATTCTAGAATTTGAATGGCAATAGCATGTTTTTTTTTCTCATTTCATATATCTTAAATTTATTTTATTTAGTGTGGATAATATCTTTATATTTTTTGGTTTAGAGAATTATAATATGGTGAAACTCACTTGCAACATTATCCTATTTTTTACCATGTTAAAAATTAATTTCATTCTACATGTGTCATTGAGTTAACAATTTTTTTTAAGCTTGTTTTATTTTATTATATATAAATATTAACTTTTTAATCTACAGTTATTTTTTTTCAATATTAAAAAATATGTTAACAACATTTACATATTTATTCTTTTATGTTTGACGAAAAGCATTACTTGACCTGAAGCAAAACAAGTTGAATAGACAGGTTAGTATTTTATTTTTTTATATTTATTAATACAAATAATTCTTGATTTATTTAATTAAATACATGTAAAAAGTTTTTAAATTTATAATTATGACTTTTTTTTATTAAAAAATACATTAAAAAAACTTCTATATTCATTTTTTTTACTGAGAGAAAAAAATTGATCCATAGCAAAACACAAATTAAATAACCAATACATCAGTAACGTTGATCGAACAATGCAAGAAAAGCTTTTCTTTAAGTCCTGTTTGTTTGTTGAAAAGTAGTTTTATTTTGGAAAGTGAATTATGAAAAAATGAATTATTTTTCGATGCTTGGTAGTGTAATGGAAAATAAGTTGGAAAACACTTTCCAGTGTTTGATTATGTCATGGAAAATGAGCTGAAAAATAACTTATTAATATTTTATTTTTTTCAAGTTTATTGAAATAATGAGGAACAAATTTTACAAATTAAAAAGTTGAATGAGAATGAAATTGAAAAAAAAATATAATTTCATAAATTATCTCAAATAAAATAAATAACAATCAAAATAATAAAGATCAAATCTAAAAAATAAAAAAAATTGAAAGATGAAGAAATTAAAATAATAATAATTAACATTTCATAAATGATTTCAAATAAAATAAGTAATAATCAAAAGAACAAGGACCAAATTTGATAGATAAAAAATTTCAATTAAAAAATGATAAAGGAAAAGCAAACAACAATTATAAAAATAAGAATCAAAATTAATATAAAAAAATAAATTCTAAGAAATGAAATTGAAAAACAAATATTCAAAACAATATATATATATATAGCAAACAAAAATTTGAGGACTAAATTTGATATAATCAGTAAATAATATGACATTTCTAGTTTTTTCACAACTTTCAGAAAGTGTTTTTCGCCTAAAATAAAATGAAAATATTTCCCTAAAAACCAGGCCAAATTTTCCTTTGACTGGAAAGTGTTTTCCATTGACAAACTTTTCTAATGACAAATAAACACAAGAAAGTTTAGAAAATAGTTTTTCAGAAACCAGTTTTCAAGAATCAAACACGGTATTTGGTTTTTTTCGTTCATGATAGAGTTATGCGTTTTTAGAAAATATATGTGGGGGTCGCGATGGTTGAAAGTTAAATCTGACAGAGCGAAGAGATGATAGCATGATCATATTCTCTCAGATTTTAACTGTTACAAATTACATAACATTGTCTTAACCGCTTATGCTTTTAAAATAATGCGTGAAACGATGAGTTAGGTGTTGTTTGTTTTTGTGTTTTAAAAGCATTTTTAAAATATTTTATTTTTTATTGTTAATTGATTTTTTTGTATTTTCAGATTATTTTAAAGTACCAATATTAAAAATAATTTTAACAAAATAAAAAATATTATTTTGATACATTTTCGAGTAAAAAAACACTTTGAAAAGCAATCAGAAACACACTCTCAAACACACTGCCACACCCGACATCGCGGCTGCCCTAAAAAATAATCTTGATTGTGGAAAAAGAACAGATATCCAGCATCTTGTTCTTTTAGGGAAAATGTCTTGCTTAAGGAGTTGCCACCTAGTATTATGGTCACTAGGAACCTTAACTGGTCAACAGAGATTCTATGGTTCGAGACTGGTTATGTAAAAGAGAATATATTATCACTTCTTAAACGTTCTGCATGAGACAGACTGCATTGATGGTTTTGTTTTAAATTGTTAAACATTTATTATTTTACGCTATGATGATTTGCTTATAATATTCATAACTCTGTCGCCAGTGAATATTCAACTTCGGATACTTTAAACTCTGACGTTGGTAAATATTACGTAGTTATAAAAACAAAATAAATTTAAATCAGTATATTTTTTTATTCATGACTTTGGTGTCAGTGAATAAACAAACAAAATAAATTTATTTTTTACGCATACACAATTTTTATTTTTTCTTGCTAAATAAAAATAAAATACAATGAATAATATAAATTTAAACCGGTATCTTTATTCCCGACTCTAGCATCAGTGAATAAACCAATAAATTTATATTATTTTTTATTCATGCATACACATTTTATTTTTTTCTATTTTTTGGGCCGGGCCGGGCCGGGCTCAGCCCACATGGGCTGGGCTAAGCCCAGCCAGCCGGGCCGGGCTCAGCAGCACGCGTGCGCTAACGCACGCGTGTTGCTGCACTGTGCAAGTGAATTAAAATTCACTTGCACAGTGTAAAAGACACTTGAAATAATGCAGAAGAAGAGGTCTCTTACCAGGTGTGCTGGAGGCGAAGGCGCGCGGTTGCTGATCAACCAGCCATTTTCTTGCTTTCCCTGCCTTTGAGTTTATTCCTCTGTTTTTTGTTTCGTTTGGTGATACTCCCCTCTGCAGGTTCACTCCCTCTCTGTTTCCGTCTTCCCCTCTGGTTTCCCCTGTTTATGTTTTCTTCGTCTCCTTGTGTTGTTCGTCTTCCTCTGTTTTCTTATTCCTTTCTATTTGCTCTCCTGCGTTTTTTCGTCCTTCAGTCCCTCGGTTCTGTTTCTCCGTTTTTGTCTCTGGTTCTCGGCCCCGGTTTCGTTCTTTTTTCCCCTGCTTCTCCCCCTCGTCCTCTGGCTTTTCGTGTTGTTCTTCACTGGTTTTCTTTTTTTTTTTGGGTTTAGCTTCAGTTGTCTCCTCTGTTGCTGAGGCCTTTCTCCTTGGTCCTTCTTCTGTTTTCTTCGTCTGGGTTTAGCTTCAGTTCTGCCCCTCCCTGTTTTCGTCTTTGATTTTCAGCCCCTCCTCCTCTGTTGCTGAGGCCTTTTTCTGAGTTTTGCTTGAGTCTTTGTTCCCTCCTGCTTTTTAGTCTTCCTGTGTTATTTGTCTTCCCCCTCCTTCGGTTTGTTCCGTGCCCTCCTGTCTTCGTCTGTCTCCTGCTCTGGTTTTCGGGTCCCCCCTTTTATGCTGGGTTTTCCTTCTCCTTTTATAAGGCCAAAATCGGTGGTAACGTCCGGCCTCCTAAATGCCCTGTAACCGACTCAATGCTGAAATTTAAGCGTTGGCTGGAAACTGATGAAACGGAGGAAGAAGACAGTGAACGGTTGTGTCCAAGAAACGGCTCCGTTTTCCCATCAACTGCTATTTATGATCTGGTCCTTGAAGTTTTGACATTTTTGTAAATGAGCCCCTGGATAAACTTTAATTGGACCTCAGCATTTCAGCGTTTTTTACAACACAGTCCTTGGACTCTAATCTAGCACAATTTTGACCCCAGTTATCCCCAAAAGTTGATAATTCTTCAATTAAGTCCCTAAGTTCATTGATTCAATTAATTCAATTAATTCCAAACTCAATTAAGTCTCAAAACTTATTAATTCTTCAATTAAACCTTTAATTTGATTAATTAAATTAATTTCAAGTTCAATTAAGTCTCAAAACTTATCAATTCTTCAATTAAACCCCTAATTGGATTAATTAAATTAATTTCAAAACCCCAAAACTATAATCATGTTGCCTTTAACCCAAAATTTAATTCATTTTTCATTTATTTCATTTTACTTGTTTTTTTATTATTATCATCATTTTTTTATCCTTTTCAATAAATAAAATAATAATAATAATAATTAAAATAAAATGATCAAAAATTGGATTATAACACATATCTTATAATGTTTTTCGTTTAGAAATGCATAAAATATATTTTTATATTTTTTAAAAATTATTTTCAATCTCAGCACTTCAAAATAATCTAAAAATACAAAAATAATATTAATTTATAATAAAAAAATTAAAATTTAAAAGAATATAATTTTAATTGCATTACCACAAGTTCCTATAAAAAAAACGGAACTTCGTCAGACTGCAGCGCCCATTCTGAAAAGGCAATAGATGGTCTGGGAAAAAAAAAACAATCAAGATGTTAGGAATCCGTTACATCTCATGATTTATTTATTTATTAAAAAAAAAAAACTCAAAATCAATGCTCAAGTGCCAATCTGATGTCTGGCGTTTGGAGAAGAGTCAAGATTGATTACTTTTTAACTTGGAGGGGCATTTAAAAATGAAGTGTTGGTTGCACTGTTATTAAACCCGGCCCGGCAGGTCAATCCGGGATCCGGTCGACCCGGTAGCTGGACCGGTCAGGGTTTAATAAAAGACTGGTTGTGGCAACAGCCCGGCCAAACCCGGACGAAACCCTTTTTTTTTAAAAAAAAATGTGAAATTTAAAACCTATTATTATATATATTCTATGTTCCTGAGAAAAAAAGTCATGCTTTTTCAATGTGGGATAAAAAACCTTTTGATTTAAATACTTCAACTTAAAATGATAACATATTATCTTTTCAATTTGAGATTTGAAACACTTTTATATATATACTTTATGTTCCCATGAAAAAAATTATGTTTTTTCAATATGAAATTTAAAACCCATTAGAATATATACTCTATGTTTCTAATGAAAAAGTTATGTTTTTTCAATGTGGGATAAAAAAAAATTATAGTTTAAATACTTTAACTTAAAAGCTTAATATAATATCTTTTTAATGTGAGATAAATTTTTTTTTTAAATATTCCTTTAAACTTCATAATATGTATATTCTATATTTACATGAATCTTTTCATATGAAATATTAAAATTTTAATTTTTTTTAATTTTTTCAGGTTCACCTATGAAACTTGGGACATGGTTCCTTGGCCGGGTCAACCCCCGGGTCGGGTTTAATAACTATGGTTGATTGTTTTTATATATACTTTAAAAGTATTTTTTTTAAAATGTTAACTTTTGTTTTATTTTTTATTTTTTTAATTTTTTTTTGTGTATTTAAATTATTTTAATATATTTATGTTAGAAAAATTAAAAAATATTATTTTAATATATTTTTAAATAAAAAATATTTTAAAAAATAATTATTACGTAATTATCCATAATCTAACACCATATCTCCGCACTTTATATACCAAGCAATTCGAATGAATAGACTAAAGTATCCAGGATTTTTTTAACCTTTTTCCTTTTCTTCCCTTTTCATCTCTCTCTCTCTCTCTGTCTCTCTTCTCGCTCATTCTCTCTCCTCTCATTTTCCCCTCCCTCTCCTCGTCTATTTTCTTTCCCTAGAATACCATCTCCTCTCTTTTATCTCTCCGGAACAACTATCCGCTATCTCCCTTCAAAACAAGATCCAAACAGTAGAAATGTAGAAACTCTGTCTTGCATGCATCATGCAACATAAACCCAATACTGAAAATCAAAACCGAAATGCTACTATATACCTTGATTCATGATGAAAAATTAATGATTTTGTTTTTTTAGATGACATACATGTATGGAACGGGTGAAGATGATTTGAATTAATTAATGACGTGATAATTGGTCTTTTGGAGTGATTTCAATGGTAATAAGCATGGTTAAAGAAAGTCAGAACCGAAGAGGGGAGTTGGCGGGTGGGTTCTTGTGGTGATGTGGTAAGGGAGGGTAACAAATCTAGGTACGTGGTGGTTGAAAATGAGTGATTTTATGCTTGTGATTACTGTGATGGTTCTACGCGAGTGACAATGGTGGTTTGATGGATCATGTTCATTCGGCCTAATAACTTTTCCTCTATAATAATTTACAAAGGATTATGAAACCAATTACAAGTGTGTTTTGGAGATTGCAAGTTCCTAGGTTTTGGTTCTGGAAAACAATGTAGTAGAAATAAATAAATAAATAAATTATAGGTGTACTTTTAATATTAAACTAACAATAATATATTTTTAAAATTTTTTTGTTGACTGGGTTTCCTCGTAATTTTAAAACAATGTAGTAGAAATAAATATTTTAATTTCAACTTTTAATATTTTTTTTAAAATTAATCTTTATATCTATTCCTTTTCACTTTTTTCCTACAATTAATTGTTAGATCAAATATCTTAATATTAGTTATTGATTTGATAAAATATTGATTTATTTAATTAAATGTATTTATAAACATTTTAATTTATAATTAGAAAATTTTTATATAAAAAATACATTAAATATATATATAATTAAAAAGTATATAACCCGCGACAAATTACAAGTGACATAGCTAGCTAGAATATCTTTTTATAGTACTTGTCTTCCTATCATGCACTAAACTTGTTGCTCGTGCGTGAACGAGAACCGATGCTTCACTTAATTTTTTATTCCTACCCTTTTAGAACATGAGATTTAAGGTGAGAGTGTAAAGTGTTTTTTAAAATAGCCTTTTGTATTGAAATGTATTTTGTTTAATATTTTATTTTATTTTTGATATTATATCAAAAGTATTATAAAATATTAAAAAAAATATTAATTTAATATTTTTTAAAATTAAAAATACTTTTAAAAAACATCTAAAAACAAAAATAAAAATCATGCCAAACACTCCCCTTAAATGATAATATAGGAATAAATCTATTTACCACCTAGCTAAGTATTGAATTTACTTTTTTCTCCGAACAGAAGTCCGTCGCACGACCAGTGCTCGCAGGTTTGGATTCTGTTTATTAGGAGAAAACTCGCTTCTTTACTTTTGAGGTGAGGCAAGTGTGTGTGTGTGTCTATATATATATATATATAGACACACGTGTTGTCCGAAAAATTAAAGAAGATAGTGTTTTATTATGCACATATATTTATTTAATATATTATACCATGAATTAGAACAATATAGTAATTATGTTACTTCATCAATCAAAAATATTAGCCTAGCCATGAAGGATAATACAATATTTTAACAAAATTCATTAATTATTATCAAATTAATAAAGAATAACTCAATTTCTTCATATTTTAAAAGTATAATGACATAACTAAATTATTCTTAAAAGCAAAAAAATTCTAACATGTGTCTAGGAGTTTTTTTTTTTTAAATTTTAACTTGATTTTTAACTTATAATCAAATTATTTAAATGAAAATCTAGTATTTTAATAGAAATAAAATATAATTTAAATGAAAAAACTTGTCAGTGTATGCATTGCAAGCGCCAGTATATCTACCACTCCATGTTCGAGTGTCGAGCTTATACTTTTCGGATGGTGCATGTAGCTTATTGACCTCCGGTTTGATGTCAACAAATTTTTTTCTCATTTTTCTCTCTCAACCTCGATTTCATGGCCTAACACTTTAAAATCTCAGTATAATCATTCAGTTTGTTTTTTCTTCATACACAATCTTTATTTTTATTATTATTATTTATTTTATTTAAAATAATTTATAAAATAATTTTTTTTTAATTTTATCATCTTTTTATTTTTTTATCTATTAGATTTGATCTTAATTTTTATTTATTTTATTTGAGATATTTTTTAAAATTAATTTTTTTATGATTTTATTTTCCTTTAGATTTTTTTCTTTATATCATATTTGATCGTTATATTTTTAATTTTATAAAATGATATTTTTTTTACAATGTTATTTTATTCGAGATTTTACAGTGATTTTTTTTTGTATTTGAGTGCAAGATTTGATAAATCAAGTATATTTATTCAATTACTTTACAAATATACTAATACAAGAGTTATTTTCATGTAAACAAATATATAAATAGAATATAAAATAGAAGTCTTCCTTGATTTTTTCTATTGATTTTTTTTAACCAGAGTGCCTACACTCAAACTCAAAAAATTTTATCCATCGAATACTTTGACAAGTTTTTATTATAAATTAGATGGTATGAAAGTTATCTCCTGTACAAGTGGATCCATGTATTATAAATAATCATTATTTCGTGATATTTTAGTATTTTGTTTCTCGAGTGTTGCAATCTGTGGGTGTATTAGTTTAAAATAAGACCACGTTGGGCCCTTGGGACTGCCAAGCCAGTCAATACATGTGTTTTTGGCATTATGGAGTAGACTATTTTATAAGAGTATTTTTTATTTTAAAATATATTAAAATAATTTATTTTCAGATTTTTTCTTGATATTAACACACTAAGATTTTTAAAAAATAATTAAAAAATATTAATTTAATATTTTTTTTCATATAAATATCAAATATACTTTTAAAACCAATCTAGACAGATGCATGAACGCAACGCCAAACCGCTACGATAACTTGTTGGATATCTGCAAATGCTCTGACTGTCTGATAGAAGACAAACTTTTCTTAATATGCGTGGTCCCATACAATACTTCCATCGGCCTTATCGGCTGTACCCTTTAGTTCTTGCCTTCGCACTCTTGCTTCTTTCAAAATACTAGAAAGCTATTTTCATTTTATATCATTAAAAAAATACGATGAATATTTTATACCATTACAAATTTAAAATATCCTATTATAAAAAAAATAAAATATCTTGAAATATGTTGATTACTGTATCAGCCAGCAGAAACTGCCATACATATCACCTGTCCGTTAAATCTCCGCCCTTCCTGCCTTATCACACCCACGCCTCCCCTCTATCCCTTCCTCTCTCTCGCCATTTCTTTCTAGTGGATGAGAGCTTCATTTCAGAAACCTCTTTAATGGTTAAGCCCTCTACCAGCATCCATTATTTGAAAGACGCCCTTTACCCTTCCTTCTTGCAGCTTTTTAGTCTTTTTTCTTAGAATTGTTTTCCGCATATACATATATAATTTTGTCTGGTGCAAGTATTACTGGTTCGAGCCATATATACAGTGCAATAAAGACCCTCTTTCTCTCTCTTCTTTAATTCTTAAAGCTCCGGAGCTCTTCTGAGTTCAGCTATCTGGTAATTATTTCTTGAGTTCCATATGTAACAATTCTTGAACTGGCCCGTGTTGTCATTAATTAATGAATGTCCTTGTCATGGAAGCAGCGTTCCCGTTCTGATATTCCCTGCGCTGTTTCAATTTTCTGCTGTTTTTGTTATTTTTTTTTCAAATTTCAACATCCATCCTCTTGGTTGGTGCTGGACTCTTTATTTATTTATTATTTCTGGTGCAAGAGGTGTTGGGATTTCATCTTCTCGATCGATTTCCTTAACAGGACTTGTTTTGGTATCCACGTAGCAATTCCAGCGAAGAGTTGTTATAAGTTTTTCTAGAAAAGGAAAAGAATACTCAATGAAAATTGTTGAAATATAGGTATACTTGAAGAGATTCCTGCTTATTTAACCAAGCAAAAGGCTGAAAATGGCACCTAGGAACAATCGTGGAAAGGCTAGAGGAGAGAAGAGGAAGAAGGACGAGAAGGGTATCAATTCAATTGTTTTTCTTTCCCAATAGAATCTTATTTTATTGATCATGAATAACCTCCTGACTCCATTTTATCTGTCATTATATCTAATGTTCTGTCTAATCTATGACTTGTGCAGTTCTTCCTGTGGTTACTGATATCACCATAAACCTTCCTGACGAAACTCATGTTGTTTTGAAGGTTTGTTCCTCCTTAGTCCCGGTTCTTATATTTGGAATTATTGATAATTGGCAAATTCCTTTCAATGAATTGTCATGTTAATTTGTTGCACTTGCATGGCATCTTCTACTCGTATCCTTTTCTGCATTTCTTGCAATTTGACTGGCATCTCTTGCTTGGTCTGGCTTTGCAAACTTTATTTTTGTAACGTGGCTCGAATACTTTAGCGCTCCAGCCATTGTTGATTGTCAACCAGGAGCTCATTGGCTGATTTTGAATCTACTTTTTAGGCCATGATTAATTGTCCGTTTAAATGACACAGGATTTGTTGGCTGGAAACATTAAATACTGATATCAACAGCACACGAAGGATAGGGTATTTATTATTTTTTAAAATATTTATTATTTTAAATTATAATAAAATTTATTTTTGATATTGTATATTAAAATGATTCAAAATATAAAAAATCATTTCGAAACAAAATAAAATTTTAAATTTTGATTGAAAACATATTAAGACTTAATATCAAACATCCCGAAATAGTCTGCACATAACGAAAAAAAAGTTTTGTATATAACATGAGCCCATTTTATTTTGTTTTTTTAAAATTTATTTTTTATGCTTTGAATTATAATTTTTTTGATATTTTCAGATTGTTTTAATATGTTAATATTAAAATTTAATTAAAAAAAATTAAAAATATTATTTTAATATATTTTTAAATAAAAAATACTTTAAAATATAATCATTACCGTAACAAACAAGCTGTGATAAAAAAATAATTTTATATATCCTGTTAGTTAGATTTTCACCGTAAGAATAATAGAAGTATATCATGTGACTTGCTTATACCCATGTTTAAATTTTACATGTCCAGAAGAGGAGAAGATTTGATATTTTAATTAAGATTCGATAAATAAAAATCTAATATTCAGTTTTGATAAGTTGTACTACGCGTGATAGATTTTGATTTTTTTTTAGTATTTCCTTTTAAAAAAATAATGAGAAATGTTTTGAAAATATAAAATTATATATAAGTTATGTAATGAGATGTATTTTTGTTATTTTTTATAATGAAAAATAAATTAAGAACACTACATTATTTTTAAATAGATTGGATGCAATTAAATATATAAATATAAGTTAAATATAATTTATACATTAAATAACTCATTTAGTAATGTGGCAGTTGTTGTTTTTTAAATATTTTTTTGTTTTGAAATATATTATAATAATATTTTTTATTTTTTAAAATTTATTTTTAATATTAGTATATTAAAAAAAATTAAAAAAATTTAATTCTTTTAAATATGAAAAACAAAAGTCATTTTCTCAATACAAGACTTCCAAATTAGTGTTACTATGTTTTCAATAAAATGTGTTGACAATTACCCCATAATTGATGGCACGTCCCATCCATTCCCTTATCACACGCTTGAATACGTGGTTTCAAAAAAAAGATGCGACGCAAGGTATACGAGTTTGGCTTTATGTGGATAGTCCTTTTTTAAAATGTTTTTATTTGAAAATATATTATAATATTTTTATTTTTAATATTAATAAATTAAAACAACAAAAATAAATATTAATTTAATATTTTTTTATATTAAACATATATTCAAAATAAATCCAGGCATAATTTTAATCATAAAAATAAATAGCTTCATAGTAGAAAACAAAAATTTTTAATTAGATTTTGTTTAAAAGTAATTTAAAGTGTGATGATTTTTATATTTTAAAAGTATTTTATATTTGAAAAAAATATTAAGATAATTTTTTAATATTTTTATTATATTAATATGTCGATATTAAAAACAAAAAAATATTTAAATATATTTTTAAATAAAAGTACTTTATATCCATACCAAACAAAAACCATATTTCATTCAATTAAATTCCTTGTTTGGTATAGGGTGACATTTCTTTCTTCTGTTTTTGATCGAATAAAAGGTGACATTTAGTTACTCATTTCGGGTCTTTTCTGTTTGCCCTCTTTAATCCAAACTCGTAATGCTAACTTGTAAATCTTGAACAGGGAATATCAACAGACAGAATCATAGATGTTCGTCGACTTTTATCGGTGAACACTGAAACGTGCCACATCACAAATTTTTCGTTGTCGCATGAGGTAAGGATAAAGAGAGAAAACTATTCGTACACTAATATTTTACTTATTATTTCTCCTAATATAATCTAACACGGACACTGTATAAATTGAAAGGTGTTGATCTTGTGGGCTAAGTCCAGATCATTAATTTCAAGCATGGCAAGACTGGTGAAGAATTTCATGGCATCAATATTTTTTATATGAATTTCATGAAATCATTAAGAATTTTTCTCAAATTCTTTAATAAGATAGGCTAAATGTTTCATATGACATTAAGTGAGCGTTTGGAAACGCGGTGCAAATTACGTTCCTTCAAAATTTAAATTTATCCTTTTTTTTTTATAAAAAATTAATTTTTTAATATTTTTTAAATCATTTTAATACGGTACAAAAATCACTTTAAATAGCAACGACATCCACACTTTCAAACAAACACATAAAATATAAAATATCTCAAATAACTCTTACACAGTACTAAAAATGATATTTCCTTTCAATTTCATTATCTGATATGGATAGCATGCATATAATTAATAATTTCATTAGTTTATTTAATAGAATAGTCCCATCGAGAAATAAAAATTCTTTAATGGTATAATTAAAAAAAAAATAGTTTGGGTATATGATTGAGATTATCCAGCAGCTGGGTGGGTAAATTTGAAGCTTCCCGTATTTTTTTTATGTGTACTTCCAAAATTATCTCTAAAAAATGAGAGGGGCATTAAAGTAATCTGACTTTGTCATGGTTTATTTACAGGTTAGAGGAGCGCGGTTAAAAGACACGGTCGACGTGTCAGCACTCAAGCCTTGCGTTCTCACTTTAACCAATGGTAAAAGGCAAAAATCCCGACCAACAAACGACGCCGTTTCAGATATTAAACAGTATTTCAAGCGACAGCGTTTAATTTTTCCATTTTCGTTTTCGTTTACCCGCTACATTCTCCATATCTTTTTCTCGTTGTTACAGAGGACCTCGATGAGGAGCTTGCAGTGGCGCACGTTAGACGACTCCTGGACATTGTGGCATGCACAACGTGCTTCGGTCCATCGGCGAGTGCGCATGATAAGATCAAGTCCGATATCGGAAAGAATGCGCCGGCTGCGCAGGATAATAAGACTTCTAAGAAAACCACCGCTAAATCTCCATCCTCCTCCACCAACACCACCACGAATAAACAATCATCGTCACCAAAATCAGCATCAAAAGATGTTCCGGTGGATGCAGAAGAAGAAATGAGCCACTCGTGCCCCAAGCTTGGGAGCTTTTACGAGTTCTTCTCTCTCTCGCATCTCAGTCCTCCTCTTCAATGTACTCTCTCTCTCTCTCTAATTATAAATAAACGAGTGTAATTTTGAGATAATTGATGGTATAACTGGAAATAATGGAAAATGTGGTTGGCGTTGATGCAGTTATAAGGAAGGCAACGAAAAGACGGATTGATGAGATCTCCGTGGATGATCATCTTTTCTCTCTTGACGTAAGATTGTTTTATTTATGAATCTGATTTTATCTTCTTTTTTTTTTGTCTAAAATCTTTTGACGAGGTTTTTTTTTCCTTAATTGTTGTTAAAATGATCAGGTGAAGCTATGCAATGGGAAGCTGGTTCAAGTTGAAGCTTGCAAAAAGGGATTTTATGGTGTTGGAAAGCAGAGGATTTTATGTAACAATCTTGTTGATTTGCTAAGGCAGCTTAGTCGAGCTTTTGATAATGTTAGTTTCACTACCTTACCCAATTTTTCTGGCTCTTTTTTTTTTAAACTGTAGTAGTTTTTTTTTTCCTTTTCTTTTTGTATTGGATAATATTCGAATTGGTGCATCCTCTATCATTTATCGAGTGGAATCCATTAATTTTCTCAAAAGATTTTTTTTTGCGGATAAACAGTACTTGTACTTGCTAACGTCACATGCTTTTCTAGTAATTTTGTTAATATATGAAGTTTGGTCTGTAAATCAACAGTCTTATCTTTTGTTGAGATGTATTTTTTGTTTTCGGTTTAGATTTTGTTGAAATGATATAGATGTCATGTCTTATGTGTCAGGCTTACGATGAGCTCATGAAAGCATTTGCAGAGCGTAACAAGGTATGTACCGTTTGTGTTGTTATGGTTATCTCAAAAGAAGAAGGGAAATAAATTGTTCAAATGTAATTTAATGATTTCTGTCTGACGTTGTGGTTCTCGTTTTCAATTATTAATCTTTTTGTTTCTTCCTGGCCATTGATTAGTTCGGGAATCTTCCATATGGTTTTAGAGCAAACACGTGGCTTATCCCTCCCGTAGCAGCACAGCTGCCATCAGTTTGTCCTCCTCTTCCTGTTGAGGATGAAACATGGGGAGGAACTGGAGGTGGTCTTGGAAGAGATGGGAAAAAGGATTACATACCTTGGGCCGACGAGTTTTTGTTTGTCGCATCTATGCCTTGCAAGACAGCTGAGGAGAGGCAGATTCGGGACAGGAAAGCCTTCCTGCTTCACAGCCTTTTTGTCGATGTTGCCATTTTCAGAGCCATTAAAACTGTGCAACATGTAAAATTAAAGCCAAATTTATTGGGTTCGGTTGCAAACAGTAATATTCCTTACACAGAGAGAGATGGGGATTTAAGCATCAAAGTTATGAAAGATGCTACCAATGCAAGCTCTAAAGTAGACACTAAAATTGATGGGATTCAAGCAAATGGAACTGATAAGAAAAATTCAGTAGAGAGGAACCTTCTGAAAGGGATCACAGCTGATGAGAACACTGCTGCTCATGTAAGTTCCAGAAAATGTAATTGTTCAATGATGCTCTTCCAAGGGTTTGGTGTTTTAATTTTGGTTTAATTGGTAAACTGGTTGAATTCTGTTTTGCATCTTGACTGCAGGACATTGCAACACTTGGTACTGTTAATGTAAGATACTGTGGTTTCATTGCTATTGTAAAAGCTGAGGCGAGGGAGGAAAAGAAAGCCAGTCCTCCATCCAAAAGTATTGACCTTGAACAGCCTGAAGGTGGTGCAAATGCCCTTAACATCAACAGGTTCTTACCATCTTTTCCTATGCACGAATGAGTACTAAAATTAGCCACCTCCCCACACAGTTAATAGTTTCACAAGCAATAGAGATCTTAGATATTATCTGCTAGTGAAATTGTATAAATGCAATTGATGAACTAAAATTACCTAATGGTGAACTGTGCTAAAAATCATATACAATTGCTGCACTAGCTTTGAACAAGCACAACACGAGTGGGGAACCTATAGTTTTGTTGTTTTCTATATGGATTTGTCAAAAGACAGATGCCAGTCCAATATAATAAATTTAGTCAGCTTTGATTTATGAAGTGTTTTTGCATTTTGAGAAGTGGATCTTTGTCTTAAACAATTTTAGAATGCAATGATGATCCAATTCGATACTGCGATGTCGTTTCCATTTCAACTAGATTATGCTGAAGTTACATGTCAACCCTGCTTTTTACTTGAGAATTTTGACATGGAATCTTAATTTTTCCTATCTTGGAAAATACCAATCATGTCATACGATTTTCAACCTCAAAATTTTCAAAGATGGAAGTCTTTGAAAGGTGATTTGATTGATTCTCCATGTGCATGGCATGTTAGTTCTTACCTGTAAATCTATTTTTTATCACTAGGTTTTAGGTTCTATGACATGCATTCCCACACTACATGTGTATTATTGTACTGATCATAATGATAGTAACATTACACTGGAATGAAAGATATTTATAGCCAAAAGCCAAGCCTCCAGATTTTAATATTATGACTTCATGGTGATAGCACACACTCTTTAATTTGGTTATTTTCTTGTTGTTTGGCTGCATTCGTTATGCAGAAGTCTTAACTTTTCCTCCCTTACAGCTTGAGACTACTACTTCACAAACCAACACCTTCAGAACACACTAAGCGGACACCAAATTTGCAAACTTTAGAGTTTGAAGAGCTCAATGCTTCCGAAGCATTTGTAGAGAGATTACTGGAAGAAAGTCTTACCAGGCTTGAAGAAGAGGTACTGAAGCAGGATCATTTGGTGAGATGGGAACTTGGAGCCTGCTGGATACAGCATTTGCAAGACCAGAAAAATACTGAAAAAGATAAGAAATCATCCACTGAGAAGGGCAAGAAGCCTTCCACAGAAACAGAACTGAAGGTTGAGGGACTTGGGACCCCTCTTAAGTCCCTTAAGAACAAGAAAAAATCAGATGAAAGCAGTGTAAAAATGCAGCCGGAGAATTCAAGACCTGCCTCTGATGGTTTAAGTGGGGCAGTTGAAGATGCTACACTGGCATCTGTGGAATCTCACCTTGAAACTGAGGCTAAAGAGAATGAGCTTGCACTGCAGCAGTTGTTGTCCGATGCAGCCTTTGCTCGACTAAAAGAATCAGACACTGGACTTCATTGCAAGGTAGTATTTCCTTGACTGGTCATTGCCTTTTCTTTTCCAGTAAGGTGTGAACTAACCTATGAAGTGATCAACAGTCTCTGCAACAGCTAATTGACTTGTCTCAGAAATATTACACTGAAGTTGCTCTTCCTAAACTGGTACTCTACCCTTTTCATTAAATATCTCAACCAATCTGCATTTCTAGAAGTTTATTATTGAGTACCGGTAAAAAAACGCAGGTAGCAGATTTTGGTTCTTTGGAGCTTTCACCCGTTGATGGTCGGACTCTAACTGATTTTATGCATACCAGAGGTCTTCAGATGCGCTCTCTTGGGCGTGTTGTAAGTTCTCAGTTATCATGCACCCTGGCTTTTAATGTCTAGTACATGTTTTATTTACATTTATTTGCCCACAAAGAAAATTTTAATTCCATATTTACCATCCTGTTGGGCACATTTATGTCTAACTTTAACGAATGCATTTGTTTTTACACAAATGTTTTTTTTTTAATATAAAAAACTGTGTTTGTGCTATAACCATCCAGTTTTTTTGGAGGATGTCCCAATCAGATCCTTGTATTTCCATGCTTGACAATGATACCTGCCATCATGCCATTGTTCATTCATATGTATAAACATGCATGTGAAGATTGTTGTCTGAGCCAGTGCAAGTGTTAACTGTATGTGATCCTTATAGTTTTAAAAGGCCTTTTCGACACACTTAGGCATGCTTGAAGCGCAGCAGTGATAAATAGCCTTAAGGCATTGATTTTTGAGTGGTAATCTTGTGTGGCCTAGACTTCACTAGATATAGAGTGAGTTTCACAAGATAAGGCACATGCCCTTAAGATCTTCGTGAGCAGCTTCTGCAGTTGAGGGCTCAGTCACTTACTCTTAAATGACATTGACTGAAGGCTGGGTCAGCTCACTTATTTTGCTAATTGTAGCATAATTGACAGGGCTTAATACTGCATATAAAAAAATTACCTATTTTTCACATATAAAGATGCACATCTATTTTATTTCATGTGTGTACATTTATTGTACTTTATAAATTTATCATTTATGTAAACTTGCACCAAATGCTAATTTTTCTTCATAAATGGTGTTTTTAATTTATAAGAGTATTGAATTAACTTTATAAATGACTGCTGATATTTGTGCATTTTGATGTGCCTCCTTTAACTTCGGTTCGCCCATAGTTTTCAATTCTAGTAAGCTAATGTGTTACCAACTCCTCTTATAATTGTGAATGTTTACCTTTTAATTCAGATTTCCATATTGGGTAATTTCTGCTATTTATCTTATAAAACAGGTAAAGCTTTCTGAAAAGCTGTTGCATGTACAGTCACTCTGCATTCATGAGATGATAGTACGAGCTTTTAAGCATATACTTCAGGCTGTGATTGCTGCTGTTGTGGACCAAGAGAAAATGGCTGTATCAATAGCTGCTGCATTAAATCTGATGCTCGGGATTCCTGAAACCAGAGATTCAATCAAGTCTTGCCATGTCCACCCTCTTGTATGGAGATGGCTGGAGGTATTTTTGAAGAAGCGGTATGAATGGGATCTTAGCAGCTTAAACTTCAAAGATGTGAGGAAATTTGCAATCTTGCGAGGGTTGTGCCACAAGGTAAATATCTGCATGTGCTCTAGAATGCATGACAAGTGGGATATAGAGACTCAAAATTCTTTAATCTACAAGAAGCTTGCTTGCTTGCTTCCAATTTTTGGGATTCTAACAAATTGACTATGAATCATTGGCAATTAATCCGCTGGTTTCAGTTTAACTATGCCCAACTTGAAGATTATTTTTGGTGAGGCACAATTGTAAACCTGTAACTCACAGCATTGTTTCCCACAAATGGCGATGACTCCTTTTTCATCCCTGCATGTGACATTCCTCCAAATGAAACAATACCTTTTAAAGGAATGGATTGCATATTCATGCAAATGTAGTTGATGTTTTATTTGATTTGGGAAAATCGAATCAGGGACATACATAAACTGACACTCTTATTTTTTCTCCCCTCCTCTCAGGTGGGCATTGAGTTGGTTCCGAGGGATTTTGATATGGATTCTCCACATCCATTCAGAAAATCAGATGTTGTCAGTCTGGTTCCACTACATAAGGTGAGTACTTGAGATTGATGTGAACAAGCTTTTCTTCATCCTGTCTGAAAACCAGTCAAAATTTGTCCAAACCATATTGATTTGTGCCCTTTTATTTTCAGCAAGCAGCATGCTCCTCTGCAGATGGAAGGCAACTCCTGGAATCATCAAAAACAGCCTTGGACAAGGGAAAACTTGAAGATGCAGTCACCTATGGGACAAAGGTACATGCATTCTGAAATTACACTTCTGATATTCTCTTTGCAAATGCATAGTTGTCATGGCTTCTTTTATAATAATGCTTTTCCCTGTTTTTTCCATGTCAACGAGGTGCTACACTATGTAATCATCTTTTTCTATTGGTATTGTAGTTTATTAGCTGATTCACATCTTTGGTGTTTCCAGGCTCTTGCAAAGCTAGTGGCAGTTTGTGGTCCCTACCATCGAATGACTGCAGGAGCATACAGCCTTCTTGCTGTAGTATTATATCACACTGGAGACTTCAATCAGGTCTATTTATTATCAATTTTTTTCCTGTGTAGCTGGAGATTTTCACCAGCAACACTCAGATTATAGTCACATTGCTAAATTTCTTTCAATAATCTGTGGCAGAATGACTTGTTATATAGTCACAGAATCAACCCAGAAACTTTGCATTCCTTTATTTTAGGGTTTACCTTTTGTGCTGATTTAATATTCTGTTCGCTTTACAGGCCACTATATATCAGCAAAAAGCCTTGGATATTAATGAAAGGGAACTAGGACTTGATCATCCAGACACAATGAAAAGCTATGGGGATCTTGCTGTGTTCTATTACAGACTTCAACATACAGAGCTGGCTCTCAAGTATGCTTTTCATTCTTCGTGCATTAATAATTTTAGGTTTGCATGATACTAAGTAATTTCATGTTTCACATTCATTATATTTTGATCTGGTTCTGTCTTGATGTTGACTGGTTGCCTTGTGGACTACCTGATCGTATTCAATTATCCCTCTTTAGAATTATCAGAATAATGATCGCTCTCATTGTGATTCCACTCCATAAATTTGAAATATCTGTTGCTCTAATAATAATCATATTTAAGCGACATGGTTCCTTCTATTGTTTTTGACAAACAAGGTTCTTATCTATGTTGCTCAAACCTAGATCCTTTCTTTTTTCATTTTGGATTTCTGAAGTGTGATCCAGTCTTATCTGTCTTTTCTAAAGTTTTTTTTTCCCATACTTCTTTTGTGAGTCTTCGGAGATACCCACAGTTAGATTCATATATACCATAATTCATGATAATCTGTTCATGTTTCGTGGTTTAACTTTACCCTAGTTTGAGACTCTTGAGATTAGTACTGTTGTTGATTAGGTATGTAAAGCGTGCTTTGTATCTCTTACATCTCACATGCGGTCCATCACACCCAAACACTGCTGCAACATACATCAATGTGGCTATGATGGAGGAAGGTCTGGGGAATGTGCATGTCGCCCTCAGATATCTTCATAAAGCTCTAAAATGCAACCAAAAGTTACTTGGACCAGACCATATTCAGGTTTTAATTTGCCCTTCTCCTGAAGTTTGTTTATGTTATATTTTTCATAATATGCTCACTATTTTCTAGGTGATGACAGAAAGTAAAATGGTTGGGCAAGCTTGTTATATGCTTAATTGAAGTTAATTATTTAATGCAACACGCATTACCTTCATATTAACTAAGAAGTGTTCTAAACAATCAGATACAATAAACTTTCCATATTGTAATTAATTAACCTTAAGAATTGCCATATCGATTTCTTTCTTCCTCTTTAACTATAAAAATCCTCAAAAGGGGAAACAAAGAATGTTCATAAGCATTGAGCATTTCAGATGGTCGGTAGTCAGTACTCCATCTTTAAGCACTTTGCTGCATCTATTGAAACAATAAATGGCTAATGAAATTTCATTTTTCACTTGCTACATACTATAAATGATCTATTTACTATATCTGGAAAAATTAGCGCATTTAATTCTTTTTGAGAGGTAATCCTTTTTTGTTTCTGGTTAATGATGCCAGACTGCTGCAAGCTACCATGCAATAGCAATTGCACTCTCATTGATGGAAGCATATCCTTTGAGTGTTCAACATGAACAAACAACCTTGCAAATTCTCCGAGCAAAGCTGGGTCCAGATGATTTACGCACTCAGGTCTCTTGCTAAATTCATTAATTAATCAACCCTTCCCATTTCTCTCCTCTTAAGCATTCATGTTACGTCATCTACTTTGAGCTAGAAACACTCATTAGTCTGATAGTACTAGGCACACTTAATGAATTTGAACATCTTGAAAGTATTATATTCATAATTGATAACACATGTGCAATCCTCTGAGCTACTCTCCTGACTTGGTGATCCAAAGGTTGAAGTGAAGATAAGTTTGCAATTAATTAGGTCCCTGAGGATTATTTTGGCTTTCACCATGACATGGAGCCATGAAATGAATGGCTCCAAGTCGATGAGTTCAAGCCTTCAAGGACTACATGAGATCTGTTTTACTTTCTCTCTGTCCCTCTCTCTCTGACATAGAGATTCATTACCAAGTTTTGTACTTTTCAGAAGGGCATGTTTATATATGTGCTTATGACTCCTATCCAGTTGTAATTTTAATTTTTTAATAAAATGCTGCAGGATGCTGCTGCTTGGCTTGAGTATTTTGAATCCAAGGCTTTTGAACAGCAAGAAGCTGTGCGAAATGGTACTAAGAAGCCTGATGCATCAATTGCTAGCAAAGGCCACCTTAGGTAAATTAGCAGAACACTGGACTATTGTTGTTGCTTCATTTAATTATTTTATACAGTTTATTCTTCCACTTCTTTTACTAATCACACCATTTGGATGCTCTGCTATTGGTGTGGTTACTTTTTTATATCGGATCTGCATGAAAAACAATTTATGCTCTTTAAATTTTGCTGGAAATACATACATGAAATTGTAACAAGTTAACTTCAACAAGTACACACAAAGATAAAGGAAAGGGGGAAGATTTAATGCTTGAAGTTTCTTCATGATCTTTGCTACATGCACAAACACCATTTGGATGCTCTGCTATTGGTGTGGTTATTGTTTTTATATGGGACTTGCATGAAAAAAAATTTATGCTCTTTAAATTTTGTTGGAAATACATACATGAAATTGTAATAAGTTAACTTCAACACACACACACACACAAAAATAAAGGAAAAGGGGAAGATTTAATGCTTGAAGTTTCTTCATGATCTTTGCTACATGCACAAACATCACTCAGCAAGGACTGTCCATCTCACATTCAGTAACTTCCCCAAAGATTTTTCTTTGGTCAAGAAGCATGTCAAATACTTGCCCAGAGCATCATATCTATCCTGTTCATATACTATTTTGCTGTTCCTGCACCAGAATACTTTTGAAATGGATGTGCAGAATAATTTGATCTGGTTGGATGCCACTATTGCTTTCTATATGATCATATGCACCACGAACATGCTGTTACATGTGAATGCAATCTACATAACTGGCTTATGATGCAAACTCTTGTTCAAGCTGACATCTTGAAACTAATAGTTTTTACTTTTTTTTTAATATTTGGCAGTGTGTCAGATTTGCTGGACTATATTAATCCAAGTCGTGATGCTAAGGTGAGAGATGTTGTTGCTGGAAAGAGAAAGAGCTATATCACAAAGGTACCTGGATATTCTTGTTTGATTAAAACAACTCTAACCCATCATACAGCCTATGACTCCAGGGATATTCTTGTTTGATTAAAACAACTCTAACCCATCATACAGCCTACGACTCCAGGGAAAAATTACACCAGTTTCATGAATCTTGCACTTAACTGAAAAAGAATAGATAATAGGCCACTCATTTGTGAAGTGAACATCTTAGGGGTTCCCTACTGGATCATTTGGAATACTGTAGAAACAATTCTCTTGCATGAACTGACACTGTCCCTTTCAAAGGCTCAGGAAACTAGTTGTCTTTGTTATAGAGGTACAATGACAAGAAAGCAGAGGCAAGATCTAGAATAATTATGATTTCTCCTTCGAACTTTTCCTTCTCTAATACTGTTAACAGTGAAGGCCTGTCACTTTTCTTGTTGTAATTGAAGTAATGAAAAAAAGATGAAATGAAGATCCACCATGGAGATCAAGTATTTTGCCAAGCTATATTTCAGAATGGTTACTGACTTGGAAAATTACAACGTTTTGTACAGTCACCTCTAATTTTTTCTTTAATACAACATGCCTTTGCAACCTTTTGCTTTTCAGGTAAAGGATAAAACCCAGCCAAATGTCAGTACGGAAAGTTCCGATGAATCTACAAAAGATGCTCTTAAAGATGCTTCAGATGTGAAGATACCAGTGCCTGAAGATGATGCTTCCCAAGAGACCAGCTCTGCCCAAGTTCAACTCCAGACACCTGCTGTGGAAGAGAATGTGGAAAAAAAACCAAGCATCTGGACTGAAGCCTTGCTTGAAACTCATGCTGAAGGAGATGATGGATGGCAACCAGTTCAAAGGCCAAGATCAGCTGGCTTGTATGGGCGACGTCTAAAGCAGCGGTGGGGGATTGTTGGAAAAGTTTATAGTTATCACAAAAAGATTGTGGATGCTAACATGGATTATGCTCCTGTCAAGAATGCTCACCAGAATAGTAAGTATTACCTTTTAAAGAAACGAGCACCATCTCATGGAAGTTATGGAGACCACCAAACCACCAATCTCCCTCCAGGTGCCAAATTTGGGAGGAGAATGGTTAAAGCTGTAACCTACAGGGTCAAGTCTGTTCCTTCATCTTATAAAACTTCTACAACAGAGAATACCAGGATTGGCAGCAAGGCTCTTACTTCATCAGAATCGGCTCGAGTTTCTTCCCCTAATGACATTCGTCCATCAAAGAATTCAATAGCGAGTCTTGGAAAATCTCTTTCATACAAGGAAGTAGCATTGGCACCACCAGGTACCATTGCTAAGTTGCAGGCGTGGTTTCCCCAAACTGATAATTCAGATAACCAGGAAATTGGTGATGGAAAACTTGAAGAGACAAATGAAGCAAAAGCAATTGTTGGTTCAGTAGTAATGGGTGTGGAAGAAAGAAGTGGAGAGAAGGATGAGAATTCTGAATCAGATTACACGGATGATTTGAAGAAGGAAATAGTTGGTGTTCATAAAATGGAAGAACAACACTCAACTCACGTGTTGGAAGAAAATTCCTCCCTGATGGTGTCTCAGAGTGTGCAAGGACATGAATCTGGTGATATTGAGGTTCATGAAATTATACAGAATGGAATGTTGATTGACCAGATGCCAAATTCAATTGATTCCCTTCCAAAGGAACCTCATGAGAAGGATTCATCTAGTGAATTTGATCCACAAGTTGATCTCAACTCCACTTTGCCTGGAGCAGAGGACTTGAAGGACAAACCATTGATTTTGAATTCAGGCGATGCTCAGGGATTACCAAATAAGAAATTGTCTGCTTCTGCAGCTCCTTTCAACCCATCAACATCCATTGGACGTGCTCCACCAGTTGCCATCAACATCCCTCTTCCTTCTGCTCCTGGTGCTGTTCCAGCTGTTGCACCTTGGCCTGTAAACATGACTCTTCACCCTGGACCTGCAACTGTCATACGCCCCATTAATCCAATGTCCTCCCCACACCATCCATACCCATACCCCTCACAACCACCAACCCCAAACATGATACAGCCATTGCCCTTTATGTATCCTCCTTACAGTCAAGCAGTACCAACTAGTACATTTCCTGTTACTAGCAGCGCCTTCCATCCTAATCATTTCTCCTGGCAGTGCAATGCGAGCCCCAATATGTCAGAGTTTATTCCTACCACAGTATGGCCTGGCTGCCTTGCAGTGGAGTTATCTGTCCTGCCACCTGTTGTTGAGCCAATTGCTGATCCTCTATTGGAGCCTAAAGCACAATTTGAAAATTCTGAAAGCCCAAGTCCACCTCCAATTCTGTCAGTGGTCATTGACAACATAGGAGAAGCAAACGAAGAAGCAAACCTTCAAGCATCAGACATAAATGACAATGTGAAGGAATTGACTGGGGCTGGGTTGGAAAATATAAAGGAAAATGGCCATTCAAATCCATCCTTCCTTCAAGCATCAGACAGAAATGACAATGTGAAGGAATTGACTGGGGCTGGGTTGGAAAATATAAAGGAAAATGGTCATTCAAATCCATCCAAAGCTGAAATTTATAGGAATGATTCGAGTCAGGAAAAAGGCTCACAAGAAAATGTCACTAGCAGTATTGACCAGCAGATTAATGAGGAGAAAACCTTCAGCATTTTGTTAAGGGGAAAGAGAAACCGGAAGCAGACTCTGAGAATGCCAATGAGCTTGCTTAGTCGACCATATGGCTCACAGTCTTTTAAAGTTATATATAACAGAGTGGTAAGAGGCAGTGAATCTCCCAAATCTACAAGCTTTGCTGCAGGTGAAGGTTGTACAACTAGTGCTACATGATCCTAGGTTCTGCTGTTCTTTCCAATCAAGCGATTCCATATAAGCAGGATTGTGTGGAGAAAACTGGAAGATAATATCTTTATTGGATCATATGCGTGAGGGGCACAAGTATCTTGAGTATATTCTGGCTTTCATGGTCACAGCACCTTCTGCAAATTTAAAGGTTTGTTCTCTATAATCAAAGCCAATGTAATTTTTGTTTTCTTGACTAACAAAAACAGGTAACTTATCTGTTGAACCTGAGGAAATTTCCATTTCATGAACTGCTTCTTTGATCTTCTATTTTCTTATGTAAATACATATTTGTAAACACTGCTCTCTGCAGTATCTTTCTAGACCTCCATATCACAACCATAGGGCAATATGCAGGCTGAACTTTCTCTTAGTCTATGGATAGAATTTGGTGTAAGTGTATGCAAGATTTATTTGTGACTAGTATATTTATGTTCTGATAAATTTGCAGTTCTCCATTTGACTTGGTTTGTGCCTGTGCAATTGGATAGTGGATACACAGTAACAGATGCTTCCATTTTGTTGCTCCAGGTATTTCTGTCTCTCTTTCTATCTCTTCTTGTTAATTCCAGAAACGGTACCATTTTAGCATAATAAACGGGCCCGGTCAAAAGAGAGAAACTGTCATTTTTAATGAGTTGCTGCCTTGTGATGGATTCTTCTTAAAATGTACCATAATTGATTCCTTTGAATAACCATCAAGAGATGTCTGGGTAGTGGATATATAACAGAACTTGGACGCCCAAAGGTTTTTTCTTCCATGACTTGAAGTTGCCATGATTTCGGTAAAAAATAATTCATTTCCTGCAAGTCACATAAACAAAAGCACCGACTTACCGGAACAAAAAAAGTGAAGTCACCCATAACTTGAAATTACCGACTTACCGGAACAAAAAAAGTGAAGTCACCCATAACTTGAAATTACTTGCTGATGCTCAAGTGACATCAAGTTGGAGATTAGCAGGCAAAAGAGGTTGAAAGGTTCTAGTCTGCTATATAGAGCCACATTTTTTGGGCCTTATTCTGGGTGTTGCTTGATGTGCAGGTTTACAGTAGGAAGTCTACCATTTGAATCTTCAGCACATGTTTCGTCAAGTTGAAAATCTTGGCTGAAAATGCAGGTAGAAAATTTTGATAACTTGGATCACAGCATCTGCATACATCCAGTCCTTTTGGTTTCCCATATCTTTGACCTTGAAAAATTAATTTGATTGAATTGTAAATAAGGGGAACTTTTCCACTGAATTAATTATAGCTTTGACATTTGGTTCAAGTGCCGGTGCATAATTTCCTGTTATCTGAAAAATGCTTTACTGTCACTAAAACTAAAATATTTGGAACCTGTGAAATTCCCCGGCATCTCTCTTGCCAAAGGGCAGGCGAATTGTTTGTATTGTTAAAAGAGTGAAATAAATTCAACTTCAGCCAGAAGAGAAGAAAAGAGAAATTCAACTTCACTCTTTGAAAAAAAATATTCCAACCAAGAACGAGATGTAACTCTTTTGTTAATTCTTTTCGTGCCATTTCAATAAACATATTAAAAAAATATCTTTGCATTATCCTTGCCAAACACAATAGAATAAAAGACAACCCACAAATTCTAAATAGCTACACAGCATGCCAATTTCCTCACAAAAACGAAATCTTCCAACATACATATAACTTCAACTACTTCAATTTGTACAGAAAAGCTGACGGTCTCTCCAGCTTGGCAGACGCAATTATCCAGCCACAAACCGTATCCTTAGCATCCAGCCACCACACTGGGCACACAAGGAACAGCTTGTAAAATAGATTCAACACTCAGGTTCTGACTAGGTCCAAGATTGAACCAGAATGCAGCTGAACATGGCTTTCTGGCCTTGTCAAAAAAGATAATTGGTGCATGTCTGAGTACTTCTACCATTACTTTCAGATGCAAAATCTTTCATCAACCAGTTACCCTGTTTCACCAAATTACTCTTGAAATTTCTAGTAATATGGCCAAGGACGTAGACATAATACGCGTGTAAAGTTTTAAGGAAGCAGAGACTCAATTGAAAGAAAGGAAAATGCAGATTCTTTTAAAATGGTACCTGAAAACTGTGTACTAAATTGGATTCATTTGGAAGGTTTCAGGTGGAGTAGTCTTCTCTGATCTCCTCAACCATGTCAACGTTTCGAGAATAATAACTGTGACTAGAATCATAGTAATTAGAAACCCAAAGCCTATCTTCCATGACGTCCCTGCAGCTCCTAGATGGATTCCCCACACTATATTGAAGACTCCAAAGAAGAGGGCAATCCTTCCAAACCAGTGGTGGTACCAATTCCAGTACTTGCGGATCTTGGCATCTTTCTTAGGCCTTAAAAAGAACGCCAATATCTGAATCCCAGTTTGGAGCATTTATCAGAATGCATTTCATATGATCAACATGTGATTATGAAAAGCCCCTGTGCATAAAATCAGATGAGGACATACCTGAAGAATACTAAGAGTGAGAGCAAAGATGCCTATGCCTCTGTGTGATGGTACATTGGCATCAATCTTGCTATAGAGTTGCTGTCCAAGAACCACATTGGCAAGCCCCAAGAGAAATCCCAAAAACTGAATACCAGCATGTAGATAATACCAGAGTGGTTCTTTATGCTTCAAATACCTTGCAACAATTGCCCCACTAGGAAGGAATAGACCCCATGCCAAGGTTCCTAATACCCCGTGATTCTTCTTCATCTGCCCAGGATTTATATGTGCTCTAGACGCAGAACCTGTGGGAAGAGAAATCGAGACCAAATATGAGTCAGAGCAATTTTTGTGAGAGACCTACAAGAAAAATCATATGCTAAAAAAACAAAAAAAAGGAAGCCCAGCTCGGTGGAGATCAAACAAACCTGCAGTGAAGTCGAAAAGAATAGCGGTCTTGTCATCGTGCGCGGATAGGCGGTAGTGATTTGGATACCTGGTTCCGAAAGCCAATATGATTGGCTGGGAAGCGAGAGGTTTTTCAAACTTGGCTTGAAATGCCAAGTAAATCATAGCCCCATTAATCACAACAGCAGGTGGAACCTTTGTGAGGTCCAATTCACCTGCATCCTCTATGACCTGTGATGGCCTAGTACCTTGCAAGTAATACTCTTTGATTCTCGCCTGACCTTTCCTATTGAACCAGCCCACCATAGCACTGGATCCAACCATCCTTCCATCCTTCGAAAACCCCATTGCCACCCATCCGATTGTGTATACAGCAGATAATATAAAAGTCACCACATTATCTTCTTTCTTGTGATACTGCAGGCACAACATGATGATATTAGAGCATGCCCATGAGCAGAAACAAATGAGATCAAAGAAAAATGAATCGTCAGATTGGACTTACCCTCAACAGAAAAGTATTCCAAACTGGTTTGCAGACCATATTTGATATGTTACTATATGGTGGAGGAAGAAAACTACTCATATCGGTTTTGCAAAGCTCGGATCTTTCCTGATCCATAGCAACACCACTAGGGGCAGCATAAGCACCACCACTAAGAGTGCTATTGTCACCAATCTGATCTTCTTCTGTGACTGCAAAATCATAACCATCATCTTTGTTAGACTCATTTGACTTATCATCAGCAGCCACGAAGATCCTGAGTCTCGAGACAAAAAACAAGAAGCTTAATAAAACAAACACAAGCCTCGATTTTTGAAATCTTGAATTTGCCATGGAGATCGAAGGCTCGTAACAGGAAGCAGCCAAGGATGACAAGAACAAGAAGAAAGAATATTGCGAACGTGAAAGTGAAGGCAGTGGTCAGGTGGCGAGTAGTTGTTGAGAGGAAACAGTTTCTTGAAAATGAAGGGAAAATTATGGTTAGGTGATGGCGGGTAATCATCATTCCCGCCAGTTCTTGCAATCTCACCACCCAACGACAACATTCTTATCTCTCTCAATTTTGTTTTCAAATCACCGTTAAGATTAAGAAGATGTTACAAAGTAACATTGCTTAGAAAGCTGGAATTGGAAGTAAACTTGTTTTCACCACTGTTTTTTTTTTTTATATATATATATAAAAATATCTGTCATATATTTTTTTCTTAATCTAAAAATAACATTGATGTGGAGATGTCTATATATCTAGCTATCCTGAATCATACTCGTAAACCGGTTTCTTGGAATCCTATTTGAGGAAAGTTAATTAGGTTACACATCCCCTGCTATTATTATTAGAGAAAAAAAAATGTATGAAAAAGAAAAATTGTATTCCATTGGGATTTTTTTTCTTTCTGTTTTTTTACTTGTTATTTCGTTTGAAAATATATTAAAATAATATATTTTTTATTTATTAAAATTTATTTTTAGTATCAACATATTAAAACGATCTATAAATGATTTTTTATTATTTAAAACTAAAACTAAATTCAATTTTTTTTAATAATTTGATTGCATCAAAATAACAAACAATCAATATGTGATATTCCAAATCCTTATTATTAATTAATGGAATCGAAATGATCTTTGGATTGGTTAAAAAATCCCTCCAATTAGCTAGAATCCCTTGCTTGAACAAAGCTATAATAGATCTTGTGGAATTATATTGAATAATTGATGATATATTCCGCTTTGCTAAAAACCCGATACTTGTTTACCATCCACACATTGTCTGACCAAATCAAGTGAAAGTAGCAAGCTGTTGAAGGGCCTAGGTGATAGATAAAGGTGACGAACTTTAATTAGTGAGATCGAGACTTGTTTTGCATTAAAAGATACCAAGCAGGTTTAGTTTTGACAAACCAACGGAAAAAAAGAAGCGCTGGCCAATAATAATGCGTTTGTTGCTAGGTGAGGGG
Organism: Populus nigra; assembly: GCF_951802175.1. NCBI lineage: Eukaryota > Viridiplantae > Streptophyta > Magnoliopsida > Malpighiales > Salicaceae > Populus > Populus nigra. The sequence goes on along the minus strand of NC_084853.1, from coordinate 42,536,903 downwards.
GTATTGAGCAGTCATTGTCTTGGGCAGTCAGATGTTGACATATTTTCTATGAAACATCTGAGCGAATTGTTTGTATTAACTATTAAGCAAGATCCATGCCTCACAGAGTCTTGATCATTAAGCTTGAGGAGCCAACAAAAAGGTGCCAGTTGGACATACATTATAATTAAGCCAGGAGCTAAGTAATCACAAATGCCTTTCTTCATCATTATAACATTAGTTACACAACGATTTTCTCACAGAAAACATCCATATGCCCTAAATTTGCACCAGGAGAGGGCTACATAGCTGCAAACCTGACTTGTATCAAAGTTGGTCTATTTACTTGGGAATTTAAACCAGAAAGAGGCGACAAATGTGACAGACTCTTACCCAGCCACTTTCTACTAAGCCTCAGGTTGATCCACCGACAGATTATACCATTCAGAATGAACTAGCCTACATACTTGTAGCTGAATTAGATTAGAGCACTTCTGTTCCTGCTAGACAACAGCACATTTCTCCTATTGGTCACTAGAATCACCAGGGGGTTCAAGAGCTTTTGAAGAATTGTCGTTGTCGACCACGGTTCAATGGGGTGAGAATGATTCCTGATCATGACTCTTGACATCGGTTGCGTTACAAACTCCCCATACTGAGACCTCATATTCTCTGGATGCGACAAGAGGCATGGGAGAACAATGTTGAGTGCCTCTGCTGAGAAAGGCCTATATGAAGTTAGGCACCCTGTAGATATGTTCCTCGCCACTCTTCTCATCAACTTTGACAATCCAATTGCTGCTGATAGTTTTCTTCATTGCATTCTCCCTTATTTTGGGTGGAGAAGAGGATTCTCTACTACCCCAATCTCTCTTCTCGATATCATTGGACTTTCCGATCATGGTAACCTCCATGCCTTTCCCTATGGGATGCTTCATAGACCTTACTACAACCTCATCGTTAAGACACCTAACATGGCCTCCCAACCCTTTCTTTTCACCCACCAGGTTATTCGCCACCACCACTGATCTTCTTGGATTCACATCTATCAACTTCAGCAACCCTGTGTATTCATCATTTTTACAATCAACAAGAGAGAAATCAATTTTTTCGTAATTTGGCAATAGCTTGGAGGGGTCGCCCGTTTTGAAATCTACAATGTCCTTTAACCCCGAATCTTTGATCACTTTCTTTGATTCAGCAGGGACAGGCTCTGGAAGAATGCACACAAGCCTGCCTCCAGTTTGTCGGGCAGCGGCTGCTAAGGCTACAGTGGATGGTGAGACACCACATGCCACCTCCACAATAAGTTTTGCTTTCATTCCTGCTGCTAAGGCTGATATGAATTCATTGCTTCCTGGTTCTTTTGTCATCCACGAATCATATCGCCTCTTGTGATTGCCACACTGTAAGTAAAAACAACACCGTGGTTAGCTACCATCCATGGAGGTCATGCATAATTGTAGCTGTGTCTTAGTGCATATACACCAGGAGGACAAACCAAAAAATGATCAAAACAAACCATCAAGATATACTTCGGTGATTAATTTTGGTCCCATCTTGATGCAACACAATGAACTAAAAAAATTAAATCAGCGAAGAAAAAAACTTTTAGAGAAAAAAGCTAAGAATTAAAAGAATAAAAAAAATAAAAGTTAAAAATTATGCAAATTTTTAATTTTTATTTAATTCATCAAAAAATTACCTCTTAAATTGAAAGAAAAATATAGAAATGGTGTAACTCTAAAGCATCTCATTGGACTTAACTCATTTATTAAAACTGTTTAATATAAATAACTCCAATAAATAAAATAAAATAATAAAATAAATTCAAATGGACTCGATCTCTCAATTAAAAAGTGACAACTTAAACTGTTTTACATCGTTTCCATCCATATAGTTGTGTATGGTATAAATATGATATCCCCACAACATCTTCTTGTCATTAACATTAGAAACACAAAATAATCAATATTTGCATCGGATAGCAATCTTTCAGGTTAATCCAAGAGGGGGGAAATTACCATTTCTCCTGTTGATTAACATAATAAAACTTCATCCCCCTTCTTGTCATTAACATTAGGAACATAAATTAGTCAATATATGCAACGATAACAATCTTTCAGGTTAATCCAAGAGGGGGGAAATTGTTAATCTACGTAATAACCACATGAAATGGTATTTTGAAGAGAAAGAAGCTATTTCTACGCTTTCTTGATCCATTAGAATATCTTTTCAGCAATGATTATATTAACATCAAGAGCCCCAGTAATTTCCAATTTCTATTGCGCCCTTAAGATGTCATTTTCATCAAGGAGCCAAAAATACACAATGAAGGCATAAAACAGGGCTCATGGATAAAAAAAAAGAAACAGGAAATTGATTCAATGCCAAGGTGTTCTATCCCCCCTGTTTTACAATTCAAATCTCATCATGAATTATCGTGTACAAAAAAAATAAGAACAAGAAATATCAACAAAATGTGAAAAGAAGAAGCTTTTCATTACCAGTTTGAGGGTATCAAGATAAGCTTCCGTAGCAGAAGTTGCAGACCATTCCATGAGGACAGTTTCCTTGATTAAAAAGTGCTCAGAATCTTTCAAAAGAGAGAAAAAAAAATGTTGTAAGCTAACAAACAACCAAATGCTGGAAGATTTAAGATAGAAGCAATGAAAAATGCAGTTAGCGGTCTTTGTAATTTATGTTTCACCTTCGTCTTTTCCCTTTCCTGTTCCTTCTTGGGAGGCAAAGAACAAGTTGTTTATCTCAACTTTAAAATAATGCAAGTGATTGTAGGTTATGATGACCGAGTCTCGTATTTCAATACAGGGTAAATACCGTGGCCGATTATTTTGGAAAATACCCCCTGTTTTTAGAAATAACCCATCTTATCAAAAAAAAATTTCTCTCATCTTTACGGTTAACGTTCGGCAAGCAAAGTCTTTGCATTCCAACAGACTAAAAAAGAAAACAAGAAGAAGACAAGGCTGGAGTTGCAGAGTGTCATGGTGCTAGCTAAACTAGATAAACCTTAAGAAAGTCTTCCCGTACATCTTCCCTAAAAACCTGGAGTTGAAGACCAGGTTTTATTGTTTTTGGTTTTACAGTCAGGTTAGTGATTCACGCATGGAAAATCAAGAGTCAAGACTTAATCCACCATTCTGGTCTAGTCTAAGACATGCTATCCACATCAGGATTAGGAGTAACAGGATTTTGCTTACATGTCAGCCACCACACTATAAACGTTTTTGGGAGATGCAATCATTGCCGAGACAGAGTAATTTGAATCCAACAACAGCTAATTTGAGAAAGACAGGAGAAGTCCTTACTCTTATTCTAGCACACACACTTGTTCAGACAGTACAGTATATATACAAATAAGGGAAGTGATTTTGTAATCAGGAATCTCAGCACACGGTCGGGCTTTAATGTTATCCTTGATGAGACCCGTAGATGCTACAGCATCTTTGATGAGTTTGAGTGATTCAACAATATCATCACATAACTGGTGAGGATCAGGAATGGTCCCTTCATCAACTGATAGAACAATGGCCATCTTATTCACATAGCTTTGGAAGTTGATCATCAACGCCAGCAACACGTGCCATTAACCATCAGCTTCTAATTATATATGTAATTCATTATACTTACTAATCCATGTGATGGTTATGGCATTTCGAATCATAACCTTTGATTGATATTATGAAAAAAGTTAATAATCTTTCTGACACAAAATTTTCTCAAAAATGCTCACTTGAGGCTGATTAAAAGAACTTGGAGCTAGGTAAGCTATTGGATGTCCATGAAACCCAATGTCCTCGAGGGGTCCTACTAGATTCGAGAAGCACATTGTTATGTGACTGATAATTCTGTGGCATAAAGCACTTGCTGTCTGTAAATCAAACATTAAAATCAACTTAGACCGATTACAATTGTTTAATCACATGCTTCATATAAACTAAAAATACGATGGTGTGCATATATACAGTCAGTATATATATACCATGATGCCTAAAAGCTTGGAAACTAGTTCAGCAGAGAAAAAGGTGCACATGGCTTCAAAAGAACACTTCTTTTGATTGCTAGTTGCCTTGGCTTCCCGAACATAATCTAATGAGTCATCTCGGATTGCAATGGTAAGGGGGAGTAGCACATAACCAATCCAGTTGCCCCACTTTGCTTCGGTGTTCTTCTCCATCATATCAGCAAAAGCCTGAACGAGAACTTGATCACTTAATTAAGGAAATCGCTTTACTATTTATTATAAACAAATGTTATTATATCTGTAGAAAAGAAATGGTATCAGCCTGAATCCCTGAAGCTGGTCTTACGTTGGCCAGCGGTGTTGATCTAAGCCTAATATTCTTTGGAAGATTATTTTTCGTCTCCAACGTCGCTTCGTAATCATTCTCATTGCTCCAACCTGCAAGATGCTCTAATTTTATTAGGCTAATTAATTTCAAGTCGAGCTGAATGGATATGGAAATTTATTTACCATGTCTTCTATTTAGATACCGCGACAATCCAGCCTGTGCGACTCCTAGAGCAAGCAACATCGTTTATGGTCTGCAAAGATCAAAAGCAGTAATAAAAATGATCAAATATAAGAATGAAAACAAAGCTGCTAGAAATAATTAACTCACAGTGCTCATTGCATTCTTTATCAACTTTATATCATCCAAACTAACAGCTCGCCAAACAAAGCGTCTAGGAGTAAACTCAACACCTGGAGGACCTCTTAGAGGGGTATCTATGTCGTTCAAAAACAATGCTGTTGCCAAAAACATTAAACCATTAACCACAGTGTTCCAAAACATCTGTAAACCCCAAAAAACTGCCATAACACTTCTCCAAAACCATCCAAATTTATTCTCATTTTGCTTCTTTTTCTTTCCAGGAATAGTAGGCAAAGCGCTAGATCTGAAATTTGTCGAGTACAAGCCAATAGAGGAGACATTAGAGAAGTGCCATCCCCGAGAGAGTGGTGAATCCTGAAAACTCCAACCGCTTCAGGAGATGAAGGTCCCAGAGAGGCTGTGATTGTCAATGGTGGTTTTGGTGAGATTGGAGATGTAGTCTTCTATGAACTCTTTTGGTGAGTCCATGTTTTGGTTTAGCTCAGGATCAATAACATGCTTGTCTTAACCAACCTTTGTTCGAACCCATTTCATTTTCTTGTTATTTTCTCATCCACAACCTGCCATTTCTTAGTTTGGTTGATTATAAATTATAATTCCTTTCATCACAGGGATCAATCTGATTACAAATACTTTTACATTTTCTATAAAAAAATCCTAGAGACCTAACAGGTAATTAGAACAATAAATTTATATTTCTGAGGAGAGAAAACAAAATGCAATTTCTGAAAAACAAAATTGGAGAATATAATATTGTGACTGACAGAACTGTTGGTTAATTTTTTTTTTCAGATGAAAAAAAGGCAAAGAAGATATAATCTCTAGTTATTTCCAGCAAACTAGAGAAGCGAGGTGCTTAAGCAAAGTATAAGGCAAGTATTGGCTTTAATATTGATATCTGGATCAATTCGGGTCTTGCACCCCATGATTGCAATGATGTAGACATTGAGCTTTGGTTCACGGAACAAACGTGCTGCTGGACTTAATGGCTCTTCTTCTTGAGCTATTTCTTCCTCACCATTACCTGCAGCTCTCGTGGTATCGATAGGTTGAAGAGAAGCTGGTTTTCTCCATCTTCCTGACGAGTCTTCATCAAATTAAAGCTCTTTGTCAAAGCTAGCACAAGTTTTAGCTGATGGGGAAGGTTTTGTACAACATTGCTCCATCTTCAGAAGGCGTACTTGTAAACTCTTTTGGCCACAGTTTCATACTAATTGTTACTAGTATCATACATAAATGATTTAGGGCATTCCTTCGCCATAAAATAGCAATGATGTTATGTGTTGTTTCACAGGTGTTAGTGCATGTATACTGACAACTTTCTTTGTCTGCAAGAAGGAAGGGAGCAACTTTGGAATTAAATTCATGCTACATCGGTATAACTGTACGATTTTGTGATATTGTCATGTGAGGTGTGTCAGTGTGTGCATGGATTGGGAGGCAGAATTTATTGTACAATGTTAGTGGTCAAAGGATACAGGTGGCTTCGTCTCATCATCACCACCTGGCATCATCGTCTTGTATTATATTTTAAATCCTAGTTTCGATTCGTATTCATCGGCATTGTTGGACTGCTGATCAAATCGACCACAAGATTCGGCATTGAGATCCATGGACTCCCGCACCCTACTCCACCGATGGGAATTAGGAAAATTTGGAGATTGGTTCAACCAGCCTTGTGATCCGGTGGCATCTCTGTTGTTTCTTAGTTGATATAATATTAATTAACAACCAGAAAAGAATGGGGATGTAGCTCATATGGTAGAGCGCTCGCTTCGCATGCGAGAGGCACGGGGTTCGATTCCCCGCATCTCCATCTCCATTTGATTTTTATGTTTTTTTACCTATTTTCTCTCTATTTCCCCCTCCCTGGCTAATAACTACAGGCCAAGTGAAAAGAAGTGCTCGCAGAAGAAACAAAACAAAAGTGGACTTTCAGTATTCAACATATCCATGCAGATGCTAAAGTTGTAGTTACGTGGGTACTGTTTCAAACCGGCACTCCTCTCCGATAATAATGGCTATGAGCATTTGATTAGTTGACATGCAAAATTTCATGCCCCTGCACAGAGATCTCTATATCTATGTCGGAGACTTTGAGATAGATTACCATCTTCACTGTAGCCGATCATGTACGTGTACAAACAAAAAAGCCAACCCATCACCCAGAACTGATACCAGTTGCCATAGATAGAAAAAAAAGAAGGAACTATAAGAAGGAAAAGGTTGGCTACTGGCTAAGAAGCCGGCCGATGCATAAAGCCATCTGCTCTTCCCTATCAACGTACTAGGAATTAGTATTCATGAATCACAGAATCAGCAATCTATTTCTGCTTGGGCACTTCTGTACAACTCCAATCTCCTCTTCGCAAGAAAGGTACAGCGCTGCATCACTGCAGGATCCTCATCCAGCAATTTATCCGAATGAAGAAAAGGAGAGTAATTAGCACCATTCAGCTAACTTCTCTGTCTCTGGTATTGATAAAATAGGAAAAGGGATTGGAATCCTTACACCCCAATTCTGCAAAGAAATGGCTTCAAACACTTGACAATAGACAACAGACTTTGGGATGGAGCTCCTCAAACTTGCACAAACCATGTTGACATTGGCCAAGACATTGCTATAGGGAGCTTGTTTCTATCATGAGTCGTGTTAATGTTGCATTTTGGATACCAAAATAAACCATAATTTTACCTAATTCAATTAGATTCTTGGAATAGTTTAAAATAGGATTTATAGAGTGCATTATTATGAGTGTCTTAAGGAGTGAAATATTGTGAGCTAGATGGAATTCCACCTTGTTTTTTGTGTCTAAGGTGCAACATTCGTAAGAAACATGACAAACATGAGCTTCTCTTCTTAACGGCTTTGTTGTGGATACTTTCAGGGCAGCATTGCTTGAATTGAAAGTAGAGGAATGTAATCAAACGTCTTATCTTAGTTGGGGGACCTATTTGAGGTCATCCTTAAATTAGATTTATTTACCTTTTGTCACAAGCCACGCACTCTGTGTTACTGTTATGCAAAATGCAAACTCTTACTCAGCCTCTCATTCCCTCTCTAGAGTCTAGGCCTTGCTCTCCTGAAATGCAGACTGAACTCAACAACCGAGTCATAGAACGATAGGATACTTCCTCTCATGGACTCTTAATTGCTTAACACTTAACAAACCCATCTTTAACTATTTCTCCTTCACTCCCACAAACCCAACAACCAAACTCCTGTATCCTAACCTCTTCTCATTTTTCAAGTTGACTCATTTAACCAAACTCAAAACCTCTCCAGTTTGTTTCTCTTATAAAAACCCTTCAGATCATCACCAAAACCCAAAACAAGAAACGGTAGTAATAGAAGTTTCTTGTACTCATTAAAGCCAAAATTGAAACACAACAGAATGGGCTTCACAGCTGCAGGCATACAGTGATGAATCAGAAAAGGCAATGAGTGAATACAATGGGAATTATATTCTGAATGGAGCGTTTGGGTTGGCTTTATTGAATATCACATCGAATGAGGAAGTAATGATTAGTCCTTTTGTGGCAACAGTATCTGCAAACCCAATTTTCATATCGGGTATGTTTGCTTTGTTGAAAAGTACTGTATGAGTTTTGATGGTAAAAGAAATTAGTGTTTTTGAAGCTTAGTGCTCTATTGTTCCATTGCTTTTGTTGTTGATTCTTTGTTGAGAATGATTGTTTATGCAGGTGAAATTTGACATTTTTTTATGCATGGTATTCTATTGTTGCATAGCTTTAGTTGTAATAATTGTGGTTCTTGTTTCCCAAACATTGGCTGGGACTGAATAGTTGCTTGTTTTCTGTGCTGCTCCTAAATTGGATCCTTCATTTGGCTTAAAGCTCTGTCGGAAGCTTAATGAGTTTGATTTTCTGTGTCGCTTCCCCCCATGATCAATTGGTATCATGAATGGCTTGATTCGCTCGAGGGAAATGGGTAAATTTCAGGATCCAGTAAGACTAGCGGGTCCTTTCACGTTTTGGTCTTGTCTTTCACGTTTATGGAACTAAATTTCAGGATCCAATAAGACTAGCGGGTCCTTTTAAACCCATTTTTTCTTGCTCATTTATCGCAAAGGACGTCGCATATGTGGATTTCCATGAAGTTTCTACTTCAATCCTTTCTGCCTTTAACATTTTTCTTTATTGAAGAATGATTTGGTCTTGTCTTTCACGTTTATGGAACTAACTCGTACATTTCCTTCCCTAACGTAGGTTCTTAACATGATCTTTGAGGACCTGTTTCAAGGTCATTTTATCAGTCAAGGAAAGCTCGAGGAACTTCTTGGACATACCCCTCACAAGTTCTTGCTGGAGCTTCGCTTCGCATTTTGGCGTGTGTTTGTTGCCGAGGCTGCTTTATTGTAACCTAAAATCAGATTCTGCAGGCAGTTTTGATTAGCTCTGTGTCGATGATACAACAATTCTCATGTTTAACTGCCTTGAACCATCCATTAATGACCTGTTGAGTTCATGTATCTGATTGTTCTCCAGTAGCCTGACCTGACAGGTCAGTCACTCGACCGCTTAGTCATTGGATGCGCCTCGTGATATGCTTGCTCCGAGTCCGATAATTGAATAACCACGGGCCTTGCTTTATTTTGGGCCAACCCCCATTTTGTTGTCATCCGAGACCAAGTTACCTTGACTTTGGATTCATTATTCAATTTGTATGCTGCCGGGTCAGCCTTGCTTTCGTTCTAATCCTCTAAAAAAAAACAGTCAAAATGTTAGAAAGTGAAAAATCTAATGTATATTATACGGAAAAAAATTCAAATATTTAGTAGAAGATATATCAGATTCTATATTTTTTATAAGAAAAATATTAAAATAATGATATATTAGATTAACTTAAGTTAATCATGATTAATTATAAAACTTGTGATCTAGTACATGAGATCATGATAGCCTCGTGGAATATAAATAGAAAAAAAGAATTAGAAAGCCTAATTCTATTAAACCATCCAAAAAAAATGACTCAAGTACATCTAGATTGGTAGTCCGTGTTACGTTGCGACTCGGATCAAATTCTTTTTAAATTAAAAAAAAATACTCACGCAACAATAGTGTTTTTAAAGAAGCAATAAAAATCCAATGCCCAAGTCATTGACATGACTAAATTTAATAAACCAAGTTTAATGTAATAATATGATATAAAAAAGCAACTTAATTCAAAATATTTTTTAAAAAATATATATTTAACAAAAAAAATGACAAATAAAAATACTCAAGATAACTTAGGTCATTTTAAAAATTAGTGAAAAAATTCTATAGAAATCAAATAAAAATATACAGCTCAATCTCCAATTAAATTAAATGATGAAGGATGAAATTGAAAAAACATGAGCTTAAAAAAATAATCAAGTAATCCAGACGAATTTTCTAAACCTGAGTTAATCTTTTAAATTCGCAACCCGTGAAATCTTAGACCCGAGCTCAATTAAGAAGTTCAAATCCTAAACAGTTAAATGTTAAGTAATAAAATTAAAAAAAAATACCAAAGTAAAAAAATTAACAATCAAAATAATAAGAGTAAAATATGATATGAAAAAACATGTATGGTGAAATTGTAAAAAAAATAAAAATCATCTCAAATAAATAAAATAGCAAATAAAAGAATAAAGATCAAATTTAATATATAAAAAAACTGAAGGAGAATGCAATTGAAAAAAATAAAAATTATGAATTAGTCAAAATAAAAAAAATAGCAATTAAAAGAATATGAAACAAATCTGAATGAAAAGAAAATTAAAGGGATGTTGTGAAAATTTTGAAGGTCAAGCATGGAATTCAAGAAGAGAAGATAAAAAAAGAAGAAAAAAAATCAATCGGCATCAAACCAAAAGAAATTAAGTTGCACATGCCGCCCATTGATGGAGATCTTGTCATGACATATGGAGAAACACTAAGATGATCTTTTTTTGTCATCTAAATACAATAAGATGACTTACTTGCTAACAGACATTGTAATTAATTTTTTTTATGTGTTAAAATATCAAATCATCCCTTTCCCTGCTTGATAATAACAAAAAAGTCAAGATGAAAGTCCGAGAGAGCCCCTTGTGTCAAGTTAAAGAATTTTTATTTTTAAAGGTAATTTAATCACATAAAAAATAAAAATCTAAAAATGCATTTTGAAGCTATTTGATTGGGTTTTTTTAAGAGAAATAATATCATTTTGCATATAAAAAAAATAAAAAGATGCCTATTTATTTTCATAATAACTAATAGACCATATAACATGTGAAAATACTATTTCATTGTTACACTGTTCAAACGAATAATGTTTCTCTACTGCGCTTTTTGCACAGGAATTGCTTTTCGTTAATTTCCTGCCTGGTCGTAATACAAGTGCTGTCTTGTGTAAACGTGCATTTCCAAAACAAACACTCCGAGGCTCAGACCTCACTCTCTACTTTTCAAGTCTCTGTCTCCCTAAAAAATAAAATGAAAGGGATCTTTCCAGGAAAGAGGACAAATTCCTAATGCCAGAAAATCCAGTGGCGGCAGATTCTTGAGAGAGCAGCAAAATTTGTTGTCGAATTCCTACATTTGAAAGTCCTCAAGGTTTACCTGTGACGTTTCTCCACGTCCGTGAATGGAGTGGTCCTGGCAGTAATCTTTGACCATACATGTGTTCAAATCTTATTCGTCAATCTGCCTCTGTCTCTGTCTCTGTCTCTGTTTCCGTAACGCTAGTAAAAGTCAGATAGAAGACGCGTGTCTCTAGAAGATGTTTTAAGAAATATAGTCATACAAACTCTATACGTGTCCACTAAAGAACATGTCTATGTACGTGTCCCGCTAAGCGCATTAGGGATTTTCTTATTGGAGAATGTTTTTTTTAAAAAAAATAAAAGTATAGGAGTTAGTAATTGTTAAATAAAAAAAAGTCCTCGGCAACTTTAACTAATAGGAGGGCAAGTAAAAACTCATCAAAATCAAAATGCAATAGATACTTTTTAAATAATAAATTTTCATGTTAAAATATATATTAATAATATTTTTTTTATTTTTTAATTTTTTTTATATCAACACATCAAAACAATTCAAAACATAAAAATCATATTAAATTTTAATAAAAAAAATTAAATTTTTTTTCAAGAAAACAGTTTGCACGACATTCCCAATCGGTTTCAATATAGTATCTTTATTTTTTTAAGTGATTTTTAATTGAAAATATATTAAATAATATTTTTAACTTTTTTAAAATTTTAATATATTAAAATTATTAAAAAATATTTTAAAGTATTAATTTAATAATTTTTTAAATAAAAAATACTTTAAAAAACATAAACTAATATTAACTAACATATCTATAATATGAAAAATTGGCTCGAGTTTAACTTTGAATAAGATATATGCCTTAAATTTGATCTTAATGCTTTGTTTGAAATCAAACTATTTGAATTTGAATTTTGGTAAAATGAATTTGATATTTTTGTTGAATATATTAATTTGGCTGGCTTAAAAATTAACTTGAAAGAGATTTAACTTTGTTGTAAAAAAATACTTTAATAATATCTTCACCATCAGTATAAATTAAAATATTCAATGATTAAAGTAATATTTGTTTTTGTAGTCCAACTATATTTAAAAAAAAAATTTAATTTTTAAAAAATATTTTAAAATCATTTTGATATGTTAGTATTAAAAATAAATTTTTTAAAATAAAAAATTACTATTTTAATATATATTTTTAAATAACAAACTTTTAAAAACAATATTTATCATATCACAATACCTAAAAAATCTTGAAAACTTGGGTCATGGGTGTGTGTTTTTTAAACCTGGAGAGCACTCCACAGTAAGAACGACAAGTGAACAACAGCTCGAGCTCCACCTCCACTAGACTGGTAGCTAGTAGGTATAGCATGATAGTAAAAAACTAATAATAATAATAATAGTTAATATATATTATATAATATAGTAGAGGAAAATTCGCTCTTTTCTTTAGGTTAATTGACCAAAATACCCAAAACCTTTGTCGCTGTCAAAAAGGCACAGGCGGCTACACGCGCATTTACTTCTTCTCTCTCTCTCTCAAGGCTGAGGCTAGCTTGATTTCCCTCTCTTCACGTTAACAAACACATCAATCTTAGACAGTCGAAAATTTTAAAGCTCCATTTCCTCCTCCTTCCTCTTCGGTTCGTCCAGTCCTGGGAAGAATCCCCATCTCTCTCTCTCTCTCGATATGTCTCTGTTCTTTTATGTCTCCGCAGTAATTCATTTCTTTTCATGATCCCCTAATCACCAAACCCTGATTTTGCTCTAATCTTAATCGATTAGACCTCAATCCAAAGCCCTCTTCTTTAGTTTCCTATTCTAGTGTTGTTTTTTGATCATCTAAATATTAATTAGGTGGTCATTAAAGAGAAAATGGGTAATTTCTTCTGATCTTGTGTGTATTGGGTTCCCATAAAATCCAAATCTTTTGTACAAAAAATCTCATTTTGCAAGTAAATAAATTTAAAAATAGAGATAGAGATAGAGAGAGAGAAAAGATGTCTTCAGGTGTGGCTTTAAGTCCAATTCAAAGTGAACCTGCTCTTTCCTTTAATTGCATGAGTGGGAAACCGGTTCCGCCCCCTGATGAGTCGATTTTGATTTATCTCTCTGTTTCGGGATCTGTAACGCCAATGCGGGTGCTAAAGTCTGATTCTATTGAATCCGTGAAGTTACAGATTCAATCTTATAAGGGGTTTGTTGTAAAGAACCAAAAATTGGTGTGTGGAGGCCGGGAGCTTGCCCGGAGCAATTCCCTTGTTCGTGATTATGGGGTCACGGATGGGAATGTTCTGCATTTGGTTCTTAGGCTTAGGGATCTTCAGGTTATAAATGTTAGGACTACAAGTGGGAAACGGTTGACATTTTATGTGCAGCGAGGGAGGGATGTTGGGTATGTGAAAGGGAGGGATGTTGGGTATGTGAAGCAACAGACTGCAAAGAAAGAGAAGGAATTTGATGATCTTGATGAGCAAGAGGTTGTTTGCGAGGGGGAGCCGCTTGAGGATCAAAGACTGATTGATGATGTATGTAGATATAATAATAATAACAATGATGCAGCAATTCATTTGTTAGTGAGGAAATCATCAAAAGTTAGGGCTAGGCCCGTGGAGAAGAATTTTGAATTGGATATTGTCGCGTCAAGATTGAATGATAGAGAGAATGTTAGCAGACAATATGACACTAGTGAAGAGAATGATAGGAGAGGTTATGAAGTTGATAGAGGGATTGTACCGAGAAAGCCTCCTGAAAGGGATTTTTCATTGGAGCCAATTATTGTTAATCCCAAAATTGAATTTCCCACTGCAATCTGGGATATGGTTAATGCTACCATTGATGGGTTGGATGTTGGATTTGACCCGATCAGGTCTATGGAGGGTACAGGAGGGGCTTATTTCATGCAGGATTCATATGGAGAGAGGTTTGTTTCTGTTTTTAAGCCAATTGACGAGGAACCTATGGCTGTGAACAACCCTCGAGGGCTGCCATTGTCTTCAGATGGTGAAGGTTTGAAAAAAGGTACAAGAGTTGGAGAAGGAGCTTTAAGGGAAATTGCAGCTTACATTCTGGATCATCCAGAGAGTGGACGCAGATCTTTGTTTGGTGGAAGTAAGGGCTTTGCTGGGGTCCCGCCTACACTTATGATCAAGTGCTTGCACAAAGGTTTCAACCATCCAGAAGGTGTAACCATCAAGATTGGGTCCCTGCAGATGTTTATGGAGAACAATGGAAGCTGTGAGGATATGGGACCTGGGGCTTTCCCATTGAAGGAAGTCCATAAAATCTCTGTGTTGGATATTAGGATGGCCAACGCAGATAGGCATGCTGGGAATATTTTGTTGGGCAAAGATCAAGAAGATGGCCAGACTGTGCTGATTCCAATTGATCATGGATATTGCTTGCCTGAAAGTGTAAGTTTGCAATCTGCTTTACACCATGTATCTGTTGCTTTCACCTACTTCATTTATGTCATCTCTCTCGTTAGATTTAATTCTTGCTTGTTTCATTATTATTCTTTTTTCTGTTTTGGTTCATCTGATTTGAGTTTGCCATGAAACATGTCATTTCAATTGCAGCAGTTTATGGTTGGGCTCTCCACTAGCATTATTATTATCATCATAATATATTAGTTGTTTGCTGCTCAGTTTTTCCAAACATAATCATGTAGTTTTTGCTTCCTGCAGTTTGAAGACTGCACATTTGAATGGCTTTATTGGCCCCAAGCTCGTCAACCTTATGACTCCAAGACCATTGACTACATAAAATCATTGGATGCTGAAGAGGATATCGCCCTTCTGAAGTTTCATGGATGGGACATGCCAGTTGAATGTGCACGCACTCTCCGCATATCCACCATGCTCCTGAAGAAAGGAGTGGAGAGGGGGCTCACCCCTTATGCCATTGGAAGTATAATGTGCAGAGAGACCTTGAAGAAGGAAACTATTATTGAGGAGATTGTCCAAGAAGCACAGGATTCCACGCTTCCTGTAACAAGTGAAGCTCTATTCCTTGAAACAGTATCACATATCATGGATCGCCGCCTTGATGAGATTGCTGAATCAAATTTCTGAATTGTGTGGATTACATGGGTATATATTCGTGAATATGTACATGCGTCATTGTACATATGCATGGCAGGGTCCCTCCATTGTCTGTATATTTCATTGAAGTAGATCACCTTCATTTCATCATTGATTTCATATTCTTTCATGACAATTTGTTGGATGTTTTCTGATTGGACCGAAGAATGGTCGTGATTCTTTATGATGGATATGACACATTTTAAAGTATTTTTCTTTTTCAACTGGTATTGAGGACGAAAAATTTCTCAATTATGTTCTTTCTCCAGTTTTTTTTTATGTAAATATATGATTGATGATGTTTGTCAACTTGTAAATTATGTTGTGTTTATATATTTTTTCTTTTAGTTTAATGTGGGTGTCCGGACCAGCTTGCGTGCACCTCGACTAATCCTACGGGCCCTGAAATTAATGACCATGTAAGCCTCCAGTGGCTATCATATGAGCAACCACAGGACTCGAACCTGAGACCACAGAGGGAGCAAACCTTTTAATTCCAAGTTCTTATCACTGGGCCACCATCTAGATGGTTATGTTGTGTTTATATTTAGTGTTGGGAGTTGTGAAGCAGGTGCGAGCTTGTCTTGTCTTCTCTGTATTTTGTTTCTGTGAACGTGTCGGCTCTTCTTCAATCGTTTCTTCTGGAAAATTGTATTCCCCTGTCATGGATCTATTAAGACGTGGCCTTGGGTGATCTGGACAAGGGTCTTGGAAACATGGGGTTGCTATGCAGTTAATTATTTGGTTGTTATGTTAGAATGTTTTATGCAGTTATTATTAATTTGGGGTTGTTAATTTGACTTGATCGTGGGTCTTGGGAAAATAGGATTGTTATGTAGTAATTAATTGGGAGTTACGTTGGAGTCTATTACAAAGAAGTATTAATTATGGGTTGTTAATTATTGCTTAATTTCAGTAATTTTTTTGCTATTTAAGTTGTGAGATTTAATAAGAAAACAAGCAGAATTTTATCCATACAGAGTATTAGGAGGACTTAGCCCCCTTGAAGTGACTATTCAATTATTCTTTATTGATTAGTATATTACAAGTGGTATCAGAGTTGTTCAATCCATGGCTGATGGGTGTAATACACGTTATGCACAGCTTGCGGAATCTTTGACTTCAGTTAGGCAAACTCAAGAAATTCAACGCCAAAATCAGGAAGCCTTGCAACAGGCACTTAAAGGCTTGACGAACCAATTACAACTAGTGGTTGCTAATGTGGACACCTTGGTCCATACCCACGGGAAGCAGACAACGGATACTCCATCTAGGTCAAGGTCCCACATACGAAATCCTTTATTTGAAGAACAGGGTGGCATTTAAACACGGGCTATTCGTCTCGACTTTTCTAAGTTTAATGGTGAAGAACCCAATGGTTGGATTTATCGTGTTAATCAATTTTTTACTTATCATCAAACCAACCCTCATCATCGAGTCCTCTTGGCTTCTTTTCACATGGAGGGTAAAGCCCTTACTTGGTTTCAAGATTTAGAGGCCTCAGGTAGCATCACTAGTTGGGATGGTTTCACACAATCCTTACTTACCAGGTTTGGCCCTTCTATTTTGGATGATCCAATGGAGACTCTTACAAGGCTACGTCAAACCACAACTGTGGAGGCTTATAAGTCCTAATTTGAGATCTTATCTAATCAACTTAAAGGGTTGGCAAAACCATACAAGCTTAGTTGTTTTTTAAGTGGCTTACGAGAGGATATTCATTTCATGGTTCGTATGTTAAATCCCTCTAACTTCACAATGGCTTTTGGTATGGCAAAAATACAGGAAGAAAATATGGCTGCTTTTAGGCGGAGTTCATAGTTGGGATCTACTTCCCCACACCTATTTTCTAACTCACCTACATCAGATATGAAGGCACTTGTTCCAATCCAATGCTTGTCTCCAGTACAAATAAAAAAGAGGAGAGCAAGGGGATTATGTTACAATTGTGATGAAAAGTGGGGGTCGGGCCACAAATGCAAATCAGCTCGTTTATTTATAATAGAATGTGAGGATTCGGAGGGGGAAGAGTTGCAACCCATTCAGCAGCCTTAATTTTTGAAAGAAGCCGATGGTTTTTCAGGAGAATGTGAGGTGAATCCGGAAACAGCACTCGAGATTTCCATTCATGCTTTGGCAGGTTCTCCGAGCCCCAAAACCATGCGCATTCTTGGTTATGTTAATGGTTATGCTGTGGTGATCCTCATCGATACCGGGAGCACCCATAATTTCATGGACCCCTCAATTCAACAACGAGCGCATCTTCACTTACAATCAACAACATGACTCTTGGTGAGAGTAGCCAATGGGGACAGTTTATGCAGTACAGGGAAATGTGTGGATATTCCGTTCCATATGCAGGGTAACACTTATCACACAAATTTTTATGTTTTGACTTTGGGTGGTTGTGATATTGTATTAGAAGTTCAATGGCTCAGTACTTTAAGGCCTATTTTATGGGATTTTGTTAAATTACGCATGGAATTTAATCTCTTGGATTCTAGGCATGTTTTATAGGGCATTACATCCACAGAAGTTTCCTTGATGAATGGGGAACAGTTTGGAAGGGATATGAATCAAGACAAGCGGGGTTTGGTATTACAACTACTTTCACCTGATGCATTTTACATTTCTACTATTGAAACTGAACCCTTATTTGTTAATTTACTTGACCAATTCCGGGAAGTTTTTGGTGAACCCACTGGACTTCCACCAAATCGTGACCATAATCACAATATTGTTCTCCAACCATGGGCTAAACCAGTATGTGTTGGACCATATCGCTACCCTTATTTTTAAAAAATTGAAATTGAAAAAAATATTAATGACATGCTTAGTTTGGGTATCATTCGTCCTAGTCATAGTCCATTTTCTTCTCTTGTTCTTTTAGTTCGTAAACAGAATGGTAGTTGGTGTCTTTGTGTTGATTATAGAGCCTTAAATAAAGACACCATTAAGGCCAAATTTCCTATTCCTATTGTGGATGAACTTCTAGATGAGTTGCATGGGGCAACTATCTTCAGTAAATTAGACTTACGTTCCGGGTATCATCAAATTCGAGTTAACCCTAAGGATATCCCAAAAACTGCTTTCCGCACTCATGAAGGCCATTGCGAATTTCTCATAATGCCTTTTGGCCTTACAAATGCTCCAGCTACTTTTCAATCTCTTATGAATCATATTTTTAAGCTCTTCTTGCAAAAATTAGTGCTAGTTTTCTTTGATGACATTATTATTTATAGCACAACTTTGGAAGAGCATCAACACCATTTAACAGTAGTATTGAATATTTTAAAAAATCATCAGCTTTTTGCAAAAAAATCTAAGTGTTCCTTTGGTTGTCAAGAGATTGAATATCTTGGTCATTTAATCTCTAAAAAAAGAGTTCGGGCTGATCCTAAAAAAATTGAATCTATGTTAAATTGGCCTTTCCCTTCCACCCTTAAATCCTTAAGGGGATTTCTTGGTCTAACGAGGTATTATCGCAAATTCATCAAAGGTTATGGTTCTATTGATGCTCCTTTAACTTTTTTACTCCGAAAAAATTCCTTTGAGTGGACCCCTATAGCCAAAGAAGCTTTCACTGCCCTTAAGAATGTTGTAGCCAATCCCCTTGTCTTAATTCTTCCTGACTTTACTAAACCCTTTACTATTCAATGTAATGCTTCTGGTTATGGTGTAGGTGCTGTTTTGATGCAACAAGAAAGACCCATTGCCTTTATGAGTCAAGCCATTCATGGGAAGGCCTTGCATCTATCTACATATGAAAAGGAGCTCATGACCTTGGTTTTGGCAGTCAAGAAATGGCGTTCTTATGTTTTGGGGCAAACTTTTCGAGTGCAGACGAACCATCAAAGTCTTAAGTACCTACTTGAGCAGAAAGTAGGGACACTCATGCAGCAAAAATGGCTAACTAAACTGTTAGGCTTTGATTTTTTGGTGGAATACAAGAAAGGTAAAGAAAATCTGGTCGCTGATGCCTTGTCCAGGAAATTTGACAACGCTCCAGCAATGCTGACTGCCTTGTCATTCCCTGCTGATAACTGGATTTCAAAATTACGGGACTCATATTCAGAGGATCCCAAATTACAAAAATTAATTTCTGATTTTGCAGGGCACAATTTGGATGAGACCAAATATGACATGAAGGATGGGTTGTTATTTTACAAGGGCAGGCTGTATATTAGTGATTCTAGTGTTCTCAAGAATCAGTTGCTCCACTTATCGCACGGAAGCCCTTAGGCAGGCCACTTAGGATTCCATAAAACTATATCTCGGGCTAGAGCTAATTTTTATTGGATGGGCATGAAGGCTGACATTAAGAATTTCATTAAAGAGTGTGATATTTGCCAACACAACAAAAATGAGACCATCCACCCCGCAGGTCTTCTCCATCCTTTGCCTATTTCTACAAAGGTATAGGCAGATATCTCCCTAGACTTTATTGAGAGGTTGCCTCTTTCTAATGGGTTCAATGTGATTTTGGTTGTGGTTGATAGATTGAGTAAGTATGTGCATTTCATCTCAGTTACGCATCTTTATACAGCCACCAAAATTGCACAGATTTTTATTGCCAATATTTTTAAACTGCATGGAATGCCTATATCTATTGTCAATGACAGAGACCCTGTGTTCACTAGCCTATTTTGGAAAGAGTTGTTCAAATTGCATGGGACTGAGCTCAAATTTTCATTGCTTATCATCCTCAAACGGATGGTCAAGCAGAGATTGCTAAGGAGTGGTCACGCTGGTTGCCTCTTGCAGAATGGTGGTATAATACCAACATTCATGCTTCTACTAAACTTTCACCATTTAAGGCAGTTTACGGATACCCACCCCTACCTTTGTTGGCTCATTCGCCAGGGACAACTGCAGTTCAATCTGTGAAAGACACCCTGAGGAGCCATGATCAGATATTGCGCCTATTACGTGGAAACCTACAGGTGGCCCAAGAGAGGATGAAGCGTTTTGCAGATTTAAAACATACTGAACGACATTTTAAAGTAGGAGATTGGGTCTACCTTCGTCTCCAACCATATAAACAACATTCGGTTGTGTAGCGTAAAAATCTCAAGTTTTCTCCCAGATTTTATGGACCCTATCAAATAGAAGAGCAGATTAGTTGTGTTGCTTATCGTTTGAACCTTCCCTCCACCTCCCTCCTTCATCCCGTGTTTCATGTTTCAGTTTTGAAGATGAAGCTCGGTGCTCGAAATTTACTAGTGACTACTATTCCTCCATTAACTGTTGGAGGTGGTCCACAAGCTGAGCCTGAAGAAATCTTGCAGTGACGCCTCAAAAAGAAGAATGGACGCGCTGCCAGTGAGGAGTTAGTTAAATGGAAGGGGCTGGGGGTCGATGACACCTCCTGGGTTGAATTTTATAAGTTGCAAAAAGACTTCCTTGACCTTGAGGGCAAGGTCTTCTGATGGAGGAGGGATTGCCATGGGTCTGTTAAGACGTGGCCTTGGGTGATATGGACAAGGGTCTTGGAAACATGGGGTTGTTATGCAGTTAATTATTTGGTTGTTACGTTAGAATGTTTTTAGCAGTTATTATTAATTTGGGGTTGTTAATTTGACCTGATCGTGGGTCTTGGAAAAATAGGACTGTTATGTAGTAATTAATTTGGAGTTACGTTGGAGTCCGTTACAGAGTAGTATTAATTATGGGTTGTTAATTGTTGCTTAATTTCAGTAATTGTTTTGCTATTTAAGTTGTGAGATTTATTCTTTACTGATTAGTATATTACATCCCCAGAATAATCAGCTGGTAGAGGACATAGTTAGTGCTGAAAGCGTGTCTCCACTAAAATGTGGTGATAGCATTAGACAAGTACTAATCACCCTAACCTTTTACGAGAAGCAGCATTCAATGTTTCTTATGGTGGCTTTCGTTTTGCATTATTGAAGCTTTGTTCCGGAATCCTTGTTCTCTAATCTTTATCATTTCTCCTTTTGATTTCTCTATGCCCATAAACAATCGTTTGATGCAAATATAAGTGCATCCATAGTACCAATTTAAGATCAGCTCAGCAATCATAACAGGTGTTGGATCCAAGTTCATTACAGAAGATTCCTTGAGTTTTCATACCAATGTTGCTGCCATCAGAGATCAGAATCAAGTGGCAAGTCAGCTGTTATGGCGCATCCATTTTGAACATTTGGATTGGCTGCTGATATAGTATAACAGGGCATTTATCATCACATTTACAATTTTGGGAAAACCCAGTAAGGTTCAAAAAATGATTTCTAATTCACCAGCTCCTGGGTCACACGTTAGAATTCTAGCTTACCTATTAAATATCCAAACTTAATATTAATTTAAAGTTCTAGCATCCATACTAATAATAAAAATATATATATTTAAATTAAAATAAATGAAAATACTTACTTGTTGAAGCACTTTAAAATAATAAATTTTTTATTGTTGTCAATAATAAATTATTTGTTTTTAAGGTTTTATTGCTTCTTATTTATGCAATTAGAATGTTTGCAATATGTTTCTTAAGATTTCAACACCACTACCTTGGTTTAAATGCATTTCCAAACTAAGATCTTTGAACTAGAGATTATGCAACTCAAATATCTTTTAATAAAATGAAACTAAACTCTAAACTTAGAACGAAACCAAAGCATATAAGAAGAAGAAAATATTAAAATATAAAGTGAGGAAAAGTATTAAAAAAATCTAAAAAACCTTGTTTAAACTCTTTCTTTAATCTCTTTTTTATAATGAATTTTGAAAGTTAAAAGGTTAGATTCAATCTTTAATTAACCACTATAAAATAAAAATTAAATCTGAATATAATGGTTATAAATCTGAATATTTTAGCTATAAAAACTATTTATATTTGTATAAAATACTTCTTGAAGGAGAAGAAGAATCGATAAAATAGTAAATGACAGGAGTGATTCACCCGAATCCGCCCTAACATTTATTCTTTGTGATTTTTTTTCCCTCCTCTCTCTTCCTGTTCTGGTACAAACTTTTAACTGCAAGTGACAGTAGTACACTCCTATATTCCAGGAATTCTCTAATATTGCTAAGATGGTCACACGTGGCAATTCTTGTAGCTAAAAAAGAAGATAAAACGCTGCGAGCAATAAAAAAAATGTAACGGCCATTTTTTTAAAAATCTGTTGTTGATTCTTCTTTTCTCTTCTCATCCATTTTTAAAAAATTAGTAGTTGATTCTTCTTCTCTTCTCATTCATCCCCATCTCCGCAATCAACCTGCAACAGAAATGCAGTTCAAAAAGGCAGAATCTGGTGAGGGGGGCTTTGGTGAAAGCGCGGGGTAGGCGGCAAATGGCCGAGACAAGAGAGAGAAACGGAGGATAGAGATGATGAGAGTAGACGTCTAAACGAGAACCTGAACCTGAACTTTCTATATACATGGCTAATAACATAAAATATAGTATCCATTACAAACTTTAAGAACATAATGAAACCTGATATTTCAAACTTTAAGAACAAATAAATCTCAAGTCAAGTTCAATACGGTAGAGTTGTATCCATTACACTTGTGAAACCTGACTTTTTTCTTTTGGGTTTTACTTGAACCTGAATTATCCATAAAATATTCTACCCATTCAGATCGGTTTGAGTCGGTATACATTAGGTTTGAGTGAAATTATCATCTCTATGGGTCACTAAACCAAAGCAATGTCAGGTGCTACAGAGGCAGAACAGTCCTTATGGACATGGTGCATATTCATGCAAACTTGAGAACCTAAGTGAAAGAGATTCTTTATTGAAAGTGGATTGAGGTAACAAGGAAGTATGGATTAGCACCAGCTCCAGCTATGTCCAAATCCATCTTCAGAGGCAAAAAGGAGTAGAATTGGACCTATGCCATTCAAAAAGACTATAAGAGCTCGATGCCAAAGATTTCCCCACCATCTGTACAATTTCATGTACCTGCAACACGCTGAAACAGACTGATTTTGGAAGAATATGGGATCGCGAGTAAGCAGGATTGGAGAAGATTCCTCTGCCTGTAGCAGTGTGATACACGTTATAAAAGGCTCCACGGGGTCCTTGACTTCTTAAGCAGTTAATCGCTGTTACCCGTCACTGAATCTCATGGTTAGGCTGAAATCTTCATTTCTTGCCAGGCTTCCTCAGCTTTCGCTTCGACCTTCTCCTGAAAACAGAATAATTAGGAAACACAAAAAGGGCAATTTTATTTTTTTTTTGCAAAATTATTCAAAACGTTTTGTTATCTTGTCCCTCAAGACACCATCCTCAAATTTTTCAAATCTATTTTTTTGCTGCGACATAAGCCAGAATCAGAAGTACCTTCTTGACCTGGTTGCTTGGCCACCAACACCAAAGACACCTTTCATTAGTGAGTTTATATCGACAGATCGCTCTCCCATGAGCTTGTCATGGTATATCTTGCTACCAATTTCAGCAACTTGTTCTTCAACCTCTTCTAGCATCTGGTCAACATTCAGCTGTAGCTCCCCTTTCCTGATGACAGTAACGCCAAAACCATTTGCTTTGGCTTCCCGAAAGGCATCCTATCAAAGATACACCAAGTTTAAAAGGACAGAAAACAAGATTTTCACATCAAAGCAGTAAAGGATTCATGAACAAGAAAACACAACCCCATAACCTTTCTACATGGAATTAAAAACAAAATCAGACATCTTGCAGTCAGCAGTCTTGATATATTCTCAACCTACAGAACAAAATAACTAAAAAGCGCAAGGTGTTGTGGACAGGATTGTTTTCATCCAAATTTTTGGTTTATTAGTTGCGAGTGCAGATGATATTCTTCTGGACTCCAAGTGTAGAACTCAGAAAAACCTTTATGGATGCATACAGAGAATCGTGGATGCAACACTTGCAAATACACAAATGCTCAAATGGTAGATCCATTTTAGCAGGCTAGATGATTATCAAAAAGCAGCTAATAAGAGGGTTTGGCTTATCCCTTTTACCACTCAAATGGACCATGCTTTATCCTCTCTCTCTTCAACTTCATGATTCGGTTTTGGAAACAGAAAACCTTTACCTTGGGTGGCCTTGGAACCACAAAGGCATGGCCAGTTCCAACCATATCCATGTGAGCCTGAATAATGCAACAAAGGTTTTTGCAATCACCAGCATCCTCAAATGCGATCACGTGACATGGTTTTGGTTCCAATTCAAGATCTGCAGCCATCTCCAATGAATAAAATCCTATTTTCTGCTCCCCATTTTCAATTGTGTATAATTCAATGCACTGGCACAAAGAAACCCAAGTAGTTAACGATCATGCATGCATACAATGTCATGTACATGATCTTTAATGGACCATGTAGCATCAGCAGACAAAGAGTATTGTTTATCTTACATGATATCTGATGCCAAATCATGTACTAAAGTAAAGATAAAATCAGAATACTAAGAAGTGCATCACATAAATGTTATCTTAAAAAGTATACTTAGGATAAGGAGCAAAACAATAATCTAGCTTAACGCAGTCTTATCATCTTAACGTGCATTAGCACCAAAAAAGAAAAATTATCCTGACATGCCTACCTTCTTTGTTTGAATTTCACAAAACTTCGAGACCACAGAAAAGAACAGCAAATGAATATTACACACTCACCAGAACATGTGGAAGATCTAACCACCATAAGTAATCTTCTTCTTTCTCTTCTGCATATTCACGGTACTTGCTCACCACAGCTTGTGGTCCAAACAATTCCATTTCTCTTTTTAACTTGGTGATTTTCTTTTCTATTAACTTATTTCTTTCTGGTAGTTTGGTCATCAGATCAGCTGCTTCCTGTATTTCCTCTTCAGTTATCCATCGATCCAAATCCTTCCCTATATCCTTCATAGTAGATTTAACTTCTGGATCTGACTCTGCATTATAAGATTCCAAGAACCCACGAGACCATTTCTTCGTGTGTTGCCAATATTCCTTTCCTGATTTTTTACCAGATCTCACAGAGCCATCACTTCCTTCTATAACTACCTTTGAGTTTTTTGAATCCATGCAGCTTAACTTCTTTGAAGCATAGTTTGGCAAAGAAGTGCCAACACTCTCATCAATTGATGATTTATTTGATTTCTGAAGTATGCTGTCTTCATCTTTCTTCACAGGGTAAGATGTACCAGCATTTGTGGCGGCAATTGCATTCTGTTGTTCAAGGAAGTTGTTAAGGAACTGAGGATTCTTCTCTAACGGTGGCCCTTTCCATCTTGGTATAATTTTTTCTGGGGAATCATATAAGCTGATACCATCTGGAGAAAGCAGAACATAACATTAGCTCAAGTTCTATAAAAAATTCTGAAAGTGCTTTTCATAACATGTGGCGTTAAACTTAACCAAATTACACAAGGTGAGGGAAATGCTTAACCGGCTATCTAACTGATCTAAATTTCAAAATTTAATCATTTTCTCTGTGAAAGGGTCCATTTAATTCATAACATGAAAAGTGAAGAAATAACATCGTCTAAGAACAATTAACTACCTGCTCCATAATCAAGATTTTCAATGCTTGAGTGGAGATATTCATGCACTTGAACCAACTTTTCATTCTCTTTCTCAACTTTCTTCTCAAGACCTTTGAAGAATTTAAGTTTGTCTTCAGCATCCATCTGATAAAATGGATCTCGCCCCGCTAACTCGTTTTCTCTAACTCGAAAAACAATGTCTCTAAGACCATCATCTTTCATCCACTCGAGTTCATTATCATTTTGACTATACTCAAGTTGTGTTATATCAATACTTGAATTCGGGTGCTGACTTGCTATTTCTTTCGCAACCTTGTAGTTTTCCCTAAATCCCTCCCCAATCTTCTTTACTATGGGTTCAACTTCGTCAAAATTTTTCTCGATCCAGTTTTCTGTCCCTACAGACTGTCTTCTCTCTGTAATGCTGCCATTAATGCCGTGGTTTAAGGAAGTTCTGGGCTTTTGAAGATCATGCACTCCCTGTTGGTTCTTGGAATTGTCATTCTTGGCTGGAACAAATTCCTTCTCCTTACGAGTTAAGTCTTCACATGCATTTGCAGCAGGCCCAGGCTCTGATATTCTGCCTGAAATGATTGGTTCAGACACCTTTTCTTCCACTGCCCCTCTTTGGCTTGTTTTCCCACTGAATTCTTCGTCATCTGGAATCCCCAACACAGAAGTACTTTCCTGCACTGCAATAAATTGTGGTTCTTGTATATGTTTGACACCTTTTTTGGCAAGAAACTCCCTAGCTTCTTTGACAGACCGTATAAACCTTGGTTTTGGCCTAATAGACCTGTTATTTGACTTGCATGAATCACCATCAGGAACATCAGAAGAATGGATAACATCTCCACGGAACATTGTTTCGCTGTCATCTGAAAAATTTGTACTTGAAGTGCCAGATTCTTGCATGACCTTGTTCTCTTCAGCAGATAGCTTAGGATAGTATCCAGTATCATCACTCTCCGTTTCATTTAATTTTTTCTTCACTATAATTACATCCACATCCCTTCTGTCTACTGAATCTTTATTTTGAGTTTCACTAGGAAAACTTGCAACATCTTTGTGCTCTTCAACTATCTGCATCTCACTGAATGGCTTCTCATTCACAGGTTGCTTTTCTTCCATACCCTTGTTGAGTTCTCTAGTTTCACTCTCCCGGACTTGCTTTGCCATTTCCCTAATTGTCTGGATTTCACGATCAAAATCCATTGCATCAGTAGTTTGAGAATTAGAAGGATCCACCAAAAGCAATTCATTTTTTGAGGCTGCCTTTGCTTTGAATATATTTTTCATCAATTCTTGCTTATCCAACTTAGGCCTTTCCGTCAACACCATTGGTGGTTCCAAAGATTCTTGAACAACTCCAACTCTACCCTTCTCCAACATCTCTCTCTCCTTTCTAGACTTCATCTTTCTCCTCATCATTTCCTTTTCCAACTCCGTGCATTGCTCCTCCTTATTTCCAAAACTGAATAACTTCTTCACAGCCCAAATCGCAACAAAACCACAAAACACCATCGTCCCAACTCTCGAGACCACAGGAATAAACTCCTGTTGATGAACAACACCATGAATTCTGTTAAAAAACCGAGACTCCATCCCATCAACAACAAACTTGGCAACAGAACTATTCCTAGGAATTACATTTCCACCCCTCTCCATCTCTCTAGCTAAACCTTTCGCATACAAGATTTTTGAATTCTCCTCCGTCAAATCCCCAACTTCTCGCTTCTCATTTCCGCTTCTCTTTAAAATCTCATCCTCGTTAACTAAAACCCTCTTCACATTCCCTTCTAAATCATGAAAAACAGTGAAAATGGGAGCAGACCCAGTACCCCAATACGCGGTATCTTTACTATACTGATCGACCCACTTGTCCAACTTACTCAGCAAAACAGAATCACCCAATTTTTCCAATTTGTTTTGCCCTCCTATTAAACTGTCTGATTTATCAACATCAAACCCATTACCAAAATCACTCCCTTTTACACTAACACGATCCAAATTCTCAACAGAATTATTTCCATTATCAAAGCTAAATTCTGAGTTTTGAAAACCATAGCTATGATTTTGAAAAGTAGTAGTCTTTTCACGCACCTGTCGATCATCAATGAGCTTTTTCCTAAGTGAGTTTCTGCGATTACCAGCGGGTCGACCAAAATGAGCTGAAACATGAAAGATTCTTCTGGTGGTAGAGAACGGTAAACAGAATGGAATTGAGAGGAATTTGGAAGGGGTTTTGGTGTTGCAAATTTTGATGGAGAATTTAGGAGTGAAGAGGGAAGTGGAAGAGAAAATTAGAGGTTTGTTTGGAAGGAGAGGATTTAGAAGCTCCATTGATAAAGAAAAATACTAAAATCGGGTAGAGAGATTTTTCTGGGTTTTTAAGCCATCGCTAAAAGCCTAAAACCCCTCCCTCGCACAAAAAGAAATGGTTTGTCCTTAAATAATTTTCCTTTATCTTTTTCACATCGCCTCCAGAACGACATGGTTATACGCCGTTTTACATACTCGCCTCCTCTAAAAATACCCCTTACTCCTCATCCAAAACAGGAGTATTAGTATGAGCTTGTTTCTATGTGAGGTCACCCGTGTTTTTTTTTTCTTTTCTTTTAAGATTTTTTTTTATTTTAAATTGTTTTTATATTATATTAAAAATATTTTTAAAAATATATATATATATTAATGCATTTTAAATAAAAAATAATTTTTATTATAATATCAAACACTATCTATTAATTGAGTTAAATTGTTATCGTATCAGATAAATTTATCAGACAAAACATTTTTATGCTTTTTAAAAATTATATTTCAAAAGTTTATTTTTCTAAATAAATTATGTCTTATTATATTATTATAATTATATAAAAAAATATTAAAAGATGTTGTTATTGGACAAAGTGGCATTCTACCTACCTCATAGATTATGGAGTAAGATAAAATAAAATTTTATTTTGATAATCAAACTTTTTGATCGATGGTTAATTGTTTTTTATTATTAAAAAAAATAAAATTAAAAAATAAAAAATCAAAATTAAAAAGATAGAGAAATAGGTGGCAATTTAAATATTTATACGAAAAGTTTAGTTTAGCCCTTAAGCTTTTCAATTTCTAGATTTTTTATCCTTATAGTTTTGTAAAATTCAATTATGGTCCAAAATTTTATTTTCATTATTTTTTATGCCTGATCTGGTGAGAAGAGAGAGTCATTAAATTTCAGTGGAAAAGAAAGAAAAAACTTGATTGGCCCTAGATTTCAATGAAATGAGGGGGAGAAAACTCAGTTAGCACTAATTTCAACCATGAAAAAAGTCAATCTTGATGATGTCAACGAATTTTATTTGATATAAAAAATTTTACTAAAGTGTTCTTTTACCCACCATCTTACTTGAGATAGTAGATTTGAGCTCAAGAATGATTTTTGGTTTTGGATTGGTTTTTAGTTTTTG
This sequence comes from Populus nigra, assembly GCF_951802175.1. NCBI lineage: Eukaryota > Viridiplantae > Streptophyta > Magnoliopsida > Malpighiales > Salicaceae > Populus > Populus nigra. The sequence continues at coordinate 42,507,774 of NC_084853.1, read as the reverse complement.
GTTTTTGAACAACTCTTTGTTAATTTAGATTCATAAAAAGGTTTATTTAGATCTATAAGGTGTTGCTACGTGTTTTGGGGTAAAAAATGGTTGGAAAACAAATTATTTATCAAGAAATTGCTATGTTGATTTTCTAGTCGCCTGGATGACCGATGAAAAAGGCAAAATCAACATGTTGTAAACCCTAACACCAAAAAATAAATAGACGGGTGCGTATGTATGTCCTTGATTTTGGTCCCAAGAGCAGGTCCATCAAGCCTAGACTTGTGGGTTTCTTTTTAAAGGCTATTTTTAATTTTTTAAAACTTCATTTAAATAAAATCAATAAAATTATTATTTTTTAAATCATGAACAAATAAAATTATTTTTTTATAGGATTATGTTTGGATAATTTTCTTTATCATTTAGCTTCTTTTATAAAAAGTGAATTTTTTAATTTGTTTTCCATGGAATTATTTTTTTTTAATAACCCGAGTAATAGGTTAACCCGAGTTTATTTGAGGTTTTTTTTGTTTCTTTTTAACCTTGATTGACTCAGGGTTTTTTCATTGTTTTTTTTTAATTTCTTCCTTCAACATTAAATTAAAAACTAACCTTCGTATTTTTTTTTGTTTCTTTTCTATGTGGTAATCTCATTTTCATGACTCGGTTGCATGTTTGGTGAGTTTACCTAGATTTACTTATGTCTCTTTTTTTGTCTTATTTCAAATTGAATGTTTTTTTTTTCATTCTTCAATATTTGGTTAATTGAAATTAAGCTTCTTAATTTATTTTAATTTGTTTTCTATGAAGTTAACACGGTCTCATGATCTAGATCGCGGGTTATGTAGGCTAACTAAGATTGATCTATATATATTCAATATGTCATAATTTTAATATTTTTTTAAAAAAATATTATCTAATATATCATTATCTAATTATTTTAAAAGTTTATCGTTAAATATACATTAAATTTTGGGTCCATGATTGATTTTTTTTCTATAAAACACCTAAGCAATGTTTTTACTTTTTTTAAGTTAAAAAAAAAAATCTTACCCATGTTATAAGACTTATAAGTCAACATCTAGTTTTCTTCTATAGTACCTCAATAAGATACCTGCGATTTACCTGTTTTTACTCCTCTTTTTTTTTTTTTTTGAGCTTTTAGCCAAAGTGACTGTCTTTAAATAAATAAAAATGCTAACAAACATCCATGTTGCAGTAAAACCATTGAAAGGCATAGCCAGGACAGTTTTATCAGTAAGTTTATTAACAATTTATAAAGCTTGGGCCTCCAGTATTGTACATGGGGATTCTTAAAATGATCAGCATTTTAGTAACAGTAATACAGTATTACAAGAAATAGATCGCACAGTAGAGAGCAAGAAAGTGATAATTAGCCTAACTACAAAGGTTGGGAATGCATGCCCCACCTTCTGGGTTCTGCTGTTCTTTCCATATCCGTCCTGTAACTCGCAGCTTTAACTCCTTCCTATCTCCTCCAGAGAAGAAAAGTGCCATGTTACGTTGTATAATAAGTCCATCATGGCTGTCCCTAACCTTCCTGTGGCTATCTCTTATACTCCGTGGCATGCCTTCCCAAATAAGTTTCCGACCATTTCCCCCAACCTCCAGGCTGTAGCTGTAATTCCGAGCTTCTGTTTCATCACCCATGAATCTGAGGAATGCCATATAAACAGGAGCCATCCCAAGCTGGAAAGCTTCAAAATGAAGGCAGAAATACTGGCCAAAACAGTGGAAAACCTAAAGCAAAATGATTAAAAACAGAGTTCGGTAATTGCCAAAGTAAGAAAAAGTATCCTTAATATGAAGAATACTATGCTTTGCTATGCCACTTAATGAAGCACATATAAAAAATATTGACCATTTCTGAACTCAATCCATCTCTAATATGATATAAAAGAGTCCCATCTGCACTAGGACCAGTAAAGGCATCAACCAGAGAATGCAGGCAAAACATAAGCTCAAGATTACACAGCTGACTCACATACCGTCTACATTTCAATTTAGTCTACACTAACAATTGTAATATTTCACTTAAATGAAATTCAATATGTATTTGGAAGGATGAGAGTTAAGCAGCATAGCCATCATTTATGATCTCTTTAATGGGAAGATCAAGGAGTGAAATAAGTTCTTTGTATAAATGGCACATGTGACTTCACTTGTTGCATGATCTATGTTTGGTTACCATATCTTAACATGATCAAAAGAACCAAAATGAAGCATGTCATGCCCTAAATTGATCAAAAGAACCAGAAGAGAGAAGCATGTAATGTGCATCCAGGTATATGTGTGAGTGAATAGTGATCAAAATTCAAGTAAATAAGATAGACATATTCTTACTGTTAACATCCATGTTGCATTTTCTACTTCACGAGGATTAGACTTGACATAGCGATGGTTGAAAGTACACCCAGAATGCATGTCCACTTTGTGATCATCCCTCAGATGAGTAACAAGGAATGGGATATCCCCAACAATAACACACTCTGATCCAGCATATGGACAGTTGTATGGCCTAAAATTGCACAAGTTCTCATGTTTTAGTTTACTGTAGTATGGAAAAATCTCTGGGCATCCAAGTGACATGTATTTGCAAGGTAGCTCGAGTGATTCAGCTACTTTTTCCAAAGCTAGACATCTAATGTCACCAAGCTCCTGTCTACAAGTGGGACACCGATTGTGTACTCGTGTTTTACAGGTTGAACAGAGTGTGTGGCCATTGTGGCACTGCAGAAACAGCAATATGTAAACAAAAACCAATGTCATCTAGGAAGCATAAGAAATTTTGGAAGCTAGCCCAAAGCAATAACAATAAAGGACAGATTTCTGCTTCCCGCAATCAACAGCATTTATAAGTATAAGTTTTCCTCCATTGCATGGATACAGTAAGATAGTGTCTACTGTATACAGGTAAACCCCCACATCCAACTATAAAGAAGTCACCAGACAGTTATCAACGGCCCAGTAGCCAACTAAAATTCACACAGGCCTTTAGATTTCAAACTTTAACGTTTTTAGCTGAAAAGCTCCCTGCTTACTGTAATCAACCGCCCCAACATATAAATGAAATCGAGGTCATCACACACATATGAATGGTCATAGGTTCTTAGAATCATGTCATGTAGCCATCTTTATTTAGTACTTCAGGTTTCGAAGAGTGAAATTGCAATTCATTTTCAGAATCTTATGCCACTATAGCTGCCCAGCACGTAATCTAGCACTCTATCCAATTCTCGCCGCCGCCATGTCCTTGCATCTGTAAAAGCAGCGCCAAGCACAAGACCCAAACGATGGATCCCAGATGAATCTTCACGTTCGCTACAGAGGGTACATCAGTACATGTATTTGCTAAATCCTTTGGGACTATATTAAGATAACAAAACCAGCAAAAACCTATACTCTACAGAAGTCAAAAAACCAAAAATCTTCCGGGCCCATAAATAAATATACCTCCAAAATTCACTTAGCTGCACAGGCGCCCGGCGACCTAAATCTCCACAATCCAACCAATTAAACCAACAGGCACAAATCCTAACAAAACCAAGTCCGCAATTTCCACGGTTCAACGGCCCTAGCTATGACCGATCAACAACAACATAACAAAAGGCACACCAAACCCGCATCAAGCATTCAACAAATTAAAACCCCAAAAAGGAAAAACATGTGCTAAAAAAGAAAGAAAGAAAGAAAAAGGGGCAAACCTGATGAATAGGAGGGTACATAGAATTGGTACAGACAGGGCATTCAAGGAGCTCATGAACACTAGTAGAGTGAAAAGAAGAAGTCACAGTATTAGTATTGTTATTGTTATTATTATTGGTGGTGGTGGTGGTGGTTTGTGGCTTTGAAACAGAAGGGAAATGATGGAGGTGGTGGTGGTGGTGGATCTCATCCTCATCTGTTAAATCTAAGGATGGCACACATTCAATGCTATCCAATTCCATTCCTACACCACCAAAACAACAACTTTCCAATCAAATTTATAGCTGCTGCTTCAACTCTCTTCCGGGTATTTCCAATCCACCTCTCCTTATTTATTCAAAGCAGAACACGACGAAGGAGATGTTGATTTATCAAATTAGAAACACAAGGAAGGAGAGGTTGAATTGAATCAGCAGTAAGATCTGTTCGTGTTAAATCAAAAGGGGGTGCTTTTCTTTATCGGTGAGAGAGGGGGGAAGTCACTGTCGAAATTGTAAGAGACATTAGATCAACATCAAACGGTTTCAGGCAAGAGAGGGAGGAAATGTCAGAAAAGGTTTTTGATAGGAGATTTCATTAGCTGGGATAATAATGATAAGAGGTAACTATACTATGATTACTAGATTATATTATTCCTTCTGTTTTTATTTATTTATTTATTTTACCTCGCTGTTGTTGTTGGCGGTAGTTAATGGTGGAAAGCAAGTAGGCCAGGGGGTGGGGGGGCACTTATATTATACTGAGCAAAGGCAATTCCAACATGGATGGCTTCCATTAACATGGAACACTGAAAGAAAAAAAACAGACTTCCTACAGCGCTTCACTGTCAGTGATCAATTTAATACCAACAGCAGGAGTTGTTAGTGCGTTTATGTAACCTAGGTACGTGTTATGGTTTATCATTTTTTTTTTAATTTTTATTAAAATTAATTAATTAATACTTTTTATTGTTTTGATATACTAATATTTGGATATTAGTTTGGATATTGTTTCTAAATATTGTTATAAAATTTTAATTTAATTTTAATGTATTTTTCAATTATTATATAGTTGATGTGAAAGTAATAATACTAACAATAAATTGTTCATTAAAAATTGATTTTTTATTCCAGTTAAAAACCTTGTATTTATTAAGAAAAATATGAGATGTGTTAATAAAAAAATTTATCTTGATGGAAAAAATATTTAAAACAACTGTATTTTTAGGTTTAATAATGCCAAAATATTCTCAAAAACCTGGACTTTTTATGTTTAAAAAACATTATTCTCCTGACAGACTTTTTATGTTTCTTTAAAAAGAAAAAAAAAATCGTTGCATGCTTGCTTATTCACCACTTCTAGGGTCTCATATTTAGGGGACATCAATCTCAACATTTCTCAATTTTCTCTTATGATGCCATGACATTAAAGAACAAGTTATCATATATATACATTTACCTTCAGAAACAATAGAAATAATAATTGAGTTTGCACTGGTTACTCCTCCATTATTATAACAGAACCAAAAAAAAAAAGAGCATTTTTTTTATAGTGGCAGACCTGGTTATCTTGATTACACAGTGATGTCGTGTGAGTGAGCAATGCTTGAAGGGGCAGACCTGATCCATACAGTGGCTGTAATGAAATTCTAAGGTCGTCTGGGCCACTTTCCATTCAACTCAACTTAAATTCAATCCCTTCAAGCTTGCATGCTTGATGTTATCGAATGCTTCTCCTCTGTTCCTCCATATTATTTCACTCCGATGTGTAATTCCACAACCAGAGCCTCATTACAGGTGCACGGTCACCTTGACATGGCGGAGGGCATGCATTAGAGTGGGCAACGGCTAACAAAATAGTCGAGATTGTCCCCAAGTATTTAGATTTCATCGTTTAACAGGTCCATCAAGACACCGCCATGCACCAAGAGTGGTAATATATTTGTGGTCTCTGAAACGTGGACAGATTGTCCTCTATCCTCTGTCATCATGGTTAAAAAAGATGATTTAGAATGAGAATGGGGCGGGCTTGGTTTCAACGTTACTTCAAGAGGAAAGAGCCATTATGAGCAAAAAGAATCCAATTCTCCCCTTTGTCACCTTTTTGTCTGCCTCAATAAAGAATGTAGCCAACAAAAATAACGGTTTTGATTCTCCCTTGTTTCACAAGTAACCAAACATGATAAGATACCAAAAACATCAGTCCAGTACCTTTTCGACCTAACAGCAATTCCAACCGCACTCTGAAAGACTAGTGTTGGGGATTTTGATTAATTTCTGAGATGAAGCACATTGCTTCTGATGTTAAACAACCTGTTCGTGCATGCTCAATTTTCCAGTTTAACCAAGCCATGAATTATTGCATGGCAAGACACGCCAGACACCTAATTCCTGCCATCTGAAACGCGTGCAATGTGCAGAAACAGATATAGGATTGCCTATTGGCAACTACAAGTCTACAACAGAGTATTCTGGGAAACTCATAGGTGTGAATAATCTCCAATGCTCCGATTCTTTATTTTTGTCCTGTGATTAAAATATCTCACAACAATGTTGAAAATATATACAATCACAGAACTTTCCAATTAAAGCATGCAATTACAAGATTTCTTACAGAAGTACTCATCTTTCTCTGTTCTGGAAGGCCTACCAGCATCGAGTAGATGCGCAACATCACGGAACGTGCAGAGCAGAATTCTTCTGCTTCAACAGAAAACTGAAACTGTTTGTCTGCCAGTATGAATGAGACTATCCATCCATTACCAGCATAAGTATCTTCAGATGCTTCGTCTTTAAGAAAGCCCAAATCCCAAAGGCAATATCCGTATTCTACCATTGATTTGGAAAGGCTTCTCTATAATTGGCATCTTCACCCAGCGTTAGCTGCCTTGTCATTGCATCACTTGCCCTTGTATTCAAAAGTCTCTGAGACAGCCTATCTTTTGTGGTTACTTTCTTGCGCAACATGGATGCGAGGGTATCTTTTTTGTTTCTAGCCAACAACCTGTCCCTGCTGGATGCCTCAACATTGTCCCCATAAACTGAAGACCTTGAAGTTGAAGCCACTGCAGCATCCCTCAGAACAGCTTCATTGTGTTCCCGTATCTTTGCAAGCTTAGCACGTTTCTGTGACTGTTTGTCCATTTTTCTTTTCCTTGCTTCCTCGTTATCTCTGTCCCGAACATTCTTCACAGCTTGTTCAGCTAATTGCTCTACTAAATCAGTCCCTAGATCAAGAGTTAAATCACTTGTTGAAGTGCCCTGATTGATAGGATTTCCTTCATCATCACGGGGAATGATGGGTCCATGAAAGGGGCAAACTCTCAAATCTCTTCTCTGACAGAGCCCACCCTTCCCTAATGGAGCCCGACATGGCTGGATTTCGACTCTTTCTTCTTTGTAAAGAGTTGCATGAAGGTTTAATTCAGCAATTTTCTTTGCTGGAATAACTGCATCATGGTCCACCCTACCCCAGTGACTTTCAAGCTCCAAGCCCCTGTGGTTGGCTAAAACATCCCTGTTTGAACCCCAAGTGTCCAAAAAAGAGCCCCACTCTATCACTGGAGCCACGGTCATCAGCTTGTTTCGAAGCGAGCTGGAATCAGTTCCACCACCTTCAGAACACAGAAACTCATCGCGTTTCAGCTTCTTGGTACTGCATTCAGAAGGGTCATTTTTCACCTCTCCAGAAGTTGATGGTGCAGCAGAATTTTCATTTCGTTTATTGGGTTCACTAAATCTCCCAGGGTCAGTTGATTCAACTTTACCCTCCTCCCAAAAATCTTCTTCCTCCTCTTTTTCATGCTTTGTAATGTCCGGAAGAACACAACCTGATTCAACACATTTCTTTTTCACAGATTGAAGGTGATTTCGGATGTCAATGAACTCCTTGAGCATAGAATCTCTTAATCTCGTATCTGCCACTTCAACCCTGATTAGAACAGAGATTCCTTCTTGGACTGAAACCAAGTGCTTGGTCACTAAAAGCTTGTACAGCTCCCTCAATGCATCAAAAACCACTTTATTCTCACTGTTCTCACAAACCTTCTCCCCCTCTTTCAACGAATCAAGCCGCAGCTGACGCAACTCCAAAGGACGAAACTCTTCAAAATCCTCCTCGTCATCTAGAGCACCAAGCACAACATTGGCCCCTTTATTCTTCACTATCTCTAAACACTCCCCAATCTCATCAACCGTTTCCCGAATTTCCTCCTTCAACGGCACTAAATTCTCCTTCAAAACCTCAAACTTCTTAACTAAAATCTCTTGCGTCTTCATCTCCCTTTCCCTCCTCTCCTGCTGAACTCGAGCTGCATTAGCCTGAACATTCGGGAACTGAAACCGGAGCGTGGTTTTAAGGTAATCAAAACCTAACCTGATCTGTCTGTAATGAATTCCAAACGAAGAATTCCATTTCTCCAAGAATTCAATCGCTTTCGAACGCAAAATAGACGCAACAGCCGGTGGAGCAGGAAGGGGATGGTTTCTTCTAAATCCCACGCTCAAACTTAACAACTGATCTAAATTCTCAACAACCAGAGTTCTAAATAGCTTTGATCGCATAAATAGCTCATCAATTATTAGAAGCGTCAAATACCTAACCTGAAAAATCACAATTTATTTTTCAATTTTGAAGCGTAGATTTTGCCCTAAAATTACACATTAAAAAATGGATAGTGATGAAATAAGATGATAATGTGAGGGGGAAAACAAACGGAAGGGAACCTGAGAGTGGTCGCGTTTCATGAGATCCAATAGGGTTTGGGCAGCGAGTCGGAGCTCCGAGTCAGAGTATCGGACAACCGTTTTGATGGCTTTGAGAAGGCGGGGGTCGACGAGCGCCGCCGTGGAATTGGTGGCCTTTTCTATCAACGCCCTCGCCCTTCCTCCACCCTCTTCCATCTCCATTAATCCCGCAGCGAAGTAATTAATCGAGCAAACAGAATTTTGAAAACTCGCTCCGATTATCTCTCTTATTTCGTACATCTGCTTGTTAGGGTCAAAATTCGCTCCAAGTCAAGAAGTCGGTTAGTAGTTGATTGCCGACTGTGCCCTCCTTTGTTAAGTTGATTTACATTATTACCCCCTTGTTCTGCCAAAGCTTCTGGCTGAGTTCACACATTGAGGATTAATGATGACTGTTGTGGTAAACTCACTGATACATGAAATTAATTAATGAAGACTATTACGGTAACTTTGCTCTCTGTATTTTTTTCTCCTCTCCGTATAGCTTTTTAATTGAGAAAAACTCTATAGGATGTTAGAATCTCTTTTATTAAAATAAAGAATTAATTTCTATATTTTTTTAGAAAATTCATAAAATAAAATAAAAATAACTATTATTTATCTTCAAATTTCTCCTTTCTTTTTTTTTTATTCTATGTAAGATATAAAATGGCTTGTTAAAATATATTTTTTAGTACCAAGTAAAAAAAATTATACTATTCAAAATGCTATATTGATAATTTAAATTTTTTAAAATATTTTTTTCCATTAAAGATGCTCGTAAGGATATAATAAACCGGCTTAATTGTTGAGAAAATTATTAGGTGTTATATTACGATCGTTTACAATAATATGAAATTTACAATGAAATGATTGCTAGACCCCATGTTTTTGTGGTAATGAAAAGTATAATTCCTGGTATACTGAATAATTTATCTAATTATTAAGAGAGTGTGGTCCCTAATTATTCACCACTATTCAAAACACTTCAAACTGATAATGCGAGAAATAAACTTATTATAAAACCCTTAATCTCATGTAACATTGATGTAATTAATCTCATCATGTACCATTGATGTAATAAATATATGGATCAAGTTTCAAAAGTTACCCACCACCACGCAAAGTCACTATAGCAAGTTATAATGATTTTATGTAATAAATAATTTACTAGTAAGAGTTTGGGATTGAAAATTTTGTTTTTTCTGTAATTTCGGGTTTAGATATTGTAGTTGCTAATATTAATGATCACTGGAGTATTATCTAGTCGTTAATTTCAAGACTCGTGGGGATTAGTTAAGGTGCACGCAAATTAACTTAATATTTAACTCTTTTTTTAATTCACGTGGGGTATATTCCAAAAGTATTCCGTGTATTTCCCTAAAATTAAGTCATAACCTATGTGTTAATTGATATATCATATTAAAGTTTATATGATTTACATTTCTTGTAGATAATGTTTGTATTTTCACAAATCACTTAATCATACGAACTTTTATACAATTATCAATTATTTATATGTTATTTAATCCGAGTAATGAAACATAAATTATAAATATTTTTAAAGTACCAGAGTCTTTTTCATAAAAAGCAACATATCCTGCCGACTGTAGCTTGTTAACCTCTATAAAATAGTGGGTTGCTCATATTTTTTTTCTTTTTTCTAGACCCATTTTCTTCTTGTGACAGCGAACTACTGTTGTAGATCCTTAAACTCCAACTCTTTATGTTAAAATCATGTTTGGGAACGCCACTAGGTGTATTTTTAAAAATATATATATTTTAGATGCTAGCCCAGCTATATCTAACATAAAAAAAAATTATTTATTATTATTATTTTATTTTTTATAATATTATTAAATTAATTGAGGTTTAATTTTATTATCAATTTTTTTTACTTAAAAAATTATTTGATATTGTAACAGTGGTTGCTTTTCAAAATATTTTTTAAAAAAAAATTTATCGAAATAATATTTTTTTATTTTTTATACAACATATTAAAATAATATGAAAACATTAAAAAAGTAATTTTAAATAAAAAATTAAAAATATTTGTAAAACTAGAAAACAAACATACACTAAAAAAAATCAGTTTGATAAATTATTATTTTTTAGTTAAAATATTTTTGACCCCGCTCGTGGCCCGGCGTGGGCCACCGATACAGACTATGATGATATGATCTATACAAGCTTTTGTTCCCTTCACGCTCCGATCCCCTTGTGCATGTTCTCATTGACAACTGGCTCGTGATATTTTCACGTCCAAATTTCACAAACTACCACTGTTTACGATATGATGACGGGCATAAAAAAAATCAAAATCTGCATTATTTTACTTTCAACTACTTTTCCACTAGCATACAAAAAAGAACTATTACCATTTCCCATCAATCTCGCAAGACATGTCGTTAATGTATTGGTACCGTGGTTAAACTCTATTTTTGATAAATATTTTTTTAAAAAAATAATTTTAAATTAATTTATATATATTTTTTGATATATTAATATTAAAAATAAATATTATAAAATAAAAAATAAATATTATTTTAATATATATAGCATTCTCAAAAAATATTTCGAAGTTAGGCTGGTGTTTGATTTTGCGATCGTCTATTTTTGTTATTATATAATTAAATAAAAAATAATTTTAAAAAATATAATTCCAGTAGAGTTCATAACCTGATTCACGGGTTTGATTTGTTCGCCCAGGTTACTTGATTTACAAGCTTACCCACCGACTGAATATGTTTATTTTTGTTTTCAATCCTTTATTATTTTTTTTGATCTTGTCCTTCAAAATCGGATTGGTTAGGAAATAGACTGTATGATTTATTTTTGTTTATATTCTATAATGTTATTATAATCTCAAATAAATTTCTATTTTAGACTTGGTGTTCAATTTTGCAAAAAAATATTTTTATTACATAATTAAATAAAATAATTTATGAAAAAAGGTTGTTAAACTCAATATAGTCCATAACCCAGGTTCCGGGAGGACCGAGATTGATTCAATATATCATCATGTCAATATTTTCGTAGAAAGGTTATCATCTTGAAATTGTTTTAAAAGTTAAATCATGTGTTTACTCATCATCAAGATTGCCTTTAAATCCATAAAATTAACTAATTTAAGTCATGTCAGCTCCCACGCAGTTTAATTAGAAACTTGAGTTGGGCAAATAACTGTGAAGAAAGGTTTTAAAATTGATTCACATGATCAAATTTAATAATGTTGTAAAAAAATACTTTATGTGCTCTTAACAATATTCTTTATATTTTTAAAAAAGAGATTTGACAATGGGAGGACACGACCTAATCCCCAATAAATAAAATGTTTAAAGATAAAATCAAAAATAAATTCAGGAACAACAATAATTTTTTTATTTGAAGGTTAAATCGATAATAATAATAACCTTAATGAAAAGATTAAAAAAAAAGTCAGGATCAAATTATAGAAAATAATATATTATAAATTTTGATTGAATAATGAATATAAAAAATAAAAGTTAAAAAGTCATAAGTTAAAAGAATAAAGAATAAAATGAAAAAATAATATATTCTAAATCCAAAGCAGTCTTTTTAAAAAAATAAAAATGATAAAACCATAAATCCATGATATTATAATGCACAGTGAAGTACGAGTGCATGTTCACCGAATACGCTTTCCTTGCGTTGTCGATGTTGTGTTGGTGTTGTGTTATATACTGTCATTGGATATTGCAAAAGATCCCCTATTGCGTGCCCATCATGGCACTGGTTTACGATCTGATCGCGTTAGCACATAAGACCCCAGACTCCAAAAAACTAGCTACCAACAAAGGAATCAATCGATGGCCAAAATGGTGAAAGAAGGCAATTTTTTTTAAAAAAAAATATTTAAAACATACGAGTACTAAACAGAGGAGATGCCATCTTTTATTACATATATTTGTACGATTAAGCATGCATTCCCTGCAATTATTAATTAACAAAAACTAGGGTATTGTTTAGTATTGTATTGTGGCAGTGTTTTTTTTTAATTTAATTTTTTTAAAATTAATTTTTTAGATATTTTTAGAAGGCTTTAACATATTGATATTAAAAGTAGATTTTTAAAAATAAAAAATATTATTTTAATATATTTCTAAGTAAAAAATGCTTTCAAAATCAATTACTGCTACAATGTCAAACATTATCTTAAAAGTACGGGGAAATCACTAATCACCGATACTTATTGCATTGTGGATTACAATAGTAATTAAAAGTGTTTTATTTATTTATTTCTTCTTGTTATTTCTTCTTGTTATGAGTTTTTTTAATTTGTTTTTGTCAATTTTATTTTTAAATATTAGAGTGATTGAGAATTTGTCTTTGTAATTTGCTTTCTTTTTTTTTATAGCATTAACATGATTTACAAGTTTGTAAAGACAACTCAGGTTGTCTCGGTTTATAAGTTTGGTGAGATATTTATTTTTTTAAAATTAAACTTGACTTGTTATAGTTTTTTTTCTCATATAGTTAAAAATAATAATTCCAAAGAAAAACTTTGTTGTTAAGTTCTATAACATAAGAAAAGCTAGAGTGGGTGGGCAAACCACTATTCACCCACACCTACTATTCCATTGTTTTGCTTTTTTTTTGTTATGATTTTTATTTTATTTATTTTTTGTTAATTTTATCTTTTAATATTTAAATGATTGAAAATTTAGCTTTATAATTTATTTTTTTCTTTGTCTTTTTACAAGGGTTAGTGTGGATTATAAGTTTGTTAAGGTAACCTCGGTTGTCTCAATTTACAGGTTTAATGAGGTATTGTTTTAAAAAAATTAAACTTGATTTTTTTTGTATAGTTTTTTTCCCCACGAGGTTATTGTAATCTAAAAGGAACATCTTCTTATTAGACTGGTGTTTGATTTTGTGATTGTTTATTTTTTAAATAAAAAATAGTTTTGAGAAAAAAATATAATCTCAGTGGAGTTTCTCAGTTTATAGATCTGAGGCGCTAGCTTGAGTTTCTCTAATCATAAGTTTGACAAGTTTGCCCACCAACCAGATGTGTTTTTTTTTTTTGATCATCTAGTTGCTTTTAATTTATTTTTTATGTATGATTTTTTTTTTCTATAAGTTTATCGGTCTCAAATAAATATCTATTTTTAAATTGATACTTAATTTTATAAGCGTATATTTTTATCATGTAACTAAATAAAAAAATATAAAAATTTATTAAATCCAATAGAATCTATGATTCGAGTAACAGTAGAACCATCTAATATTTTATTATTTTAAAATTTTATTTTATTTTTTTAAATAAAATTATATTTTTATTGGGTATCAAAGTTATATTCACATTTAATTTTATTAAAAATTCAAATTAAACAAAGAGCCAAGTCCAAAAACATTTACAAGCTCTCGACATTTTATTTTACATTTTTTAAAAAATATCAGAACCAACCCGCTGTGAAGGTCAAAAGACTAGTTCTAAATAAACTCAACCATGTTTGCTTTTAATCTGCATAAGAGATTAAATTCAAATAAAAATATATTTATTTTTGTATTTAAAATATAAAAATTTTATTTTATTTTTTTATTTAAGTTATTTTTTTAAATATTTTATATTTTAATATATTGATATAAAAATAATGTTTTTTTTAAAATATTATTTTAATATATTTTTAATAAAAAATACTCTTAAAAAACATGTCACTGCTTCTCACCCTCTAAAGCCAAAAAAAATTATTTTATTAATTCTTTTCCAAAACTTTTTTTTAATAAAACATGATATCATTTTGACAGAGATCCAAATGAATCCAACATTATTGAGTAATGGATAGTTTTTTTTGTTTGGTCACCGTTTTTTACCACTTACAAGTAATTAATACTTAATAGTAATCCGAATAGCCATGCAACAACCATAAAACGTACATCATCCCAATTTCTGTCTGATTAATTTATATATCTCCCCTCTTTCTTTACTTATATTGAAAAATCAAGAAAAGATATTTTTATGACACCCATAATTTAGAGAGAGAAATAAAAGGGCAGGGAAAGAGCTTTATCCCTTGCCAAAACGAGGAAAAAAAAAAAAAAAAACAGGAACCCTTAAACCAAATGCACGCATCACGAACTCAAGCGCATCCACGAGGAGCAAATCCGACTCGTGAGGACGCCAAGTCATACACAACCCGGAAACCTTGTTGTTGGATATTTCCAATTATTGACAATCCACTCGCTGTACCTGCAAACGCAAAGCAAAAACTCCCACTATTATCCACTGGTATCAAATAGTTCGACGCCGGCAATGACACGTCAGCACCTCTGAAATGTAAAACCACCGTTGGCACCTTCACCTCTGTCTTCCCAGACAAATCAAAACATGTGTCAAACAACGAGAATTCCGGTGCCCGTTTCAAATTGGATGCTCCGACCCGGAAAGCATCACGTAGAGCCACATAAGCGGCCCGGGTCAGTCGGGTCACTGACGTGCCCGAATCAATTATAACGCCGCCGTTCCCTGTAGAGTCGAGTTTGAATAAAGAAGCTGAGATCCCAGAAACACGCGTCCCACCGACACTAATCCCGAGAAGCTCAACATAATAAAAGGTGTCTAATTTCGGGTTCGACAACAATGGAGTGAACCGGGTGGTTCTTGAAATAGCCGAGTCACCAAAAACTATAGAAGACGGTCTAGAAGAAGCAGACCGGTCTGCCAGACAGTAAGAAAACTTGCTGTTGAACCGGCGACCGATTTGTGAAGGGAAGGATAATCTTCCCCTACCGAGTCCCAGCAATCCAGCAGCACCAACAAAAAGGCCCTCATTGTCATGCCCACAACCAAGCACCACACGACCAACTCTGGTTCCTCTGAACGTCAGCGTTTCGGTTGAGAACTCACCAACAGTGAACGACCCATCTCCGTAAGAAACTTGATACAGACAAATCTGTTTTTTCGTGCTGCAGCCTGGATAATCAAGTCTCCTACACAAGGGTGACCCACAGGGGATATTAGCGAAGGACCTGGATTTAGTCGGGTCAAAAATCGGGTCGGTTTGAGAGTAACACTTCATGCATGGAGCACACTGGATCCAAACGATGTCGCTTCCAGTGTCAAGCACCATGTAGACATATCTTGCTGGGGTCCCTACACCAAGGCGCGTGAAGTACTCTCCACTCCCTTGAGCGAGCCCTGAGATTACAGAACTACTGAACCCAGGGCCGCGCGCACGCGTCAGGTTTGTACCGCCAACGGTTTCCGCAAGGGAAATTAAAGATTTGACACGTGCTGCATCACGTACAAGTCTGGAGTTGAAGAGATCTTGTGACGATTTGTCCGAAGACAAGGCATCTATGTGGTGTAACTGTACAGAGAGGAAAGTGGTGGCGGAACTGGAGGGTTCTGATGTTATTGGGTCGGTGAAGGTTTGGGTTCCGGGCTCGGTGTCGGCCCACGAGATAGTGGGTTTGTTAGGAAGGGGGTTGAGGGTTAGGGTTTGGAACTGCAGTGAAGTGGAGAGAGTGGCGGTGGTGGATAGGAAAAGGAAAATACAGGTGAAGGAAAAAAGGAGAGTGGAGGCATTTCTTGTTTTTCCTTCCATTGAATAAGAGAGAGTAAAATGAGAGAGTATACACTGAGAGCTGTTTGCATAAGTGAGGGAGTATAAATAATTGGGAGTGCTGTCAAAAGGGCTATCAGCTTTGTCGGGGACTTGGCTTTGTTTTTTCCTTCCATGATTTTCTAATTTCTATTTTCTACACAAAAATCACAAATGTGATTTCTAATATCAGTACACGACGGGCCTCTTGATAAATATAAGGAATTTAATAGTTAGATCGCTTTTTGAAAAAAAATTTGAAAAGGGTGTTTGACGTTTGCCGTGTTTTTGAAGTTTTTTGAGATTTTTTTAGTTTTATTTTTTAATTGTTTTGATATATTAATATTAAAAATAAATTTTATTTTAATAATTAAAAAATAACATTTACTTGACTTCTAAACATGCATAAAATAGAGTTTCTTTTCTTCTTTCTACGGTCTAACTTAATTTAAAAATTAAATATAATTTTTTAAGAAATTATACAGAAAAAAGTTAAATAAATAATTAAAAAATACAAATAAATAATATTAATTGAAACATAAATTTAACGGTGAAAAATCCGAAAGTTAGTTTGCTTTTGTCGGGTGAAAGTTGGGCTAGGATTAACGGTGGTTATTGCTAGACAGATAGGATAATATCTTATGATACTCGAGAATTGAGGTCACCCCTTGTGACTTGGCGGTGAACTGTGGTCATCCTCCCGCCGCCTCGCGTAGCCGCGCCGACTACGTTTTTAAGCAAAGTTATTCTTTCTGCATGTTTGTTGTTTATTTGTTGAAAAATAATTATTTTTAAAAAGTGAAATTTTTTTATATATAGTAGTATTATAGAAAATAAATTGAAAAATATTTTTTAGTGTTTGATTATGTTATGAAAAATAAGTTAGAAAATAAATTGTTAATATTTTTTTTAATTTTATTAAAACAATGAGTAACAAATTTTACAAATTAAAAAGTTGAATAAGAATAAAATTAAAAAAATATAATTTCATAAATTATCTTAAATAAAATAAATAATAATCAAAATAATAGAAATCAAATATAATAGATAAAAAAGTTGAAAGATGATAACATTAAAAAAAATACAATTTTATAAATTGATTCAAATAAATTAATAACATTAAAAAGAATGAGAACCAAATTTGATAGATAAAAAATTTTAATTAAGAAAATGATAAGAGAAAAGCAAATAACAAACAAAATATATGGCAATCAAAAATTTGAGGATCAAATTTGATATAATCAGTAAATCACGTGATATTTCTAAATTTTTCATAACTTCTGAAAAGTGTTTTCACCCCTTGTGACTTGGCGGTGAGCTGTGGTCATCCTCCCGCCACCTCGCGTAGCCGCGCCGACTACGTTTTTAAGCAAAGTTATTCTTTCTGCATGTTTATTGTTTATTTGTTGAAAAATAATTATTTTTAAAAAGTGAAATTTTTTTATATATAGTAGTATTATAGAAAATAAATTGAAAAATATTTTTTAGTGTTTGATTATGTTATGAAAAATAAGTTAGAAAATAAATTGTTAATATTTTTTTTAATTTTATTAAAACAATGAGTAGCAAATTTTACAAATTAAAAAGTTGAATAAGAATAAAATTAAAAAAAATATAATTTCATAAATTATCTTAAATAAAATAAATAATAATCAAAATAATAGAAATCAAATCTAATAGATAAAAAAGTTGAAAGATGATAACATTAAAAAAAATACAATTTTATAAATTGATTCAAATAAATTAATAACATTAAAAAGAATGAGAACCAAATTTGATAGATAAAAAATTTCAATTAAGAAAATGATAAGAGAAAAGTAAATAACAAACAAAATATATGGCAATCAAAAATTTGAGGATCAAATTTGATATAATCAACAAATCACGTGATATTTCTAAATTTTTCATAACTTCTGAAAAGTGTTTTCCGTCCAAAATAAAAAAAATACTTTTCTAAAAACCAAACCAAATTTTCCTTTTACTAGAAAGTATTTTCTGTTGAACAACTTTTCTAATGACCAACAAACACAGGAAAGTTTAAAAAGTAGTTTCTAAGAAACTATTTTCCATGAAACACACGGGGCCTAGGTTAATGGTAGATTTACACGGAGTGCTTATTATTTATAAATATATTAAAATAGTTAATTTTATTTTTTTAAAAAATTATTTTTAATATTATCACATTAAAATAAAAAAAACATTAAAAATATTAAAAAAAATTCAAGTTTTAAAAAAGGATGATCTAAGCCGTGAAAACAAACAAGGTCTATTATATTGAGGTATGGTTGAAATTATGTTTTTGTCCTAATAATGGTTTTGAAAGCATAAGTTAATTAATATACTTCAAAGTTTTACACTAGTTTTACTGAAAACTCCCTCCTAAAACCTTGAATATTTTAAATATATTTTCAAATCATAGTAATAATAAAAGCTATTATAATACTAAATACATCTTAAATTAAATCAAAATTGTTTGTACTAGAGCTCTCTCTTTTCTTTAAAAAAAATGTAATCTATAATTTTTTTAAAATTTATTTTTCAAATCACAACATTAAAAACTATTACAATAACAAGCAAACATTAAATGAGTTCGGAACTTCTTGTACTTCATATTCTGACAACATAAAAATTTATTTTAAAACTATTAAAGATAAATTTATTCCAGTATAGGTTTCTATTTTGGTGTGACAGACAACATGAATGAATTATTTGTTAGAGAATAATATAAATTATATATCGGAACCTCACCTAACAACTTAAGTTTTTGAACTGAATTGATTCTTTGACTTGGTATCAGAGCGTTGATAATCTCTGCTTTCATGGAAAGGATATATATATTTCAAATGAGGATGAACTAAAATTTGAGTTTTTTTTGTTAAAAATAAATAAATAAATAAATAGTTTTAATATATTAATATAAAAAATAATATTTTATATATATAAACAAAATACACTTAAAAAATAACTAATAACACAACATCACCGCATAATAATTGCAATCTTGTTTTTCGTAACATGCAGTGGCCGATCTTTTCAGAGACAAGGGATGACAGCAGCAAGATGTCAAAAACTTCAATATAATCAACAATGCCTCATATTTTTTTTTTATAATATAATTTTTAATTTTAATTTTATCAACTCATAATAATTCAAAATTATAATTAATAATATCAAACCTTCAATAATATCATTCATCATCTTAAAATTAAAATCACACAACAAAATCTAAACAATACTAACAATTTTTTAACTTTATTAATAATAACTCATTGCTCAATCACAAAATTTAAATTTACCAATTATTCTTTTAATCACATCAACTTATAACAAAAAATCATTAGCAACTTATTCTACAAAAATCAACAACAACCACATTTATTTTATCATGTTTATTTCTTCAACATTAACTATATACTAAAAAAGCTCCTTCTTTTATTGTAGCGCGAATACTATTTATCATTTCACATATTATTGTGAATCGAAGTATTTAGCTCAATTTAATCCTGGATTTTTTATTTTGCATGATTTAGATATTTTGAGTTTAAATTAATGTTGCATATTTTCTTGAGAGGAAGGGTTGAATTGAAAGACAAATAACTGAAATGAAAAAACATGTGAAATAGGTGGTGACTTTGAAGTATGTCTTAAATGTTTATTTTTGTTTCCTATTTTTTTGACTCTCTGTTAATCGGTCTCTTTAATTTTTAAAAATTTATTTTTGGTATCAAAATTAATTTTCCTTGTTTTTCAATATTTTTTTGGTGGGAGGAGAGAGAAGGACTCATCGGGTTCTGATGTAGAGAGAGAAAGTTATTGTTGACGACGATTCTGACCACTAAAATGATCAATTTTTTATGTCAAATAGTTTCACATAATGAGAGGAGTTAAAAAAAATACCTAAAAAACAAGTTTGAGCTCGAGAATATTTTTGGTTTCAGGTTAATTTTAGATTTTGAGGCTTTTTATGTTTCTTTGAGGCCATGAATTGATTTAACAAGGTTTTTAAGGTGTTTTTTTTAAGTGTTTTGGGATGAAAACAAAATGCACCTTGTTTTTTTTTAGCACCATAATGACTGAAATCTGAGAATTTAGATGATGTGTCGTTTATTTTTTCAAAAGAAATTTAGACCCATTAACCTAAAAAAAACCTACGCGTGGACCATTTCTTGATGGGCCTAGTGCTCGGCCTGAATTATTAAGCCCAGCAACACCCAACCTCATTTGTTTTTATTTTTTTCTTTTGATTTTTAATTAATATATTTTTTATATGTCTTTTTTTACATAATTTTTAAGTTTATGTTTTAATTAATACATTTTCTTTGTGATTTTTTGTGGCGAATTTAACATTTGTTAAATAGCGATAATTTTATAATAATATTGGGTGAATTTAATTTTTTAGAAGGTTAGTATGATTCATTTATAATTTTTTAAAATATTTTATATAGATTAAACTTATTTTAAAAAATTAAAAATGTTTTATTTTTTTATAATATTTTTAATATGTGCAGTCTTGAATAATATTTTTTTTCCTTTTATTTTATTCAATAAATTTTGTGTGTTGATTTTTGTTAAAAACTATTTTAATAACCAAATTCATTAAACATAACTAGATAAATGATTTGTTTTGCAATGTTAAATATATTGATCTAAAATTGTCTCTCAATCTTTCTAGTTTGTTTTTATTTATCGCCAGTTTTTTTTTAATTATCTCAACTTTATGACTTATGACACACGATAGACATATAATCTGAACATATCTCATGTCCAGGTCACGAGTTTCACGTATTAGCTCAGCTTTGTCAGGTGTAATATTTTTTTAATTTGTTATTGTTACCTTATTTTGTTATCGTATTATTAAATTAATCAAGATTTAACTCAGTTACCAAGTTTCTCTTACCTATTTAAAAACAAAATCATCTTCTAATTTTTGTTTTTTGGGTTTAAATTTTTTTTTCGACTCACAATATCGTGCGGGTCACCAATCTAGTTAAGAACAAAAACAAGTTTCATTAAAATCATAAACACACTCAAATAAAAATTTTCATCTAATTTACAAATTAAAACCTACACTAACATTACAAGATTCAATTTAATAAGCAAAAGTATTTTAACATCATAAATCACTTTCAAATAATTAAATCAACTAAATAAGTATATAACTCATGAATCTAAACACAATGTCTAATTAAACTACAAACCAAACACAACAATAGAGTTACAAATGTTAGTGTTTAGGGATTTTAAAAATCAACCTTCAATGATGGAGGAGGAATGACATTGAAGTAGCCGGAAATCAACAATAACAGTGATGGCACATCAACATCACGCGCAAGAGAACCACCATGACTGTTGGCATGTTTTCCCATATTCTAGTGAAGTCTGGAGGCGCGTGAAAACCTCTGCATGATACACCAACCTTTTCTCTTTCTACTAGTATTGGTAGTGTAGTCTCACATGAGAGCAAACAGGTTGAAGTTTCATGCCTTTCTCTCTCGACTTATAACCAAATCCTCTCTCTCTCTCTCTCTCATTTTTTGTTTTTCTTATTCCTTCTCTTGATTATCTTCAATAAAAAGTTAACATGGTTTGTGTTTACTTTGTGTGTTGATAGCTCCAGAGAGATTGAGGGAGACTGTTTAGAACATCTCCAATGGATAAGCTAAATGAAAAACTATATATTAAAAAATATTATTTTAGTTTTTTCATGTTTAATTTGCACACTCCAAAGGAAGTGTTAAATAAAATGCTAAAATGCCTTTTTTTCCGCACAAATGCTATTCCTATATATCTCTTCAAAGAGTCAAAACCAATAAAGTGGAGCTACTAAAAAAATAAACTAATTAAATGTAGTAATGTGGAAAAAAAATAACATCAAACTTATTAAAAAATAATAAAACACTTGTTTTTTCCACTCTAATATAAATGGCTCTTCAAACGGTTTTTTTTTATTGGAATATATATGATAAAAAAAGTTATATTTATACTATTTAAAATATTATTTTATCAATTTAGCTTTTTAAAATAACATTTTACATTAAAGATGCTATAAGCTTGTGTGTCTTTAAAGGGAAAAAAAATGTTTTTTTATTGGATAGAGGGAGAGGTTTTTTCGTTTGCTCTTCTTTTTGAATATTTAATTGCGAAAATATATCCTTTTTCCGTAAGTCTATTAATAGATCAAAACTAATTAACGTGGGAAACAGATCCAGTAACGCAAAACATGCCCACTTGACTCAACCAAACCCCACTTTTGTCGAATTCATACAAGAGTGACATTCCCATGTTCTCATTGATATAATATAGAGGTAACCAAAAGCATACAAGACAGTACTGGCGAGACTTTCATGTGTTCACGTTTTTCATGGAACTGGAGCTTCTTGTATTTGTGTTCTTCCCCTGTCCAGCTTTCCTTTCCCTTTATTCTTATCTTCTAATCCGCTAGCTTGTCTTCCTTTTTTGGCCCTTTCACAAATATCAGGTGCACTCACCATTTAAGAGTATCTAGCGTGGCAATACTGGGTCATGTCATACACAGCATGTTTTAGGGACGCAAGCAGACACTTTTCCAACTTTTTTTTTTTTAATATTAATATTTGAGTGTAGCTCGATTAATTTTATATATTTTAATTTTATATATTTTAAAGTTAATGATTATATAAATTTTTAATAGCTTTAAAATTTATAAGATTTAAATTAATTATTTTTAAAAAACAAATTTAAAATTTAATTAGATGAGTTATGTCTTAATATTTCACTTTCCAACCTTTGATCCGTAACTTTAAGAACTAGAACTTGATGAGTTATTTTGATGATAGGACATGTATGTGAACATGGTCCCAGATGAATGTACATGAAAGAATTATGGGGATATCCGTACTAGATCCACAAACGGCTAACGACAAAAATAAAAATAAAATGGTGCTGTCTGGAGATGTCAGGCTAGTTGTGTGCACAAAAGATGCACCCAGGTCCCTGGCATCTACATGTCCAAAATATTCTTGTAACGTGATTGCATATTCACAAATAAATCAAACCAACACCCCTCTCAGTGCCGACCCCTTCATCTACGAAAATCTTAAATTCGTTGAATACCACGTAAGTGAGGAGTGAAAAATGCTATGGCTTCTATTTAGCCATAGCCACGGCGCCCATGGCAATTAAGGTATGGTAGCTGTGATACAGTTGCAATGACAAGCTCGCCTACTGGTGCAAAATGTCCCTCTCTCTCCACCCAGGTCAAACTTGGTGATAATCAAACAAAAAAAAAGGACCTTGCAATAACATCCTTTCCCTTTTTCCCTTTCTATAGGTGAGAATGGAAAGGCAGAGAGGACAAAAAAGATGGCCGGGGAAAATAAAAGGAGGGAGCGAGGACATAAGAGATGGCAAGGGAAGCTCCATTCCAAGAGGGTGGCTAAAACCCACTGCCTGAGAAAGGGCTCCGTTGTAAGGTGGCTTAACATAATAGCAAGCTGAGTCGAGCAATAAGTGTATCTCATGCAGAAATTGCAGTTGAGGCCTGTAAACATTCTCAGGGGCAAGAACTTACCAAAAGCGTAAAAGAAAAGTAGAAGGAAAGAAGAATCATAACCTGGAAAGAGCATTAAAGTTAAGCTTCAGATCTGTTACAGTATCAGTGATATATAACTGGGGTAAATGAAAATAAAGATGCTATAAATGATGCTAGCTTTTGGATCTTGTTAAACCTTTGGACTCAAGGCATTTCTTAGCGTGAATCATTTGGTCAATTCCACCGATGATGTCACTGAAAACATAGATTAAAGTCAGTCAAGGCCCTTGTAGCTTAACATTGGAAACTTCCTCTTCAAAGTTCAAACAGGAGCACATAGAAGCACGGAATAACGGGACTGGGATCAGCAAGTCTTTGAGCTAGCCCTGATTGAATCTACTAAATAGCATAAACTCTATCTTGTTAAATTTGACAAACTATTTCCCCAGATGGAAAGATATATAGAAAGATGATAAAGAATGATGTATGCTCACGCATTATAGAACCCCGTCTAAATGATCAGTTCATTTCCAGGGCTACTAAACCAACAAGAAAACATGTCAACTAAAATGTCTTCATAACCAGAACTCTCAAAGGGGTAAAAGAAAAAGGACCATGTTAAAGTGCAAGTGCCAGGAGGAAACCAAAAGTAAAGATTTGATTTTGATGTGGCTTCCAATGCTACCGCAAAGCAAATCAATAATTGGAGCAAAGATATTTATCTTCAGGGAATAATGCTGATACTGAACGTATAATTTGGTACATACGCTATCAGTAGGTTGGCTATCTTAAAAGCTTGCTAAATAATCTATATATCTTCTCTGGGCCAATTCAATATTTCATCATCATCATTAATTATTTTGTTGTTAGGTTGTTCCATTGAACTTCTTTCAATTGTTATTTGATATATCTAGTTTTTGATCCAGTCGGTCCATATGAAACTGGGGTTGGATGCCAACAGCCAAACCTACTTGAGAAGGCAGGCTTCATTCCATCTTCTAGGCCTGGGATGCCAAACCACCGCATGTGCTTCTTCTTCTTTTCTTTTCACACTTGACCTTACAAATTAAAAACTTCTAATAACTAATTAAATCAGGATTCCTTCATGTGCCAAATTGAACCTTTTATCTTTGCATGAGTTATAATTCTCCAACTAGTACCTTAGTTAGTGACTATCAATTCTTCTATAGCCTCTTAGATTCAGAGAAGGTTTGCCAAACTCAAGTTTGGTTCTGCATACAGATCTGCTAATTGACAACCATAACTACCTTGCTGTCTACTGCAGCTCTAAGATCTATAATTTTCGTCAGCTGCATCATACAAGTTTTCGGCATTCATTTCTCTCTCCTTTTCTAGTTGCTTAATAGTAAATGACAATGTATTGTAGCTCAACTTCTTTATGAAAGTAAGGCTGAGATAGATAGCAAAGCCCTTCCATTAACAAGCAGTAAAAACTAGAGGGGCCATGGCACAAGTAAAGTCGCGTTTAGAACCACGAGGATGCAGTTTTAAATATTGAAAGCAGTCCCTTCACACAGAAGAGCTTAAAGGATAATATTGATTTCAAACTCTCTTCCAGAACCCACTTTGGTGTTACCCTAGTTACCTTTTCCTAATATGTAGAATTAAGGCAAATATGATTAGAAAGCTTGTCCTTGGCATGTGCAACAGCTTATTGACATACAAAAGGTGCACTATACTACAAATTCTAACATAAAATATAAAATATCAAACTAATCTTTGACGATAAACATTTCATTTGATCATCAACTTCCTTGAAAAACAAAGGAACACTTTAATGCAATAACCTTCATGTCATTTGGCAATACCAACAGTACATTCTTCAATCAAACATACCACTACTCCCTGGACCAGTCCCCGCTCTTACCACCAGTTTTACGCTCAAGCCGCACATCTGTCATCTGAATTTCCTTAGAAGCGGCCTTGCACATATCATAAACAGTTAGGCCAGCAACCGTCACAGCCATCATTGCCTCCATCTCAACCCCAGTTTTCCCAGATGAAGCAGCTTCCCCTTCAATTTTGACACTGTGATCATCCGGATTCAGCACTAGATCAACACGAACATGGGTTAGCATGATATTGTGGCATAATGGGATAAAGCTGCTAGTATGCTTTGCTCCATTTATGCCAGCAATTTTGGCCACGGTAAGGACATCGCCTTTGGCCATTTGGTTGGCTAAGACCATATCAAACACCTTCTTGCCAAGAATTACTTTGCAACTAGCAATAGCAATTCTCTTAGTGTTTTCTTTTGGAGACACGTCCACCATTTGGGCCTCTCCTGCACTTCCAATGTGGGTTAGCCCAACAGGATTATGATTCATTTTTTGATGTGCAAATTGGGATTCTTGAGACCTACTAAAATTTTCACTATTAGAACTGGCGAGTCCATGAGGTTTTAAACGGGATTCTCCAACCGCTTGATTGTTATTGATAGAACCTGCAGCAAGTTCACTTGGAGGACATTCACCAAAGACTGATTCCATTTCCTGAAACAAGCATTGGTGTATAAGAAAGAAAGATTGTGTAGCAAAAGTAATGAGTAATTCTCTTGAGAGAGACTGAGATTAATATCGAAACGCATTAACTATGTTTTTCTAGATGATTGAAGATTTTCATTATCAAAGGAACAAAGTAGGTGCTCAGCCTACTACAAGAACATTACAGAGGGATACAACCCTGAACAACTGGGACAGCAGATGATTTACACTTGACAGATTAACAAAATCCCAAAACAGATGGTGACAGAACCTTTACCTTATTCATTTCTTCAATGACACTTGAAATATCATAAGTTTTGTCAGTACTAAAGAACCTTCTCGAGTGGGGCAATGCCACTGCAGCTCGCCGAAGAAACATGACAAACAGAGCTCAATTTCGGCCCTACTGTTGCCAGGGAACAGAAAAAAACACTCAAACTTTGCCTGGTCAGAATATCATCAAAATTATTTGAAACAAAATAAAAATGAAAAAGAAGGAAAAAATCATTCTATATCCAACAGAGTTATTAGCATAGTTGATGCAATATTTTCAAGTATAAAGTCACGTAAAACTCAAATAAGCACGCTGCGTGAATATCTGTGCAACCAGGGTCTCGTTCAGGCATTTGTACAAACAGGTGACAAACATAAAACTTTTGTAAGACCAGCAGAGTTGAAAGGGAATTTAGGTGTATTTCGTACCTTTGAAGAGCGATGGTTTGCGCAGGATGTGTCGATGTGGAACGACAAACTCTATCTTGATTCGATGTCAGGAGTGCACTGTAGCTTGGTTTTGGTAATTCTATCAAGACTCTATTTCTTTTGTCGAGTTCGAGCAAATTTCAGGGCCGAAGTTGGCTAGCGGGTTAAAAAAAAAAAACGGGCGGGTTCTTTGGACTTTGATTCTTTTATTAAATTGGTCTCAATATTGTCAAATTGAGTTCGATTAGTCTTTCAAATTTCATTAATTAGTCATTCTTGATTCCTCTAACTTGATATATAAATTAAGCAGAAACAAGAAATTAAATTCACGACAAATATTGATTAAAATCTACTGAAAATTATAAATAAATACACTGAAATACAATTTCTAAATAATAAATATTTGAACACACACACTATTTTATTAATATTTACTTTTAAAAATCTCATTTCCTCACGGATATCTTTCCCTAACTAGATTCAACTAACATCCCACATTCATCTAAAAAAACTTCAAAATTTCTCCACTTCTGCAGATGCTTGATAAGTCACTAATTTTTTCTTTCAAAACTATGATTTATCTTGCAAATCTTTAACTCCATCTCACAATTACTATCAAAACCCTATGAAAAACCCATAATTATACAAATCCTAGTTTTTAATTTAGATGGGGAAGTTGGAGCAGGCTAAAGTTTAATTATTTCAGGGTCTGGGGAAACAAATAATTTTTTAGGGCTTGGGGGTAAGCAATATATCTTTTATTTATTTAGTAGGAATTAATATTAATATAATAATATATGTTTAAATATTTATTATATTTAAAAATTATAATTTACAAAGGGATGATGAAGTAAAAAAAAATAATAGAGGCTATTTTATCATTATTATAAATTAAACGCCACTATTTGAATGGGTTCGGGCTAAAGCAAGCTTAAGGACTATTCATAAAAGAGTTTTAAGGTGAGGTTAGAATTGACTTGTTAGTCTTATCAAACCAGTTTCAGGTAGCGTTTAGAAATGCGGTTGTAGTTATGTTCTTAAAAAAATTAAATTTTTTTTAAAAAAAATTTAATATGGTTTGTACGTTTTGGATCGTTTTGATGTGTTGATGTCAAAAATAATTTTTTAAAAATAAAAAAAATCATTGACATGTATTTTGACACGAAAAGTTATTTAAAAAACACTCGCAACCACACTACCAAACACTCTATCAGTTTTAAACACCTCGATTCATCTGCAGACTATGAAACCAGTATCTTTTATTTTCTTTAAATTAATTGAGTGAGTGTAGCCGTGAGAAGCTGGCTTTATGGTGTTTTTGTTGTCTGATTTCCTGGTCACTGATTTGACAGCATGCATAACCCCTTTTAATTCAAAATTCTTAGATTTTTTTTATTTCTTTTAAAATAATGGTATCACATGAGTATTATTTTTTTTACATTTTAAAAAAATAACCAGGATCATAGTGTAGCTCATGCCATCTAACTATTAATCATCAAGTTATACAAGCCTCAACAACTCGTGTTATGCGTGAATGATTTCCATGGCCTCTCGTGGGCCTGCAGATTCTACACCAAAATATTGCTTAGAGACCGTTTGGGAACGCGGCTGCGGCCGCGTTCCCAAAAAATTTGAATTTTTTTTTTTTTGCTAAAATTTAATATGGTTTGTACGTTTTGGATCGTTTTGATGTGCTGATATCAAAAATGACTTTTTTAAAAAATAAAAACATCGTTGGCATGCATTTTGGCACGAAAAGTTATTTGAAAAGCACCCACCACAACACTGCCAAACACGCTCTTAATCTGCAACATCCTAGTCACATTGTTCATAGAAAATGCACCAAGCACTTCCCTCAAGCTCACGGGCTTTTCTGTTTGAGACCAGGCCCATACATCTTGGACAAGTTGTTGGGCCTCACCAGCACGGTGATTTGCAATGGACTCGAGCCTCTTTTCTTATCACACAAAGAAGCTACGTCCTGATGAGGCTGTTGACCCAGCTGAAGAAGGTTGCCGAATACAGGCAATCTTGGTGGGCCTGGAGGCAGCCTGATGGATTTATGCTGTGACTTCAAATAACCACGAAGTGTAGGATTGAACACTGGGCGGCAACAAGGTCCATGAGCAGCCTTGTTTTGTTTCGCCAGGGAAGCTAATTTTCACAAGATTCTACCTGGGGTATTTAATAAAAGAAAGCTGATGAAACTCTAGAGAAGAAATTATAGTTTATCGGCATCTATATATAAGATTGAAAACTGAAAGCTTGAGCTTAAACGTCTAAGAACTTGCTCAATAGAGATTAAAAGGCGATTTACTACCACCCACTGTCTTTATTCCAGTGTTAACTAGATTACTAAATTTGAGCATTTAATTTTTCTGGACAGATACAGCATGCGTGATGATCTTTATATCATCCTACCTCAAAGAAATAGCTTTTGCATGACCCTCGAATTTCAAACCTTGAACCATTGACAGTAGACATAATAGCACGAACCCTCTAATCAGCCGAAGAAGTTGGACTAGTTTATCCTCAACTGAATCCAATAACCATGTTCAAATCTCGGTGAAACCTCCTTTTCGTTCTCTTTTTACGCAACATTAAACTTTTATCCTCAAATCACCCCCAAAAAACAGCTGACAAAAGCACAAGTGAAGTAACGCCATTTTTCAGTCCCTCTAACTCGAAAATTCTATAAGCATGAGAAGAAAATCCCGGTTGCTTGTGTTCCCAACTAGTCCTGCTCGAATCCGAAAAGCCAATTCGAGAGGTAACTTGAATATTCGCTAAGATAAGCAGTTTCAGAATGCATCTTGCAGAAATAAGAACTTGAATAGAATTCCATATTGGACAAATCAAAAACATGTACCAAACAGCAGCTGCAGCCTTCGAACCGAGATTGTGACAAAATGAAAGTGAAGAGGCAACATCGTAAGTCCGTAACAAGCTCGAGGACACGCAAAGATTTTACTTTGTTTTTAGCATCTAAATTGGCTATGTCAACATGAAATACAAGCAATGGTGTACCATGAATAATACCCCAATGTAGCAGTGCCTTTTCCAGTGGTTCATGCATGCTAAAATATCTTCAACACCAGAGCTCAGCTTTCTGTTGGAACATTACCTCATACTTACGGTTTGCCTGAAGAGGCAGCCCTGGCTTTATGCAACAACTGTTGTTCTCTTAGCATATCCTGCTCAGTATTATACTGTTCCCACCTCAACTTCCTAATCCTATCTTCCATTTGACTATAATTTGAAAATAAATCAGATATGCTAACGATTAGTGGGAATTACACTTCGAAAACTTCCCTGCAAACGGATGGATTTTTGCAATAAAAAGGTAGACATAAAAAAATAATAGTGAAAGCACAGGTACGAATCGACAACTCCTCGAGTGCATTAACTATTATAATAAGCCCAATCACACATACACACACACCCAAAAAAACAAAAAACCTCAATGACAAACGGCTTAAAAGGTAATCACAAACTTACTTGCTGCCAAGCGCAAAGAGCCCATTTTTCTTGATCATCCCACCATCTAAAGACAGGGCTCCGTGAGTTGTGCATAGGAGAGCAGAAAGCATGCCAGCTCTAGTCGTGTGTACTTGCAGGTAAGAAAATAGGTTATAGAATAGTGTCTCTCTGATGCTATGTCCGCTGGCAGTAACACAAAACAAATTCCGCTCATCCAAATTGACCACGTTCACCGCAAAGTCAAGAAATCAAGGACTCTTCTCATTTGGTAACTTTGGCTTTAAAAGGGCAAGTATTTTTTGTTGTTGTTGATAATTGGGTATGAAACCACCACCATACGGCCTGTTAATAAGCTGTAGACAATATCTCCATAAGCAATAAGTTATCCAAAAATGTTACCAAAAAGGAAACATAAATAGGGGTTTTGGCCTCATTTATAAGCGGGGTTGGCGCGTCAAATCTTCAAGACAAATGGCAGTAAATCGACCATCAATTTTCCTCCCATTTGAATATCCAAGACCATGCATGCCCGCTATGCTATTTAGTCTGCCTTCATCATAATTCTAAAACCTTAATCCCATCATATGTCTTGCAGACCATTCCCAGCATAGTCTCCAATCCCAAGACAACATAAAAACTTTTAAGCCGCAAGCAAATCATTTAGATGAATTCGATCGTACTTGATCCGCAATGTTATCTTCTTCTTTTTTCCCCTTTTCTGTCAATATGAAATATTGATAAAGGTAAAACTACATTAACTATGTTTTATTAAGACAAATTCCAATATATTATTCTTTTCAAAATTACAATTCTTCATTGCAATAGCTTAGAATACAATATGATAACTTGGAGAGGAGATCTAAGGAAGGAGAGGGAGAGGAGGAAGTAAGTTAACGTTCTACTTTTGTGCTTCAATTAGTTTGATTTCTATGCCATAATACTTAGCACTTTGTGTTGATGCGGAGTAAAGTGCTTTAGTTTGATAAGCAAGTTTAAAAGTTCCCTATTTAAAGAAAAAAGACTTGCCATACCTTATTTTTATTAATTATTTGAGAAACTAATACTAAAAGGATGTTTTGAGGAATGGTTACTGAGTACTGTGAGAATATTACTCATTTATTAACAAAGAATTTTAATAATTACTTATGTAAGAAGAGAGGATTGAATATCTTTATTTTGATATAAATTCTCTATTTTATTTTAAGTTCCTTAAAAGCTTAATACTATGATTGAAGTTAAGGGTGAGCAAAAAAATCAAAAAATTGATTAAACTGAGAAAATAAAAAAAATGATCAAAAAAATCAAACCGTGAAAAAAACCGATTAAAATTTTAAAAAAACCAATCGGTTCATTTCGGTTTTATTAGTCTGAAACAAAAAAAATTGAACCGAAAAAAACCAAAAAAAAAACCAAGGCAAACCAGATTTAACTAGTTTTGTCCAAAAGAACCAAATCAAAACTGGTTGGTTTGAACCGATTTTAGTTTTTTTAAAAAAATTAGTTTGATTATTTTTTTTTATAATAAAAACCGAACAAAAAATAATTATCTCTAATTGAATAATCGAAGTGGTGTCTTTTAAAGTGTGTGCGTGTGTCTATATATATATATATAAAAAAAATACCAAGAAAAATCTTTAATTCAAAAACACTAAAAGGAAATAGCAGATGGTAACTAAATTAACGGTGTAACGGAAAAATATTGTGAAGCTGGACTTTTTATTAACACCTATTATAAGGGCCTTTATAATTGGTGACCAAATTTTTTGAAAGAATAAATATCTTTTTAGTTAATTTTATTTTTTAATTCATTATTAATAGCATTTTCTAGTTTTCTTATTTGAATTGAATACCGTTTTTGGTTTTATTTTTCTATTCATTATTAACAAGGTTTTTTTTTAATTTTTCTACATAAAGGGTTGAAATAACTCTTGGCAAGTAGAGGCTCAGATAAATAGAAAATAAATATCTTGAATGTTTTCCCATAGTTACAGTATTTCTATGTTTTATATCTTTGAAAATAAATATAATTTGATCCCTTAAGTTTTAAATTTTTATATATTAGTCACTATAGTTTTAGATATTTAAATTTCAATCTTAAAATTTTATTTTCATCATGTATCACCCTTTGCATGTTGAGAGATGAAAAGAAAGTTATTGAAAAAGTAAGATGAGAGAGAAAGATTTTGACTTCTCAAAAAAAATTATCAATCTTCATATTAATTATTTTGTATTGGTGAGAGAATTCAATGGAGGTATTTTTATTTTGAATCATGGTAGAGAAAAAAAAAAACTAGTTGATTCAATAACTATAAACGGATATTAGCTTTTTAATAAAAAAACACATAGAGGATACTATACTATACTATAATATAATTTTTAGTTTTGATTAATATGGGTATCCGGGCTAGCTTGTGTGTACCTCGACTAATCTTACAAGTTCTAAAATTAACGACTATATAAATCTCCGATGGTCATGAGGTTTGTGAGAGATCTCTAAATAGCATTATCAGAGTTTGACCAGTTTTACTATAATATAATTAATATACTATGAACATGCTTACCAAACCTAATATATAGTAAGCTTTGTCCCCATATAGATGGAGGAGGGCATGCATTGACCATTGAATTGTTGCTTCCAATTAATAGAAGAAATTGTTCACACACGTT
Source organism: Populus nigra (assembly GCF_951802175.1). Classification (NCBI taxonomy): domain Eukaryota; kingdom Viridiplantae; phylum Streptophyta; class Magnoliopsida; order Malpighiales; family Salicaceae; genus Populus; species Populus nigra. Next base: position 42,474,932 of record NC_084853.1, on the reverse strand, counting down.
TCCTAGCTGAATTGGTCAGCCATCACGACCCCGGCTAACAGATCTTGGAAGACCGCAGATCGTTCATGTTTATGTTTCTTAGAGAATAATGGATCCCCATCCACCCTATTAAAATTAATTTTTAAAAAATTAAGTTAATATTTTTTATATCGCTGGTATAAAAAATAATTTTTAAAAAATAAACATATATTATTTTAATATATTTCAAAATAAAAAACACTTTAAAAAATAATTCTATTACACTTCCAAACAAACCCAAAATAGTAATCCACGACTGTACTGAAAGTATTTCGAATTTGACGACAGCATGGCATGTTCTTCTGCCTCTTCGCGTATTCGAAAACCTCGTCCCACCTTGTGTGGATCATTCAACTCCAACCAAAAGCAAAGGGAGAAGTTTGAAAACAATGAATATGAGGAAAATGAAGGACCCAATGAATTGACATGAAACTTTAAAGGAGTTGAATGAGATATGGGCGTAAAAGCTAAAGGCTAATACAATGTATGGACCCTTGTTCGGCCATGTGTTTTAGGCCTTCAGGAATCTGAAATCGTCCCTCTCCTTTCAATCCGTGTGACCACAGGAAAAGAAAATAATAAAAATAAACCAAGCACATGGTGTTTTTTCTTCTTCTTATTATTATCACTACAACGTGCCTGCCTGCCTGCCTGCCTCGGTGCTTCGAGATGGAAGCCTTGTTCTCTTCATATAAATTGAACAGTGAAATGGGTTTCTTATAATACTAATATTCAACCCCCACGCAAAGACTTGAATGATTGAATCGCCCTCATGCTGTGCACACGAAGAATTTGACACGGGTTCTTGGGCCTTGCAAATCAAGAGAAAATGGCAGTAGTATCTATCCTGTTATTGTCACGCTTTTCTGGGTGCATCATTTCAAAGTCACAAGTTTTACTCTTTTTTTAAGGGCACACATGCACCACATGATTTTTGTCATCACTTCTCTATTGGTTGAACCTGCTCACGGGCTTTCTGATCATCAATTTTCAATTTTGTATTGCAATGGCATGATGATGGTTTATCATCATCACCTACTACTTTATTAGAGTCCTTGGTTGTGTTGTACGCGCGACAAATCCTTGTGCTCTTATTATTCAGTCTCTCTCTTTGTTTTTGTTTTTTTAACTCGGAGTTCTTTTCTGCCAGTGTTGGAGATACCTCAAAGGCTTTATTGAAAGAGGGAGATGAAGGGATGGCCTAGAATTTGAGAACAGGATCTATTCTTTCCTCCTTTTCATGTGCATCTAAAGAAGCTTCACTTGATTGTCAAGACAACAGGGAAAAGTGATGAAAAGAAAATTGAACTAGGAATCTCTTACAGTTCCACTGCATGTCCTGTTTTTCGTTAAAAGAAGACAGACTTGAGCATTTCTTTAAGCAACGAAACAAGAAGGTTGAGGTACACAAGCACAGCAAATGCCACCCACTTGTTTGATTAAAACATCTGGATCCATTTTCACGAAGCTTGACTCTAGCCCATATGATAAGATATGGTCCCCAGTTGCAAGCTTTTTCACATTTTATTCAAACCACAGAACTGATAACGAGCTTCAATTTCTAAAGGAGATTTATCTGGAACGGCAATGGCAACATGGGATGTCTTTATTAGCTGCTATTCGATTTTTCCACCAATTACGTCAACATTTGATGATAGAGAATTGCTTGAAACATATAAACACGTTTCCTTCAAAATGGTAAATCTCAAACGGAACATGTGACTATCTTGAGTTGAGAGTCATTGATCACCACCTCCAGGACCTTCCACGCTACTAAATCAAAAACCTGCCACACATAACCTCCTGAATAAAAGATAATTTTATTGCAGCGAGGGCAAGAAAATGAATTGCCTCGTAGAAGACGTGGCTTAAGAGTAGCAGACTCGCAAATCAAAACCTTTAGCATCTCCTACTGCAAATTTTACAACTTGACTGAAATAGCTTGCATTGAGTTCATCTGAAACAAGCACCACGGACAAAAAAATATAGCCATGCGATGATAGTGCGCATTGCATGGAAAGGAACAAAAGAATTAAACAACTAAACATAAAAACAAAACAAGTATATCAGCTAAATAACCAACAATGATACAGTTGGTTAAAACTTAGAAATGTAATTCATCTGGCAAGAATACATCCTTGGAACAAAATATGTATACTATAAACAATCACAGAAAATTTGCTGCCCTACTTGGTCAATAGGTAGTTATTTTTCTACTTCTAGCCAGCTCTTTTTAAGATCCCTTGCGGTGTATCAAAACCACTGAAGAAGCTTTCAAAAGGGTTCTTCACTACATATACGCCTATGGACTATATGTCAACCTTAATTCTCGAACTACCCAGTTGATGATAATGAGTGTAATGAGCTGGATTCGCGGGAAAATGCTGCCATCAGCTTTTCCTTTGTTAGCTGCTCGGATCCTTGAGACTTGATCACAAATGTATGAAATACAGTGTCATTTGCAGCGGAAAGTTTTGACTCAACAACAGTGATTTGTGCTTCTTTGAATGCTTGAATCACTCTTGATGCAGGATGTGAATCCAACGGACAACTCACTCTTACCATCAACCCATCATGGGAAGCTTGAATGTCGAAATCTGGAGCTTGATTGTGACTTTCTCCATTTGTGTTAGCATCCAAAGCTGATGCATCTCTCGAAATGCTCCCTGACTTTTCCCTTTCAGCTTCCATTACCTTGAGCTTTGCTTGAAGCTCATTGATGTAAGAAATAGCATCTCCCAACAATGAAGCCTTGTCCATCTTGGAAATATTGGGCACGACAGCTCGTAATGCATAGAACCGCTGGTTAAGCTTCTCTCGCCGCTGCCTCTCTGCCTCAACATGATTGAGGGGTTCTTCTCTTCCATTTGCTGGCTTCCTGCCTCGTTTACGAGGCTTCCGATCATCTGCCGTGCCTGGCCGTTCTTCCTTGCATGAAGCTTCAACATCAGAATGCTCAGATTCTGCACTAAGTGGTTTGCCAATCACAGAAGGCCCCGAAGAGGCTCCTGAAAAATCAATTTGCATTTGCACCTGCTTTTGAGGTTGGTAATGGTTAAGCCTAAACTCCTCCCTAACCCCATTAACCAGCTCTTGTAGATTATTTGCTGTGGCTTGTGAACCATAAACATCACTTGGGGTCCCTTGTTTCATACCAAAACTCTGTGCCCAACCAGAACCAGGAAGGCCATTTTGAGCACCAGGTAATGCAAGCCTAGTACCATTCTGGTAAGCATTCCATGATGATCTCTCTTCCATTTTTCTGACGACAAGTTTCTCCCTAAAGCCATGACCATGACCATGATTTGAGTTCAAATCCTGACCAAAAATCTTCGGAACTCCAACTCTCTCCACAATCCCAAAATTTGAAAATGGGGAATTCTCATCTTTCTTTTCACTCACAGCAGGCATGGCTGCTGCTGCTGCTGCTGCAGCCATTGGCTTGGCTCTGATACTTGAATTCCGAGTGGAAAACCATGACCTTATTGATTGAACCATTTCTATACTTTCAGGAACAGATCTCACTGACCCTAATTCAACAACGCCAACATCAGTAGCCACCAACACAATTGTCTGAAACCCCGCAGACTTTGCAAGAAATGACCTCACACAATAATCAGGCCCTGGTTTCAAAGCATCAGAGATCCACATATGCTTCCCGGAGGCATAACACTTTCCTGGACCACCTTCTCCATGGGGAAAGGAGAAATACATGGAGGCCAAAAAGAACATCTCAGTATCGGTAACCTGGTCCAATCCCAAGGCATAATTATCCTCGTCTGATTCTCCAAACAACGTCTGCAGCTTCTGAATAACTCTCTTTCTCATCCTCTGCTGAGTCTCATCCTCATGGCGTATATTGAGAATTCTAGTGACCTCAGATTCTTCACCTTGTTTAGGCTCCCTGCAAGACCCATCTCCCCAACCCAGAACCCAGTCACCAGACTTGGAACATGAAATCTGCCAAAAAATGGCATAGTTCCAGCTGAAATTGGAGGCGTTGGGGCGGTCCACAAGATCAGAGAGCTTATTTTGCAAACTCTCATCACCACACATAGCCATTAACAGATTCTGATTAGCTACAGAATTTGATAGCAAGTAATTAAAAGCTTTAGTGCCTAAAACAGCAGCAACCATGGTCTTATCTTCATCGTTCCATGCCCCACCTCCCACACCCAGCTCAATCTTCATTTCTAGGACACCCAAAACTGAAACTTCAAACTACCGACTAAACACAAAGCTTCAAACTTTATTACCCAGAATCAAATCTTGGTACTGAAACCCCTAGTTTCTATTATAGCTAGGGACTAAAATATAATGCATTTAGCAAAATAAAACAAGCCCACATGGTTTCTCTCGTACAATACTGTATGCATAAATTCAGATCTCAGGAACTCTATAAGTTAAAATAGCAAAAATAACAAGTTGCAAGGAAAACCCAGAAAAAGTAAAGTAGATTGATGCAAAGAAGAGACAATTGAAAGAAAATACACACCGGTTGCGTCAGGCAAATTGGGATAATGAGACAACAATTGGGGTAAGGTAGCAGGATGGTATTTATTCTCATGTGGTATAAGTTTTCCAGGTAAAGGGACAGGTTTATAAAAAAAAAAATTCCCGGAAAGCAAGCAGAAAATTTGTTAAATATTTCAGAAGCAATAAGGAATGGGAAAAGGAAAGGAAAGGCTTTTTCTCTCTTTGGAGCCAAAGGGTGGAAAATGAGAGAGAGGGAGAGAGGGAGAGGGAGAGGAATGGATTTGCAGTTTGGTGTTCTGCCCTCTTACTCCTTAACTGCATAAGTGGACCATGGTTAAGTATAGATTGGATTCAAAAAAGTAACCATGGTTAAATGCATGATTAAATAAAAGAAACCTAAAATTTAATAGTATTTTGATTGAGAGATGAAAATAAAAACAAAGAAAGAATTGTTGGAGGTTGAGAAGTAGTCGGCAACGACGATTCTGTGGAGTTTGTTTGTTGGTCTAATAAAAGCAGTAAACAGTAGGCTCACCTGGTAACCCTTTTAAAAAACCCTTGTTTACACACCATCTCCTTTTCCAGACATCAAGGTTAGATTCCATATTGCTAAACGGCGACGGACACCCGATCAGTTTTAACACTTGTTATGTTCTTCTTCTTTCTTAACACAAATCACATTTGTTAACCATTGTCCTAAATTATTGTGATCCACTGGTTTTTCTTACTGTGTGGGGTCCGCTACTTCTTTGCTCGTAACAGAATTTGCATTTTTTTCTATGGTTTACATGGCATGATTATTTCTTCTCTTTTTTATTTTCATTTATAAAGAATAATTTCCACGTGTTAAAAACAAATCTGTTTTTCAATTATGAGGATTTTACGCCCCCCTAAACCGACCTCAAGTTTGAAATCTAGTGGCAAGGGAGATATCCAGGGATATTTTTTAAAAAATATTTTTTATTATTTTAATTTATTAACATCAAAAATATTTTTAATATATATATATATATTATTTTAATATATTTTAGAGTAAAAATCACTTTAAAAAAACATTAAAAAAACTCTCAATCGTCATAGAGAGAAGTGACATGGAAGATGAATGAATGAATGAATTGAAGATGGAGTTGGAGTTGGATGCGGAAAAAATCTAACTAGAAATAAAAATCTGCATCTCGTTGACTTCCCATGGCAGGTGGGAAGGAAAAATTCTGACAGCGTGGCTAATCGTTTCCAATTGTTGCTTCGTCTTGTCCTTCCTTCCTTTTTTTTTATTTTTCTTATCTAATACTTCTTAGTATTTTGATTTAAAAAAAACAATTCAAAACATATTAAAAAATTAATTTTTAATAAAAAAAATTAAAAATTTTAAAAACATTGGTTGCCTCACGTTTCTAAATGCTTACTAAATATAAAAAAAAAAAAAAAAAATTATTTTTAAATATATAAATGAATTGGTAAATTAGTGAAACTCATTATTAAAACCATTACAAGTTTTAGGTGATTTTTTTTCACATTTCACATTTTTAATATATTAGATTACTCTTGAAAACATTAAATTAATTAACGAGTAAGAGTAAATTATATTTGATATTTGATATTGCGGTAATTTTAGTGTTTAGAATTAAAATAAAAAAATAAATTATATGTTGATTAATCAAATAATTTTATATCATAATCAAGATAAAATACAGTTTTAATTTATATTGTTGCTTAACTTTTAAAAGTGAAAGGTGATTCTATTTAAATATTTATTGTTTTTCATTTAAAAAGTTAAAAAAAGTATGAAAAGCGATATTCTATGAGATATAATGCACATGAATCTTAATAACCCTGAAGAAATCTTAATAACAAGTATACAGAGCCTATATGATCTTAATTAAATCACGCAGTATTTTATATTTAAAAAAACAGCTACGTGATGTTTTCTTTCTCGCTTCTTCTTCTTTCTTTCTTTTCTTACACGTACTCTTTAAGCGTTTGATGGCTGAGGTTCAAGATTTTCATTCTAAACATGCAAGATTATGAGATTTCCATTCAAAATATTTATACAGCCGACTCTATTTTATTTTTATTTTATTTAAAAAAAAAAAACGTTCAATTTTTCAAATTATCAATTTTTCTCCTTGCCATCATCCAAGCGATGGCTTCCACATTTCGCACATGCATGCGCACACAAATTCATGGTTTCTTTTTTCTTGGCACAAGCAAGTAACAAGCGACCTTCGAGCGCCCACTTGTCACTGTGTAATGATTCTGAAAGATGAAAAAGTGGTCTGCGTGCAGTGTCAGAGTCCCTTAAATAGATCGGATTTGCTATTTATAGAAATACCCCCACCAAACGGAATTCCAAGGCTTCGAGCTGGAGGGCTTTTTCCAACAACGTTTCCACTTTTCCCTTTATTTTTGCGGTGGCGGTACTGGATTTCTCCTTTCCTTTTTCTTTTTCTTTTTGTTTCTTTTAAGTTTCATGAATCTACAACGAGGACTCCATCTTCTTAAAGCTCGAGATGTTTCCTCGGAAACCTCGCACTTAAACCATAGAAGATACAAGTGTGGGATCTCAGGATTATTTAAAGAGAAATTTTATATTATTTCATTACTACTGATTTCTCCACGCAGAAATTAAGTAGAGAATAGAGAATTTTAAAGAATTATTTCTCATTGTAGGCATAAATACTCAGATCATTTTTGTTAAAACCCATTCTTCTATTGTTATCAAACCCGTCAATCTAATGAACCAATCATTAAATGGTTGATCCAATAACTTGATCAGGAATCCATCGTCTTTCTCGGGGTCGAAGTGAAGTTCAATTCTAATAATATTGTTATTTATTTATTTTATATTCTATCTCTCTTTTTAAAAAAAATAAATCCAATAAATAAATCTTTAAATAATATAAAAAACATATCCCATTTAAAGTAGTTTACTTTCCCTTTTCTTTCTTTTTTTATTAACGAGCAATGCTAGTTTTGTTAAAGTTACGCATTTGATTTTTTAGAAAGTAAATTCCAAAAGAATATTCGATAAAACTGGCTTCATTAATTATTTCTTTCTGTATTTTTATTTATTTATTTATTTTTATTAACAAATGGTATATTGGGTTATTTTTTAAAATCATCGAAACAAATTCCCCTCTTTTGCATCCCGTCTAGATTTTTCAAAAAACTTCAGTGAAAACGTCAATTCCCAACAAAACGAGATTAATGCAGTTCATGAAAGATATAAATCTGAACAAAATCCACTAACATGCTGGCGATAGAAGACTAACAGTGTGGTTGCGGGTGTTTTTTAAATAATTTTTTGTGCTAAAATATATGTTAGTAATGTTTTTTTATTTTTAAAAATTATTTTTAACTTCAGCACATCAAAACGATACAAAACGTACAAAGTATATTAAATTTTAACAAAAAAAAATTCAAATTTTTTGAGAACGCGGCTGCAGCCGCGTTTCCAAACGCTGAGAAAGTTCTGAAACTTAATTTGAAGACACGATTCTAATAAAAAAATATATCTGGTAACTCAATCGGGTGGTGTATGGTTATATTTTCAGAATAAAATAGATTGAGATAATAAAAACAATAACATATTTAGTTAACAAAATAAAATAAAAAATAAAAATAGATCTATCTTCACAATAATTAAAGTGACTTTTTATATTTTAAAAACAGAAGATATAAGCGGGACATGTTTTACAGGACAATATTTTTTATTTATCATCTTTAAAATATCATTGTAAAAAACTTGTAATTTCAAAGTTGTTTAACCAAGTCATGTAAAGATAAAATAATTATTATCATGATTTTTAAATCTAAACTGAAAGTTTACTTGAAACAAGGCTAGGGTCATGGAATAGAAAGGTCAATCCAAAATGATTTTTTTAAAATAATCAAAATGACTTCTCTTTGACCAAAAAAATCTTAGGAAAAAATTAAATAGATTTTAGCTCTGGTTGATCTGGATTTTTTAATTGGATCATGCCGGGTCAATTCTTTTTTTATAGTTTTATTAAACACGGGGTGGTTCAGGCTCTGGGTTCCAATTTGACACTGGGCTTTGTTTTATAAGTAGGTTTATTATATTATTATTAATAATTTAAACACTCAATATATACTAAGAAAATATATGTTTGTTTTTTTAAATATACAAGTTAGAAAATAATTCATATTAAAAGTAATATATATATATATATATTATTGTCTCATTTATCCTCAATCGGATATGATATAAAAATAATTATGTTGTTTTTAATAAAACATTCAAATATAATTTTATCTTTACTTTTTATTTTATTTTACATGTCCTATTTATACCTATCCTCGTCTTTTTCCGTTTCATCATAAACCAAATATTATCTTAAGAAACCATGTCTGGTGGGAGATTTATTCTAGGCTTGCGCACAAGTAAATTCAAAACGTGCGCAGTGGCCACGGATCTGAAAGCTTATCTCTTTTCAAGGCTCGTGAGTACTGAGACAGTATTGCGGAGCACGCGGAGCATATATTGTATTGAACCACCCAGAAAGCAAAGAGGCCCGACTACGGTGGGTCCTAGCGTTCAAGTAGCCGGGTTAACACCTGACAAGAATATATCCGCACACGACAGTATTAACCCACAATCATGTTTCCATAAAATGAAATGAACCAATCGTTGAGGTTGCGTCGCTTTGGCCATCGATCCTGATATTGAAAGTTAACCAAAAAGAAATCCTATGAGACTTGTAATTTCTTGACAAGTTTGAGGTTTGAAGCTAAAATAAAAGATGTTGTGTTTGAGAGGGTCTTAACAGTTAATTTTTAAAATAATTTTTGTTTAAAAAGATAAATTATTTTTGATATTAGTATATTAAAATTATTTAAAAATATAAAAAAATATTAATTTAAAATAAATAAAAACATAAATTTTTTTAACTTTTTTAAAAACACCTTCAAAATTCAAAATATTTTACCCGAACAAAATTGAGTAGAATCTAAGAATAATAAAGGATGAAAGCGATACAAAGCCATAGTCTAATCGTGGGCTCATTCATTTATCATGTAAAGTGTAATTATAACTCAGTCTCTATAGTTAACAAAACCAAACGATTAGCCCTTATGATCTTGAAAAACTATATATTTAATCTCTATACTCTTAAATTCATTTATAATTTAATAGTTTTTGCCCCTTTTGTGTTATTTTAAATCTACTTTGTTTTTCAATTTTCTAAATAGAAAAAAAAAAGATGGTGCGAAAAGACAGCATTTTTTGAAATAAAAAGCTACGAAGTTAAGCATAATCAACATTAATCAAATAATTATTTAATTACTTTTTTTTTTTGTGTGATACTGGTGACATTGCAGACAAGAACAAACCTGTAACGGGCCACAAGGCTCACAACAGCCACTCAATCATGTTCCTTCGTGAAATGACGGAAGGACCCATATTCGACATGTTGTGCGAAGATTAAATTATTGAAGGCTGTGATGGGGGATTCATTGTTTATTTTCGTATAAAAAACAAAATGCTTATTGTACCTTTTCGGCCATGCCAATCTCTGATGATAAAATCTCACACAGCTTGATCCTCAAAACTTTGTGGCCATGCATCAATGCACGTCCAAATTAATGAGATGTCCAGCTCCTTTATTCTCTGGTATATATATATTTCACCGGAACATAAAATTTAATGGTTCGTGGTTAGATAATGCTTTTAGTTTTTATTTTATAGTTTTATTATATATTGTTTTTCATTTAGAAATATATTTAAATAATATTTTATTTTATTTTATTTTATTTTAAAATTTATTTTTTTCCATTAACACTTTCAAAAAAATTTAAAAACACAAATAATTTGAAACTAAAATAAAAACTCAAAATATATAAAAAAACACAGTTGGAAACAAGGTTTCATTATTATTTCTCTCTAATTTATTAGTGTAAAGAGTTATTTTTATTGATATCTGATTTAGCGGAGTCTTTGAATTGTTATATTTAATTAAAAATCATTAAAATAGTAAAGATTGTTTTTTAAAATATTTTTTATTTAAAAGTATTTTATAATAATATTTTTTTATTTTTAATATTACTGTATCAAAATAAAAAAAAAACTAAAAAAATTATTTTTAATTTTTTTAAATTAAACACTTTAAAAAATACAACGCGATATCAAATGGTGCAACTGCATTTTTAAAGCCCCAGTTCCAAGTCCACCTAATTAAAAATTAATAAATCACATCTACCTACGTACGGCCATCCTCTCGTTCTAAAAAGAAAGTCCTTCAGTCTAAATAAGTTTTTAGCATGTTACTTCTTGTTTTAAAAATATTAATGAATATTCTCATGTTAATTTACATATAAATTAAAATTAGATTTTTTCCTTAACAATGTATTTTTCATATTAACCTAATGTGCTTAGATCATATCGTCAAAGTTAATCCTAACACGTCTCGTATTAAAGATTTAAGTATTCATAGACTTTGTTAATCACAGCTCATCATATCTAACCTCTTCCCTAACCTAAAGATCTCCAACAAATGGATCCAAATTTGCTCTTATATATTAGGCTAGTTTTGCACATTGATCCTAAATAATAAAATAAGTAAAAAACTTTAAAATTATATATTTATATTGCTAAAGAAGAAAACTGTGGAGAATTAATTAAAAACTGCAAGTGCTAGTATTTATTATTATTATTATTATAAATAAGGATCCTAACACGTCTATATCAAAATAAAAATATATTATATTTTTAAATAACTATAATCATAAGTGATTAAGTATGTAAATACAATTCAAAATAATCGGGAACGGGGCGGCCTCAAGAGATGCACGCACTTCGTGATTTTTTTAACAAAATTGACCTCTTCTTCAGCAGCTCCTCCGCCACATTCAAACAAATATATATATATATATATATATATATATATATATATATATTTTTTCTCTTGCAATTTAAAAACCAAGTAATTTAATTTTTCTAATTTTGGAGTGTCCGAAATCAAGATCCTTGAAAGGCTAGATTGAAGTATTCTATTCTTGAATTAATTTTTCTAGTCCTTGCTATGTCAAGAGCTTGGATTCCATCTACTGCCTTCCACGTGCTGATGGTTCACCAGATTCAATCTTCATTGATCACGTGACGACAGCTCCCCTATCACGCGTTTTGGGTGGGCGTCTTTATCAAATTATCCTCCACTCATAAAATCACACACGTTTACTCGTTCATGCCATCCATGTGCTACTCATGCTGGACCCCGTGACTACGTGTCGCAATCTCATCTGCCCTCGATTCCTTCGACAAACCAATCAAAAGTAGGGATAACTACGAGTCAGCATCCAACCTATTTATTCATTGACAAACCAGTCTCCAATCTTTGAAATATTGCTACTTTCTACCTTATCTTCTATGGGACTTGTCCCTTCCCATCACAAGTTTTATATTTACAAAGATATATGTGGGGACTGATCTGCTTTTCAGTATATATATTGGGACTGATTTGTAGTTTTCCCTTAAAAGTAAAACACTAAAAAACAGTCAAAAAAGATCGTGAAGAGCACGTGACTTGCTAGCGATCGTGAATTAGGTAGGAGGGATTGTGTGTGCGAGAAGAACGTGACATGCATTCAAACAGCGAGTCTACTTTTTATAAATGTGGGGCAACGAGTTTGGCGTGTGTTTGTACCAGATAATGCCACGTCAATTATTTGACCTGTCTTTATGACGTGGAGTTATCTTCCTCTTTTATTAGTCATTCGTGTGAGCTATCCGTGGATTTCACGTGGTTGCTTTTTTGCCGCTGCATGCTTCACAGCCAATATTTATTGTTTTTGTTATAATTAATTTCACGAGGGGGTATGTATAATACTGGTTCTTTTAAGTATGATGTGTAATATCCCAACCCAAATATTTTTGGGCTAGTATCCTATAAAAACTAAATTTACATATAATTTTATTTTTAGACCAAGTAGAAAAAAATAAATTCATGTAATACTATGTTCATATAAAAGAAAAAATAAAACCTTATAGTTCATCCACTCTAATTTTACAACTTCATAATAGTTTAGAGAAAATAAATTTTAAAAGTTATTTTTTCTTTGATATATGCAGATAAGAGAAGTGAAGTGGATTGACCTTGAAGGATTGAAGCCTTTTTTTTTAATGGTTTCAAGGTAAGAATCATGAATTCCTTTTATCTTTAAATATTTTGAATTGATTAAGGTTTTTCTATATAAAAAGGATATAAAATTATGGAAATTTAAATGTTATTTGTATAAATGTTCAAGTATAATAAATATAGTAGAATCTATGAAACTATAAGATGTATTAATAGTGCTTAATAGTAATGGTCTGAAAGTATTAAATTAATTATTCGGTATAAAAGTGAAAAGTTGTTAATTTAGATGTTTGATAAAGACTTCTATTTGAATTAAAAACTATATTAAATTTATGTGATTTTTTACCCAATTTTTATATGAAAACCTTATCCTGTCTAGTTTTTAACACCATAAACAATGCATTAATTCAGTTTCTGTAGAGACAGTTATAGTGAAAATAATAAAGAATATACAAATTATTTAGTATTGACGTCTAATAATGATTTTAGGATTTATTATAAAATATATAAAAAAGATTACTACGTGAGTCATATATGAATGAAAATATAACCGAGTCTAGCTTATAACCCAAAAAACAAAATGAGATTTTGATTTTTTATGAAAGAATTATGGTCAACTAGGAGACAATGTGTAATTGATAGAGTATCATAGTTAAGTATATGAGAGATTTTAATGGATTATATATTTGTGAATAGATTGTTTAAGCTGAGATTTTGGACTCTGGTTATTTAAGTAAGAAAGTTAAATAAATCTTTCCACGTTCTATTATTTTTAACAAAATAAATAGTTTTTAATTGTATATTTTTTCTCAACTACATGCATTACATCTTTAAAATAAGATCATGCACTTGCTATGCTCAAATTGATTTGTTTATATATGATGTTTGTGAGTGCATTGCATTGTATAGAATTTTTATAAAAATATTTTATAAACTGATTTATGAAAGAAAGTATTTTGGAATGAATTTGTGAATGGCTGTATAATAGCTCTCAAATGACCACCAATGAAGTAATAATCTCTGACGGGTAGGGTTGTCGGCACTAAAAATAGTTTTAATGGCCCACCAACGAGTTATAATAATTAACGATAGTTCTTGTTAAGAGCTATAATTAATAGCTAGTTAAGAATAATCAACTTATAATATTCTAGTCACGAGTATAATATGACCATAACAATTTGATATAAAAGTATGCTCATGTTTATAAAATTTAATGCCAAGTAATAATCTGTATAGATGACTTGTTTTATTAAATGTTTTTTTAAGCTTTAAAATATTAACATGTTTTTGAATTACTGAATTTTCACGGAAAACCTAGATTCAGCATGAAGTTCTCCAACTTCGTAACACTTTCCTCTTCTCATATTAATTTTATATCCCTTGCTCGATAAAGCGATCAATATTCTTTTATTTTTTAATTAAAAAATAGAATGTATTCAATTCATATGTATACTTTGAAATAATATGGCATATTTATGAAGAAGAGAAAGCCCTTAGAAATATTGTCCTTGAAATTCAATTTTCGATTATAAGTAAACACTATCCCCACCGATAGAATCAAATATTTGATATAAAATCAAATTCACATCCATGATAATTTTGAATTTTTTCTAAGAGGAAAGAAAACATAATTATACAAAAAACTAAAAAGAAATGCTCTTTCTCGGTAGAAATGGCAATTTGGAAATTATCTGTGAGATTCTGGCTCTTGTAGAAATCGTGAATTTGTAATAATGTGTGGGGATTTGGCTTTTCTTTCCGGGATTTTGGCTATTTAGCTTTTGCAGATATGATATGAAGAAATGGAAAAACCGATGAGGATTTGGTCACTATGGCTGTGGGATTTTGACTCGCTACAGATGATGATTTGGAAATGATGTGGGGTCCAAGGCTAACACCTTTAAAGCGCTTGCTTGAAGATGCTGCCCAGGATAACTTGCTGCTGCATGTTTGGAACGTGATCCAACCTACGTTCCTAAAAAATGGTGTTGGGTTTGGAGATAATGGTGTAGACTCTGTGTGTGCTCTTTGGTTAGGTATGGAGATAATGGTGTTGGGTTTTGTGGAGTTGCACAGATTTTGTGATTCCACACCGTGGAGATGTCAATGTGCAAATTGTGTGAGAGATCTGGAATTTGCAGAGCTTAGGTGCTGAAATTCTGAGATGGAAAGAAGATTTCGTGGGGGATTGAGTTACGTGATTGATGAGATTTCTAGACTGTGCGTGGGAAGATTTTTGGATTTCGCACACTCTCAGGCTGAAAATCAGACTGTGGAGAGTTGTCTTGGAATCTTAATCAGGTTTGAGATTTCTGCAATGATATTTCACTCATAAATTTTAGCAAGGAGATTTCACTGGCATGAATCATCTATAGACTTGCTTCCTTGCGTATTTCCTTCTCTTTTGAAATTTCACTTATGATTGCCTCGACAGAAATTGAAGCCCAATAATATTGTTGTTGAAGAAAAAAAGAGAGTTAATGCCTCGTCTACCTCATCATACTCAAATCATTCTTGTCCCTGGCTGGCATCCCACCCCCTACTATGTCGTCTACACGGCTCTATCCACTAGGTCTTGTCTCTTTACCATGTGGTATTAAAAATTAAAATATTACTGCCGAGAGGAGAAGAAGAGCATCAAAAACTTCAATAATAATATATAAATTATTATTATTATTTAATATATGTCTACCTCCTAGAAAAGGTCTAAGCTTCGAGCCTCTCCTATCTTGTTGTTATAATAATAATAATAAATAAAAAAAAAGCAACTTGATTCATTATTTAACCATAAAATATACATATTTTAATATGTGATTTAATCTTTTGGTTTTTATTATGTAGTATTTTACTTTCGTATAAATACTCATACAATATTTTTTATATATATTTTTCTTAACATATAAATAAAAATGGAAATGCCTAATTTTTCAAGAAAAATTTTACAATGAAATAATTACTTTTTATGATTTTTTTTTCAAAACAAACACATCTCAAGTTAACACGGTCCATTTTTTAATTACTTTCATTCAATGTTAATATATTGATATTTTTTTGTCGTTGTTTTTTTTTTTATTTTTTAACTAACATGTCTTTATTTATTCTGTCTTATTGTATCTACCACTTAATTTTCTTGTAAATTTGTTTTTCAACTTTATGCTATATATAATCAACAATTCAGATAAATAACCAATCTATTTTTTCGTTAAAGTAACCATTGTTTTATAATGACTACTTATTTAACCAATCTAATTATATACTTCTAATAGACTGAATGTCTTATTACGTGTATCAACAATATTTACAAGAAAAAGAGCTCAGCTCACATGAAGCAGTGGAGGGTTGAATTTTGAGGGCCCACGAGGAAAAGTCAAAGCATTAAGCACCGCTAGCCCCGCTCGTTCTATTTTTTTCTTCCTCTAATCGTGTGGCCTTCATTCAAGAAAAAGAATGAAAGGTTGGCATCGCCGGCACGATGTTGAATTCTGAAACATCCTTTTGATTCCCGACAGTGCAACACGGTTCCACCGTCGCAATCAAATACATCAATGGCCAAATTGTTTGGCAGCATGATTTCCGTGCATGGCGTCTTTTCCTCCACAAATATAATCACGTCGACTAGAAAATTGAAACACCAAATCAGATTCAGATTTGTTCATTGATCGGGCTACTTGACAGTCCAGGTTACACATGGACTAAACAATTTAAAACTAACAGACCCAGCCCAGGAACAAGTATAATTAGACTTTATACAAGGACCCAAGTATCAATAACTTAAAAGATTAAGAGCGTGTTTGGCAGTGTGGTTGCGGGTGCTTTTCAAATAACTTTTCGTGCCAAAATACATGCCAACGATGTTTTTTTATTTTTTAAAAATTATTTTTGACATCAGCACATCAAAACGATCCAAAACGTACAAACCATATTAAATTTTAGCAAAAAAAAAAAATTCAAATTTTTTGAGAACGCGGCCGCAGCCGCGTTCCCAAACGCAAGCCTAAGATCCATTTGCTTTTTGCGTTTTCGGTTGCGCTTTAGCAAAAATTTGAATTTTTCTTCACTTCAAAATTTTTTTAAAATCGTTTTAGATCGTTTTGATATATTGATATTAAAAATAAAATTTTAAAAATAAAAAAAATATTATTTTAAGATATTTTAATATATTTTAACATAAAAAAACATTTTAAAAATCAATCACAACCAAATGAATTGTAACTAATTTTGTTGAAAGTCTTTCTTTCTGTTTGTATTGGTTTTTTTTTATATTTACCAAGAGATTACAAGTTAGATTTTTAGCAAATGTTAAAAATTATCAAATATTATAATACAGATTTACTTACCTTGTTTATTAATAATGAGATAATTATTTAATATTTATATCATACGAGATATTTAATGACTAAATGATTATAAGTTTTAATCTTATAATGTTCATTCTAACTAATTAAATTATAATTAAATACATATTAGATGTTTTTGTACAAATCTCAAATTTAAAAAAAATTTGTATTTTAAAAATATATAAAATTATTTTTAAAAGCATTAACAATTTAAAATTTTAAATTGAGATTTTTCTCTAAGCATAGTATCTTTATGTCATGGCAAATAGTTATGCTACCCCTTCCTTCTAATACCAATTATCTTTGGTCACTTGAAAAGAAAAGGATATTCTTCTCTAAATTCATGCACTCATTATCTCTATTAGTATGCAAACAACTCTCACTACTCTCACTTATGAGGATTTAAGCCTCGAAACATTAGTGATCGGTGATTGGATAGCGCATGAAATTGCTTAAAATAAAAAATATTATTTTTAATTGTGGTTTAGTTTGATTAAAATATATGTTTGTTTAAAACTATGATTGAAATCGTTGTTTAACAAAAAACATGTTAAAATATATTTAGTTAAAATTGTGGTTGAAATTGATATTGTAAATAAAATGATAAAAAAATATGAATTAATTTATTATTTTGCAATTACATCGTTGTGCATTGCATTATTAATACAATAGAAATACAACCACTGCAAAAAAAAAAAGATTTTATTGCCCTATTAAACTTGATACAATGTTATCACAAACATAATTTCTATGCCAAGACCTCTGATTTCCATAAGCTTGTGAACGTGCAACCACATCGGTTAAAATCCATAAGAATAAAATTGGGATGATGATCAAACTCGTTAAATGCCATATCTTGCCGCGACTTCCTTTTTAATTTGTGTTTTGTATGGAAACACAAATATATTCTACAAAATTCTTCATATTTTTTCCACATTTCAAACATACGTTTTATTACACAACATATTAAAGAATAAACATGACCGAATATTTTTTCTTGACTTTGTGGTTGGCCTCGCCGATAAAATTCTAGAAAATGATATCTTTCACATCTATATGTCTCTAAAAATCCATACTTATTTGAATATCCAGAGTCAACAATGTAGTATTTCCCTACAATAACAAATTGTTTCTTTGTAACTTAATCCCCATCACTTATTGAAAAATTAACTTATCTAAATATAATAACATTTACTTTTTGCTTCCTCAATACCATCCAGTGGCTTTAGAAATCTGATATTAGGGTTGTCAATCGTCTTAGAAAAAAATTCTCGTATCACGTGCGCTACTTTCCCATCTAACCTAGACAAATATAAATTGCATGTCAAAGTTACATGCCGCCATTATATTTTGCATCGGTACATCTTTTCTACCAATATATGATATTTGATTTTCTACCGATACACATGCACATACATATATGTCATCGATAGCTTCAATACAATTCTTCATGAAAAACAAGAAGTAACAAACATCATTTTGAATATACCAAGCTGGAATTTATACCAAATGATAATCAACATTATTTATGCATACAACTACATTACAATTACCTTGAAATGAGGTATATATCATGGATTAATGGTGATTTATCATGGTGTGTTTGAAAGTTTTAGGTCTCATGGCTTGATGATTTCTACTACTAGCATACACACTGATCACATAACTTCATTAAAATATCTACTAACAGTTTCATTGGAATGTTGAAATCTCCCTTGAACTTTTCTATAAAAAGCACCTAACACTAATGTATAAAGAAACATGTCAACCTTCTCAATAACACTTATCCTTCTTAATGGTTTTAATCCATATTGGGTTTATAAATCAAAGCAAAGACTTTGAAATTTTACTGCATCCATCCTAAACATATACAACATTTTCAATGCCCATGTAAAATTTTGTTCAACCATTTCATTTCTATATTGTAAGAAACAATACAAGGTTCTTTATAAATATAATTATTATAATATATAGCGAGAGCTTTGGTTGTGCGTAACACTAGTTTACAATGATTATACCCTCTCAACCAAAACAATTCTTCTTTCTCATCAACATCATTTTCATTGTTTTTATCATCGTTACCGTCATCTATATTGTCATCATTATCACCACCATTTCTATTTGAACTTTATGATAAAATGCTGAAACATATTATTCCTTTTAGAGTTCATTGCCAATCAATAACAATGGAATTGGTGATAGGTTTTGAGCTAATATTCACGTAACTTTTGTGATTCAATGCATATCTATTTGATTATGGATGATAAAACAATTAATTAGATGTCAACTTATCATTCAAAACTAAAAAGAGGCAATGGCACAATGTTGATCACAATGGTGATAAAAAAAAACATTTCACAATGCAAGTGGCAATTGATTAATTAAACATGCAAACCTAAATTCAGGGTTGTTTAAGATTTACATACATTACCTAAAAACCTAAACATATAATTGAAAGATGATATGGTCAAGGTAAAGAATTCTAAAAACGTTATGTAATCTATACAATCATCAATATCATACAATTGATTTCATTTTATATATTTTTTTGAATTGAGGATTTTAAAAGAAAAAATTGGATTCCTCAACTAGCAATCCCCTATCTACAGTTTACAATCACGGTTTAGGTTGTCTTCTTCTTGTTGAACCATAAGAATTAGCAGGCCATAACTTTTATCCCCGTAATAAAAAAAATGAAAATTTTTAACATAGCAAAGATGAAGGTGATTGTTTTGGCTTGATAAAAAGTTACATTACATCTAAAATGTAGAGAGTAAAAATAGACGTAATAAGTTGTCAAAGTTAGCTTATCAAGATCTATTGATGTAAATGACAATGGTTTGTTAGAATAAAAAAGAAGCAGAGAAAGGAAAACAAATCTAATGGAAAAATATTAGGGATCTTGGAAGAAGATGAGGGTAATTTTTGCCCTTCAAGAGTTTGCTCACTCGTTTTTGCGGTAAAAAATCTCTGTTTAAAAAGAACAAAATGAGGTGTGACCTCGGGTTTTCAATCTCATAATAATAAAAAAGCAAAGTAACAAGATAAGCAGAACTATATATCACTCAAGGATCCACAAAAAAAGACTGGGCCGATTGGAAAGATGATGAAGGTGTTTTGGTTAGTCAATGAAACAACAATTCTTTTCTCTTTTTTGTCAAAAGTTTTTGATGGAGAGAGATGAATTAACTAAGGTTACAAATCAACAAAAGTAAATGTGGAATGCTTCTCGTGAACTCATGCTTGGATCGCTAATTTCAGCGGGTCTCACATTCTAAAATTATGGTTTAAATGGTAACCAAACATTTTATTTCTGTGGTCTGTTCTAAACAAAACCGCTACCACAAAAACAAACACCCTTTAAGTTAACACGAGAGGATCTATGTCATGGATTCCAATACTATAACATATGATACAAAAAACGTTATAGAGCAGTTCAATTAAGCCGCCCAATCGAACCACTTTGCTTAGCCAACCTAAGTAGCCTCGTTCTAAGCTACTGCATCGACCTGATACCACATAAATTTCTTACCCTGACACGCATTATAGCACAATATTACAAACTTTAAAAAGTCATAACAATTTTGTACACCATCTACTGGTGTTATGTAGTGCCCACCATCCATTGGTGTTACGTGATGCACACCTAATTCTCCATTGCAGCGCTTGATCTCTTGAAATTATTAGTGAAGTGCCGACCTTTCTCATCAATGGATAATAATTGCCTACCTGTTCTATTAATAATAAAACCAAATATAATTAAAACACCTATCTTATTTAGTATGACGCTACACTCAACCACTCATTTTACGGGTTACATGGATGAAAAATAAAATTTTCTCCTCCACTCTTTTGTCAGATAAACCACGTGACCTTAGTGCCCAAAAGTATAAATATCCAAGGTCACCCATACAATAGAAGATGGCACACAGGCACACAAGATCACATACTATTTCCCCTACTATGCACATTTTTTCTATATTATATACACTTTTACTCTCCTATGTAAACTCTACTTCACCTTTAATTACTATGCATTATTCTCCTTTTACATCTATTAGCTTAAATATTAAAAAAAATATTTTAATAAAAGATTTATTTGTGTAATCAATGCTGCCCACATGCTATGTCTTCGCTAATATCATTCACGATTCAATTTTATTTCATCATGCAATGAATTTCCCAATAAAAAAAAGAAAATGCAATGATGTTGGTCAACGAGGGATTTTCAAAGTTTCCTAAAGATATAAAAACCCGTCCACGAAGGAGGTCCGTTTTAATATTCGAATAACATCCTTGCTTTTATCATGCCAATGCAGGGTATTTTGGTCAGTTAATTTATTTATTTTATTGTAATCAGAGTGTTTAGCAATGTGATAATTTTTATTTTTAAAGTATGTTTTATTTTAAAAAAATAAATTGATATTTATTTTAAATTTTTTTGATGGTTTTGGTGTATGAGTATTAAAAATAAAAAAAATTTATTTTAATAAATTTTTAAATAAAAATCACATAAAAAAAATATCTTGCACCATGATACATATCACACAGGTAAAAAGAAATAAAAAAGGCCGGGGCCGTTCTAAAATTAACGGTGAAACAGAGGTCACATGAAGGTGGAGGCCTAAATATTTTAGTGCACGGGTAACATAAAAAGAAGAAGAAGGTGGTTTGGGTGCCCCATTGTCGGAGCCCACGGTGAAAGGCCTAAACAGTATGCACCACGGGCTTGATTTCCTTTTCTGTATTCGTATGGTCTTCATTCATCAAGAGAAATAAAAAAGGGTAGGCCGGCACCACCGGCTTGATCTTCAATTCCGGGAACATTCGTTTGATTCCCATTGCTAGTGCAACACGGTTTCACCTTCCATCAGCAAATATAACCACCATCGTTAGAATGAAAGGATGAAAGACCTCAAGAAGCTGATCTTTTTAAAACCTAATATCAAGATCGAACATATTAGTTCATTCTCATCAACATTTAAAATAAAAGATCCCTTTTCTAATTTTGGGAAAAAAAAAGAAGCAATTGAAGGTTTTTCTTGTTTATTTTTATTTTGAAATCACTGGTATGTCACATTATCCTGAAGAAAGCTCCCATGGATACTACGTTATCATTTTTGCAGCAAGATTCAAGGATTCAAGCTCCAGGAATACTCTTACCTCCCTGAGATTCAAGCACCGGGAATACTCTTACCTCCCTGAGATTCAAGGATTCAAGCTCCAGGAATACTCTTACCTCCCTGAGATTCAAGCAGCGGGAGTATTAGACGGGGTCCTCAAAACAGTGAAGGCAATTGGTGGGACATAAGCCTCTCTATGTTAAGATCTTAAATCAATTAAGGACAAGAATTAGTGAAAGCTATTGAGCATCTCAGTAGTTTGCATTCAATGGCTGTGAGGCAATTACGTGTCTATTACCCCATCGGAATTCAGGCAGGCGCCTGAGGCAGTCAGCATGGGAGGACCCATCTTCATGAACAGGGATCCTTGAATAATTGACGCCCTACCTTCCCAGGATATATATAGTAGACCATGATAGCTGGTGATCGGTATTTTTATTGGAAGTTAGCTAGCAAGTATCATTCCTTGTCAGAAGGCGCCTCCTAATCATTGCCATTCCATTATTCCATAGGTGGACGCATGTGTTGATCGTGCCTAAAGTGCCTTCAATTCTTGACTTCTCATGCCCTGGGAACCAATGTTCAGAGCAATGGAAGTGACGATGACCAATTCTGTTCTCATGCTTGCGGGTTAGTTGAATTCCCCCATAGGCAATTAACGAATCACATTATTAAATAAATTAGATTTTTTTTTACCAGCATTATATATATCCTTGTGTCTGGAGATATTTTGTGTGACGTGCTTGAATCACCCAAAAATTAAAATTCATAAAAGGTATATATATAATCGACTTCTTTAAGAAAATCAAGAGGTATTTTTTATGAGCAAAACATTTCTTACCATATTCAAGAAGTCCCTGCCTCTGTCAAGAATTTTTTGTGGTCCGGTGATATGTGTTTTTTTTTTTTTGATTTACGTGGGGTGTTCGGGCCAGTTTGCGCGCACCACGACTATTCCCCACGGCCCGCTGGACATCAAGCCCAGGAGCAGGTAAGGCACCGCGGGGGTGACAGACGTGCACATAGAAGGTCGAACCCGGGACGAGGGCGGAACAAGTCACACGATTGACCACAGCAGCTAGACCCTCAAGTGTTTTCTTGTATTTTGTGCAGGTTGCGGATTCCATTTATGCTTTCAGCATGGAAATTTAGCCCCGCGTATTTGAAAAGCTGAACAATAGCCCCTAAAGTTCTGTTGTAGTGGCAATCATTTTTTTGTTCGTGCTGTGACATTAGACTATCCTACTAACTACAGAACTTAAGATCTGCAGCTAATTTTCAAAAGGAAAGCATTTGAACTACCTGTTTTTATATGGAATGTAAGAGAGTGACAATAAGATTTTAGCGAAGACTGAGAACGTGTAATATTATTGTGTGAATTTGGACAAAATATGAGCTGTCAATTGGATGTAAAACCGTCCAAAAGAACACATAACCAAACAAGGAGACATGATATAACAATTTTATTAAGAAAAAGAAAATCTGCAAAATAGTAAAGAGAACCCAATCTGTCTTCTCTCTTGCTCTCTTTGATATGAGGATTCGTAAAAATGGGGAGTTCTCTCCACTCATGTTCCTGGAAAGTACATTGGGACCCCACCAAACAGTTCCAAAAACCATTTGCCAACTAAACCAGTCTCCGTGGGACGTGATTCCATTCTCTAAAGAGATTTGTTCACCTTCTCTTCATCAGGTTAATCTGAGTTCTCTCCTCTCTTTCCACACTCTTAGCTTGATCAATTTAAGTTCTCTTCACTACTCTATCCATCAATTAATCATTTCCATACCTACATTTTCTCTATGTATATCTTTCTAGGGTTTTGAAGGGGGCCGCTGTCTTGTTTCATTAAGCGTATTTTCTTTCTTGGTTTTGTCGTGTGTTGGCCTGTAAATGGCAGATTAGGTTAATATTATGTACCTCTCTCAATATTTATTTTATCATCCTTTGGTTCGCTACTTAATGCTGTTTTGGTTTTATTTATACATTTTTCTTTTCAGTTTGGAGAAGGAGATCATCGTTGTTTTAGTGGGAAGGAAAGCTTCGGGAAATCTATTGGCGCCGTTCAAAGGTAATTTAATTTATACACACACACGCACACACACTATTTTGTATGGTACTTTTTGTTGGATTTAATTACATGGCACTGTTATTTGTCGAGTATATATTAAGGTTTTTTAAGCAGTACTGTACATTTTTTAAAAATATTGTTGGAAAGTTGCATGGTGTTTTTTAAATGATGTTATTTATAACATGGAAGAAGCCCGGAGAAAAAAGGGTTCAACACTAATGAAGAAATGAAAGGAGAGAACAAGCTCAAAATCAAGAGAGGGGTAAAGATACTGCACTTCGACAAGGCTAAAGGCAAGGAATTGCTTTGCATAAATGAGTGCAAAGAAGCACAGTCAATATGTGACCATCA
This sequence comes from Populus nigra, assembly GCF_951802175.1. Lineage (NCBI taxonomy): Eukaryota > Viridiplantae > Streptophyta > Magnoliopsida > Malpighiales > Salicaceae > Populus > Populus nigra. The sequence continues at coordinate 42,450,465 of NC_084853.1, read as the reverse complement.
CTTGAACATAGTAAAACCTCATAAGAGAAGTAGTGGTTCCGGTTGCCTGGGTGTTACAGACCCCTCTATCAAGAAACCTGCAACTAGGGCACTCAAAGGTCAGACAAGGGCTACAAATAAAGGGCACTTTCCGAGTTCAAATGCAAACCAGTTTTACTATTATTCTGGGTTCGGGCCGTGGCGAGGTAGAAGAAGGGAAAGGGGAGAAAGTGATGTCAGAGAAACTTCCGTTCCAGTAACTGTTAATGGTGTTGCTCAAAATACAATGCCGCCATCTCCTATTCCAATAATTTATATTGATGATGGTTCTGAAGAGCGTGATAGTGACTGAGTGCCGAAGAGAGAAATGTAGTGAATGCAAGGTCCATCGAGTCTTCAAATTCTTTGCACAACAAATTAAGTAGTGAAGGACCAATTTTCTTCTGCGTTTATAATGTTTTAATTCTTTGATAGACATCATGAAATTAAACAATTGCGCAATATGCATGTTGTTGAGAGAAATTGTTCTGCAATATTCAAGAGTGTGCAATTTATATATTAATCGTGTATTATTTTATTTACATATACCTATTAATTGTTAATTTCTGCTACTTATTTAAGTTTAAGTTATATGAATTTTATTTTCAACCAATAAAACGGAATTTAATGAAAAATATGATTAAAATACTAATAATAGCAAAATAACACTAACGAAAAAAAACTCTTTATTTTATTTAGATTCTATTTCTTGGATTATAGAAGATGAAAAATCAAAATATATTTATCTATAAATAGGGCTTTTTCATTCAATTGTAAGTTTCATAATTTGTTTTTGACCCTCTAATTTTTCTGTATGTTTTTAAAAATTATATTTTCAATATTTAATTTAATTTTATCATAATAATAATAATAATAAGAATAATAATAATAAGAGTTTAGAGAGTGAATTAAGAAATAAGAGGGAAGAAGAGACCACGAAGAGTAAGGACTAAAATAATAATATGAGAGATTATACAAAATTAAATAAATAAAAGAATCAAGAAAAATAAAAAATTATATGAAATACATCCTACACATTAAGAAGAAGAAATTAATTAATTAGGAATCCATGGTCAAGAAGGAAACAATATAATTTCTTAATATAATTTTTTTATTTTAGATTTTTCTATTTTGCAAGGAATTCTAGATAATATAAACGGGAGACATTTAAATAAATAAAAGAGACATACATAAAGATTAAAAGAGAGGCCATTGCGAAGAAAAAACTAGGAAACAACAAAAACACAAAAAAAAATTGCCCCCCTCCAGGTTGGAGGAAGACAGCCTAGAAAAATTCAGCAAGCAACCACCTTCTCGGCCGTTGATCTCCCACCCTAGGAGAAGGTGATCGGCACCACCCACACTAACAAAAAGATGAGGAAGTTATACGTGGCAAATAAATCACATATGGGATTAAGATTGACATTTATGAGTCTTCACCAACAAAATTGCTAAAAGAAAGAAACAATCCTGGTGTACACATAGATTACAGGTATAATTTTCATGGCTTCTTTGCACGTGCCTCTAGGGCAGGGAGGTGTGAGAATCACTCCGCGACATGGACAGCTCCCTCTTTTTTTTTTGTTGGTGAGGGCAACGTCGATCACCTCCTCTCAAGATGGGAGATCGACGACGGAGAAGTTACTGCTTTGCTAAGTTTTTCTAGGTTGTCTTCCTACTTTGGGGAGGCTAGGTTTTTTTGTGTTTTTATGGTTCCTTTGTCTATTTTTATTGTTTTTTTAGGTTTTTTATTTACAAGGATCTCTTATTTAATCTCTTTACTGTCTCCTTTCTTTCTCTAAGTATCTTCTATTTATAGTGGCTAGAATCCCTTGCAAAACACAAAAAACTAACCAGGAAAAATAATATTAGGAAATTATATTATTTCTTTTTTTTTTATCATGGATTTCCTAACTAATTAAGTTTTCTCGTTTTAATATGTAGGATCTCTTTCATATAATTCATAATTTTTTTATCATCTCATTTATTTTTATTTTCTCTTTTATATAATCTCTCATATTATTATTTTATTTCCTACTCTATGCAGTCTCTTGTTCTCTCTTGTTTCTCAATTCACTTGCTAAACTCTTTATTTTTTATTATTATTATCATCATGATAAAAATTAAATTAAATGTTAAAATTAAATTGGATCAGAAATATAATTCTTGAAAATACATAGAAAAATTAGGGTGTCAAAAAAGAGTTATGATAATTATCTTATTTTTTACAATAATTATGATATAAAGTCATTGAAAAACTTATTTATTTTTGACTTTTATAGTAAACTTGTAAAGAAAAAAAAATAACACTAAAAATATTTTTTTCAAAATGAAACAGTCTTGTCGAGAGGTGATTATCCTTAAAACAAATATAAAAAGCAAAATAAATCTCATCAAGAGATGACTAGCCTCAAAACAATTAAAAATTAAAACAGGTCTCGTCAAAAGACGATTACCCTTGAAACAATTAAAAAAATATAGTCATTTTGGGAGGCGATTACCCTCAAAACAATAAAAAAAAGATCATGCCTAATAATTCTTAACCTTTTTTTTTACTTTTCATTAATTTTTTAGTTAAATCTAAATCAATACACTCTCTTTATTGTTTAGTTCAGTTTTCTTTAAAAAATTATAATTAATCTTTTTAATTTTTCTGGTTTCACATTACTTCAATGAGATTCTCGCAATTCTTCTTTAATTTTTCTCTTTCTTGTATTTTACTTAGATTTGTTGCATTTGCATAAACATTTATAAAACAAAAAGATTATTTGTTCTTAACATCTAGAATTAACCTAGAAGATAAAATAAATAAAAATACATAAAATAAAATAAAAGGACAATCGTAAAATATTTATTAGTGAATTTATTTTTTTGCTTATAATATAAAAATCAACTTTCTATTTAGTATTTAAAATTACCTTTAACAACTCTTTTTTATTTATCAATTTATATATATTTTTTTTATTTAATTCAACATAAAAATCATCCTTTTGTTTTTCAAAAAATTAGTTAAGAAAAGCCAAAAAAAATTCAGAGTATTAGGATTTAGTTGTAGACTTTAATATTTAGAGATATAAAATTACACTGTAAAGTATATATTTAGGTATTAAAAATACAAAATAAATGCATTGCTAAAAATTAGACTCTAGAATGATTATGATTTAACCCGATAAGATAAAAACTTCTTCACGATGGAAAATCTATCTTGGATTTTAGATGAGACCAACAAATAAAAACATGTTTTATATTAACAATCAATCAATGATGCAGCTTACCATAGATAAGGTGCATTAGGGGTGACGTATTTTTCCCTTCCACAAACTAGTCCCCCTACCCAGACTCTCGCAGATCATTAGGGTTTGTTTTTGTCAAGAATCAATTATTTGTCCTTAAGGTTTTATTATTTTTCACTTGGTGCAACAAAAAAAAACTTTCTTTAATAAACCTCTCATGATTCCAATAACAACACCATGTTTATGTGCACTCATAAGCAAGGTCTAACAAACTCAAAACAATTATACTCAGTATCTGTTTACAAAGAGTAAATCTCGGCTTTAAATAAAAGAACAAGTCCATGAAAAAAAAATAATAGATAAAGGAAAGAACTCAAAAAATTTCATGGATGTTTTTCCACCCATTTAAGACATCTATTTATGAGACATGAAAACCAAAACATTAATACTCATAATTCATGAATATTCAAAACCCATGAATGTTTATTGACTAAGATTAATGTTTATAATTCATAAATTACTCATAATTCATTAATATCTATAATTCATGAATGTTTATAGGTCATAAAAAAATAATGAGAGAATTCATGAATGTTCATAGTTCATGAATTACTCATAATAACATTCATTTTCATCATATAATTAATGTATTAGTTCATGTACTAAGATATTTTGAAGGACTAAAAAAAATCACCCATCAAACATGGATTTAATATAAAATATTTTTCACTAACAAAACTCTAGTCCAAACTTATGAGCCAACAAACCCATTATTCAATCTAAAAAGTTATCTTGTGCTTGAAACTTTTGTTATCCAAAAGTTATTTGAGAATAATTTATCATTTATTTTTAGTTGAATTTTAAAATATGTTAATATCTCAAATTAAAGTACTCAAGTTAAATTACAAAATCCAACATGGTTTTGACTTCCATGTGAATGGACTTTATATATAATTCAATGTTTTAAAAAATCCATTATACATTTTATAAACCAATTCCAACAAGATTTGAAGTATAGAAAGCAAGAAATGATTCATAATGGGAAAGATAACACACCTTCATAGTCTTGCAATCTAGGTTATTTATGTATGGTTGGCGAGAGACAAAGGAGGGAACATTTTTTGATGAACCAAGTAGTTATTAGTGTGTGTGTGTGTGTGTCTATATATATATATATATATATATATATATATATATATATATATATATATATATATATATATATATATATAAAAACAGATCAAGAAAGATTTACATATATAAACTTTTGAGAAAATAAGCACGTCCGGTGAAGACGCACTGAGCTTGGTATTGTGCCAAGCCCCGGGCATGCTGGGTTTGGTGTTAGCCAGATCCAAACACGATTCAACTTGGCAGTATGCCAAGCCCCATGCATGCCCAAGGAAATGCACATTGCTCCTAGGGCACTCTTAAGAGAATGATCATTCTCTTTTAGGCATGCTTGGAGGAATTATCACACCCTCTCTTGGCACATCCAAGAAAATGATCATCGTTTCTTGGCATGCCCAAGATAATGAGGTAATGTGAGTCTGATGAATATGTCAGGCCTAAGGTGAGTCTGTCAAGTCTAAGTTAATGTGAGTTTAGCAAACATACCAAAACTCAGGCACTTCTACTTAACAATCAGCCAAATCTATTGCATTTTTGCTTGACTATCAGTCAAGTTTAAGATAATGTAGGTTTGGCAAGCATGCTAGACCCAAGGTACTTAGACTTGGTCATCCGCCAAGTTCAAGGTAACGTGAGTCTAGAAAATATGTCAGACCCAAGGCACTTGGACTTCGTAGTTCTGCAAGTTCATGTTAACAACCATCCTCCTTTGAGCACATTCAAGGGAATAGCCATATCCTCTCTTGGCATACCCAAAAGAATGGTCATCCTCCCTTGACACATCTAAAGGAATGATCATTCTCTTTTGGCACGCCCAAGAAAATTGAGTTAATATGGGTGTGGAAAACATGACGGACCCAAGGCATCTAGACTTGGTCATCCACCATTGGACTTAACAGTTAGCCAAGTCTAAGATTAACAAACATGACAAACCTAAGACACTTAGACTTGATAATCCAAGAAGTCTGAGGTATTTAGACTTGGTAGTTAACCAAATCCAAGGTAATGACCATCTTTTATTGGCACGCCCAAGAGAATGATCCTTCCTTGGCATGCCCAAAGGAATTATCATCCTACTTAGGGCACGTCTAAGAAAATGACCCTCCTCCCTTGGGTCTAGTCTAATGAAAAAGTTCAGCTTCCATAAGCTCAACTACAAATGATATCTTGGACCCTAATCTTCCTGTATTTTTTAGGTGTGTAAAAGTCATTTAGAGACCCTCTATATTTTTATTAAATATTAATATAGATATAAGGGATATTTACACCTCATTAAATGCTATTAAGGTAAAATTATTATATATACTCTTCTTTTCACAAAAATACAAGATCTATGAGCTATAAATACACCATGAAACTTTTAAATTAAAGGTTTACAATTTTCATTATATATATATATATATATAAATATTTTTATTTTGTCTCTCTAAAAATTACTTAGTAAGTCTCAATTTTATCATAAAATGAAACCTTTTACAACTACCTTTATTTCTAAGCTATTTAAATTTCTGAAGACTTTATGATTTTTAGTCTGATGTGGCATATTTGTAAAAAATGGATGGCTTTGATGCATATTTTTCCGTCGCTACTTACGTGTGAAAAAACGTGGGGCCTTCGTCAAATGTAAAAAAAACGTGGTGGTTTCTGGAAGGAGCAGGATCATGATCGGCAGTATCTGGCTTTATTGAGCACGCTTAAAATCAGGCTATACTTTGGAGTACGAGGGGCTAGACTGCAGTAAGGAAAGGGAGCAGATCATCAGTGATTGAAAAGGAATCCTGATCTGCCAAAAGATGCGAAAGACAACACGCAACATGTTGGTGTCTGTCGTTTCCATCCAAGGGAGAGCACAACTAGCGCTGACCAGTCACTTTATCATTGCTCTTTATTCACATCTTTGCAGTTTTATTATTTTTGGGTCATTAATTTCAAGAAATCAAAACTGTCGTTAAAAGAGAATTACTTCTTGTTTTTATAGTAATTTTTGTGGAGGGAAATTTCCTTATGATTATTGCGGAAAAAAGAATCTTCGTTGATTAAAGTAAAAGAAACTGCAGCTTAAATATCAAAATGAAAAGAATAAAAAATTAATAATTAATAAAAAATTACTAGAGAAGGAATATGATAGTTATAGCCGTGTTTCATGAGGTTTTTGATAATGTAATACTGATCGATTTTATAAGTGTTTTTCACTTAAAAAATACTTTTAAATAATATTTTTTTTATTTTTTAAAAATTATACTTTACATCGATACATCAAAATAATCTAAAAACACACAAAAAATAATTAGAAATAAAAAAAATAAAAAAAATTAATTTTTTTAAAAGCGTTTTTGAAATGCAAAAACAAATGAACTCTTAGTTTTTTTATTAGATCATTGACCTTCATTACGTATAAAAGAAATATCTAAGCGTTGCTAATGTCTTTCTAGTAAAAAAATTCAAACCATGCAGAGGTCGAATTGATGTGATATGTTCAACTTGATGGGTTCAAAGACAACTTGAATGACAAGTAAAAACGCAGTTTGACTAAAAAAACTCAAAACAATATCTTTTCTTTTAAAAAACGAAAACGACAACATACTGGATCGATCCAGGCCAACCCAGGTTAACCTTTCAAATTCGTTACCCAGATCATAAGGTCATGATATCCCTATATAAAGTCAATCAAAACAAATTATAAAACTCAATTTTCAATCAACCCAAAGATTGAATGATGGAATTGAAATAAATTAATTAAAAAATAAAAAAAAATCGACCTTAATTAACTTGTCAAACTCATGACCCGAGTCGTGAGATCGTGATAATCTCATTGAAAATAAACATAAATGATGACATGAGTCAATTCGGGTTAACCTGTTAAACTCGCGATCAAGACCATGGTATTGTGATAGCCCTATAAATAGTAAATCAAAACAAATTATGAAACTTAATTTTCAGTAAACTCATTGTTTAATGATGAAATTAAAAAATAGAAAAAAACTTGAGTCAACTACGTTGACCCGTCAAACCCGCAACTCGAGTTATGAGACCAAGATAAACTCATAAAAAAATAAAATAAATCATAAAATATAACTCTTAATCAATCCAATGTTGAATGATGAAATTGAAATAAAATCAATTAAAAAAAGATAAAAAAAACTCATATTAATTCTCCAAACTCGTGTCACGAGTTATGAGACCTAACTAACCATGTATAAAGCAAGCCACAATAAATTCCAAAACTCGGTCTCTAATAAATCAAATATTAAAATATAAAATTAGAAAAAATATTGATATAGAAAAAAAACAGAAAAAAAACATTATTGAAATAAATAATATTTTATGAGGTGATGCAAAGTAAAAACACCATGCCCTTTAATCTATTGTTAATTAATTAATTAATGACATAGATACAAACTTTTTATATAAAATCTCTATTCAGATATATGTATAAATTATTTTTTTTTCTAAAAATCTCGAGTTCGACTATCTCATTTGTAAAAAAAAATCTTAATGTATGAAAACTAAAATACTACTATGATAAGTGTCTCTCTTTCTTTGCTCTTCATTCACAAGCAAAATGCTCAATAATTCTGATACTGTTTCAAAATTCATATGGTTGGAAATAAGTTTTTTTAGTAGTTGGATTATAGATTAATTAAGTGTTCATGTAATTCAATCCACTCTTTTATAGTAAAGGGAGTTGATTTCTTGATGAAAGAATTCGGATGCCTAGAAAAAAAATTCTCTTTGATGGATTTGAGAACTCTCAAATATTTAAGTTAGACTTTTTATAAAGGGAAAATATAATAAATGTGCAATGAGCATTAAATTCTAATAATAAAGTTGTATGTTCTTGTTTTAGTTTAAAATAAATGTTGTGTAAAGAAATGTTATGTGTGTATTGAGAATGGAAATTATGAACTCTATACCCGGGTGATTCATGAACTATTTATATCTCACAAATCTTGACTTATTGTTTGAAGGAGAGGGCTTGAAAGTCATTGCCCTGTTGTTATATTAACGAGGGACCAATCTATCTTATTCTTGTATTAATAAGAGATAAATATCACTTACATACACATTAATGATATGAAAATATTGAGTAAGATCCAGCCGAAAATAATTGGGTTTGATAAAAAAACAAATCCAGATAGAATAAATGTTGGTTCCAAACCATAAAAGGTAGGTCTTGAATAAGCTAGGATAGGTCACGTAGAGTACCATAGCTTGAATTCAGAGCTTGATGTCATTCACATATGTTTGGTATTATGATAGCTTTTGTGGTTGTGATTTGAAAAAAATTATTTTATAAAAAGTATTTTTAGCTGAGGTTAGTTTGATATTTATATATGTTTGGTTAAAAATGTGGTTAAAATTGAAATTGAACAAAAAATAGTTTAATGTGTTTAGTTATGAATACTTTTTAAATTGAGGTTATATATATATATATATATATATATATATTAATGGTTTAAAATTTAAATATTGTAGATTTAACTACTACTATTACACATGAAATAAATAATAATTTATATAAAATATTTTTTATTGTTCCATTAAACTATTTACAATTCCATTATATACAAAATTCATCCAACAAGAATTACAGTTTTCATGATTTTTTGAGCGTGCAATAAAATTATGTAAAATATTATCATAAATAAAATTAAGATTACAGTGTGAGTAAATTTAATTCACTCTAAATTAATTTTTTTAAAAAATAAATTATTATTCACGTAAACAGTACGAGTGAATTAAAAAATTCATTGTACTCCAAAAAAACATACTATTCACTTTAATAAACAATGCAAAGAAAAAAAAAGCAGCTGAGCTTTTACCTGTGTTTTAAATGCAAAACTTAATGGGCTTAATCAGAAGTAAATTATGTTTTGAATGTTACTAAATAATTATTTGGTTGTGGTTGCTTCGCAACAAAATGTACTCTTAGGCCCTGTTTGTTTGCAGGAGAGTAGTTTTCTTTTGGAAAGTGAATTCCGAGGAAAGTGAATTCCGGGAAAGTATTTTCCGATGTTTGGTAGTGTAATGGAAAATAAGTTGGAAAACGCTTTCCAGTGTTTGGTTATGTTATGCAAAATGAGCTGGAAAATAACTTATTAATGTTTTATTTTTTCAAGTTTATTAAAATAATGAGGAACAAATCTTACAAATTAAAAAGTTGAATGAGAATGAAATTGAAAAAAAATATAATTTCATAAATTATCTCAAATAAAATAAATAATAATCAAAATAATAGAGATCAAATCTAAAAAATTAAAAAAAATGAAAGGTGAAGAAATTAAAATAATAATAATTAACATTTCATAAATTATTTCAAATAAAATAAGTAAAAATCAAAAGAATGAGGATCAAATTTGATAGATAAAAAATTTCAATAAAAAAATGATAAGAAAAAAGCAAATAGCAATTATAAAAGTAAGGACCAAAATTAATATAAAAATTAAATTTTAAGAGATGAAATTGAAAAATAAATATTCAAAACAAATTATATATAGCAATCAAAAGTTTGAGGATCAAATTTGATATAATCAGCAAATTATGACATTTCTAAATTTTTCACAACTTCCGGAAAGTGTTTTCCGTCCAAATTTTTCAGGAAAACACTTTCCTGAAAACCAAGCCAAATTTTCCTTTGACTGGAAAGTGTTTTCCGTTGACCAACTTTTTCAATAGCAAACAAACACAGGAAAGTTTGTAAAGTGGTTTCCCGGAAACCACTTTCCGGAAAACAAACACAGCCAAAAGGGAAAACACTTTCCTAGAAATCAAACCAAATTTTTCTTTTACTGGAAAGTGTTTTCGGTTGACCGAAAAGTGTTTCCGTTGACCAGAAAGTGTTTTCCGTTAACCAACTTTCCTAATGACAAACAAACACAGGAAAGTTTGGAAAGTGGTTTTTCGAAAAATGAATTCCGGAAAACAAACATGGCCTAAGAGAAAACACTTTTCTAGAAACCAAACCAAATTTTTCTTTAACTGAAAAGTGTTTTCCGTTGACCGAAAAGTGTTTCCGTTGACCAGAAAGTGTTTTTCGTTGACTGGAAAGTGTTTTCCGTTGACCAACTTTCCTAGTAACAAACAAACACAGGAAAGTTTGGAAAATAATTTCCTGAAAAATGAATTCCGGGAAACAAACATGGCCTTAGGTCGTTGTTAAAACAGACTTGGCCACTTAAAAAATATTATTTTAAAAAATACTGATAAATAACGGTTATCAAATTTCCTTGGGGAAAAGGAAAGCAGCCACTGAAAAGTTCAGGAAGTAAGAACATGCTTCATGATCTCAATGATTGGATGACACACACACGATTAAAAGGTTCGAGCTGGTAAAATATTTTGTCCTTATCACTTGGGTGACCTGTGGGCTGACGTCCCAATCATATTTTAATACCATAACTACACCCACCAAATATCATGCAAAAAATCACACCAAAAAGCGCGGAAAATAAATAAAACAAACAAACAAACGAAGCGCTGTCACCTGCATCCCGTGCTACCGTTCACCATGTGAACCTTCCCCAACTCTTCGAGACCACAAGCAATTAGCAAGCAGCTCTTCACAATGACATCTATTACGTGAAAAGGTTATGCGGTCATGCTATGTTTTTTATCCCGGTAAATATATTATAGTTATTAAAATCAACTAGATTTATTGGGTTAATTTAAAATTTTAGTATCTAAAATTTAATTTGATTAATTATTTAGTTAAATTATATAAGATATTTGATAAAATAAAATCCGCTTGATTTGATAAATTCAATTTAGACTCCACTAATTCAATAATAAAAAAAAATCATTTTAATTTGGTTTTAAAACAAGTCTCATGTCTAGTAATTATGAAAAGTACTTTACACCCTAAAAAAAAATATTTCTTCCTCCAAAGATTCATTAATATCTCACTTTATTTTTATTTTTTTATTATAAATATCCAGGCCAGCTTACGCATATCTTGACTAATCTTTTAAGACCATGAAGTTAACAATCATGTCAGCCTCCAGTGACACTAAAATTTATAGCATTTGAATTAATAATTTCTAGAGAACAAATCTAAAACCTAACTAATTAGAATACACCCCTTATAATTCATTTCTCGTAAAGATTTAGTATTGCTATCAATTATATCCACTCTACCCCCTAGTGTTTATTCATTAGAACTATTTTATTAAAAAATTACTTTGATTTAACAACTTTATAATGATACGAGGACCCTAATTACATCTCCCACACCTCGAACTTGGGCGGTGAAATATGTTTTTGTCAATTTGTAGGTTTTTTTTATATGGGGGGGGGGGGGCGAAACTCACTTTTTTTAGCAAGGCCATTTAAGTAATTGAACTCATTGCTTTTGTCTTGTAACGTTTACTACAATATAAATATTAATAAACCATGACATGCTAAGCCATGAATCTTAATGTAAATGGAGCAACCACCATACATTGAAGATGACCCGACAACAAACTCTCCAGAGGCAGCCACCGCCAAAACCCACCAAAATTCTGAGACTCCACGGGGCAGCGGCACTCGAAATCCTGTCTATCGCGGTGTCCGAAAACGGAGCTGGGGGAAATGGGTGTCTGAAATTAGAGAGCCACGCAAGAAATCACGTATCTGGCTAGGCTCATTTCCTGTGCCAGAAATGGCAGCCAAGGCATATGATGTGGCAGCGTATTGTCTTAAAGGTTGTAAAGCGCAACTTAATTTTCCCGACGAAGTGGATGACTTGCCTAGACCGTCCACGTGTACGGCCAGAGACATCCAAGCAGCAGCAGCAAAGGCAGCACATTCAGTGCTGCTTCCAACGAAAAAGAGCATCGAAACAAATAGTGATAATAGTGTTGACGGAGAAGTTGCCGATGATGATTTCTGGGGCGAGATAGAATTGCCGGAATTGTTGACGAGTAACAGTGGGTGCTGTTGGAATTCTTGTGGATGGAGTAATACTTTTGCAAGTGATAGTTCAACGTGGCAGCAGGATGGAGAGGGTCTACCACAGTTCATGGCATGTCTTTATTAGTGTGCATAGCTTCTAGGCAAGTATCAAATCTTCAAGTACTTTAAAATTGGTCGGTTAATATCCCTACATAGATGAACTGGATAGTAATTTTTCTCGTTTCGGGTGTGGAATCAAAACAGCCAGTTTACAAGCTCTAATAATTTTTCAGAAATGCGGCCACTCCCAAATTAACACACCCCAGATCAAGGTATTCCGCCGCCTACTTGGTGGATGTTATGGAGGATTCACCTTCCATGCAAGTTATTTATTTAAATCATCTCATTGCGAATAAGAGCGTCTCTGTGCGCCTAAATAAATTTGCGTTACTCTATTTAGGCCCTATTTAGGCCATATTTGTTTGCAGGAAAGTAGTTTTTTTTTTTAAGTGAATTTTGAAGAAAATGAATTCCAGAAAAGTAAATTCCGGGAAAGTATTTTTCGATATTTGGTAGTGTAATGGAAAATAAGTTGGAAAACGCTTTCCAGTGTTTGGTTATGTTATGAAAAATGAGCTGGAAAATAACTTATTAATGTTTTATTTTTTCAAGTTTATTAAAATAATGAGAAACAAATCTTACAAATTAAAAAGTTGAATGAGAATGAAATTGAAAAAAAAATATAATTTCATAAATTATCTCAAATAAAATAAATAATAATCAAAATAATAGAGATCAAATCTAAAAAATTAAAAAAAATGAAAGGTGAAGAAATTAAAATAATAATAATTAACATTTCATAAATTATTTCAAATAAAATAAGTAAAAATCAAAAGAATGAGGACCAAATTTGATAGATAAAAAATTTCAATAAAAAAATGATAAGAAAAAAGCAAATAGCAATTATAAAAATAAGAACCAAAATTAATATAAAAATTAAATTTTAAGAGATGAAATTGAAAAATAAATATTCAAAACAAATTATATATAGCAATCAAAAGTTTGAGGATCAAATTTGATATAATTAGCAAATAATGACATTTCTAAATTTTTCACAATTTCCGGAAAGTGTTTTCCGCCCAAATTTTTCAGGAAAACACTTTCCTGAAAACCAAGCCAAATTTTTCTTTGACTGGAAAGTGTTTTCCGTTGACCAACTTTTTCAATAGCAAACAAACACAGGAAAGTTTGTAAAGTGGTTTCCCGGAAACCACTTTCCGGAAAACAAACACAGCTAAAAGAAAAAACACTTTCCTATAAATCAAATCAAATTTTTCTTTGACTGGAAAGTGTTTTTCGTTGACCGAAAAGTGTTTCCGTTGACCAGAAAGTGTTTTTCGTTGACCAACTTTTCTAATGGCAAACAAACACAAGAAAGTTTGGAAAGTGGTTTCTCGGAAACCACTTTCCAGAAAACAAACACAGCTAAAAGAAAAAACACTTTCCTATAAATCAAACCAAATTTTTCTTTGACTGGAAAGTGTTTTTCGTTGACCGAAAAGTGTTTCCGTTGACCAGAAAGTGTTTTTCGTTGACCAACTTTTCTAATGGCAAACAAACACAGGAAAGTTTGGAAAGTGATTTCCCGAAAATTAAATTCCGAAAACAAACATGCCTTAATAAATAGATTCTGTTTTTTTCCCGGATGAAGAGAGATTTCATTGATACAGAAATAGACAAGTAGGAGCTCATCCTACTACAAAACTTTCCGCATACTGACAGCAGAATATTGCCAGAAAAAAATCACATAAGAGAGAGAGACATTCAGTTTGAGAGGACTAGAGTGCCGTTCGGTTTCTCGGAGCAATTTTTGTTCTTGTTTCAATTTCTTGAGCAGTTTAGTATATTGAAAACCATAATCATTCATTGATCACTTTATTAGCATGGCCTTACTTGTACTCTACCAGTACTCCAAGTTATTAACAATTAAGGCTAACAAGCAATTAACAAGAGCTCAGACATTTACCGTGTGAGCCCTGTTCGTACTCTCACAGAGTCATGTTCATAGCACTATTTATATTTATTGTATTTTCCCAAGCTGATCTTCGCCCTCTATTTCTGGAAAGGGAGCGTTAGTTGTACTTTGCGGTAATTAATTGTTGTGGCCACTGTGTTTATTGTTTGTTAGTGTTGCCCCCCATTCTTTATCCTGGGAAAAAGCTGTTATTGGTGGGTTTTTCGCCAATTAAATCAGCTCCATCAATGTGCATTTAATGCACAGATTTATTTTGACCATCTCCCCCATCACAAGTTGTCTTTGGATGGAGCTTTCGTGTTCTTAGAAGGGACAGGTTAGTAGCTAGCAGGTTGTAATCGATCAACATTGCGTTTCTCTTTGGTCCTTTTCCCCTTAATTGGGAGCTGGTTTCAATTGCTTTCGTTCGATTATAACCTCACGTTACCAGATGAGTTGGTTGCCACTGCTGCTGTTTGCTCTTGATTTTCTTTTTTTCATGCCCTTTCTATGCTCTTCTGTTTCATCCTCAGTTGAGGCGTGTTGCGTGCCTTGCCTGCCTTTTCAAATGGAGAGTTGGGAATTTGGCATATTTTTCTGAACATTTTCCAGAGCACTGGCAGATTTGATGCATTTGACGGGTAGGCTTTTTTCACAACTTTTAGTTTTCAGTTTTGGTCTTTCCACGCCATTTCTGACTGGCTTTTCTTGGAAGGCTGTCTGCTACCTCTATATGGCATTTTTGGTTCCACAACTAGATGTGCTTGCCTCATCGCATGTGGTTTTCAGTTCGTTTTAGCAGCTTGCTTTCCATTTCAGGATGCTGCTCGTAGGTTTTCCCTGGAGTCGTTTTCTAGATCAACACAGTGAAAAAAAAATTTCTCACATTAGTCTAGCAAAACAAAAATCCAAATTAATCCAGTTAAAGCACTCGTGCAAGTCACATTTGCTCTAACCAATACGTGTAGATAGCAAATCATAGGGAAAATAGGTTAACCAGTGAGGTAATAAATTTACTTTTTAAATATTATTAATTTTATTGGTGATTTATATCATTATTAACTTTAAATTTTATAAAATTAATTAAAATATATTTAAATTGATCCGAACATTCATATTAATAAAAAAAATATATACACGTTGGTAATACCTATACAACTAACACGTTTCATTTTTCTTCCTGCAGATCCAAGCATTTCCATTCCGATTAAATACCTTCTATATCAAAGTCACCATAAATATACATGTTTCTTTTTCTTTTTTTTTTCTTTCTCTTTCTCTTGTCTTTTAGTAACATCTCATCTTTGTTTTAGAGAGATGAGAGAAAAGAAAAAGAAAAAAGAAAGAAAAAAAGGAACAAGACACATATTTAAATATTGAAATTCAATGGTTATAAAAATAGATGAGATATCATAAAAAGACAAGAGATAAGACAGAAAAGGAAAGGAAAGGAAAGGAAAGGAAAGAAAGAAATTTAAATATTGAATTTTGTATATTTAAATTAATGTAGATTGATTTGGATATTTTTAAATGCTTGGAGGGGAAGTAATTTGATTGGGCATGTGTGGATATGCAAGAAAAAAAATGAAAGGAGCTCATGCAGGTACTAGCAGCTCGTGCGCAGATATAACCAACACGAGTGCTTTAACTGTATTAGCTTAATAATTATATTTTAAAATTATACTAGTTTAAAAATATTTTTTTTACATTGTGCCAAGATAAAAAAATTCTTTCACCTTTCAAGACCTTATTTATTTTTACCTTTCAAGGCCTTATTTATTTTTACATTTTAAAAATATTTTTAAAAAATTTAAGTTTTTTTATGTTTTTAAATCATTTTGATGCGATGATGTCAAAATTATTTTTTAAAAAATAAAAAAATATATATTATTTTGATATATTTATAAATAAAAAATATTTTAAAAAATAACTTTAAGTCCATAAACACACTCCCAAACACTTAGAATTATGTTTGTCTTTCGGTGTATGTGTGTGTTTTTTTTTTCTTCTTTGCTTTCTAGTTTTACTTTTCTAATGACATTACGAGGCTTCGTTCTTATTTGTTATTATTCCAGCATTTGAAAAAATAATTTTTTTATTGTGTTTTAAAAAATATATTAATATTAAAAAAATTTATTTTTTTAATATATTTTAAAATAAAAAATAATATTAAAAATAATATTTACCACAACTTTAAATCTTCTTTAGAAATTTTATACGGGGGCATGAAACGACAAAGAGGAGGGGGGGGTCGAAATTTAATGGCTGTGGCTGGTTTTCGAATTTCAAGCCAGTCTATTGTTGACACATTGACACCACAAGAATTTAGAGGGAGGATGTGGAGAGGTAATCATCGATATGATTTTTAAATGTATTTATGATTTTCAAATATTTAAAAGTCATTATTTTCAAAAAATATAAAAGCCAGAATTGGCTAAAAGTCACCATCACAACTTTTCTAAAACAGAGATCTTTATTAAGTGGGACTTTCCTGTTATGAGTCGGTACTGTGTTGATTATCCTGTGCTAGGTGCAAGTAGGGATAAACCCCACAGCATGAAGGATCATGCAGACGCGCCTGTAATTGTCCGCCCCTCGTTCTACCATCTTGCTTGCCAACTAAATTCAATGAAAAAAAATCTAGCGAGATTTTTCACAGGAGAGCAAGATATTCTAACGTGATCATCTCTATGATAACGTTATTGGTTGTGATTGGAAGTTGGAACTGTCTTGGTCTATTGCCATGCCATGGGATGCTCCGCTCACTGATTCCACCTGTCCATGTTATGGGCTTTGGCCATTTCGACCATTCCTTTCTACTGTGTGAGTAAATTATTTATTCAGTCGCTGTAGTTCTTATGATTTTGTATTTAGGTTTTGAAAATCATTAACCTTTGAACAAAGTTGAATGCTAGGATTTTTTAAAAAATTTTCAAACTATCCTTTTTAATCATTCTTTAGGTTTTTCTTTTTTCAGTTGTTGTAATCGGGAATTATGACTATTAAAAGGCTGGGTATTTCAGGGAAGAAAATTAAATTGTATAGATAATTATAATTGAAGATTCAGGGGGGTTAATATAGGTTGTTTAAATAATAGCAGGATTAAATAATTATTTCGCTAAAATTATAGGGACTAAATAAAGCAATTCTCATATTGTGAATTTACAAATATTAGTTGACAAAAACCTATAGGGTGCGGGTGTTTCGTTTGTAGTAGTACCAAACACGAATCCGTATGGTTTTCTACTATGAAACTACCATTTTATCCTTAGGTGGGAAAAATAGTAACTTTCGTGTTGGAGTTGTAGAGGCCCATAACTCTCCTTTTCTTCTAGACATATTGTCACACCTTGATGAACATCGGACAAGACTTTGTATCGTGAAAAATTAACTAGCAATTAAAGAAGATTAAAGATTTTAATAATTACATTTGTTTTAGAGATTCAGGTAAGAAATTGATTATATTTAAAAGAAGAATGACATCACTCTTATCTTGTCTATTTTTTAACGAAAAGTTACATTCAATTATTTTATGAAAAAATTAATGTCGTTTTCTAAAATTAAAAAACTTGTCGATTCGGTTATTTAAAAATAAAGGGTCATTTGTCTCCTAAAAAGAAGACTTGTCTTTAATAAAGTTTTGACATCGATCACTATAAAAAATAGACTTGTCATCTAAGTTGTTTATAAAATGAATACTAGACCTGTACGATGGTAAATTTGGACCAAATTTTAACCCATTTATTTTTATTGATTTTTCAGAACAAACTTGATGACTGTCATTTTCAGTCAACGAAACTTGATGGTATCATATTAATCCTGTCAAAATTATTATAACTAATGCTCAAAATAGTACCAAAAATATAATGATAATAATAAAACAAAGATTTTTATTACTTATTTTTTTTAGACCCCCTTTATTTATTATATTTTTTTACGAGAAGGTTATTCCTAAAAAATAATCATGACTTATACAAAAAATACAAATACATGAAATTAAATACACAAATCTCATGAATATTTATTCGAGGTTAAAAAACATTAGAAAATCATGGGAAAATACCATTGGCATACGTGGAACGCGGGCAACCCACATGCCACTTATTGTTATGCCAATAATCTTCAATTCCAGCCGACACTTCTTCCCCTTCTCTCTTTCTATTTTTGATGGTCCTTTGTTGTGAAAAAAAAAAGTTTAAAGCTTTTTTATGTCGGGTTTTCAGTGGGGAATGATGACTGCTATGTTGGCTGGGGAAGACGGTGTCAAAAAAGAGACTACGGTGTTGTTGATGGCGAGGTCAGTTGAGTTTTGGTTGATTTTCAGCTCTGTTCATCAAACTGTGATTCAAGTTATAAAATTTACTTGATTAAATTAATTTTTTTATATAATAAAAAATATAAAGAATAATTTATCATTAATCCAATACTAAAAAATAAAATTTAATTAAAAACATAACACTGAATAATATAATTGGAAAGAACCATCCACTGAGCTGGTCTGTCCAAAATAGCTAGGTGTGTGGGAATGGAGGAGGCAAGCGTGCTTGGCCTTCTTTCTTTGTAAAAAAGGACAGCTAATAGGTCAATCGAACCCGTGACCTCCGGATCAGCCAGGTGCGCTTCAACCAATTCAACTACAGCATGCATTTGTTAACCAAACAATTCCAATTATATATCACTGTCTATTAATACAATCAATTAAATCGAGCACACTCCATTTAGTTGTTTTATTAACTAAACACAAATGTCACGTGGTAAAGTTTATCGAAGGATTTGACATCTTATGCAATAGACGTTTAAGGAATGACCAAACCAAAATAGGTTTAAAAAGTAGAAGGCTTACATTAATACAAATTTCAAATAAAGCTATAAAGGTTAAATTAGCACAGAATCAAAAGTAGAAGGATGAATATAATTTTATTTTTTTTACCAGTCTCGTCCACTTGTTTCCAGTGGTGCCAAATCGAGCCTATAAGACATAAGAGCTTGGACTCGATAAAAGATCCGTTCAGAAAAGTTGTGGTTTTTAATTGTAACTATTACTTTTAAAAAGTTATAAATTATAGATTTTAAAAAGAACACATGGAAAAGACTATAATGTATTACTAAATATTTAAAAGCTATAATACGGCTATAAATCACGGCTATAACCAAATTAATGATTTCCAAATTGGCATTAAATATGAGTTTAGTAATGTTGACGATATTTTTGTAAAATTATTTTTAATTAAAAATATATTAAATTATTTTTAATTTTTTATATAAGCATAACAAAATCATAAAAAACCTTTAAAAATATTAGTTTAATATTTTTTAAATAAAAAATAATTTAAACTTAAAAAAAACACACCCTATTTCTCTTCGGAACTTGAAAACTTGTCGGTCTCTTCTTTTTTAAATAGTTTATTTAATATTGTGATTATAATTATAGTTATTTTTTAAAATATATTTTTCTAAAAAAATCATTTTTAAAATTAATATATTAAAATAATCTAAAACCATATAAGAAAACCCTTAAGTTTTACATCAATATTTTCCCAAAAAAAAAATCCAACCAAGAAAACAAACGAATCTTAGAGCGCATTTGGTAACATGACTGCCGGTGAGGTTCACCCACTGCCACACCAAATGCCGTTTGGTTAAAAAAAAAAATTGATTTTTGATGGTAGAACCCATCAAAATGTCAGCCGAACCGCATGTCTACAAGAAGCAGCATTTTATTGCTTCTCATAGGGGGAAAAGCAGAACAATGGAGTCATGCTCCACTGTTGCACTGTTCACTTTAGTGAACAATTTTTTTTATAAAAAAAACAGGGTGAAAAGTTTAAGTTTTTTTTCTCGAAAAATCAGTGCAGTTAATTGATTTCACTCGTATTGTTCACGTGAACATGAACAATATTATTTTTTTAAAATTAGTTTAAGGTGAATTAAATTTACTCGTATTGTAATCTCAATTTTATTCTTGATAATATTTTATTTAATTTTATTGCACACTCAAAAAATCATGAAAACTGTAGTTCTTGTTGAATGAATTTTGTACGCAATGAAATTATAATTTTTTTAAAAAAATTAAGTTTTACTCAAAAAACTAGTATTTAATATTATTTAATAACACTACATAAATTAAAAGGATATTGCATGATGACGTAGCATTTGTAGAATTTGATCGCAATTCCAATTATGTTATTGCCGGGCCTGACCCAGTTAAAAAAAAATCAGTTTTTATTTTTATTTTAATTGTATTTTATTCAAAAAATTAGAAGGATATCGCTTGATGACGTAACAAAAAATTAAGTTTTTGTTGTTGCGTGCTTAAGAAACCATGAAAAATATAGTCATTGTTGGATAGATTTCGTATGTGATGACATTGCATATAGTTTAATGGAATAATAAAAAAAAATTGATATCAATATTATTTATTTCATAATGTAATAATAGTAGTTAAATCTACAATATTTAAATTAAAAATATTTTTTAATTATTTTATAACCACAATTTGAAAGGCTTTTTTTAACCAAACACATTAAACTACTTTTTGTTCAACTTTAATTTCAACCATAATTTTAACCAAACATATATTTTTTCAATCCAACTTCAATTAAAAATATTTTTTATAAAACAATTTTTTTAAAACCATAACCACAACAGCAAAACAAACATTAATCCCACGCTACCACCCAATATATCATCCAACAATACAAAGGCACGTAAGGAATTTTGACGAAAAATCCTTCACTTTTCCCTCTTTAGCCATTTCACTCTCTCTCTCTCTCTCCAATTTTCAAATTTCAATTTCTCAAACCCTAGAGAGCTGCCAACACTCACAAACCCCAACGAAAACACAACCATATCATGGAATACAATCCAGAATTCCTCTCTCAATGTTTCCTCCACACACTCTCTCCACAACCCGAGCCTCGCCGTGCCGCCGAATCCAAACTCGCCGAACTCGCCGACCACCCTAACTACGCCCTCGCCGTCCTCCGCCTCGTAGCTGAACCCTCTATCAATGAACAGATCCGCCACGCCGCCGCTGTTAACTTCAAAAACCACCTCCGCTCCCGGTGGGCTCCATCTCCTGATTCCTCCTTCACTCCGATCCTCGACGCGGAAAAGGACCAAATCAAAACCCTGATTGTCACTCTCATGCTCTCCTCTACTCCTCGAATCCAATCTCAGCTCAGCGAATCGCTCTCTCTTATTGGAAAACACGATTTCCCTAAATCCTGGCCCACTTTGCTGCCTGAGCTCGTGTCAAATCTCCGAGCCGCTTCGCAGTCAAACGATTATGCTTCAATTAATGGTATTCTCGGTACTGCTAATTCCATTTTTAAGAAGTTTCGTTATCAGTATAAAACTAATGATCTCTTACTTGATTTAAAGTATTGTTTGGATAATTTCTCCGCTCCATTACTAGAAATGTTCCTTAGAACAGCGGCTTTGATTGATTCCATGGTTAGTTCAGGTGGTGGGTCATCTGTTACTCTAAAGCCTTTGTTTGAGTCACAGAGATTGTGTTGTAGAATATTTTTTTCATTGAATTTTCAAGAGTTGCCCGAGTTTTTTGAGGATCATATGAAAGAGTGGATGGCTGAATTTAAGAAATATTTAACAAATGGCTATCCCGTGCTAGAGAGTAGTGCGGAAGGATTAGGTCTTGTTGATGAGCTGAGGGCTGCAGTATGTGAGAATATTAGTCTTTATATGGAGAAAAATGAGGAGGAGTTTAAGGATTATTTGAATGATTTTGCACAAGCTGTTTGGACTTTGTTAGGGAATGTGTCCCAGTCCTCAAGTCGTGATAGTTTAGCTGTTACTGCAATTAAGTTTTTGACTACTGTGAGTACTAGTGTTCATCATACTTTGTTTGCGGTTGACGGGGTTATACCACAGATTTGCCAAAGTATCGTGATTCCTAATGTGAGGTTGAGGGATGAGGATGAGGAACTTTTTGAGATGAATTATATTGAGTTTATTAGGAGGGATATGGAAGGGAGTGATATAGACACTAAAAGGAGGATTGCCTGTGAATTACTTAAAGGGATTGCAACAAATTATAAGCAGCAGGTGATCAATATAGTTTCTGTTCAGATTCAGAATTTGTTGACTTTGTATGCTGCAAACCCAGCTGCAAACTGGAAGGACAAGGATTGTGCGATATATTTGGTCGTATCCCTTTCAACTAAGAAGGCCGGCGGTACTTCTGTTTCAACTGATCTTGTTGATGTTCAGAGCTTTTTTGCATCGGTAATAGTGCCCGAGTTGCAGAGTCAGGATGTAAATGCCTTTCCAATGCTCAAGGCTGGTGCTCTTAAATTCTTTACAATGTTTAGGAATCAGATACCAAAGCCTCTTGTACTTCAGTTGTTTCCGTATTTGATTCAATTCCTAGGTGCAGAGTCAAACGTTGTTCATTCTTATGCTGCAAGCTGTATAGAAAAACTCTTGTTGGTCAAGGATGAAGGGGGAAGATCAAGGTATGCTTCAACAGATGTAGCTCCAAATCTTCTAGTGCTGATGAATAACCTTTTTACTGCCTTAAGGTTTCCAGAGTCAGAGGAGAATCAATACATAATGAAGAGTATCATGCGGGTTCTAGGGGTTGCAGAAATAACTCCTGAGATTGCCGGACCTTGCATTGCTGGATTGACTTCTATTCTGGCTGAAGTTTGCAAGAATCCAAAGAATCCAATTTTCAATCACTATCTCTTTGAATCAGTGGCTGTTCTTGTAAGGCGGGCATGTGAAAGAGACATCTCTCTCGTACCATCTTTTGAAACAAGCCTGTTTCCTAGACTCCAGGAGATCTTGGGAAATGATGTAACTGAGTTTTTGCCTTATGCATTCCAGCTATTGGCTCAGCTTGTTGAGTTGAATAGACCACCCATCTCAGATACCTACATGGAAATTTTTAAACTTCTCCTTTCTCCTGATTCATGGAATAGAAACTCAAATGTCCCAGCCCTTGTCCGTCTCCTTCAGGCTTTCCTTGAGAAAGCACCTGAGAAGGTCACCCAAGAGGGGAGACTAGCTCAGGTGCTTGGCATATTTAACAGGCTCGTGTCAGCCCCGAGCACTGATGAACAAGGCTTCTATGTGCTGAACACTGTTATTGAGAATCTTGACTATGGAGCCATTGCTCCCTATGTTGGTCACATCTGGAATGCCCTATTTTCTCGCTTGCAAAGTAAACGCACAATAAAGTTTATCAAGTCTCTTTCGATTTTCATGTCACTCTTTGTGGTCAAGCATGGCTCTGCAAACCTTGTGGACTCTATGAATGCAGTGCAAGCTGGTATATTTTTGGTGATTTTGGAGCAGTTCTTGATACCTAATCTCAAGCTGATCACTGGGCGCATTGAGGTCAAGTTAGTATCAGTTGCCTCAATCCGACTTATCTGTGAATCTCCTGCCCTTTTGGATGCTGGGGCTGTTAGACACTGGGGGAAAATGCTGGACAGCATTGTAACTCTCCTTTCACGAACAGAGGAGGATAGGGTTGGAGATGAACCGGAGATGCCAGATATTGCTGAAAATGCAGGTTATACTGTTTCATTTGTGAATCTGTACAATGCTGGAAAGAAGGAGGAGGATCCTTTGAAGGACATAAAAGATCCTAAGGAATTCTTGGCTGCTTCATTAGCGAAGCTTTCTGCCCGTTCCCCTGCGAGGTTTCCCCAGATCATCAATGAAAATCTTGATCCAGCAAATCAAGTAGTATTGCTCCAGATTTGCAGCACTTACAACTGTCCGATTGTTTGAGTGAGTAGCTATACTAAATTACTTTTATTGTCTTTGCTCATGTTCATTTTTTTCTTATTGTGTTTTTTATATCCAAGAAATTTGCCACTGGATAAGATCAGTAGAGCATTGCTATGGTTGTATTTGACAAATAAAAATGCAAGCTTGCCAATCATAGTGAAACTTTTGGATGAATTTAATTGCTTTGCATGGATTCATGGACTGCCTTAGTTAACCATTCCTATTGACTAACAATTTAATGCAATTAGTTATCTTCACCAAACATTTTCAACAGATAATAATGATATAATCAGCATAATTTTGATATGGTTTTATCATTATGGTACCATAGCATGTTTTCATTGTGATATTTTCTTTTTACTTGACTTGATCATTCTGTTCTTTTGAATAATTCTGTAATACTTATCAATGCACATCTCTACCTGTGTGGTCCTGCCAGAGAGAAGCCTACTGAAAGTCAACAAGTTTCTAGGGTGTAACTGCATCTGCTTTGGTTTCTCTTACAAAGTGTGAGCAGTGTAGATAATTTACCTCATGGTTGTCTTGTGTATTGTGCTGTGCAATTATCATATATTCTATCGTTTCTGAAGTCAACATGACCAATTTAAGGCAGGTCTTCTAAAAATTTTCTTAAACAGCTTTCGGTCATTAGTCCATCTTGCATTTCAACTGATTCTTTCATGACCCTGCTTGTTGCTGTTGTTGGATAGCACAAAAAATTACCAATTCATTTCATTCTTCCTGAGAATTTGTGAATTATCATGGCTGCATCTTTCACGCCTAAATTCTTCAATAGCTGATACATACAAATACATGCATTCTGCAATCATCCCATGACTTTGTAGCTAGGTGACATATTTAAGGCGAGAAATCAGTAACTGAAATGTAAGCTAAAGCTGTGAGTTTAAGCCTTTACAAGCTCAATTTTACAAATTACTTGACTCATCAGGGAAGAGTTTTGTAAATGACCTATCTGAATACTTTAGTTTAAACAGTGCAGAACATATATCATAAATTTCCATGTTTTATCCCCGGTGCATTGTTTTGTGTCTGAAGACTGCTAACATTATTTTCTGAAGTTGTGTTACAGTGGAATCATCATGCTAGCTTTTATAATAGCTCATAATTTTTTATACCTGGTTATTCTTCTCCTTTAAATTGAACTTCATACTTTGCTTTGTTTCCTACAATCTTCCTCGAAATTTAATTAGTAAGCCCACAAAAGAGCTCTTGTTATGGAGTTGCAGCTGCATTGTTTGCTTATCTTTCTATGTCTTTGATTATTTTTAATTTGTAATTCTAAATGCCATATGATGTAGCATTCTTAACTAATAGCTGTTGTGGATGAACAAGGGGCATCAGCTTAATTTCCTCCCTTGTACTTTTTAAATTTGCTTGCAACCACTGGAGAGATCTAACTCATTCTTTGTGCACCCTTTCAGATTATCATGTGGGAGTTGAGGTCTGTTGTGTGGTCGGATTTTCAACAAGGGGTTTCATCGTGTTTATTTGCAGGTGGTACCTTTTGCATTGTGGTCGACTGGTTTTGTCAAGTAATAATCTTGTTTGCAACTTCCCATGATATATGCAGTAATGACTTGATTTTGTGGCCACAGCCTGGCAGCAATTTTTCTAAAGAGTTAATGATAGTTCCACAATGTGGTTTATCGAATCTGGTTTGACAAACCTTCTTCCAGGCTTTGTTGTGAAGAGTTTTATGAGTCTTGTTCAACTGCATTTGTGATCTAAATGTAGTTTCTGTGTACTTTACATGCATGCACTGTTGTCATTGGGCCCACGAAATGAAAAAAAAACAGTTTTTGAGGGTGTTAGGTCAGTCAGTTAATGTGAAGGTGAATTTTGGTTGATTTGCTGTTGCAAGTCTTCATAACTACTACTAGCATGTTCCTGTGGTAAATTTGATTTTCCATTTTTTCCTGTAAAATGATGATGTTCCAAATAGAGATGAAGTCCGCATGATCTGGCAGGAATTTGTTTGACACTGAATAAGGGTGTTTAGGAAGAACAAGAAGTTCCATGATTTCAGGTGCAAATTCGATGGCTAAATTTGTTGGGAGCCGAAGCAGTGGGAAGTGATACCTGCACTCCCATGAAGGTTAACCATACTCCAATTACATTTTTTTCCTGGACTGATTATGATACCCTTGGGCAAAGAAGGCAAATTAAAATGGCAGAAAGGTAGGTAATTTAACCCTGAATTTATGGATATTGAATTGAATCAATCTATATAGGTGCTTTTTTTATAATAAATATTTTATAGATAATAGATACGGTATGAAGATTGTTAATTTTAATTTGGAATTTGATCCATATATATATATATATATATATATATATATATTAATGATTAGGGTATAGGGGATAGATGTTAAGCCTGGCTTGAACTTAAGAGGTATGTAGTTGTATCCTATATACATGTGTTTGTGTGTGTTATTTTATGTTGAATAATAAATAATACTTGAATAATAGATATTTAAATCTATTTATGTAATGAGTAGGAAATGAATATAGTAGAAAATCAACTTGTTAGTACTCCTTACCATTAATATATATAAAATTTTACCATTTAATATATGTATACATCTCTCTATAATAATAAACAGTAAATATTTAAAATGCAAAAGATGTGATTTAAATATATAGATTTTTTAAATGATCTGGAACCTCGGCAGCGCCAGTTTTTTAAACTAAGTTCACAGGGATTGAAGTCTCTGCGGGCTATCAAGGGCAAGACCAAACAAGCCGCGTCTAAAAAGGCGTCGTCCTGAGCGATATCTTCACTTGGATTCCCCAAAAATATTGGGAATCCTGTCTTAACCTGAAAGAAGCGTAGGAGATCATTAAAAGCAGCCCAGGATAGAGACAAAGGAAAAGGAAAGGAGTACAAACCTATATATGAATACGAAACTTCTTTTCTTGCTCTGATCTGAGTAATAAATAGGATATGAATATATAGTTTCTCATTATTAGTTTCTCTCTACGAAAGCTTGGAATGGACTCATTTCCTTCTCTCAAATCCCCTGACTAGGAAAATATGGCATCTTTTGAGTTCACATCTTCCCTCAGCTTCAAATAACTCCTAGCTCTCAAATCCCACTCTCCACCTTATCCACGGGTCGCAGGTTTGTGGACATTTTCCTTTTATTCGGATTTACTGGTGGTTGGGTTTGGATGTGGGAAAAAAGGACTTGTTTGGCAATTTGCTCGAAAGAAGTATTGTAAATATAAGAGGAAAAGGAGGGGGGAATCTATGTTTGTTAATATTAATTAAAGATATGGATGCTCAAAGACTGTTAAAAGATAAAATCCATTAATTCTCTATTAGATACCATGACTTGTATGGAGCATGGTGTTGTTGTGATGCCCATGCTGCCGTCGTTCATATGGCATGCATGCGTAATTATTCTATTGTTATTAATATAAAACAATCTCCTATTCTCTTTCTAGTGAAGGAAAAGAAAAATGTTTGTTGCCACAAATCTCAATTTTTATTAGAATCCAGAAGAACACGCCATGCACCAAAAATCTACCTTGTGGAAAAAGAAAACATAATAAATAGCCACATTCAACCAGACAGCATTTTTGATTGTTTCTTATGGGCCCTGAACTCTGGAGCTGGGGCTAACGGGGAAAAAAACCCATAATATTTCTGCATCTATCCTTTTTCCTATTCTCTTCCCTGTTGACCTTTTCTTATTCTTCCTTCCTTTTGATTATTTTATCCAAATTGCTTGGAGAATTATTCAGTCTGGCTCTTCAAATCCACACAGAAGCACTCACTACACATCGACACCGATCATATGTTGTAAGAAATTGATTAATAGCAATGGTACATTTCGTCCACCAAATGTTGCTGATTTTGCTAGACTGCCAAACTGACTTCCACTAAGCTTAAACATGCTATATTTTAACATCTGGTGGAGGATCAATGGTGTGATTCTTTACTAGTAACGTATCATACTTCATATTATACCAATAAGTGTCCTTTCCAATGCTAAATATTGGTACTGATATAATCATTATTGCACTGTGTGTGTGATGAACCCCACCATCATATGGTTCAGGCTGAGCCATTTATATGGTCCCCTACCGAGCCCTCCCTGATCACCTACTCTAAGCACTAAACCAGTTGCCCAATGAGCCTCTAAACGATCCATCAGGACCTGAAAGTAAAATTATTCTTGTTTTTTTTTTTATTATTATTATTATGGGTGTTCGGGCCACCTTACACATACCTTAATTAATTTTATGAGCCTTAAAGCTAACGATCATATAAGTCTCCAATAACCCTAAGATTTGTGGACCTTGAATTTATGATCTTTAAGAAACAAATTTATATAACCTGACGAAATATATTTTTTATGATTTTGTTTATTAATTTGCTTTGATGGGGCTTTACTTAACTAGGCCAATCCTTTGACATTCATATGGCTTCCCATTTATTGCAATAGATTACTTAAGAAATAGCATGGACCATTCTTGGTTTATCCATTAAGATAGATTTGACAAGACGAGCAGACCTCACAATCCTTTGGAACCCATTCGAAATAAATGGTTTCGATTCGTCAAGTCCTTGAGACTAACTCAACAGTATGTGATTTTTAATTTAAAAATCAAATTCAAGTTGTATAATTTTTAACCAAAGACTCATTCAAGAGGGAAGAAAAAAAAGGTATCATATAATTCTTTTTATTGGATGGCAATATGTTTCAGCACGATCCAAGAAACATATTCCCAGACAGTCGGCGAGATTGTGTGGATTGAGCACAAGCTTTATCGTCCGGACTTGCAACTAGCAAGAAGAGGGATAATTCTCCATTTTCTGCCTTGGCATTGCTTTTGTTATGCTAATTTGCTTTGTGTGTAAATAATCAAGGAAATCAATGTCATGAACCCCACATGAATATTGTTACTAAATGGGAACTTCCACTCGGGATTCTAGTCCTTTTCTTCCAACTTGTGTGTAAAGTTGATATGAAACTCAGCTTCATTGCTCAGAAGAAGAAGATTAAAGTTGGTGGAAGGTAGAGGCAATGGAGGGCCAATGGTTCTCAAGATCCCCAACCTTAGGCACAGATCTAATGGCTTTAGAAAGCGTCCATTTAGGTCAAAAGCAAGTCATTATCTATACGGAAATACATAATGATAATAAACGGATAAAAAAAATCATATAACTTAGGGAACAAAATCTTTTTTCAAGAGTGGAAAAATAATGGAATCCAATATCTATGATGAAATTAAAATAATAAAATTAATGAAGTTTAGCCAATTAAATATATTTTGATCATATTATTTAGATTAAAAGTTTGGATAGTTATTTTAAATTAATTTTTTTTATTTTATCCTTTAATATTAGATTGATTATGAATTAGATTTTATTTTTTTTATTGGGTTATTTCGACCTCATGATTTGGATTATTAATTTGACAATTTAACCAGGATTGACTTGAGTTTTTTTTTGTTATTTTTTTAAAATCAATTTTTTTTAATTTCATCATTTAATATTAGATTGTTTAAAACTAAGATTTGTAATTTTATTTTTATTTTTTTATATAGTTATTTTGGTATTATAACCTGAGATATAATTTTGATAAATTACCTGAGCTGACTCGGGTTATTTTTTTGAGTTGTTTTTTACATTAAATTTTCATATATATTTTTTTAAAATAATGTAACGGCGCAGCTTGGATCAAAGTTCTCTAACCTATAAAAAGATGAAATTTGGCTTATAAAAGAGGGTTTAGCCACTTCATTCATCTATGACGAGATATTATTGGAGCGTGTTTTTCAATTGTGTTTGTATAAATTTGTGCTTAAAAAAATAGTGCTGTGTTTATTTAATTCATTACACTATAACATTGTATTGCGCTATAGTCGGATCAGATCACTTTTTTTTAATATAAATAATATATAGGTGATGTTAATGTTTTTTCTAGTAGAAAAAATTAAATTGTATAGAAATTAATTTGATATGATTTGGTGATGAGTCTAAAGACAACCCGAATAATTAATACAAAATATAATTTGATTCAAAATAAATATTTAAGATAAGATTTTTTAATAAATATTAATATGACAATATATTAGATTGATTTGGATCAATTCAGTTAAGTTGTTAATCCGCATACTAAGTCATGAGATCATGATAATTTCATAAAAAGTAAATTAAAATAAATTATAAAATTTAATTTTCAATAAACTTAATGTTGAATGATGAAATTAAAAAAATATAAATTAAAAAAATATAAAGCTCAGTTCTCAATCAACCTAATATTGAAAGATGAAATTGAATAAAAAACATCAAATAAAAAAGGACACAAAAAAGATTCAAGTCAACCAGTGTAACCCAAGTTATGAAATGACGATAACCTTATAGAAAGCAGACTGAAACAAATCACTGAACTTGATTCATAACCAACCTGATAGTAAGGAATAAATTTGAGAAAAAAATCCAAAAAAAATAATTCGAATCAACGTAATTAACGTGTTAAACCTGCCACCCAGGTAGGTCATGAGTACAGAATAACTTCATAAAAAAGTAAATTATAAAAATTATAAAATTTAATCATCAATAAATCTAATATTAAAAAATAAAATGAAAATTAAAAAGAAAGAAAGAAATGTTTGGGAAAAAAAACTATTATTCAGTAAATAATATTACATGAAAAGAAATACAGTAAAAACCTCTTCTTTTTTAGTTTTATTTTATTTCAATTTACTTTCTCTCCGCTATCGGTTCTCCGTCATTCCTCGACCCTTGTATATCTGGCCACAAGTGACTGCCTCCGTTAATGAAGTTCGTGTATCTCTTCGTTAAAAAGTAGGTGCGGTCAAATTGTTAATTCACATCTGACCAAAATTATACCAGTAGATACGGAAAGTTTATCTAGCAAAGGGTTTGTATAATATATAGAGAGAGCATTGGAGGATAATACATGATTTTTTAGGGTAGAGAGTGTGTATTTTTATAAGATAAACTTTAAATTGAAGGATATAATTGAAAAATCCAGAACTTTAGGATTAAAATGTAAAATTTCTCAGAGTTTCGGCCTGCCTCCCACCCTTCAATACAGTTCTGCCCCGTTCTGAAGTAGATTATAATGGTTATAAAATTCTTTTTGATTCTGAAAAAAAATAATAAAAAAAAGACACCGACAATCAAATGGATACGAGGATGGGGAAACCGAAACCTTTTGATCTCTGGGACTTGCACTAAAACTCATGCAATCTTTTTTTATTTTTTGAACTGCACATAGTCAATCGTTCGTGATTTTCTTCACATGTTGTAACATGAATTCCGACCTCAGATGCTAAGCTCTTTATCATTCCCAAGGTGCCCAGATAAATATATAGCAAATTCTGACGTTTATTCTTTAATAATTCTATAGGGTACCCTAATGTCAAGTGCACAAAACACAGGTGGGCATAAAGAGAGGAGGCATGGTGGGGGTGCCTCCAATTTGCAAGGTTTAGGGCAGCCAAGGAACACGAGCTGAGTCGGTCTCCACACGGGGTGTGCATTCAAGATCACTAGCCCCCACCAATCATGTATCTTGCCAATATATTATGTCGCAAAAGAAGGGCACATTGTCTGGAAGGAGGTCAGCAGCTCTCTCTGTTTTTTTTTTTTAGCATGGCCCAATGCAAAAATAATTATTTTTTCTTCTTACTAACAACAGCCCGAAGTAATGGCGGCAATTCAGAAGATTCTGTCTACACTCAAAGATACCAAACCTTCAAGCAAAATAAAAAATAAAAAATAAAAAAAACCGAGGTAGAGAATCGAAGAAGGCATTCCCAGTCAGGTCACGAGGAACAGCTCATCTGTGTTTTCACGATTTGGAGGGGGATCTAATCTCTAATCCTAAAGGAATCTACAGATCGGTGGAAATATAAGATTATACGATAAGATTACTTCTACTTTGTATATTATTATTCTTCAATAAATAATGTTATGAAATTTGGAGGTCTTATTAACCCTTTAGAACGGGCAAGAGTCGCTTTGAGATTAGATTGCAGTCATTAACTAGGATTATCTTAGGATTATACGCTGGGCGTCCACAGAGTGCACGTGCCTTAATGTGACTGGTCCGTCCTCCCCGTTAAGGCACATATGATCCATGTATACCCTCTTGTGTTCAAAACCTGAATACAATGGTCTGAGTGTATTACCATTGTGTTAAAAAAAAAAGAGGTTAATTGTCTTATATATAGTTATTTACTGAGATTTGTCAGGTTTAGAAATAATATTCCTTGAAGGGAATTTTTTTTTTTAAAAAAAAAAACTGCATCCTTTCATTCCCTTAACACTAAGCATTGCCACAAGTGTCTGGTAATGCTTCTTGTATTTGATAAGTAAATTTGAACTTGAGATATCGTCTAGTAATGCTTCCTGTAATGGTATTTGATAAGTAAATTTGAACTTGAGATATCGTCTAGTAATGCTTCCTGTAATGGTATTTGATAAGTAAATTTAAACCTGAGATACTTTGATATTTATTAAGCATATGGATGGTCGTTAATTTTAGAGTTCATAGGATTAGTTGAGATGTGCGTAAACTGACCCGATAATCCACGTTAATAAAAAAAAAAAGAATTCGAGGGTTCAAATTATAATACTTTCTTGAATTTGACATTTTTAACATTCTATATAAAAAAAAGGTTCAAATTAAATCTTTATATTTACTGTGATAGTTAAATTAATCCTCTACGATAGCAAAACAGTACAACGTACATGGTTAATGGGGTATTTTCTTCTTTCTTGTTAAGGTAGTGTTAGTTTGTGAATTTTTTTTTAGTTTCAAAACAACTTATTAGGAAAAATAGAACACGCGCTCGAAAGTCAAAAGAGTTGCTTAAATTTGAAAAGATGCGGGGGATCTAGCTAGGAATAAAATCTGGGTTGTAGCTTAATGAAAGTTTTGTTCTTGGTAACTTACTGGTTATCCTTTTGCTATGATTCTCCTGTGAAAGGAGATAAAAGAAGCTTAGCCCATCCAACATGCATAACAATGACCGCCACCACCGCCACCACCCCATCATTTTATTCATTTCCCACGATGATCTTCATCCCACCAACCACCGTCTGATACTCGCATTTCAAATTCTTACTCCAACATTAATTTGCCACTTTTTTTTTCCTGTTTTTTCTCAAGGTCTTCTCAAGCAAAATTCACACTCAACAAATACGCGGAAAAAAAAAACACATGGTCGATAATTAATATTATCTGTAAAAGTATCTTAAATCCCAATTTTAATTCAAAAAAACAGGTGTTGAAGGAATTTTCAAGTGTGTGGATGTTGTCAAAGAACCATCTCAACCCAAAAACTTAAGCTATTAGATGAAGTTCTAAGATATGATTTATATTATTCTCTAACACACCCCCTCAAGTGAAAGTTCTTTAGGCTTGAAACTTGCACAGTCCCACATTACCTTTGTACTTAATTTTTATCAAATAAATAGGGATGGTGAGATTCGAACTCGAGACCATTTGGTCATTAAGACTCTGATACCATGTCAAAGAACCATCTAAACCCAAAAGCTTAAGCTATTAGGTGAAGTCCTAGGATATGATTTATATTATTCTCTAACAGATATGAGGGTTAATTTAGTCGATAATTTATATTTTATTTTTTACATAAAAACTAAAGAAATTAAATGGTGCTTCATGCTTACACTATTAACTGACTGAATGATCATGACCCGCAGGGAAAGGTGAAAGGGTTACGAGTAAAAGAACGTCTCGCAGCCATTAAACAATGAAAGAAAAAGTTGCAGGTTGCCAGGGATCACCGAACCAGTTTTAACTCGAGAGGGGGTTTGATGTTTTAATGATTAAAGTCTATGATCTGGAATCTGGATTCCTCCCCTCCACTGAGCTTTTCTTAATATATCCAAAAAAAACAAATTCTCATCCGTGCGCTCACAAATATTAGAATAATTGTATATTTGTTCCCTACCGTTGGTTGCTTGAAAGGAACGGTCGACGCAGCACCTGGAATTAACTTCGTACTTTTTTTATAAAATAAATTAATAAATAAACCAACCTGGATGGCGATTTGTTTGTCTCCAATATTTTAGTTAAGCGGTAGAACACCAACCACGTCAGTCCACGTGTAACTCTTAGGATGTTGAAAATATGAGATACCAGAACCTTGTCAATCACTGATTAGTCATAATCAGAGACCACGAGGACTGCGAAATTACTTCAAGGCCATTCAACATTTGCCACTAGCGATAACCTAATTTTGTTAGGTATTAGGTAGCGTTATTATAATTATTTTTTAAAATATTTTTTATATTAAAATATATTAAAATGATGTTTTTTATTTTTAAAAAATTATTTTTTAAATCAGTATATTAAAATGATCTAAAATATATAAAAAATTAATTTTTAATAAAAAAATTAAAAATTTTATTAGAAATATAAATTGACCTGCATCTCCTAACGAGCTCGTGGAAATATCATGATATGTTTATCAAATAATTACATCGGCTAAATTGATTTTCAAGGCACCTCTGTGAGTAAAAAAATAATATATCAAATTATATAAAATGAAAATCTCGAAAAGATTATGATAGAATTGATACGTCATTGCTTCTTGCTTTAAGAATATGCAAAGATCATCATAATATTTTCGTTGGAGAGGGATGTAGCCATTGTTCTTCAGGTTCCTCCCGAGCAGCAATGAAGATGCAGTATTCCTTGAGTGAAGTTCGTCGCATGTAGGAAAAATAAATATAATCGGTTTAGGCAAATACTAATTTCGCTGGTGCTCCTTTTCTCAATTTCCGTTTTTAAACTAATTTCTCAATTTCCATTATGTTTTAGTATTCTTAATTCCACTCCTTGCTGTTTTTATCACACACTATATGATGCATTTTATCATTGATTCTTCTTCAATAATTTGTTGGTTACGTTAATTACAAATTAATGCGGATTGTTGGTATAGTCTTGTATATACTATGTATTATACAAGACTAGATACATATAGCTTTTGTTATATGTAAATTATTAAGATATATAAACAAATCGAATACGACTCATCAAAAAGTTATTACAAGTATCTTTGGTTATTCTAGAAGAACAATTGATTTAGGCTTATTTTACCATGATTTTCTTGCTACTGGTTTTTTACTCTCTTTTTTTTAATTTTTTGGTGTTTTTAAGGGTTAATAATTAAATTTTGTTTTCAGGTTTAGTGATTACTGTTGGTGTTAAATGTTTGTTTTTGAGATTTATGGGTTATAGTTTGAGGTTAGGGTATTATTTAAGGTTTGTTGGTGATTTGATTTTTTTTTTTTGAGGTTAAAATCGCTGTATTTAACTGTATCTTTATTAAAATCACTACTGCACGTCTTTGTTGAAACTATGTTATTTCTCAAGTAGTTTTTTGGCCAAGGTTATTTTTTCTCGACTTTTAGCCAAGCGTGTTCCTTTTCAAAAAACAAATCCCGAGTTTATAGGAAAAGGAGTAATTTGATTGGAAGTAGAACTAAAGCACTAGCCGTAGACAATCTAATTAGCTGGTCTTTTACGCACGAAATCTAATATGTCAACCTCAAAAAAAAAAAAAAATTGTAAAAGACGGCAAAGAAGCAATCTTTTGCTCATATTTAAATGTAAAGTGTTGACATTGTGTATATTAGTGTTCACTGCAGTCTATAGCTTAACGTTATCATCGTTATGTGTAGTAACCTTTTCCGTGTATTTTTGTTTTCAGGGGTCAACTTATGTCGTAATCCTTCCGATCCAGCCATGTTAACTTTAGCCTTTTAATGATGTCTTGACTCACTAAACTGTTTGTTAACGGCAGCAACATCATAGTTCAACTTTTACAACCATGCGTATAGACGGACAACCGCAATTGGAACTAGGAGGAGCTGCAAGCATGAGTGTGTGTCTATATATATATATATATATATCATAGAATTTTTTTAATTAAAATATGAAAAGATTATATTTGCATTTCATAAAATGAATAAAAAAAATATATCAGTTAATAGGTCGTAGAAATAGTTGTTAATATTAATTAAATATTAAAATAAAAAAATTATTTTTACTATGGCAAAAGATAAATGCACCTATAAATATTTGATCTAGTGCTGTAGATAACTTTTTTATTTTTTTATTTCATCATGGTATTCATAAGAAAGACAATGATTTAAATTTTGGAGGAAAATGTATTTTTTTAAGTCAAGATTTACTCTTCTTATTCATGTTTTTTTTTTTGTTAAAAAATATATCTCTCTAGTCACAACTCCATTTTCTTATTCATTTGTATACTTTTTCTTAACAAAAACATGACTTTTTTTTTATCATAAGTATTATTTTCTAAATTAAAACTTATCATAATTTTAGATGTAAGTTTCAATAAAAAAATATAAAAAATTATGAATCGATAATCCGCTACATGAAATATAAAAAATCTAAAATCTAAGAAAAATCATATAAAATATTTACAGTAAAAAGATAATTAAATATATAATTCATCTACATTAAATGTTCACGAGGGTTTTTTTAAAATATGTATATTATATAAACATATAATTATTTAAAAAATGTTAATAGTATCATAAAAACTATAATATCATTTGAAAACTATGATATAAGTGAATAATTATTTAAAAATCATTTGAATAAATTTATTTAAAGCAAGTCTTGTTTTAAAATGTTAAAAAAAAATGTTCATTAAAAAAAAAAGGCTAGGTGCCCCTCTTCAGAAACATTAGCTATTGTGACTAGCCTAAAACTATAAAACTCGGTCATGCTTGGGCTTGATTTTTTAAATAGTATGGATGATATGTTGTCCACATCTAATGTTTTTCAACCATGAGAGGTAGCTCTGGTGGCCTAAATACTTGGTCTAAGAACCAAAAAGTGAAAATATTCAAGGAATGATACAAAAAAATATAAACTTAAGAACCAAAAAGTGAAAATCTCGAAGAAGAGGGACCAAAAAATAAAGATGTAACATTCGAGGGACCTACAAATTTTTGATTGCTTAATTTGTTTAACAATAACGATGGAATTGGAATGCTGCTTTCGATCTTTTTTTCATTTTAGTTTTCAGTCCTTTTATTTTGTACAGATTGATTTACATTAATTATTTATATATTTTTTAATGATTGTAATATAGATAGATTAATTTTCATTCTTTTCCTCTACTGTTAGCCAACTAATAACTAGATAATGAATATCTTCTTCTTTCTCTTTCTCTTTCTCTTTACATTAGAAAACAAAAAGGTGGGGTTAGAAATTATTGTACCTATAAATTAGTATTCATTAGAATAGTTAAAATTATCCTTGAACAAAAAAACACCCTATAATACTTTTACCATATCACGGTTGTTTTTTTATAAATTATACAAGGTTAGATTGTTAATTTTATTTTTTTACAATAAAATTACTCATTTAACCCTGTAATAAAAATAATTTAATATCTATTGCTCAATGATATTTTTATTTTTATTTTTTTAGGATAGTATAATTACTTTAATGCCCTTAAAAACAAACCCAACAAGACTCCTATTCAAGGGTTTTTTCATCATTTTTGTTATTAATTTTAAGGGTACTTGGAAACATTGTTGTAAATTATATTTATTAAATATAATTAAAAAAACATGTTGGCGCATACATGGCATGCATTGTGAGTTTTTAAGATTGGATCAGGTTTAAAACATTTGCTGGGTATGTTTTTTTTTCTTTGTTTAAACTAATTTTTTTCATATTTCATCTTCTAATACTTGTTCAATTCAAAAGTACTTATTCAATTCAAGACTAAGTTCTTTTATTTTTAGCTTGCTTTCTGTATATATTTTTATTGGTGTTGAAAATAACTAAGTTATCTTAGGTCTTTTTGTTTATTGTTTATTGTTGGGTTTTTTTGCTAATTTTTTAAATTATATTTTTTTCTTGACCCATGCCTTTTATTTTTCAAATGATTTTTTAAAATACTTTATAAGGTTAGAATTCATTTTTTATTTCAACCCCCTATATTTTATTTTTCTTTTCAATATATTTCTCATTTTTTTTATTAATATTTTTTTATTTAAGATGATTTTTTTATTTTTTTAGAGTTTTTCTTCATGTTTTTTTCTTCGGTTTAACTTTTACGGAGTTAGTCTTAGATTTATGACCAGAGTCATTGGTTTCAAAGGTTAGTGCGAGTTAATTTTTTTTGTCATTTTAGATTTATTTATTTTAATTTCATTAATTAACATTTGATATATTGAAAATTGTTCTTCATGTTTCTTTCCCCTATCATTTCAAGTGGTCTTTTATTTTCTTGTTTTTTTTTATATTCAGTTATTCCATTTTTATATTCATTGTCATAGAGTTTATGAATTAACTTAATTAATTTTTTTTTTCAATTTTAACTTGCAACTTTGAGTTTTTTATTCATCGGATAGGTTTATGTTAGAGTTTTTTACATTTTTTCTGTTGTTAATTTTCATTTTTATTTTATTTATTCATATTATTTGAATTATTAACTATTACAATGACTTGTATCTTAAATTTTTTCCTTTTAATTTTTTTTACATAAAAAAAACCAGTCAAAGCGGAGCGGCAGCCACAAATCTACTGCCTCGTAGCAAACATAGTAATTCAAATTAGGAAAAAAAATAATAATCTCATTCTCAGCATCTGGATCAACCTCTTTAGGGTCGACACATGTACTGGTGGTCCTGCCTTTACGTGAAAACACATTGAGGAGTGAGGACAATATACAACCTTTTTTTATTTATTTTTCTGTGACCTGAAAATATGATAAGTTTCACCGTGTTTAAGAAAATGGAAACAGAATGTCCTGCCTTGAAAAAGGAAGGCAAATCGTAAAACGACACGTGGTACGATAAAGACAAACCACGTGGCCGAGCTTAATTAGAATCTTTTATGACATGTACTATGGGACCACGTAACAGATCACAATTGCAGCCTTACTGTAAATTCAGTAGCCCACGCTCTACTATGATAGGTGGAAAACACAGCCCAATCCCAGAACTAGCTCTAGGTTCTCCCACCCAGCGCTAAAATTATGCGCGTTTTAAGTATATAAATTATAAACTGAAGGGGGAGAGGAGGTTTTCAATGCAATTAAACGGAGACATCAAAAGCCTACGCACTTACCATGCGCTCTTGTGGGACCCAATGAGCCAGGAATAACACGTGTAAATTAAAACTTGTATTCTCCAACGTCCAAAAAAACAAAACATCATAAATTTCTCAGAAATTAAAATTACAAAAAAAAAAAAGTCTGCCGGGTTTACACGAGCCAACACGTTTGCCTGCCACGATGTAGACAGAGATAGAGACGGCAATTAAACCGTAGTAGCGGCAGAGTTAACGGAATGTAACGGAGAGCAGTTACCCTTCTCGAGACGCGTTGATGATGTGACGGGTAATAACTTAATTGAGTCCCGCCGCTTTTATCATACGGCTTCCCTTTCCAACGGTGCCGTACGGCAAGTCCCGTGAACTCTATATTCACCACAGTAACCGCAGGGAGGTTAGGGATTTTTTTTCTTTCAAAAATAGCACATAAAAAAACCCAAATTAAAATAGCTAAAAAATAATAATTCTCAAACTGATAGATGGAGGTCCAACCTGCATAGTTAGAGGGGCGCAGGTTCTTCTCATATGTAAAAAAAAAAAAAACCTACTCTACTCTATTTTTATATTTAATTAATTTTAATTTTATTATTTTAATTTTTACTTTTTTTTTTCAAAAAATAACTAAAATTCATATTTATTTTTTAAAAAATTACTAAAAAAATACTTTTTTTGTCCATAAAATAGTTATTTATTAACTACTTTAAATAAAAATAAGTTTAACTGATGAAATAATCGTAATAATAATGAAACTAAAATTAACTTAAAAAAATTGTGAGACCAAATGTAATTTGAGCAGATAAAAAATAAAAATAAATGGGCTTTAACAATAACCGAAGCATCGAGAGAAAAAAAGAAGAAGAAATAGATAGAAATAAAGAATAAGATATTGGTGGCACACTCAAGCTCTAATGATAATATATTTATGATCATCAAAAAAATCCTAACAATATGAATATATAAAGACCAAGTAATGCTCACCCTTCAATCGGGTGTAATCTATACACCAAAAATAATAAATCTAACCCTATTGGCATGTATATCACATGTGTAAAAAAAAAAAGATTTGGATATGCAGGGTCAACTTGCGTGACTAATCAAATAGTACTAATTTGGAAATCATCTTCTAACTATGCTAATTTGAGTATATTTTTTATCCGCTATGATCATGCTAGACCAACAACTTAACAATAAAAAGTCATAACTTTTTATTTAACTACAAGCCATTTCTATAAGAGATCTAGTTCATTAATCGGTCAAGCTTTGAAATACCCTCAAATTAGGTATTCTAAGATGTTATTTGAGTTAATTTTATTATTTATATTTTTCCTTGACAAAAAACAACCTTGATCGGATTAATATTAATCTTAATTTTAAAAAATAACATAAATTTTAAAAGTAACAGAGAATCCAAAAAGATTAAGGTAAAATAATAAAATTAGCTTAAATAAAATCTTCGATATATGATTTGAAGGTTTTTTAGAGACCCGATTGGTTACAACCAACCAAGCCTCCTATAGATCCAAGTTTAAAGAATCACCACGAATAAATTGAGCTGGATCTAATAGTCAGATTTGAAATTATAATATTTTATTGTTAAGTTTTTGTTATGGTGCTACAAAACATTTTAATATTAAATGATAAAATTTTAAAATTTTTTAAATAAAATAATAATAATAATAATAATAATAAGATGCACTTTAAAAGTACGGTTTTTTGAAAACACGCACTATACACTTTTCAACGGTGGTTTTCCAAATGTTTTATTTGTGTTAAACTTCTCAGAACCTGACACTGTATTTATATGTTCTTAACACGAGTATATTGCTATGTATCATGATTTTTTTTTTAAAAAAAATATCAGAATAAGGATAATAACTTTTGATGTAGTTTGTACAGTGGAAGGAAGAAAGTTTGTATAACATAGAAAAAAAAACCCTTATCTAAAGTTGTATTGCATTGTTTAATTCTATAAATAAGAACTGTACGTAATTGCACAAAACCAATACACATCAAACGAATTTTGCTTCTATTTTCCTTTTTATTATTTTTATAGATTTTAGAGGCTTAATTAATGGGTGGTACATGTATTAATTGTTTCTATATAAAATAAATAAATATATTTAAAACAATGTTTTTAAGCCAGTTGATTTTGTATGTTTCTTTCTCTTCACCCAAATTTCTCTAGCAATGCCAATAGGGGAAAATTTAACTCCATTCTTTATTTATTTATAAAAAAAAAACATTAATCTTTGAGGGTGGACTACATAAG
Source organism: Populus nigra (assembly GCF_951802175.1). Taxonomy (NCBI): domain Eukaryota; kingdom Viridiplantae; phylum Streptophyta; class Magnoliopsida; order Malpighiales; family Salicaceae; genus Populus; species Populus nigra. The sequence continues at coordinate 42,409,029 of NC_084853.1, read as the reverse complement.
TCCTCGAGGTGAGAAAATACCGAGCTTGTCGTCTATGACCACGTCTCACACAAATGTCTATCACGTTGTCATATTTATTTCGACTCTTCTATGAGTTCACACATAATTAATTAATAATATGGCCAGCATTATGTTTATATTTTAATTTCCAGCGTGGAATAAGGGATTATTGGGATGATACAAGTGTGGAAGCTTTCGACATCATTAATCTAGTGTATTTGGTATTATGTTAGTTGCTGTGATTGTAATTTGAAAAAAATTATTTTATAAAAAGTTATTTTAGTTAAAGTTTATTTGAAAAAATGTATATTTGATTAAAATTATAATTAAAATTAAAATTAAATAAAAAATAATTTAATATATTTGATTAAAAATATTTTTGATAATGAGGCCTACCAATAAAAAATTTCTTTTCCTGCTATATCAAACAACAATATTTGCAAATAGCACCTACTGGCTCCAATTAATATTGAAAGTGGTTCTTACCACTCCTTCCGTAAGAACAAAGAGAGTGTTTCTTATCTTTTATTTTTTTTACAAGTCCCAAGATGTTTGTCTTATTTTTTTAAGAAAAAGAGTCAAAGAATTAATTAAATATCAAAATTTACAACTTTATTTCCTTTTAAATTATATTCACATGACTCGTTTCTAACCTTTTTATGATAACAAGATTTTTATTTGCTTGTTCGAATAATTTTTCATGCGATTATCCCTTGAAGATCTGAGTTTTGTGTTATTGGTACATGATCATTGACTGAGAAAGGAGGCCACAGCCCTGATGTCATAATAAGGCTGCAATTAACTTTTTTTTTTAAAAAGAAAAGATAAAAAAAAGAAAGGTTTTTACTCTGCCACACCTTATATATCTATTCACCACAACAGTGTTTTTTATTTTATTATTTTTTTCATTTGTTTTTTTTAATTCTAATATATATATTTTAATTTCATCATTCCATATAAAAAATTTATGCATTAAGCTTCATATTTTTTTTCAACTTTTTGTTATAAAGTTACCCAAAATTCATGATTTGGACTGTAAATACCTTGTTAACTTAGTTGACTTGAGTTTTTTTTTCTAATTAATTTTTTTTTTAATTTCATCATTCAATATTAAGTTAATTAAAAATTAGATTTCATAATTTATTTTGGTCTACTTTTTACGAGGATATCCTCATCTTATAAATCGAGTCACGGGTTTTGTGAGTTAACCTTTGTTAACTCGTGTAATTTTTTGTGCTTTTTATTGGGTTATCTTGGTCTCGTGAACTTGGTCACGAGTTTAATAAGTTAACTTGGGTTATTTTTTGGGTTTTTTTTGTAATAGATTATTTTTTCATTTTCATCCTTCAACATCGAGTTTATTGGAAATTAAGTTTTCTAATATCTTTTGATTTGCTTTTTATGAGGTTATCATGATCTCATGATTTAGTATGTAACTTAGCAGGTTAACCTAGGTTGACCTGAATCGATCTAATATGTTGTGTTCTCAATGTTTATTAAGAAAATCCCATCTTAAATATTTATTTAGACTCAAACTATATTTTTATTAGTAATTTGGGTTGCCTTTATACCCCAAGGCAACTGAGACATAAAAGATCAATTCTCACACGATTTATTTTTTTGTCTACTCAAAAAATATTAACAAGGCCTATATGTTTTTTATGCTAAAAAAATTAATTTGACCCGTATCATAACACAAACCAATGATCTAGCCTGTAAATAAGCCAAGACAAACTTCCTGAATCACATTTATCTAATTTTAACTTGGTTGGAATTCTTAATTGACGTAATAAATAACGATGAATAGAAATTCATGGTAACTTAAACTCTAAGTTACAATTTTACACTGCATAAAAAAATATTATGTTTATTTTAATTATGAAGTTAAATTGGTATCTTTTTTTAAAAAAAAAATTAAACCAAATAAAAGTTTGAAATCTAATTTAAAAAATCATAAAACAACTAGAAGAATAAACAAAAATGAAGAACAAACAATATCTTCAACATCTTTTAAGCATGGTCGATCACGGTTGATTTGGTTATTTATGGTCAATTTTGTTAGAAAACTCTTTTTACAAATTCAGGCTACTTCTTGGGCTTTGTTTTGTTCACTTGGTCTCTCAACATGTCTGCCAAACATTTCAAGTCAATCCTCTCTACTTGTGAAAGACTTAACTCAACATTTATTATGCCATTAAAATTCAAATATGAATCATATATTCTCCATAATATTCACCAAACATTACTAAAGAACTTACCATCTTGGTAAAAAATAATGATTTTTGGTGTTCTATGCAAATGAAATACCTTCCAAAGAAAAGTTGAGCAATTGCTAAAGCATTGTTAGTCTTTTTGCAATGGATAAAATATGTCATCTTCTCTTATATTATATTTATATATTCCCTGAGTTTGTTGTATTTTGCAATCCAATCAAGAAAATTTTTCATGTTCAAGTCTTCATTTAAGCTATGTATATTTACCTTGAGATTGAGAATTCATTTGTTGTCTTACGATAGGGTTGACACATATGTTGTAGCTTACAATAATCTACAAAACCCCTTGTAGCCTCCTTCAATTTCTTCCTCACCAACCCCCACATAAACAACTATGTTTTTTATAAGTTTTGAATTAAATAGTAATAATCTCTTCTAAAAATAACACAAAAAGTATTTGAATAAGAGTTTAAACCAATATTATTTGGAAAACCTAAACCAAATAAAATTTGAAACCTAATTAGAAAAAATTATTGGTTGATCATTAAATAGTAATAATCTTGGTTGATTGGTTGATCATCAATCATGTTTGATTTGGTTTTTTATGATCTATTTTGTTAAAAAACCCTCTTTATGTGTTTATATTATTTTTGGGCTTCACTTTGTCCACTTGATTCATAAACATATTCATTAAACATTTCATGTTAATAACAAATTTAAAACATAAATTTAAATTCAACTTGTATCCATAACGAGTTAAAAATTTAAAACTCAACCTGATACGAGTTTGATATAAGCTCATTTAAAAATAAAACAGTTTCAATTGATTAGTAAATCCCTACGTATAAACCTAGTTCAATCCTTTTGTTCTTGTTGTTGTTATTATTATATCATAGACTGATTATTTACATGGAAACGTAGAATATTATGGTAATTTATTAGTAACATGCAAATTAGCCGGGTGTTTTTTTAATGAGATCTAATGCAATGTTTCTCCTAAAAAAATCTTTGATAAAAACATGTTTACATGCTTTTGGTACTGGGGAATCCATATAGAGAAAAAGGAGGACAATCGTCCCTTAAACTTTTTTGTATATTGAATTTAGTCCTTAATTCCTATACTTTCCTGATTTTTACATGTAGATAATTGGAGGATCTACCTATACATATTCAAATCACAATGTAATTTAAAATTATATATATTCACATCTATGTTCACGTAAATCAATTGAATGATTGTAAATTGTTCATGTGTATTGCTCCTGACAATCTCACATAATACATGCATGCATCATATTTAATATCCAATTAACTTAATTAAAAAGTTGGCACGCATGATCTACGTGATCTATAATTAAGTTTAATGATTAATTAACTCTTAATTAAGTTATAAATCTATAAATTTCATCAATATCATTAACCTTTCTTGCATTTCTTCACCGTGTCTTTCTATCAATGTTCATAAATATTTTTATCATTTTTTCTTCAAATTAATGTTGCATTGAAAAAGCTTAATGTTCATTGTCAATTATTTTTTAAATCAACATCATTTCAATGCATAAATACATGCACACTAGATATAAATTATTAATTTTTTAAATTTATAATACCATCATATTAAAATCATTAAATTATATTAAAAAATTATTAATTTTGTATTTTTAAAAAATAAATATATTCTTAAAACAATCGGAATCATGTGGAAACACAGTTCGGAACAATCACGAATCCACAATCTCATATAATGATGGTAAAATAAAAGGTCTAGCAACTAGCATCAGTAATTAGGATCCCTCACCAATGCCTTCTCATTTTTTGTGCCGATGGAGGAAGTAGTACGTCTATACACTCCATAGATCAGTGACTAGCTAGTGGCTATTCATGCAGCAGTAATCGGCAATTGGTGAGAAGGAAAAGGAAAAAGAAAAAGAAAAAGAAAAAAAAATCAGAAACAAGGTGTCAGCTAAGCTAAAAGGACTAAAGAGGCAGAAAAGGACTAGAGAGTAGAAAGAGAAAGAAGAGAGTGGAGGAAACTAGAGTGAGTAACTGGGGAGGGGGAGAGAGAGAGAGAGAGAGAGAGAGAGACCAGAATGAGATTACGACCATGATCAGCAGGGGAGAGCTATTCTAGTTTGAGGGGATTTGGTAAAAATATTGGTAACTTCGACTCAAATTCCTTGGATAGATAGATAGATAGAGAAATCACAACAAGAAGTCATCATCATCATCATCAGCAGCAGCAGCAAAACACTCCCCTCTCTCTTTTTGTGTGTTGTAAAAATTACAGCGTTTTTTGTGTGGATGCGAGGTCAAAAACAGAAGCAGTTTTGTAACTGAAACAGAGAGAGAGAGAGAGAGAGACTGAGCCACTCCCCACTGCTTACTTCCTATATAATTATGAAAGAAAAGTGAAATCTTGCATAACTGTCATGCCTGCTTAGACTTTGCTCATTTCATGGGGTAGTTCTTTACTGCCTGAAAGCTTTTTCTTTCCTTCTCTCCTTCAGCTTCGATCTTATTAGTGGATTCTCTCTCTTTCTTAACTCCGTTGTTTTCTCTCGGCTTCTCTTGCACGACCTTGCTTGCCTGGCTGTTTTGATGGCTCATGCTGAAAGAGGTGAGTGGGGATGGGTATCTTTTGTTAATTTGGTGACCAAGAAAATGAATGGGCTTTGTCTAGTTGCTGAGAAGGGAGAAGAAAGGAAAAGTAATGGGGCTTTGAGATGTACTACCAGTTAATTTTGGTGTGCATTCTACCAAAAAAAAAAAAAAAAAAATCGGTGTACAAAAGATTGAAGATTTTGATCCCACTTGAGTTGGTATTATTAATATTTGCTGAAGCGGATGTTTTTGCTTTGAAAATACTATAATGGTGCCAAATTTATGTTTCTTAAATTGTTGTTCACTCTTCTTTTCTCGGGTTTTCTCAGCAACCAGACAGTTTTAGACCCACTTAAAAGTTATCTTCAAATCTCTTGTTATTTCGTGTTTTAATTTGGCTGGCTTTTGACGGGTGTAGCAGGTGATGATCTGTATACAGAGCTATGGAAGGCATGTGCAGGGCCATTGGTGGATGTCCCGAAGGCTGGAGAGAGAGTTTTTTACTTTCCTCAAGGTCACATGGAACAAGTATGTAGCTTTTGATTTACTTTTCCCGGAAATATTTTAACTTCATTTCTCTGCTTTCATTGTTTTAAAACTCTTAGATCGAAATCTGAGCCTCTACCTATATTGTTTTTGGTTTATGGATTGTTTATGCAGTTAGAAGCATCAACAAATCAAGAACTGAACCAGCAAATCCCACGGTTTAATCTTCCTCCTAAGATCCTTTGTCGTGTTGTAAACATTCAACTTCTGGTAGTTCTAATTCTGGTGCTCTTATTTCATTTTTATGTTTTCCTTGCAAGGCTTTCTATTAGTTTATCTTATTAATGTTTGGTTTCTTTAAATTTCTAGGCTGAACAGGACACGGATGAGGTTTATGCTCAGATTACTCTGCACCCAGAAGTAGATGTGAGTAAATGTTCTCCTTTTTGGTTTTATTTTTTCGGTTTGTTGCTGAATCAATCTGTCTTATTTTACATTCTTTGTTCAATTCAATTTCAGCAAACCCGACCTACAAGTCCAGACCCTTGTCCACCCGAGCCGGCAAAGCAAACAGTTCATTCCTTTTGCAAAATTCTAACAGCTTCTGATACTAGCACCCATGGAGGTTTCTCTGTTCTCCGAAAGCATGCAACTGAATGCTTGCCTCCTTTGGTGATAACTCTAACTTAAATGGTTTTTAGATGTATTGATGGATGTTCATTGGAAATTTTGTAATTAATCACCACTACCACCGTTTCTTTTCATCAGGACATGAGCCAAGCAACGCCTACTCAGGAACTGGCTGCCAGAGATCTTCATGGCTATGAGTGGCGGTTCAAGCATATATTTAGAGGTAAATGTTCCATATCAATTTTGCTTTGTGCAATATTGCTAGTTTCTAGCTTACTGAAATGGGTAACACATTAAGAAACTGGAGTTTAGACTTGTTTTTTTTTTCTTATATAACTAGGTCAACCACGGAGGCATTTGCTTACAACAGGATGGAGCACATTTGTCACCTCCAAAAGACTGGTTGCAGGAGATTCTTTTGTGTTTCTTAGGTAGTTGGACCCAAATGATCTGATTTATTGTTCAAATTCAGGTCTCCATTTCTGCTTACAATTATATCGTATATGATGTTTAGAGGTGATAATGGGGAATTGCGAGTTGGGCTTCGGCGTGTTGCTCGTCAGCAATGCTCCATTCCGTCATCTGTGATATCCAGCCAAAGCATGCATTTAGGAGTGCTTGCGACTGCCTCTCATGCCGTTTTGACACACACTCTCTTTGTTGTGTACTACAAGCCAAGGTTTGATCATTGCCTTCACTACTGTAAAGCCACGTGCTTGTTAAGTGGTCATCTGATCCTGTTTATCTTCAATTTACTTTCTGTGCTCTTCTGCAGGACGAACCAGTATATCATTGGGCTGAACAAATATCTGGAGGCTGTTAAGAATGGGTTTTCTGTTGGTATGCGCTTCAAGATGAGATTTGAGGGAGAGGATACTCCTGAGAGAAGGTATCTCTTCCATATATTTTTGGCTACTGGTTTCATGGTTGTTTTAAGATGATAATTAATTCTTGTGGAAACTGTATGATCAGGTTCACAGGCACCATAGTTGGAGTTGGAGATATTTCTCCAGAGTGGTCTGGTTCTACATGGCGGTCGTTGAAGGTAGATTACAGTTTTAGAATTCGTATGTGAATGCTGACATATCCAGTGTCTTGTTTTTGATACTTGTTTCCCTTCTATTTTCCCATACAGATTCAATGGGATGAACCAGCAACAATTCAAAGGCCAGAGAGAGTTTCTCCATGGGACATAGAGCCTTTTGCAGCTCCTGCTTCCCCAAATCTTACTCAACAGGTGGTGAAGAGCAAAAGGCCCCGATCCGTGGATATTCCTACATCTGGTATGTGGAATAATTGTCTTGGTTTCTCTATTTGTTATTTTTCTCTATATTTTTTTTTGAAACTTTATGCACTAATTGGAGTGTAGAGATTACAACAAATCCAGCTGCTTCAGCTTTCTGGTACCATGGACCAACCCAATCTCGTGAGTTAGTCCAACGAGGGAGTATTACTGAAGTCCAAAGCTCTGAAAGCCATGTCTGGTCTATGAGGCAGAAGGAAATTGATAGCAATCTCAATAATAACGGTTTCTGTAACTCAAGGGCACGACCAGAAGGAATCTGGCCTTCTTCATCTCACATGAACGTTTCTCTCAACTTTTTTCCAGATTCAGCAGGGGACAACAAATGTGCTAAAACACAGTCTATTATCTCTGGTTTTGCCTCTTCTATATCATCAAGGCAAAGCAATGGCCTGATAAATGAGCAGGTGGAGAGGGGGAGAAAGTTCGAGAACTCTGTAGGTTGCCGGTTGTTTGGAATTGATCTGACAAGTAACTCTGGCATTGCTGCTGTTCCAGATAAGGAACCTGCATATCCAATTGTTGATTATAATGGAACCCAAGGACTTGTTCCAGCTTCAAGTGAGGCTGAGAAGGCTCAAACCATGGATGTTTCAATGTCCTCAAAAGAACAGAAGCAAGTTGTACCAGACACATTGGCAAAGGAGTCACAAAGCAAGCAAGGCTCCACAACCTCCACGAGAACTCGTACCAAGGTAAAATTTGAAGTTATGTCGTCTATGGCTCTTCCCTTTCTGTCTGAGCTTGTGATGAATAAAATTTTGTTTCATTTTGAGAAGGTGCAAATGCAAGGGGTTGCTGTTGGCCGTGCTCTTGATTTAACTGTGTTGAAGGGGTACAAGGATCTTATAAATGAGCTGGAGAAAATGTTCGAAACTGGAGGAGAACTTTCCACGCGTGAAAAATGGGCTGTTGTGTTTACAGATAATGAGGGCGATATGATGCTCGTGGGCGATGATCCATGGCCGTAAGTGATTTAGAAATTCATCTATTATCACTTGACTACCTCCTTTCCATTAAAACTGTAACTGGATTATTGAAATATATTTTATTAATTGTAGTGAGTTCTGTAAGATGGTGAAGAAGATATTCATATATTCAAGTGAGGAAGTAAAGAAGATGAGCACACGATGCAAGCTTCCTGCATCTTCTTTTGAGGGTGAAGGGACTGTTGTAAGCATGGAGTCGGAGCACAAGTCTGACGCATGAAATTCAGAAATCCTTTTGCTTTATACAGAGTTTTATTTTATTTTTGTTTTATTTAGTTTGGGTAAAAATGGAGGAAGCGTGGTGCCTAAGTTTGCTCAGTTTTTTTGGGAGCTTGCACTTGTTTGCCTAAGGAGTGAAGGAGGAAAGTATTTTGGTCTCTAGGTAGCTGTAGTAGGGATTTCGTGTTTTTTGTTAAAGGTCAAATTAAGTCAGGGTTAGAACTGGGATTTGCGTATACCTTGATTCTGGGTTGGCGAGGACTTTAATCAATCAGCCTGTAAAATTATATGTATGCGTGCTTGTGTTTTGGCTGGCAGTTGGTTCTTGGTTTCTTGCCAGTGGAAGCTGTGAGTTGTTGCTTTCACTATTTAACATTTTGTGTGCCTGCCTCAGGGAAAGCCAACAGAGAAGATGCCCTCATTTTCTTTCCTTGAACTCACTTTATCTGATTTTAATTTCTGGGACCATTACATTACAAGGTGTACGAGGCCCCAGGGTGTTCAGAGCAGTCAATAAGTTTTCAGGGTATGATAATTGTCCTTGCCGCTGGTCCCAGAGAGGACCTTTCTTTGACAAGGACTCTTCTCTTGAGAATCCTGATTAATATCATATCTGATCCTAGAAACTTTTTATATGAAATCTGCTTTGAGAACTGGATGATAGTTTACGCATGGTCTGGCTCTCGGATTGGGTGGAAAGCCCTTTTCGCCTTTTTATCTATCATGGCAATGGTAATTGCTCTCAAGTCTCAGCTAGTTGGGCTGTTAATTACTGCTTGTAATTTGTAAAAATGGGGGCTTTCCAATTTTCACAGTTTAGTCGGTCAAGAGTCTTCCGCTCCCAAGTTCATGTTCATCTTTCAGGTGCCAGTATATATTTTCCGAGATGGTTTGGAAAATGTCCTTGCCATGGTGATTTTCACATTGCCAGAACCATAATAGGAGAAACCGGGTTGGCGTGGTTTTTTTGCCTTTAGTTTGTCGTATACGGGGAGGCAAGATTTGTTCCCATGGAGATTATAATTATTACAATATTTACTGTATTATAAACAAAAAGAGAGTCTTTTACCTAACGGTTGCATCTTATGCTGATCCATTCTCAGGATTGCTATGGTGCAACGGAGCCTGTTCTTCGAGACTTCAGAGCATTTATATCCATTTTAGCTAGCTAGTTAAAGGTCGCTATCACATTCATGCTCTCTGACACAGAGTCATTAATATTATCTTATTAAACCAATCCCAGAACAAGATTGACCATTGACTAATAGTGTGAAATCAAACTCTCAAAACAAAGTTAAGAATAAAAATTGACCACCAACAATATTAAAAAACCAACTTTGAATCATACCAATCCCAGAAATTGATGAAACAGACAAGATTTTGATTGCAAAGTGTATGATCACATGCCCAATAAACACAAACAAATCATTAAATCAGCAGTTTTAACTGTCAAGATCTAAACTTTAACAAATAGACAAGCTTTCTCTGCCAAACACCATGCCAAGCTTCCACTGCATGGCTCCTCACTAACTCAAGAGCTTAAAAAATCAACCTTTATTTCCAAAATTCAATTCATAACAAAGAATTAGAAGCCAAAAAAGTTGGCATTTACTGGATTGGCCTAGGTAAATATTCTGATAACTCCTTAAAAAGTTCACCCTCATTTCCAAGATTCAATTCCAAACCAGAAGTCAGAAGCTCGATTCAAAGCTAAAATTCAATTCAGAACTTGAATCCACAAGGTTGCCTCTGGTTTTGGAGAGATCTCAGAAGAATTTTTCCATGTCACTTTTGGTTTTTAAGAAACCTGAGAAGACCAAAAACCCATCTTTCATTCACCTCAGCCTACTAGGGTTTCATAGTCGGATTAATCACAAAAACAACAACAACAAAAAAAGCCCATGTCAGTAAATAGATAAAATATAAATATAAAAAAAGAGATAAAAAGATAAGAAACTGACTTGAGTGCTTCACGATAGAGTTCTTCAGATGCAGAGATTACCACAGTTCTAGCGGGTTCGGTATCGATCTCTCATCTCCGGAGAAGTTGACCACCACAACCAGCACGTGCAGACCGACTCTCTATCATAACTCAAATCTGAGTTATTTTTTAAAAAATATATATTTTAAATAAAAATAAAATAATAAAATAAAAATAGATAACGTTAAAAAAACAGGTCGAAAAATAAAGCAGTAATTTTAAAGGAAATTTTAAGACCTTATTGTATACTATTATGCCAAAAAAAATGGAAAAAATGCAAATTTAAAGTCAAATTAAATGATTATTGGACGAATTTGCATAAAAATTAAGTCCAAGAACATAATTAAATTTTTAATAAGTCAATTTGATTTAATCATGAGCCAAATTAAATTTTAATTATGTTTAAGAATTAATTTGGGTTCAATTGAATGATTTAATTAAGTGTAAGGACTTGATTATACTTTAAATGAGTCAAATTAATTTTATGTGGGGCTTAATTGGTGAAATATTAAGTTTGGAAGTCTAATTTGGGCTTAATTGATAAAATTGGAATTTTAAGAGACTAAATTCATTTTTCACTAAGTTAATTGATTGAAATCAAGGGCAAAATCACAAGAAAATTAAAGTTTTGGGGTCAATTAAGGGTAAAATTGACAAAATTCACATCCAAGGACCAATCTGCAAAAGGTGCCAAACTACAGGGGCTTAATTGAAAACAACCATGGGTGAAATTGAAGATATTGAAAGTTTAATGGTCAATTAGGGGTTTAATTGAATAAATCTGAGACCAATGACCATATTACAAAAGGCGCGTAAATCCGGGGTTCAAACAGTAATTCATCAAGGGCATAATTACATTAAATCAAAAGTTTAGGGTCAATTAGGGGTTTTATTGAAAACAATTAAAAGCTGAAGGATTAAATTGAACTTCAGCAAAATCCATAATTTAACCTTAAACGACATCGTTTCTATCATTTAAAAAAAAAAACTAGACGACGCGCCGTCTGGTTACTGTTCATTGTCTTCCCCGTTTTACTCAAAAAAACTGCTTGGGTGCCTACTTTTCAAGTGCATTTCATGCTTCATTTCTCCATCAAATATAACAAAACATGCACGTAAATGATCACCTGTAATTTCTCTACAACCTCATGTTAACATATCAGGCTAAATGATAGCACGACAGCCCGGCGCTGGCCTAAAGAGGCCAACCCATATAGCCTTTTCCTGCAGATTTGACAACTTAGGATGCCTACTTTGAACCAACGGTTAAGATCCTTCCCAACTGAATCAAGGGCTGAAAATTTTTTCTAGTGTAGACAAGATTGCCATTTTCCACCGTCTATAAATAGAGGTGGATTCAAGGCTCAAGGGAGGAGAAAATCGTGTCCAAAGTCGACCAAAAACTAACCTCTCTGCCTCCCTTTTTTGCAGTTTTTTCTCTCCCTCTCTCTCTACTCGCCGTTCAAACCACCACAAGCTTCTCCACCACCAGCACCACCATAGGAAGCCAATAAAACCACCAAGCTGCCACTGCGACTCTCTCTCTTCTCCTTCCAGCCTTTCTCTCTGCTTTACAACTTTTTCTTCTTCCTCTCACAACCGACTCCGGCTACCATCACCTCAGTCGACGCCTCCTAAGCCACTAGCCAAACATCCTCATTATGTCCGAGACCCCCGCGCCAGACAACTTTCTCCTCCCCGTTTCGCCTTCTTCTTTTTCATTGAGGCCGTTGCATGCAAAATTCATTTATGCATGCAGCGGCTGATTAATTAACTTTAGTTTTGGGTCAGGCCTGTTCTGGCCCTGCCCAAATGGCTGGGCTGGATCCGACCCCTATTTAAAAAAAAAACCCAAAAACTTTAAAAATCATTTAATTTTTTTTTATTTTCTCAAATATTTTTCTATCCATTTTGCATTATATCGGGTTGTATATTTACACTGTAAAATACAATTAAATCTGGTATTAAAATACTCGATTTTCTCTGAATTATTTCAAAACAAATTCGAAATATTTCCAAAAATCTCAAAATATTTTGAATTAATTTCTCTTCTCTAAAACAAACAAAAAAATATTTTGTTTTCATACATACGGTCAAATCCTAAAATTTTTCCTAGTATATCTTCATAAAAATAAAAATTGCATCTTTTTCACGTTTTAAAATGCAAAATGGATATTATAACCAGTTTATGATTATTCATTAGTATTTGGCTGAAATATAAAAAAAATTTCCAACCTTTTTTTTCTAAGGTTCAAATGTAGACTTTAATATCCGTGAGGTGTAAAATTACAAGATAAAGTACACCCTCAGGTATTAAAGATATAAAGTAAATAAATGTTATGCTAAAATTCGAACTTTAGAATGGTTAGGATTTAACCCAATAACGTAGAGACTTTCTCATGAAGAGAGATCTACCTTGAACCTTAGAAAAGATCAACAAATAGAAACATGACCTAGAAAAACAATCAAACAATAATGCAGCTTAGGTAGGGTGCACTGGGGGTGATGCGTCTTTTCTTTGCACAACCAGTCCCTTACCTAGACTTTCGCAGACCATAGGTTCTTAATGACCATAATACTAGGTGGCGACTCCTAAATATTAATCATAATTTCATGATTAAATTCAAAGTTTCTTCCCAACACATCACACCTCATCAGGAGGCACGACAAAAGCCTCCGCTGTCGCTAAAAAACGTCGTGTTGGCACGACCCCGCCACACCCTCCACCATTTCTTTCTTGCGCGTAAGGCTTCCTTTCCCCGTGAATATGCTCTGCAGTTTGAGAGTGCTACAATACTCTCTCTCTATAGCAAGTACTAGCAACAATGCTTAGTGAAAATTTATGGATACTTGCTACTATAGTTAGGGAGTTAGGAAAGCCAGGAAGGATGTGGATGCTTTTAGGCCCTAATTTCAAACAAAATATATAAAAAAAGTGAATTCAATCTTTCTTTCTTTGTTTTTTTTTTTGTCTACAAACAATTATACACTTGTAATCACTAAATATTTTTTTTCCTTCAATTTCATCTTTTTATATTGTTAACATAGTTTTAAACCTCACAATTTATTTATTTTATTTCATGTTATAGTGTATTCACGATGTTAATAAATGTGCTGACATTACATTGATGTTTAAAGTTAAAAAATAAAATTTAATTATATTAATTAAAATAATTGAAACAACAAGGACTAGAATTAACATATGAAAAAACTAGCTTTTTTTCTCTTTTTACTATTTATGGGACACATAAATCTATAGTTTGATCTTTGAAGTTTTTGTTTCATTTATTTTATTCTATTTTTGATCCTTGTGTTTTGACGGTTTCATATTTCAATCCTAAATCTTATTTGTTTTAAGCTTTTGTCTCTTAAATTTAAAAAGAGAGGGAAAGTATGATCGACCATGTTTTGATAATAAAAAATGATGATCTTAATGTTAGCATATTCATCTTAAAGAAAGGGGTTTCAATCAATATGATGTTTTTCTTTAAATATATCATAAAAAGTACATCATACCATGAAGTTGTTTTTTACTTGGCTAGATTTTGTTTTATTCAAATTGATTATAGGCTTTTTATAGGTTTGGGATGAGTTTCTTGAAGTAATTAAGATGTTTTTTTTAAGGTATTTCAATATGAAAAAATGTTGAAAATTAGGTTTTTGAGGTCTCAAAACTCGAACTTTGATTTTCTGCCATCGAATATTGATGGAATGTCAACTATAAAATGACGTGTTGTTTGTCCAAACAAATGGCGCATTGCTATATATATATTGGATTCGTCTACCCATTGGAAAAGAAAAACCCATGCATGTGGGTTATAGTTACTGAACTTTGTGTAGTTATAGTTGATGGTGTTCCAAAATTCAAGATATGTAAAAAAAAGATTATTTAGTATTTGAGATAATAGTTAATTAATATGTTCAAGTGCTTGAATTTCTTCTTCTTAATCTAAAAAACTTCAGACTTATGACAAAAGCTTGAGTACATTTAAAAACAGTTCCATTTTAGGGGGAAAGACCTTTCGATGATAAAATCAGTATATTTATGGAAAATATATTAAGTGACTTAAGCAGATAAATAAATTAAAAGAGTCTTAAATTCAAGGAACACCTTGTATATACTTATAAGTATAGGCATGACAATTTATTTTGTTTTTCATACTTTTATTGTAGATGATCATCCGTTATCAGACATATACCTTTGGAACTTGATAATGTTCAAGTTTGTTGGGCCTGAAATGTTCTCCGGGCGCACATTATCTTGGGTTTAACTGACTGCCAAATCCAAGTACTTTGAGTCATGCATGTTCGCCATACCCATATTACCTTAAACTTGGTTGATTACTAAGTCTAAGTTCTTAGGGTCTGACATATCGTCACATCCATTTTATTTAAGATGATTTTTATTTATAAAAATCTTAACAAAAAAACTAACTCATCAATAGTTACTTAATTATTACTTTTTTAATTTCATCCTCACATTATGTTGGCATAGTTTTAAACCTCATAATTTGCTTGCTTTTACGTGTTATAGTGTATTCATGATTCCAAGAAATGTCCTGACATTAAATTAGCACCTTATAAATTGCTTGTTATAGGGACTGGATTTAACACTTTAAAAAATCTTATCTTTTTTTTTCTTTACTGTTCACGAGGCGCAAAAAAACTATGGTTTAATCCTTGAAGTTTTTGTTTTTTCATTCTTAGGCTTTATGTTTTGAGGATTTCATGTTTCAATCTCAAACTTTATTTATTTCATGTTTCGATCCCTGAAATTTAAGAGGAGAGAAAGAGTTGTTGGAAAAAATAAGAGGAGAGAGAAAGTATTTAGTTCATCATATTTCAACTACTAAAAGAGTCGATCTTTGAGTCAACATATTTGTCTTGGAGAGAGGGGGTTATTTGAGGTGATGTTTTTTTTTGAACATGTAAAAAAAATAGATTAATGCCCATAACATCATTTTTTATTAGGTTGGATTTTATGATTATAGGCTTTTTTGGGGTTTGAAATAAGTTTGTTGGAGTTTCTAGGATGTTTTTGAAGTATTTTTCAGGTCACAGAGTCTCGAAACTCGGATATTGATTTTCCACCCATTAGAGATGGCAGAGGTGACCTGAAAATCAACTAGAAGATGAGGTGTTGTTTGTTCAGGCAAGTGGCGCATCATCTCCTATATATATAAAAACTTAGGGGTGGATGTTTTGAGAAAAAAACCAAGCATATGCATACTTGGACTGTTTTCTTAGACTACACGCATGTTTTTTTTCTTAGATATTTATTTTTTTAATTTGTTTTTTTTAAATACCTCTTTAAATCAATTTATTAAAATAATATTAAAATAATTATTCAATTATTTTTAAGGCTTTTGTGATTATGTTATTAATTGTTTTATAGATAATTATATATTAGTCTACTATCGTTTTTTTTAAATACTTTTCTTATTAAAATTGAATGTGAATCAAATATCTATTTTTTATCATAAGTTTTTATTATTCTTATATTTCTTATATAGGTGCATGAAAATGACTAATTCATGATTTTTTTTAATTGAAGCTTCATAATAAGATTTTACTTAAAAAAAGTACTTCTCATAATAAAACATGTTTTGTCATAGTAAAAAAGAAACAAACGAATAAGAGAATAAGGGCTTTTAATTAAAAATATATATTTTTCCTTTTTAGTTCAAACCATTATGTTATTTGTGAATACTTTTTTTCTTATTGTTTTTACTTTTTGTTCAATAAACTATGCTGCTAATAGATAAACAATTTTACTGTCAGATTAAAAAGATTGCATGAATTAGAAAAGATAATTTTAAAAAAACATATTTTCTCTTGTTTTTCTTTTTTTTGTATATGCTTATTTTTATTACTGTATAATTAAATAGAAAATAGGTTTCCATAAAAAAGTTGTCGGCAGCATTTAATGGAAACATCGCTAGCTTATTCTAAAAGAAGTAGTTGAAGTGGAGAAGTAGGAAGGGATTGAGGTTTAAAAAGTTGTAAAATCTGCTCGACAATGACATGGGAAGATTTGGGAGCAGTTTTTCTCCGTTTGAAAAGGAAAACTTCCCGGAAAAAATAGTTAAAAATAAATAAAATTGTGGTTGAAATGATCAGTCAGAGACCACACAAGAATTTTGTTATTTTTGGATGAGAACTAAAAGGATTATTTAATCCAAGTGGAAAGGGGATCTCCTGATCATCTTTTCATGGCGTGCCGCACGTTGTTGCAGCCTCTTCTCCGTTCATCTAATTAACCATGAAGGAGAACGGTAGAGTCAGCCAGGGTTTGCGTCCAGTTTCCAGACAAGTCGTGGTTGAGCTATTAAGTGTTTTAATTTCACAAACATGATCTCTGTACAGATACTACCTCTATTGTTCCCAAGAATGTGAGAATATCCATACCCAAATTCATATTTGATACCAAATGAGTTTCAAAAGGAATTTTGAAAAGATTTCTCCAAACAGTTTTAGTGTTTTTAGTTCTTAATCACTCTACCACTTAAATCCTACGAGTGTTGTTTTTCTCACGATCAGTTCCCCGTTTTTACCCAGGAAGAAAGAAAGAAAAGGAAAACGAAAGAGATGAAAGAAATGGCTGTAACTGGATATTTTGTGTTTTTCGCAGCTGTGTATCTCGTTTCAGGCCATTACCAATGGCTCTGCTGAAAGGTGAAAGGCCCACTGTCACCATAACTCCATCCAGCATCAAAGATGATTCTCTCCATGCAATTTCGTTCTTTCTGTTTGCATTTTTGCAGGAGACATGAACATTAGTTAACTCTCTCTCTCTCTCTCTCTCTTTTCTTTCTATTTCAGAAAATTATAAACGCATACACCCAGATCTTTTGTTTTTTAATTTGCAGCAACTTGAATACTTATATGATTGCCAATTGTCATTTACTTGTCTGTCTATGGTTATCAAATGCCAGTCACTCCTTGAACAGGCTCGTGATTGATCTTGTTCCCCAGTAAGTGGCGTGGCTGGCCCAAAGAGACTGGTCTTGAATGCCATCACTAATAATTTAAATAGCTCATCGAGGAGATTTGTTCTTAGTTCTTACAGCATAACCATTATGAGAATCATTCCTAGCTAGATATGTTGTTGGGTGGGAGGCCTGCAATATAATAGACTTGCAAGAATATTATGTTGTTCATCGAAGGTATCCGAACACTTTGAATGGCAAGAGATCCTATCTTCTAAGATGATGCACTGTGCAACATGGAAATTATAGATTCTTTCAAATGTCAAATGGCGATGTTACGAGATCGGTCTGGTGATGAAGTGTTCTCGCGATTATCTTGGTTGAAAGGCTGAAATTTAGAAAATTTATTAAGATTTTATGAATACATCTTTGTTGCAACATGTGAAGGATTACTGTTAGAATCATTTGAGAAAAAATGTTTTAGTCTAAATTAAATCGACCGTGTCAAATACACTAATCAGCACACTCATGCTGTTTAAAGTTGTTATGAGTGTGGATTAAATCTACGATATTAGATTTAATTTTATACATTTCAAGTAACTAAGCTATGAGATAAAGTTGTTATAAAACATTTTTAAAAATATATTCACCTGGTTTACTATCCATGTAAACTGTTAAAACGACCACATTTTTTAATTGAATTTATAATGAGAGGGAATGGATAGTGAATATCCCAAATCTCTCGAGTTTATTGTATAGCATAATAACAAATTAACAATTGGACATCCTCTTTTGGGTGGGCTATTTTGACTAAAATTAAGCTGGCCTAAGATTTGGGTTGCCTTGTTTGGTCCACATGGCCCATTATAGCTCTGGGCCTTCTAATATCGTAGAAGATTTCCTGAGCCTTATCAATGAAGGTTTCCTTCGTTGCTCAAAATCGTTAATTTTTTGGGTAATTTCCTTTGGGCCACGCATTGTACACCCACAAAAAAAAAAAAGGTCTGTTCATTAATCTGCTACCCTTAGCCCGAGCTGGTTGCGAAAGCTTTTTTTATCCAAAAAAAAAAAAGTTTAAGAAGTTATGGGCTTCAGCAAGAATGAAGCAGGACCTAACTAGGCCTGAAGCAGCCCAGGAAATCATCTCTAAACTAGTTGATGGGCTTGGTCGACATGCTCTTACATTTCTGTCCTTAGTAACTTCCATTAAAAAATACTTACCAAAAAAAAAAAACACTTCCATTAAAAAAGCATGCCGGCTGCCCAACTTGCTGTTGCTTTGATGGCTGTGGTAAGTGTTCAACGCTCAAATGATTATGCTCCCCACTTATTGTATCCTTGCCATTGATTGTTTATCCTATTAAGTTGTTTTTTGTTTGCATAGACAAGACAAAGGCAAATTATGCTGCTCTGATTTGCCCATCTGGATTTAGGATAAAAACACAAATGATTCGTGCTATGCTTTTCTGGTAAGACTCTAGATTGAGCCTTGCTGCCCATTTTCTATTCCCCACTAAAATCCATGACGTTATAATCTTAAATTGCACATGCAACCAACAAAAAGTCTTGCATGTTTTGGTAATTCTGGCTTGACTTTCTTTGTTTCACTTCACCACAATGATATGATTGAATGGGTTCCCACACAAACATGGAGAATCGGATTGACGAGAATTGCTATGCAGATGGGCTTTGTTTTCCATTACCTTTTCACTGTGAATGAGAGCTGGAGACAGAGTCAATGGAAAGAGATGGCACTCTGATATATGCTTTGTACGTGACCACTCTGTTCTAGGCTATGCTTGGGGGCATGCTTTGCTTCTTTATTATCTTGAAAATGACCGATACTTTCTTCGTTTCGCTTTTGACTTTTGCGTTTATGGTGGCGGGTGCTGCTTCATTTCCATTCCTCTCACATTTTCCACTCACTAAAAAAGCACTCATCTGACCTTGATATTAATGAAGAATAATATCCCTTCAATAATATATAGTAAACTCTGTTTTTTTTAATCATATTAAGTTGTATTTCTTAATATCACCGGATTAAATCCTTATAAATGATATCGATTGATCTGGGAATACGTGTAATTGATGTAGAGCTCGAAACAGATTTTTCCCTCCTTGAGGTTGGTGTCGGCTAAGCAGCAGAAGAACTGTCAGCACAAATCACACCTATGTGTATTGCATTTCAATAATCCTGGGATATTAGTCATCTGCTTAAAGAAATGAGAACGCAGAGGATCTAGCTCACAATCTGCTGTTCTAGTTGCTGTGATCAATCATGTGACTTGTTTCGTTCCCGTTTCGGGTTCGATCTTTTATCTGCACGCCTGTCATCCCCGTGGTGCCTTACCTGCTCCTGGGATTGCAGGATGTCCAGCGAGCCGTGGAATAGTCGTGGTGCACGCAAGCTGGCCCGGACACCCCACGTAAATAAAAAAAAAAAGAATGCAGAGGATCGACCTCACAACCTGCTGCATCTTCTTCGTCGATGTTGCCTTTCTTAAGTCGCAAGGAAATATATTTTTGCAAGCAGAGAATCCTCAGAGCCCTGCACTCGAAAATCTCAGGCGCCATTGGCCCGAGGAAGGGTTAGGAAAACGGTGGCATGATGGAAAGTAGAATGACTTGGGCGGCCCGGTATTAGATGAATCAAGTAAAGTCCAAGAAGTCAAGTCTTAGCAAAGAGATTGTCTCTCTCTCTGGCATCCGATGCTTGCCCTATTCAAGGTAAAAATCAGGTGTGCTCCTATGCATTGAGATCCTGACACCTAAAAAGTTGAGATTGGCTGACATATTTGAAATATGTGCTCTTGTTTGTTACATTTCTTTATTTTGAAAAAAAAAGAAACCATAAAATAAATAAAACACTTTAGTCTTTACAAAGTCACTCTCAAGGCAAGCTGTTCTCATTTCAAAACACAATTTCTGCTATAGTGCTTTCACTGTTATTTTTTTTTCCAATTTAGAATGAGAGGGCAGGTTTTGTTTTAGAATCAGCATTAGATCATGCATGTGTAATTTAAATGATGTTTGGTATTGCGGTAATAATTATTTTTTAAAATATTTTTTGTTTATAAATGTATTGAAATAATTTTTTTAAAAAATTATTTTTTATATTAACACATTAAAATGTTATAAAAATACAAAAATAATTAATTTGAAAATAAAATAAAATAAAATTTTAATTTTTTTTAAATAAGATTTTACTAGTAAGGTGTCTTTTCACTTAATTTCCATTGCTTTTTTTCTCTTCTCCTCCAAGATACATATGTGTGATGGGCCAGCTCTAATGAGAATATTTTAAAGCAAACGGTAATTATTAGTGTATTTAAATGTCCGTATTCTCGTATGAATATGATAAGATAGCTCGTGATAAATCCATCACTAATTTTATCGAAACCTAATTAGTCGGTATGAGGCTACGGGGAGGGTAAACATTAGACAGCAAATGCAAATTCAGAAATGGTCCTACTGTAAGCTTTTCCATTTAATGAAGACGACGATGACTAAAAGAAGTCTGGCCCTTACCTTGTTTCTTTTCCCCATTGTCTCCCTAGTACAAAAAGGTCACACCCCTTAAAGCACAAACAAGTCACTAGATATAGGCACTTTGAGAGAGAAATGGAATCGGAGGCAGAAGAAGAGCCACGCTTCACTCCACCAAGGTCACTGCTAATACCAAAACCACGTGCATATGGACCTAGACAGTCACCGGAGAGGTCAGGGACACGAACCCCACCACTCCACACTTCAGCATCTGTCCCATTTCGATGGGAGGAAGAGCCTGGCAAACCTAGGGAATATTGCACCCCCCTGATCTCCAGGCCCATAGACTTCCCACAAAAGTGCCTCGAGTTACCTCCGAGGCTGTTAATAGAAACCCTACCTTCACCCACCACAGTCTTGGAGGGTCCTTACACGGGGAGGTCATCAAGATTTCAGTCTTCTTCGTTTAGAATAACCAGATCAAGGTCATCAAGATTTCAGTCTTCTTCGTTTAGAATAACCAGATCAAGGGAATATAATTATGGGTCCTTTCGCAGGCGCTGTAGTCCTGAGAGGGGTCAGCTTGGCACCATAGCTCCTAGCAAGAGGAGAGTCAAAGAGAAAGGCGGGTTTTTGGGTTCTTGGAGTTGGGGAAGGAGGGATTTGAAGGGTAATAGAGAGGCTGGTGGGGGTAGTTATGTCTTTCCATCTTCAGGCGATAGAGAAGCTGCCGATCAAAGCAGCAATGAGGAGGAAGGGATGGTCAGTAGCAGCGACCAAGTCAAGATGACAAGAATGAGAAGGTCAGGGAGTTTTTCTGCTGTGTCCAATGCCAGGTCTCAATTCTGGGTTAGTTCCAGTCTTAAACTCTTCATAAATTTCCTTGCTTTGATTTTACGTATGTGCGATTCTTACTACGAATCCTCTTTCTTCAAGTAAAGAATAGCGTTGATTTGTCGTGTTAGGAACTAGAAATTTTCCTCTTGTAATCTCTTCGTAATTAGTCAAAAAAACATTACTATTCTTTTTTTCTTTTTTTTACTGTTTTACAGACAAAACTAGCTAGCTTTTCACTTCTCCAAAGTTTAATGAATGAGTTTGTGACATAGCGAAACAACAAAATTAAACAGCCTTAAAAGGCCATCACCAAACATCTTTAATTGTGCTGATAAGTTGAGCAAATAACTTAGTAGAGGTCCCATTTACACCACACCAGCCGAGGCAGCTTCTTATGTGCGGCAATGATAGAGGAGGTTAGAGTGGGTTCCAAGAGTGTGGTCAGGTATAAATTTCAGCGTGCACAGTGTAGTCTTTCATTACTTCCACTTAAAGAAACAGTTGTTCTCACATTTTGCAGGCGAGTATTTATGAGGGCTTGAAGCACGTCGTGGGATGGAGGCGTAAGAAACTGAAGAAAGACCACGGGTTTGTGAAGTGCAGGGTGGACATGTCCAATTAATTATCTGTTAACCGCTGAGGATGGTCCCGTATCCTATCGACCTTAATTCTATATTTCTCTGTCAAATGAAAATGGCGTTTTTATTATGGTATTTCCCATCATCACCCCTTGCTTGTTCTCCTGCTGTGCTGTCATCTGCATCGTTTTTGGAAGGGCCTGACCTTAAGCTGCAACCTTTTTTTCTGAACTGTGGGGAGAACTTACTGGACGTTTTAGCCAAGTGTTGACGATGGCAGCAATTTGGTCGTGCTGTCAATGTACGAGTGAAAGCTTCTCTTTCTTTCTTTCATGAATAGCAGTAAAAGCGTTTTGTAAAGACTGAATTGTACTAAAGGTAAGTGTTCAAGGAAAATATTGAAACTACTGCTGCGATTTACCTTAGAATCATTAAACTGTAGTTGAAATTTTCTCGGGGGTGAACCGGGCTTATGAGGACCACTCTACATGCGCTGCCTAATTAAACCAGCAAGCTTGACCTTGGTGTTCTCTGGTGAAGCTAAATTATCAACTTTTACTAGCTAAACTTGTTTGAAATTTACTTTAGGGGAGTCACATTAAACATTTTAGAGCAGCATCCTTAAAATCATGCTGGCGCGCTCCGCCATCAACATTCAACATAAGAAAATAGAACAAGAACTTCCCAGTTGATCAGGTTGCCTCGACTGGGCAAACCAACGGCAACACCAATCTCTGTATAGGTGGTAACATCTTTGACTTTGCCTCTCCATGGTAATCTGATCAGATGAATCCCAGAAACAATTAACATTTTGGTAATCTATCATTGCTCTCAGTTACAGTGGTTAGCAGCTTACCAATATAATATTAACGTTAATACACTTAGAAAGCAATTCATTCCTACGGACTAAAATATTTAGCGGAAAAGGGCGCAGCGGATTAAAGTGTTCAATTAACTCAGACAAGAAAATGGTGGGAATACCCAACCGCATATTACACGAGTAAATTGATAAAGATGATGAAGAATGATTTAATTTATCGCTTTTTATTGGGAAATTAAGCTATTCTAGACTTATTTTATTTATTTAGGTTATTTATGTTAAATAATTTTGATTTGTTTATTATTTAAATTATTTATGTTAGATAATTTTAATTAAAGGGTTGAACCCAATAGTCGAATATTTTAAGATTATGTTATTTACATGTTTCTCTTTCAGTTTGTAAGACAATTTGGATGAATTGAATAAAAATCACATATTATTCCTCCTCTAAATTATCTTTTTCCTAACTTTTCTTTCATTGTTTTTAATTCATGGCTTCTTTCTTTCCTTCCCTGCTTTTATTTATTTTTAGTTTATTGTCCCGCATTAACTTTAATATTAGAGCACATGCTTTTAATTGTTCTTATAATTAATTTATGGATCTATTATGGCTTGTGTTAAATCATAATCAATTGTTGATCTAGACTTGAAAAAAAATCATTTCATCCTTTTGTTTATAGTTAAAGAAAAAAAACGCCATTATGCATCTTCAACACAAACCCAACACCCTAAAACCCTAGACATACTACCACCATCCACCCTCATGCAGCCACTAAAAAGCAGATCAAACTCCTTTAGTAGCGCCTCCCAAATAGTTCTTCAGCAGCGCCTCCAACACTTCAAATCATTATTTAAAAGGTAAATAAGATAATCCTAAAACATTCTTCTCTTTCTATCCTTTTCTTCTTTGCTTCTTCTTTTTTCTTTTCTTAGCTAATCATTTTATTTTCAAATCTCTTTTATCCCGCATCAACTTATTCAAGTTTGTATTTTGATGATATCCTTATTTATAGCAAAACCAAGGAAGAACATTTAGATCATCTTATTCAAGTTTGCACCACCTTAAAAAAGAAAAGTTTATTTGCCAATGTCAAAACGTTTTCTTTCTTTACGAATTGAGTGGTTTTCTTAGGGTTTATAGTGTTATGCGAGGAAGTCTTTGTTGATCCCCAAAAAGTCCAAGTGATTGTAAATTGGCACAAGCTTAAGAATATTCACGAGATTCATAGTTTGCTTGGGCTTACGACTTTTTATCATCAATGGATTTGCCACCATCATGTCATTTATTACAAATTATTTGACACAATGCGAGTTTTAATGAAGTAAAAGAGCTAATAAGTCATTTAAGGAGATTAAAAAGAAGATGGCATAGGCTCTAAAAATGCGGCTTCCTGACTTTACTAAGGTATTTGAAGTAGAATGTGATGCCTCAAAAGTTGATATAAGTGGAATATTTAGTCATGAACGTCACCTTATAGCTTACTTTAGTGAGAAACTTAATAAGGCCAAGCAAGAGTATTCAACCTATGATAAAGAGTTTTACACAATAATTCAGGCTTTGCGCTATTGATGTTATTATTTTCCACCATAAGAGTTTGTTCTTTACTTCGACCATGAGGCCCTTTACTATCTCAACTCCTAAAAAAAGTTCTACAATAGGCATGATCATTAAGTTGAGTATTTGCAAGCCTATTAATTTATATTGAAACATAAATATGAAATGAAGAATAAGGCCATAAATGTTTTGAGTTGTTGGGTAACATTATTATCCGTAATGTCGAACATTTTAGAAGAAATAAAACCATTGAAGAGGTGAAATATTAGTTCTTTTAGTCTAGCTTAAAAAGATATATAGCTAAGTTGATAGGTCAATGTCGAACATGTCAACTAGCTAAGTATAAAAAAACATAATATTGGTCTTTACATCCCCTTTCCAATTCCCATTTGACCTTAGCAAGATGTAAGTATGGTTTTTATGCTCAGGCTTCCATGTACTGCTAAGAAGCATGATTATATGTTTGTGGTTATCGACCGCTTCTCTAAAATGACCCATTTTATCTCCTGTACCAAGACCACAGATTCTTCTAGAGTTGCAAAACTCTATTTTGACAAGATTATCAAGTTGTATTGACAAGATTATCAAGTTGTATGGTCTTTCTCAAACCATAGTTTCAGAGATGGATGTTAGATTTTTATGATTTATTTTTAGCAAACCCTTTGGCATATAATAGGAATTATGTTGAAGTTTTCTAATGCTTACCACCTCTAAAATGATGGTCAAATTGAGATGGTTAATAGAAATTTAAGCAACTTTCGAGATGTCCAGTGAGTGATTATAATAAAAATTAGAATTTACTTTTTCCTACAACCTAATTTGCCTATAATAGTTATGTCAATATGTCGATAGACATGAGTCCCTTTGAAGTTATACATGGTTACAAGCTTAGAAAGCCTTTAAACCTTCTTCACATGTCTCATCGTGCTAGGGTGTCTGAGTTAGCTAAGTCATTTGCACGTAGAGTTCAGGATTTGCATGTTGAGATCACTAAGAAGATTAAAGCAAATAATACACCATATAAACTTCGAGCTGATTTACATAGACGGCACAATAAATTTAATGTTGGAGATGATGTTATGATACGGATTAGACCCGAATGGTATTTTTTGAGAACTAATAAAAAATTACATGTAGTGCTAGACGACACTTGCTTCATCAAATGATTCATCCCCGCTGTTTCCCTGTCATGCCTGCAAGCACCTGCAGAAATGCAAGACATCGATACTCAAAAACAGGAAAAGGAAGAAAAGCAGAATCCTCATGAAGATGGTTCATGGATGTCAAATGCCCTTTGCACTATCACAAATTGGCTTAGCTCTTTGATGCCCAATTTAAGGACTGCACTTTCCTGATTCAAAAAGATCAGGAAAACAACAGAATCCAGCACACAACAGGTCCCTACAACGTAGAAAAAACACTCTGAGGCTTTGATAATTTAGCCGTGTAATTTCATCAGGTTTGTGTACTCTTCATCTAAAAATAATCATAAAAACTTAACAAAAACAAAACAGGTGGTGGGAAATTGAAAATGCATCACCAAACAAACTTTAGTTGAAGTACGCAAACAAACTTTTGTTTAAGTATGCAAGCAATCAATTAGCTGTAACCCAATCAGACCCAGAACAATTGTTTCCTCAATTAATTTATTATATCAAAATGTTCATGACTGGAAAAGATACTTCTATTTCAACTTAAATGAGCAAGTCGAGACACCACGGATTACCAACAAAATAACAATACTTATAGCAAGGTTCATTTTAGAACAAGGATAATTACTGCATGAATAATATGCCATGTTCAAGAAATACTAATTACTAAATTATCCACAGGTTCTAGAGGTTTAACACCTAAAACAGGAGCTCAGTTATGCACACTAGTATGAAACACAAACCACCCAATAGTAGTACAGAACTAAATATTTATACCAAAAATAACGAACCATAAAACTAAATACTCACATCACTAATAGAAGGCTGCCGCCTTTCAGGGACGTGCTTCCTTCCTTCTAAGGAATCCAGCATGGGCCTCACAGCAGCTGGAAGGAAGAGACCAGAAATTTTCAAAAAGATTAAAAAATCCATTACTAGAAACAAAATGTTGACAGTACTGGGGATTTTTTCATCTGCCAAAAAAATTAAAAAAATCAACCCTTTATCGCAAACAATAAATAAAGCAGGATGGTGTCATTGCATAAGGTCTGTCCAGCTTATAAACAACAGCACCACATGGATCGGTAGAATGTTTCATTTACAGCACGCACATTAGTAGAATTTTGCAGTATTATTCTCAGCCCAAGAAATATTCTTCAGTCAGGGGGTGAGCAGCTACGCCACAGCTTTGTAGAGTTGGATTTAGCTGTGAATTTCAATCAAACCATAACTATTCAACAAAAATAACGAAAACTTCATGGCTTGGAGAAACCCTAATACTGTTTTGGTACAGTTCACACGAAAAAACCACCAAACACGAAATTGATTGTTCTACATTTTCATTAACTAATTAATCTTCATCTTACCGAACCATGATCATTAATTGAAGCACGGAATTGAGAAGACGAAGAACAAACAGCCACCACTGGATCTTGCGCTACAAACCTTCTCAACTTTTCCATCACCGGCATTTTTGTTTCTCTCTCTCTCTGTCGCCAAATTTCTGGTGTATTCTATCAGTTAAGGGATATTTGAAGACGAGATCCTTTCCATCTTACTCTTCAGTCTGTAACTTTATCTTCTTTTAAAGCTGGACGGACCCCCGAATGTTCAGGATAGTTGGAATTTTATATATGGGCCATTCTCCTCAAAGCCCAAAGTAAATTCCACTTAACTCAGAAGAAAATTTCTGAGAATATGATTATGGTTAGTGCTTTTTTTATAAATACTTTAAAGTAAATTTTTTAGTTTTTTTTTTAAAATTTACATCATCATATCAAAAAAATTCAAAAATAATAAAAAATTATTAATATTAAATAAATAAAAAATTCACGAATCTATATTTAAGCCATATTCTTAAACGAGGGGCGGAGATGAGAGGTCAAAATAGTTACCATGTATGATCTACTTATATTTTTTATATTTTTTTAAAATAAAAAATATATATTTATTTACTTTTAAAAGTAGAGACTTAGTAAAATCTCTGAAGATATATGTTATTTTTTAAAATATTTTTTTATTTAGAAATATATTAAAATAATATTATTTTAGTTTAGTTTTTAAAATTTATTTTTCATATCAGCATAATAAAACCATCTAAAAAACAAAAAAAATGAAACTAAAAATAAAATTCAATTTAAAAAAAATAATGCTAAACACCACTTTTATTTTCAAATTTCAATCAGTTGGCTATCATTGTCGGAACTATTTGTAGATAAATTGCTAGGCAGCTTATCAAACCGCATTTGCACAAGTTTTGAGTAAAGAGGTCAGGCAGGTAATCAATGATAATGATATTTTCGTGATCATCAACACCACCACAATATTCGCTGGGCATTGTCCATTATCATGTTTTCTAATCTTTTAGAACAATTTGATAGGTGCCAAGCCGGCGTGATTCTGAGATACCTGGGATTACAGTTGAGCATCCACACGAAATCAAGCAAATTAATTAAGAAAACAGAAAGGGTCAGTATTCAGATTAGAAGGGCAACTTTTAGCCCTGAATCTTGAAAAATTTCACTCCCATGACCGCACATGTAAGCATATTTATATCGGAATTTACAGCTCTCTCAAACCGAAAGCATTACAGCACAACACCACCAAATCATGAATCCATTTCGCCAAATAAGAAACACGGTGGATTCCTGAGAGGAGTCAGGCCGTGCCGTTACTAAAGAGGCTTTCTGCTTGAGTTTTTACGGTTCACACCAAGCCACCTACCCGCCATGTTTAACTGATTACCACAACATCGAAGCAAGAGAGGGAAATAGCAGCAATACTGCCGAATCGTTGCTATAGATAAATTGAATATACAGATGATCACCAAGAGAGATAATTGATGAGATCTTCTAGTTCCAAATCACGTTCAACCCAGCATATACACATGAACAACTCCTCACATCATCTATACAAGAGGTAACATCAAGACGAAGAAACAAATACAAAAAAAAAAAAAAAAACTACTTACATATGGAAGCAAATGTAACGCAATCACTTTCACTTGTAAATCAATTTTCACAAGTGAGAATTTTGGCTGGTGATCTAGAAAGGCAGCATCCAACCCACAGTCCATCCCAGCAGCAATCCAGCACCAACAAGACTCAACCCTAATGCAAAAGCAACAGCATACGTGCCAATGTCATGCTTTGGACGACATCGCTTTCCTCGTTTACCCTTGGATGACTTTTGCCAACTCTTACGCAGTTTCCTACCTTTCCGAGGAATCCATGGAAGAACTACAGGGAAGATATTAGACATGGGCTGATCGCTATTCTTCATCTGGTAGTAAAGGGTTTCGAGCTGCAACAGTTGGAACCACTGCTTATATGCAAAAAGTTGAGAGGCTTGTTTGAAGAAGAGTTTGATAGTATTCTCCTTCTCAGCACAGGCTTGCTTTGCTACCTTCTCAGCTTCCCTTGCACGTGTCTGAGAGTGACGGAGTGCTTCCAGTAGTTGAGCCTTGCAAGGATCACCCTGAGAAACTAGTCCAATTTCTGCAGTTTCCATATTGGTTTTCGTAAAACTGTATTTCAGGTTGTAGGTAAGGGATTTGAACACCATAGGTGATCAGCAGATACATGCACATAGTAGAATTGACATGTTAATAAACAGCTATATTAGCTTGACACATAATAGCAGAGAAGTAGTGCAGTGAAATAGGACATGTGTAGCGGTATTTGGCCAATAGATTGATGCATTTACATATCAGGCAGACCAATTCAAGAACAAATATCACCAGATGATACAAGCTAAGAAAATACTTGGATGACTGGTCAGAACCATGTTGCATTTGACTAATAGATTGATGCCTTTGTATATTGTACAGAACTAATGGATAACAAATACCACCACCAGATGATGTGATCTAAAAAGTAAAAACATACCTGCATGCCTTGTCAGAATCACTTTGTGATAACCTGTCAGTTGAAGCCCTTTGTTTTCCAGGCATGCCTTCAAATTCGGGACAGCCCTGTACAGGATCAGTTGCAGAGGAGATGCAACCGCTTTGTTCCTTCCAATCCAAAGATGATGCCGGTGTATTATCATGCTGAAAAGATCCGGGGCGAGCACATGGGTATTTCCCAATGTTCATCTTCTGAGGTGGGGGGAGGTCACAATTCGTAATGTAATCAAGTGACTTCTGTGCAACCAAGGAGGCCAAGTCATCTTTATCTGTCACTCGCCACCATGGCATGTTCTTTTCACCCCCAATCCAAGCAGATTCTGGATCAAAACCATACGCATTGTCCTTTTGTGATTTGGGCCATCCAGTAGGTTCCATCTCCGTCGACTTGGAGTTCTTAAATTCTTGAAAATCCTTGTCATATAAAACTTTTAGCTCTTCCTTCTTAACATCATGATCTTTCATCACATAATCAGCAGGGATCATACAACATGAATCAAGAGAAGACTCGCTATTCTTGCTGCCATCCACAAAAACGCTGTCTGTGTCATCTTGTTGGCAAAACTTGCTTTTAGAAGGTGAGTCTACAATGTCAGCTCTCAAGCTTTCCAACTCAGCTTCTAAGGCATTCAACTGCTCAAGTGTAAAACATTTTTTGTAACCATAACTAGGTTGCAGTTGAAGCCACCATCTTGTATCGGGGGGTAGACTGGAATATGAGGGGTACCTTCTGAGAGGCATGAAACCTCCAGAAGATTGATCTGGCATATCTGCTGCACTTGTTGGTCCTCCATCCAATTGCTTAGATGATGAAGATGATGACTGGCAGCAAGCTAGCTTGGGAGCTCTTTTCGCATCTTCTTGAACAAAACAGCGATTAGCCGTTCTTTGCCATACAGCCCTGGCTTCAGCTGCTGCCATTCCTGTCTTTTATTTCACACATCGACTATTTATAAGAAACTTTGATCACAATTCAGTGATTCTCCTACATAAGAGTACAAAATCTTTTTTAGCTCTACAGACAATGAAGCTCAAAAGTGGAGGAAAATGTGGCCGTTAAAATGCAATGGAGAATCAAGAGTCCTCTGGAATTAGATAATTTTAATAACAGCAAACATAAATCATGCTCAGATACCAATTAATATAGCAATCAGTATTTTGGTACGCGTAATCAATGCTTATCCAAAGAAAGCATTGAACTTGAACACCCCCACACTGATCCACTGACAATAACGTGAGTAGGACAAGCTTGTAGAGGATTCAAACGTTGTCGAGGAAGTTTTCATTATATAAAGTATAGTGGCGAGAATTTAGAAATACCAGACTGGTAACTAGAATCAGAGATTATACAAGAAGCTTTGCACAAAAAACTAGAGCATGCTGCTAAAACAATAATTGAACATAGGAGTGGATCTCTATTATATAAAAAGAGCAAATGAAACCAATGGCTAAAGCAGGCAACAAAACAAAACGATCTTATCATAGGAGATCCATCCACAAGAAAACACTTAAAAGATGCAAAATTCTTCTGTGTAGCATGCACAATTAAGCAAATTCCTTTCAAAAGCAGTAGAAAACTTCCAAACTTTAAGCAAGGAATGCGTAGGTGCTAACGAGACTTGCAAAGGTATGATTGGATGAAAGCAAATTGAGCGAGAGAATTTCATGAATCCCAATAAAATGACACATAAACACTCTCTCACACACGCACAATCATCAACTTATTATCCCCAAAGCACTCACTAAGCGTCTCTTTTACAAAATCATACACTACAACTAACACAAGGTGGCTAAGGATATGGATTACAGTAAATTTCAACCAGATTATCTCACATTAATATATATGTAGAAGAAGCAAAATCAAAATCCTTCAAAGAAAATCAAAGCATGAACACTAGATTAAGAACAAACAACCATAAAATCAAAACAACAAAAATACCGAAGAAATAAACTAACAAATCTGCCTCAATGTTAACATCCAAGTAGCAGTAAACATATCCAAAGTAACCAACCAACTAGAAGAATAATAATAAAAATAAATAAATAAAGCGAGAAAAGGAAGAGTACAAACCAGAGAGAGAGAGAGAGAGAGAGGATGTGGAGATTGAATCAGTCAAAAAAATGAACGGAAATGATATGAGCAAGTAGATGAAACTATTGTCTGTCGGCGATATATCATTATCCCTAATCAGCTAGCAAGCAAATCTAATTGTATTCAATTATCTGAGTACTCGCAGCAGACAGTTTTAAAATCATTAAGAGGTTGAAAAGAACCGTTTCGATTCGATTCGATTCGATTCGATTGTACTCGTCAAACCAAACAGATTGAATCCGATCACGGGTATTTTGTCAGGTTTTCTTTCAGTTATCATTCTCTATGATATCGTCTTCCACATTGTTCTCTCTACTAACCCAGCTACTTTTCATTAAAGTCATCTTAAACGGCTCCGTTTCTATATGTTCCTTCTTAACAAGCGTGGCCCACGTTTCCCATTTTGGCCTGAGGAGTTACTCCGTTCTTGCTAGTGGTTTTTCTCCCATGGTTATATTATACAAGTCAAGCGGTTATCCGTCCTCAACACGTGTCAGTTGATTAAGACGGCAAGTCGGCAATTGCCTAGGTGGGGTGTGGGTCCACCCCTTATTTTCGAGATAAGACCTTCCATCTTTATTTGGCTGACCACCAAATGATAGGGCCGCGCAGGGAGAATCCAACCCCACAATCCTTTCGACTTCTCCTAGGCCTAAATAAAAATCCACTACAGGTACACTATGATGATGCTAGGAAGTCTAGTAGTTCTCTTTGAAAATATTTTTTTATTTTTAAAATTTTTTTTAAGTATTAATATATTAAAATAATTTTTAAATATAAAAATTTTAAATTTTAAAAATATTATTTGAAAATTATTTTTAAGATGTTTGAAAATATAGTTATAGTTGTTTTTTAAAATGATTTTTATTCAGAAATATATCAAAATAATATTTTTTTTATTTTTTAAAAATTATTTTTAACAGCAGCATGTTAATATTAAAATGATTTAAAAACACTAAAAATTATTAATTTTAAAAAATAAATTTAAATTTTTTAAAAAATACTTTTAAAATAGAAAAATAAACCGAAGGTACAAGTCCAATGAACAGAATTAGTTCCGTTGTTTACTTTTTTTTATCCATGTCCCAAAAAAAATATATATATAAAAACTTCCGCCTGTTTTCCTTTACAATTAAGCTTGTTTTTTTCTTTTTCATAAGCCTGGATTATATCAACAATGAGTCGGCGTCATAGTAAATGAGTTTTTCTTATAGAATATTTGTTAATGAGTTGAGAATTGAAATCTCAGTTGTCTCAATTCTAATTTTTTAACTCCGATATTTTTGTTGAAAAGAGTGAAATAATTTATATATATTATTCAATTAATGTATAAAAAATATGCTTAACCTGTTTTTAATTGAACTTAAAATAAACCATTCATGATTAAATTGATATAATTAAGAGAAAAATTTTTTTTTTTTTGTCCTTCATTACATAGAAACCTTTTTACCATTTGAAACATCAGGTCTCCACAAACTAAAACAGGAGAGTTTGAGGAAACAAAAGACATGGAATTTTTACTGTTGTCATATATTTAATTGTCAGATTAAAAAAACTGTCAAGAAACTTGAAAAACAACGAAGCCAATTTTAAAATTAAGTCGCTCCAATGCTCTTGCACTGCATGAACCGTGATCATTAGGGGTTATTTTATGGTAGAAGATTAAGATAATGTCTAAGTGTAATAATAATTATTTTTTAAAGTATTTTTTAATTTAAAATATATTAAAATAATATTATTTTTATTTTTTAACATGTTAAAAACAATAAAAAAATAATTTGAAATTAAAAAATAAACAGAATTTGAGCAGGTGATTAAAGAGTAGCACACGGGATAGGTATCCCGGGAGCGAGTGAACATTGTTTTTGGGCATGGTTCCCGGTTGCTTGGGTTGACACTTGTGTAAGAAACCAGGTTTTCAATTAGAAAGAGTGCTCCTTAATCATGTGGCGGGTTGTGATTGGTTAGAGGGAGAGAAATTCAAGATTCAAGGCAGATAAAGAATCTACCTAAATGCAACAAAAGCATGTCAGAGACGGAGCTCCCAAGATTAGAATCAGAGAGAGATCCACCGATATTGGGTGAGTGACTGTAATTGATTTTTAAATTATTTTTTATATAATAATCTAAAAAAAATTAAAATTTTTAAAACATAAAAACAAACCACTGATTGTATTATCCTTATGCTTTTATGGCTGGTAATTGAGTACGTGGCACCCATCATCAGTCACCATCATCATGAAGTACGAAGATGCTGCTACGCTAATAACAAGGCAAGTCATGCTACAAATCACACGCGTGATCCCCCCTCATGGGCACTCCTCTCTGCAACTCCCAACTCTCCCCTTCTGATGTTATTTTATTTTATCTTATCTGTTTGTTGATATCACTCTCTTTTTTTTATTCTTTTTTCCCCCCATCTCTTAGAATTTAAATATCGCATTTCTAAGGGTGGTGTTTTCAAATACAGTATTTGAAAAGTTTATATTTTAGTAAACTATGCTATTTTTCAAAATAAAATAAAATTAACCTATGTTATTTGAAAAGGATGCATTTTTTAAAAATATATTACTTACGAGATCTCAAAAAAATAGCTACGGAAAGTTCATTTATGCTGGCATGTTAGCGATAACCAGAAATACTTTTACACAACCTCCACTTCACCACGAGCTGAAATATTTTTTAATATAAGAAATTAAGTATGGAAGCTTTTTAATATATTTTTTTTACATATAAATTTTCTTAATATAAATTAAAAAATTTATGTACATATCTAATTAAATAAATTGAAAATCATATATATTAATAAAAAAATCATTAACGATGCACCAAAAACACAGCTGGAAAAATCAATAGACATATACATATTTGATCTCGCAACATAGTTAATTTATTCGGGTTGTGTTCAATGACTCTATCTATTAAAATTAAATTTTTATTTAATTAAATGATAGTAGAAAAAACATACACATGAAATTAATTAAATAAAAAAAAATCACACAAGGTTTTGCACTTATTAGAACATTATCCAAAACTATATTTTAAAAAAAATCATTTAGATAAAACAAAAAAAATTTATATATACAAATTATAATAATCTCTTCAAAAATTAAATACATATATTTTTTTAAAAAAATTATTTTTAAAAGGAATAATAAAAAAACCAAAGAAAAGTGTATTAATTAAAATATAAATTTAAAAATAGATATAAAAAAATTAATTTTAAAAATAAAAAATTAAAGGGAAAAGAAAAAAGATGTGAAGCATAGTTGGGCTTGACAAGCACATTTGGTTTATTTGAAAAAGATCCACACTTTGCCCTTTTTTTAAAAAAAATATGCTAATGTGATGAACAACATGTTATTTGCCTCAATTATTTTTGAGAAAAAAATAAGCAGTAAAGGATGCGTCATTTGTATTTTCCCGGATTCTAGCAATTGTGGTGTCTAGAAAATCAAGTTTCATGGTTTTTTTACATAGAAATCTTTTTTTTTTTTACCTAAAACACCCAGAAAAAACCTTAAACACCTTGATAAAACCATTAATAACTTAAAAAAGCTGCATAAAAATTCAAAATTAACTCGAAAAAAAAAAAAACTTTCTAAGTTCAGATCTGGTTTTTTAGGAAATGTTAAAGTGAAAAAATATCAAAGTTGAACTCACATCGCCAAATGAAACCTGTTGACACCAAAATCAACTATTTTAGTAATTAAAGTCGATATTAATACTGATTTTCTATTTATCGCTTAAATCCAGTGTTTTCTCTCCTCTCTTAACTCAAGGATTAAAAAATAATAAAAAAAAATTTTTGTACCATAATAGAATTGCAAAAAAATTGGTATCAATTGAGTATAATTTAAAAAGTTGAAGGACTAAACTGAGCTTTTTCACTAGAACTTTGAACCCACCACTTATTTTCAGCGTGTTTTCACATTGGACTTCGTTCTTTCAATCTTGTCCTTGGTCAATAAGTTTGAATAAATTATCCTTTAATTTGGTCTCAAAAGGATACAATCATGCAAGAAAAAAAATTAGAGTATTAAAATAAAAAAAATTCACAATAAAATATGAGATGGTGAACAATGCTTTTTTCTATAATAAATTTTTTATTTTTGTACTTGAGGACTCAATTGAAACCGAAAATTAAGTTGAAGACTCATTTTAATAGATAAATTTTGTAATCAAAATTGAACTCGAGTTTTGGGCTCGTGAAACTCACAATTGCTCATGAATTTTTATTTTCTTCTTCTTTTTCGATAAATGCTTATGAATACAAAACATAGAATTCTTCTACCTGAAATTTGGATTGGCCATACCTCATAGTTGACTGGCATTTGGGCTCTGAAAGTGAAAGCATGAGAAAAGCGATGCCATCCCACTTGGGCTCTGAGTGAAAGCAATGCTAGAGGGTGCATCTAAACTTGCACGACTGGAATTGAGAGCATTAGTGTCGCTGCAAAACAAAAGTAAAAATAAATCCCTCTCGGGCTCCTGCAAAAACACAAATAACTTAAAAATATATTAAAATATTTTTCAAAAAATTTTTAAATTTTATATAAATACATTAAAACAATTTTAAAATATAAAAAATAATAATTTAAAACAATAAAAAATTTAAATTTTAACAAAAACGAATCCAGTAATGAGGTGATTGACAATCAACGGTAGCACCCACAGCCTGAAAGAGTAACGATCAATCAAATTTTAAATGGCATGTATATCCTCGAATCAACAGAGTTTAGCTTCTTCAAGCTCCATCTATATCTATCTTCTTTTTCGACAAATAGAAGAACAAGAAACATATACAACATTCGAAACTATGACAAGCAAATACTGGAACTTATTAACTCAATAAATCTGAGATTTCATTTGGTGACTGAGGATTATTCAAATAAACTAGGAAATTGCCACGGAAACAAATTGTTAAGGAATCCCAAGAAACAAGAAGATTCCACTAAATATCTAAATTACATCACGATCTTCTATATTACAAACAGTTGAGTCTTCGAGAACAAGGTGTAGGAGAGATTCCTAGTCAAGTTCTAAAACCAAATCCAGAGAATCTCTTTGAAGCTTCATCCTTTATTCTCTACGAGCTAGAATCTAGGAGATTTACAAGGGAATTGCCTTTCCTGATCCTAGCCCTCCCTGCTTCCTTCAATAGCATGGCTAGCCTTTCCTTCTCATCGGCAACTTCTGGATTTGCTGTTCCAAGTTTTTCTTCTCTCAACTTGAGTATGTACTCCAATATCACAGTTGCATCTTCTACCCTATAAAGATAACCACAATTCTCCATTCAGTACAGCGCCTCCAACAACAGAGGAACCTCAACTTTTGGCTTTGAAAAGTAATCGCATAAATTGAATACTTAAATGTAATCAAAGCTAACCCACTGAAACTTGCATCAGGGACTTGCCGGACTTTTTGCAATGCATTATGCCACATGACATTGAGTGAATACACTATGGCTTCAAATATCACCCAGCATGTAAGATGAGTGAATAGATGGTCCAATCCAAAACATGCCAAAGCAAAATGCCATAATCATAAATAGGTCCCATATAGTCAGGTTGAAGATTTTACCAAGCAAAATACGAGGATTTCAAGACAATCTAAGAACATCTGGAGTAGATATTGAGGGGGGGGGGGGGGGGGGATCGTTATTCCTGGTAGGCACCTTCGGTGAACCAGTAGTAAAGGGTGAATGTTATCCCGTTTGGAAACTATACATGCCAATTGTCAAAACCAGCCTATGCAAAATGATTGCCATGCTTTGTAGAAAATGAAGAGTTTCGCCTGGTTCGACGGTATGATAAAGCCAAATAAGTGACTGCAACAGATAACAACAAGAAGCTGCAAATGTTTATAGCAGGTAATGATGTAAAAAAGACCTTGGGATGAATACAAAAATATTCTCACCTTCCCATAGCATCATAAGTTGCTGCAAGGTTGCTATACACTCCAATCGTATCCAAGTGACATGAGCCACATTCCTGCTCTAAAATCTCCCTTGCTTCTTGAAACAACTGAGCTGCCTCATCTATCCTGTACAGTTGTGCACTGGCCAATCCCATCTGGTTCAACACAATCCCAAAGAAGACTGATCTAGTCTTCCCACTAGCCCGGAGCTTTGCTACAGCATTTTTAAAGGAACTTCGAGCCTCACCGTACCTTCCAACCTTGTAAAACATCACCCCCATATGTGCTTCTATTCCCGCAATCATGCTATGTTGCCCTGGGGTATCCTTCAACAACTTCATTGCCATGTCCAAGAGCTTCAACGCCTCCTCGTGCTCATTTAAAGCTTGATAGATGGCTGAGATTTCAGTCAGCCCACTAGCAATCTCCTCGGTTGCAATTCCAGGCACTGGCTTTGAAAGTATTCTCAGGGCATTCTCACAATATGATTTGGATTCTCTTAGCTTGCCTGTCTTACAATACACATCTGCCAAGCGAATATAGACTGATGCAATGGTACAGTGATCATCTCCTCTTATGGATTTAAAGACTGTTAAGGCTTTTTGATAGGAAAAAATGGCTTCATCAAATCGACAAAGGGACGCATAGATATTGCCAATGCTAACATCAATGGCAGCAACTTCATTTTCCTGACCAGCAGCAATCATTACCATGCTAGCAAGGACAAGGTGCTCAAGTGCAGATTCATAGTCCCCCTTTGCTTCATAAATAAGAGCCATAAGCCGGCGATCACCAGCCTCTTCAAGTGATGCTGGGGCATTATGCACCCTGTGAATTTCAAGGCTCCTTTGGCATAGTTTTTCTGCCTCGTCAAACTGCATTGCTTGAACATAAGCCTCGGCTAAGTACCTGCCATTGTCACTGTTAAAACAAGTTTCACAGCAAACATCCTGTAAATATACATATTTAATTATTACTACAAATAACAAATTTACTTTTAACTTAGCAGGTGGTTAAAATTGCACCAGAATTTAAATTGAATTGGATAGGTATTTTATTGGTGGATTTGTTAAAGGGGATCATTATGTTAGCCTATTTGAATGAATAGTAGCGCAAGTTAGCAAACCACAGAGCAAAAGACTATAATAAGCCCCCAGCTAAAAAGGAGGGCCTAACCTGCAAGTCTCAGTAACACTTGGATCCAAATCCCCGAGAGTCTCAGTTTGGATCTTTAAACCCGACTCATAAGACGATATGGAACGGTCTACTCGCCCCAGCATAGAATACGTGTCACCAAGCTGCATGAACCCGGAAAACTTCGCCACCGCATGATCCGACCCGTTTTTATGATCCAGAGCCTCAATAGACCGTTCTAGAACCGGAATTGCATCCTCCAACCGGCCCATGCTGCAATAGATCGCTGCTTCAACTTGCAAGCTCATAGCCAGGTCCAGACTGGGACCCGAGGATTTCTCAAACGATATGGACGCACGGGCCGCATAATCCAAGGCCTTATTCTGGTTATCACCAGAAGCTACGGTGTCTATGGCAAGCTTTAATAAAAAGGGACCCAGATCCGGGTTATCAAGAGACGACTCATGGGTGCGTAGTTCTTGCAGTGTCTTGTTAGGAGGGTTGATTTTTGGTTTGGAGAAGGAGGGTGATGGGGTTCGTTTTAGTAGCGGAGATGGAGTTTCATAGCCGTTTTTATGGATGCAATTGTCGTTTTGAGGAAAGGAAACATGTTGTGGTGTGGCATTTGGTGTGGTTTTTGCAGAGACTAGGCCCAACATAGTTACAAAAAAAACCAGCAATCCGCAATACAGATTAGTTTTTACGGTTCAAAGGAGAGCTGAAACTGAAAGCGGCTATGTTTTGATTCACATTGCATGGTTTTGGATAAATAGAGTGGAAAAATTAATGGGTTTCTCTTTTCTGGCACAAAGGGCTTAATTATTAATGGTGGTGGCTTGGAAGAGACTTCTAATGATGAAGCAGTTTGAGTATTTTAATTTGACAACAAGCTTTACAACGAAAAAAGGGAGAAACAGAGACACAAAATCCATCAGCTCTGCCGCAGTCAGGCTTTACTGTGCTGTTCTCTTTCTTTCTTTCTTTTTACGCTATAAGAACACCATGCTTTGCTTCGTTCCTCAGCAATCGCTGTTTCAATTTCAGGGTAGTACTGTAATTAGTAGCTGTCTGTTTGTCACTGGCAAATATCCTCAAAACCCCCTCCACTGTATTTAAATTACGGTCTCTGCCATTTAAATAACCAAACGGTGTGTTTTACGCTGGTGTTTTTGTGCCCTTTGCTTTGTCAAACCGATAAACCCTTCTCATCTCTCTCTGGGCCTTTTCATTTGGCTGGCGCATCTGTCGACGGTGATTCTAGAGGTAATTAACATCTAACATCTGCAGACTACTTGCCTTGTTACTGCTGTGCCTATTTTGAATATATATATTCAAAATATGCACAGAATTAACAAAGCAAGTATTCAGTAGATGTTAGATAGGATGAACTAAGGCTGGAGATTTAAGAAGGAATGATTTTTAACTGGGTTTATAGATTTTGAAGACAAAAAAAAAAAAAAAGAAGTCGGAATCGAATAATTGTGTTCCTCTTATAGGTAGTTTCTATGAAGTGTGAGAAATTTAATGGAGCAGTGTGCAAATAAGAGAAGAAGGCAAATGAAATGCTTAATGGGCAGTTTTAAAATAAGAGAAGAAGGCAAATGAAATTTAATGGAGCAGTGTGCAAATAATTGTGTTTCGTGTTATAATTGTATGCTTCAGTGGCTGATCTGATCTAAGGACGCCCTAGTATTTCAGACATGTTAAACGTAAGAAAGGATGGTTTAACTTATGATTTACTTAGCATTGAAATCTGATCTGAATTTGCCCGAAAAACTGTTGCTGGTTTGATGTTCTCTGATTTAGAATACTTTTCAGAGTTATTGAAGTTCCAGGTGGGTTGAAAGTTTGATATTTGTGTGCTGTATACTAAATGTATCGTTTGGATTCTCTGAAGGGTCCTTGGGTTCCAATCCACCTTTCATGCTGACTAGGTAGACGGCCCTTTGATCACAGTGCATATGAATTGGATCACAGCAAGCTGTTTGATGTTGTTGCAAGAGCTAAATTCCTTTGGTGTTTCAAATATGTTCGAAATTGTGTCTCATCTGGTCACATATTACATTAGCCACTCATTCCTTGCACTTTTGAAAGCTGCTTTCATTTCCTTCTTTAATGGTACTCGGCGCTTGCAATGTGCTTTGTTCAGGTTTCGCTAACTGGGCCTTTCATATCATAATTTTGGATTGTGGCAGATCATAGTGCTAATGCCATCATAGTTCTCATGCTTATATTATGTAACTTCACTTATTCCAGACTGGCCCATGCTGTTTCTTCCTTTTTTCATGACTTGTAGATTTATCCTTTTCCCCTTTATTGCCTGCAGGTTTTTGTAAGGGATTTTGTTCGTAGTGGCTTAGCATGTCTAATGAAGGAACCTGCAGAACCTGAGATTGTGAAGAATTTTCTGCTGAAGACCCCCCCCCCCCCACCTCCAGGGTTTGGAAAAAAAGGGTTGATAACTTCACTCTTGGAGAAGGTGTCTTGCCTGCAAGTTTTAAGGTCCTCTATGACTATGATCAGGAAAAGGAAACGTTGCTTGTG
The DNA here is from genome assembly GCF_951802175.1 of Populus nigra. Taxonomy (NCBI): domain Eukaryota; kingdom Viridiplantae; phylum Streptophyta; class Magnoliopsida; order Malpighiales; family Salicaceae; genus Populus; species Populus nigra. The sequence goes on along the minus strand of NC_084853.1, from coordinate 42,367,655 downwards.
GATTTTGGTGCCAGTGCAATGGAAGAGTGGCGCCTGTTGATTCAGGTTTCTGGTGGATAATTCTTATTAGGTCCTATATCAAGCGCACTCGTGATTGTGCCCTATTAGATCGCCCAGGAGTGCAGAGAGGAATGAAACCGATACTTAAACTTTGCCTTTTGGATGAATTTGACACTTTCCCAACACTTTTATGTGCAGATGGGTGCTGCATGATGACAGGAGGATGGTGAGTTTTCTCTTCATAATAATCCACAATCTTGATGGAATATGGGAAACCATATCATTTCAATTTGATAATGCTGATCCACACTATATAGTATAGGTCTGATCATTGAGTCATTCATTTTAGGTCAACGTAAAATTAGGTTTCCCTTCTTATTTCTACATCTTCTCCCTCTCAGTACAATCTTGTTTTTATATGCGCAGTTATGAGCATCAAATGCAGAGAGCTTATCCCTTGAATTTGAAATAGCAGCCCATTCAGTTCGCTTTCTTTTTAACTTCATTGGAGAGCACAACTGTGATTGTACTTATGAATATTCTGAATGGCAACTAGCATTATTGGCTGGATTTCACACAGCTAAAGAACATATATCGCTACAAAACTGAGTACTCCCACACTACAGTCAATAAATTTAATGCCATCCCGGAGTCCATTCCTGATTGGGTGTTTGATTTCATGCCTTTGCGAGGAGGTTACCTGATAGGCAATGTCAGCCCAGCTCGCATGGATTTTCGGTGGTTCTTAGTTGGGAACTGTATTGCCATTTTGAGCTCCTTGGTGACTCCAGCACAGGGACATGAATGGAGGATAGTCACTGGATTTGATCCTAAAAACACAAGCTGGAGTTATCACAATGGCGGGTCATGGCCAAGTGAGTGAGTGCCATAGACTCCATGCATCTCAAGACATAATTTTTTATGGCACAACTATTCCTATAGTCTATGGTATGTTGGGGAGCAAGCAAGGAAAAATCGGACCTGGAGTATTGCTGGCTATTTGGTTGCTAAAATGATGGTTCAAAATCCTTCCACTCTTCTGATGATCTCTTGAAGAGGACAAGAAGATTGCTGCTAAGTCAAGGCTCATCCGCTCTAACTCTTATCCCGTTTAGATATATATAAACCCTAAATTCTTTAGAATGATGGCAAAACACATCCGATTATTTTGTGGTGATTGGATAGCTACAATCCTGTGAGAAATGATGGCTATATCCCCTAACTATTATTTTCAGTCTTGAAATGCAGGCTGAAGTGAACTGCTCTGGCATAAAAACAGCAATGCGCATCCGGGGAATCGAACCCCGGTCAGTACCGTGGGAGGGTACTATGATACCACTACACTAGATGCGCTTCTTGGTATTTTCACCGATCCAGACTTACATATCATAAATTTACCGGGGGAGGGTACTATCATAATCATTTTAAATTGTTTGTAAATCATTTTTTCTATTACTTGTGTTTTAATATCATGAAATTCCAAATTTTTCTCCTAACAAATTATATTAGTAATATAATACTTATCAATTATTTTATTTAAACTCATGAGTGATTATATAATTAAAATCTATTCACGTAGTGTGAATAAATAAAGTGCATAATGTTGATAAGAGGGTGGTCAGAAATTTTAGTATGTTATTTGTAGTATCAATGAATCCTTTTCTAATAAAAGGTTTTTACGTGACGTGGATAAAGAAATTAACAATATAAATATGAATAATTGTTTCTTTATAAATCATATATATGAAATGTTTCTTTTTTAATATTGGATATTGTTGTCAAAAGAATAAAATCTTATGAATCTCTAATAAATTTTAAGTTAATACGTTCAAGTTCAATAATTTTATTACATTTTAAAAATCTAATAATTTTTTATTTTTAAAATGATTGGTTTCCATTGAATTTTTAAGCATTTGTGGAGTTTTGATGGTTAAAAATAAATTGGTTACCAAAAGCTACGGTGATAATAAAATTATATATAGGATTTTCAGTTATTTTTTTAACATAATTTTTTTTAATGTATGCAAGCATCGAACTAAATAAAATCAAGAATCATCTATGTAAATAAGTAAAAAAACTTAACAATAACTAAAAATAAAGTTAAAAAAATTAAGAGATAAATATAAATTAAGATATTTAATCTTACATGGCATATTTACCCATAAATATTTATTCAATTTATTTATTAAAATTATTTTTTATTCAATCAAACGATAATACACATAGATACACAAATAAAAATTAATTGAACAAAATAAAAGGAAATAAAGAAGTATGCAAGATTGCACATATTATAAATATCATCTAAAAATAATTTTTATTTTATTTTAAAAAATAAAGTTCATATATATAAAATCATGTTAAGTTGAAAAAAAAAACCTTTAGAAGCAGGAAATTGGATAAAAAAGAGAAAAAAATCAGCCTATATCAACCTGAGGTAGCATGATAGACATGTAACTTGAATAATAAAGAACTAGTCAATTCAAGTTAACTCATAAAACTCGTAAACTAAATTATAAGATCGAGATAACTCGATAGAAAAGAAACTGAAGAAAACCACAAAACCAATCATAAAAACAAAACTAATGTCGAATAAAAATGGTAATTAATTAAAAGAATGAGAGTGAAATAAAAATAAATAATAAATTAAGGTTAAATTGAAAAGAAAAACAACTCTAACAAAAGGAAAAAAAAATCAAAAGAATGATGAATAAAACAAAACAAAACAAAAAATACAACATAAACTTGGATTGAAGGATAAAATTGAAAATCAATAAAACTTTTACAAAAGAGTTAAGGAAAAAAAATTAGAAATAAAAAAAATAAGAACCAAATTGAAAAAAATATTACATGATGAATTAAATTGAAAAACTAAATTGAAAACAATTTTTTTTTATAAAAAAAGTCAATAATAAAAAATTAAAAATCATAAAAATAAAAAATAAAATTGAAATACCTAAGAAAAAGTGAGCAAGCTATATTTTTCAAATCATTAAATCATTAATGAATAATGAATCATATTAAAAAACCAAAACACTCCCCACTCATAGACTTCTTATGTTTTCATAGAAGGACAAAAAAGTCATTTAAATGTAGCACGAATACTAAATGTAGAGTGTTTCCTACAATATTTCTTCTATGTCTTTTAGCACTTTTGTTAATATTTAAACATAAAGTGTGCCCAAGTAAGTGTGGACACGTCATTTGTTCAAGAACAACTACCTATTGGTTCATTTACACACGCTATCTTATATTAATTATTATTTCTATATTTTAAATTGGATTACACATTGGGAATAAACTTCTCCCATCCTAATCAGAAACAAACTAGTCATATGCACACTGTTTGTCGCGATGCGATTTTCAAAACCTATTTTCATGATGATGATAATTTATATTTTAAAGATTTTTAGCAATCTAAATTTAATAAAGAATTATTAAAAAATATAAGAATAATATACAAAAATGTTTTTTAAAGTCTGTTTTTTTTATGTAATCATGCAACAATAATTAAACTTGCATCGAAAAGAAAAATGAAATTAAAAACATAATGAATCATGAATAGCTGCAAAAAAAAACACTCGATTATTTTATTAAAAAAATATAACCCTAATCTCAAAAATGGCATAATATTTTTAGGGGGTGTTTCTTGGAATAGTACTGGAAATAGTTCGTGCTCGCCCCTTGGATCCCTCGTTCATAGCAGTTAATTACTTACGATCCTCTAAAAGAAAATAGTACTGCTAATTATTCATGAGATCCCACAGATCAAAAGGAAAGAGAGAAAGAGAATGGGATAATATTTGAATTTTGGATCTTCTAATAAAATTAAGCAGGCTGATTTGTACAATTCTCATGTCCCTGTGGTGTTTACAATTATGAGGACAAACCCGCAGGACTGCCTTGCCTTCCTTCCCTCTCAATCCTTCATCATCCTGATAATTATTTAACAGCACAGTGATGATTAGAAAAGAAGCTTTGTTCAGTGTCTCATGCACTCAGTAGGATCTGATATTAATTCGTTGCGTATAATTAATATTGATGTCAAATGCGTATTTTCTTAATTCATAGACTATATATATATATATATATATATATATATATATTTGACGAAGCTTCTTTTCGAAGAACCTTCATGAAAATTAAGCTTGTTTGTTTATTAATAAATGTCTGTCATCGTCCTCCTATGCTTGATCATGCATATCAATATTACCTGGCAAATGATGCAATCATTTAGAGATTCTTCACCAGCTAGCCCATTATTAATTAGATATATACTGGCTATCATCTTTTTTCGCCACCCTTTTCAACTTAGATGCTTAAACAAGGGCAGAAAATCCCTCATTACAATTATTAGAATTAGTTGAGATATTATTGCATTCTGGATATTGGCAAGTTCTTTTTCATAATTTATATCTTTGTCCTGCTCGTAACTCATCCTAGCTAGCTATAGTTACTTAATTTTCATCTGTTGCCAACCTGAAACTAAAATGCCCACAATTGATCATTATTATTATTATTTTTACCGTATACAGAGTGGGGAGGGGGGTGCTTCAGCTACCCTCATTTGCTTAGTAGGTTCACAGTTTAAATCCAGTGTTGTGCAAACCAATTCCATATATCAAAGCTTTTTATACCGCGTTAGAAGCAGTAATGGAAAAAAGAAAAAAGAAAAACCCTTTAACCCACCCACATCAAGCTTCAAATTTGAAGGCAATACTCCATCAAATATATAGCATTTTCTGTGCATAAATGGCGCCTCAACGCTCACAATCCCCTAACAGTATGCTTTTAATACGACAAGGCATAGTTTCTTCAACATTTACTAGAGCTTATTATTCGCCGAACCATGTTGACGAACTTGAGCGGTGCCTTCCCAAAGAATGTTCACAGAAGAGATTAATTAATTGAACCACCTACTAAACTAAATAGTAGCCCACTTAATCAAATGATTTTTTTTAGAATGAACCAAATGAGTAAATTGTAAATTAATTTCAATGAGACATTTGCAATTTGCATGAAAAAGAGCTTATTATTAATTAACTCTCTAATTATAATAATAAAGCTCTTACAAGTGAATAGCATCTTAGCTAGGGAGGGATCCGTACACAGACGGGCTTTCCAAATGTTAATGGCTTGATTTATATAAGATTAGGTGCAAGTGATTAAATTAATATTAAACAAAAAACCAATCCCTTTTAATTTAATCTGTGAACCGGCCATGCTCGCCATTGATTCCAGCACCGATGAGAAAGATGATAAAAAATGGTTTTCAAAAAGCAGATTCTCCATGAAACTGTTGAAAATTTCGTCGAGGTTAGTTATGCTGTAGTATCGGATTTATTAAACAAGTAGAAGGGTCAACTCTTTTAGAGTAAACTTTTCTTGTCCGAGCTTCTACCCTATTCAATGGACCGATATATGCATGTGGAATCCTATCCTAATCCTCATTTAATTATGAAAGAAAGTAGTCGTAGTTATAATTTTACGTGAAAAGGTGGGCATTAATTCGTTCATGCAATGGCATCCTTGCATGCATTATAAAACAAACAAATTAAATAATATTTCTTCCATGCATCACGGCAGAGATCTTAGTTTGGCAATTCATAAAGAACAAAAAGGTCTATATAAGTTATGGTTGGAATATATTTATTTATTTAATTAGAGAACTGGTTAATTTGTCGGAAATAGAGCTACAATCAAGTTAGCTGGGATCGATGTGGCTTAATCTCTTTCGTTCAAGTAGACTTTCTTAGGCTGATTAACTGCTCCTTATATTTAAATTAATCTTCACAGCTGTACTGTGGCATGAGGAACCCGAGCAATTGAAAAAGAAAGAAGAAGAAGAAGCTGGAAAGAAGGCCTTGGAGCTTGAGACGAGGGAGAATCATCAAATGCATGCTTATGGGTTCAAAGTCAGAATTAAGTCCTGACACGATATAACACCAGCAGTGCTCCTGATTCCTGAAGCGTGAATTTGAAGTTAAAAAATCATGCCAAAGAACACAATGATCTAGTGGTTCAATTTTGGTCGCCTGTAAATTTATTTTTAATTTCACCTTTTCTATGTTTGGAAACTTCTGCTGGCAATTTTGTAAAGCTCTACACTTGTGTCTCTAATTTGTACTCTGATGTTCTAATCAAACAAACGACTACAAAGGGAACATAAAGAAATATTCGTACACCAATCACGTGAAGTTTTTCTCCCCTTTATGGCATTGATTTGTTCACGCCTGTTCATCAATATCTTTTAGTTTTACCCATGAAGGGGAAATGGCTTTATTAATGTATTATATGATGTGTGATTAATAAACCTTTAAGGTCTTAGCCCATGAGGCAGTACTGAGAATACGAGAAAAGTATTTCTCTTTTGATGCGAATACATGCATCAAATCAAGGATAGATGATTCTCTTAAAACTCGTTTGAAAAAGACTTTGATATATTAATTAGTATTCAAGCAGTTGAAATAAAAGAAATTAATGTATGATTAGTGGGTCAAAACCAGACCGATAAATTAATCACTACTTCATTATATCAATAATTAATTCTTCGATCTGTATCAATTACCAAAGGAAATCTTCCCCAATTAGACGCGCATTATCCATGGAAAGCAAATCTATCATAAGGGCATGGGGTAAATGGGAAGGTTTTTTTTATTATTATTATTATTTCTTATCAGATATCGTCTCAAAATCATAATTTGTCCCACTTATAGTCCAAAAAGATTGAAAAGGGGATATATAGTAACTGCAAATGGCGGGCATAATGAGCAAATAAAACGCTTTGTTTATAGCAGCCAAGTTAATCTATAAAAAGGATTGCACATTTTAAAAGCTTTACCCTTTAAGGAGAAGGAGTAATTAATTATGGCTGGACCGGGGAACAGAGATCGATTAAAGCACTTGTAGACATACAAAGATTTTGGCTTTGGAAGCTCATGCCATAGCGCTCCCAAGGAAGGTCCATGAAGATTGGGAAGGCGTGCACCAACCATGCTTATGATTTGAGTACAAGAGATGTCTTTGAAAAACACAGCAAACAAAGCCTACCTTTACTCGCTTTTTGCTGTCTTTTAGCGCAAGAAGGTAGGATTCTTGAACATATAAAAAAAGAAAGAGCAAAAAGAGGCTGGAATTCGATCTTTTGGATTGTTTTAATCTTTTTGCCTTTTTTGTAACTTTGTTTGACCTTTCATCTCTCTCAAAATCATCACACACATTTCTCTATAAACATGGATGAAAAGATACATGGCTAGCTAGTACTCTCTCTATGCGTTGTCTTATTTGCAAATAATGTAGGTTGAGAGAAACAAAGCAATAAATGACTATAACAAGAAGTATATAAATGGTTCAAAACCAATACTGATTAAAAAATGAAGTTGAAGCCTTCTCTGTGACATGGTTTGCATGTTGCGGCTGTATGTAACAGTCAACTGAAGATGCTTTCATGGCGAATACATGTTACATAATACTATAAACTATCAGCAGGGCAGGTACGTAGCTGTTGTAGTGGATTTAGACAGTGTTTAATTGGAAGCAGGTGTGCTATTTCCTGAGTCAAATGACATGATTTCGTCACTGAAAAATTGCTGAAGGCTTACAAATCAAGAGGAACACATAAACCTCTCCTTTTTAAGGGGGGAGAGAGAGAGAGAGAGGGAGGGAGGGAGAGGGAGAGAGAGCTAAACCCTTCCCTACATTGGGTCACATTGAATAATCACGCCCCCAACACCTTATTATCACGAATCCATGTTAGAGGAATCATGAAAGCTGACAAACATAATAAAACTAGACAAGCCCTTTATTTTTTTTTCCCTCCCATGCTTAAAAAATTAATATGCTTTAACTCTATTAAAATGCATCCTTTCCACCCCTCTAGCCTCCCACTTCAAACTCCTCACACACACACACACACACACTCTCTCTCTCTCTCTCTCTTCTCTCTCAACATGGCCAACCTAGTAACTTCATTTATGCTATGGTTATGCTTGATATCCTATGCTTACACTACTATTCATGCTGCTCCAGAGTGGCCTCGAGGGAGATCGACCAGGTTTTATGATTTCAAGGTCTCTCTTTAATTTACTCTATCCATGTATACATACATGCATGGCAATTCCATACTTTCTACTTGGATATGTTTCCATATAATATTCACACACCATTCCCCATTTCTTTTTTCTTCTGTTCTTTTGGTTATGATAAACAGATTCAAACGATGACAGTCAATAAACTGTGCACCTCTAAGCAAATCGTGACAGTCAACAATATGTTTCCCGGACCAGTTGTTTATGCCCAACAAGGCGATAGATTGATCGTAAAAGTTAGTAACGAGTCACCTTACAACGCCACTATCCACTGGTAATTATGCTTACTCCATATAACTTTCAATGATACACATAATAATCTAATTAATTATATTGGGCAAACTTATCGACTATCAGTCGTTGTTTAATTGTTTTAAATTCTTGGTAAAAATTGGCTGTCATAGGCATGGAGTCAGGCAGATACTATCATGCTGGTTCGACGGACCTTCGTATATCACTCAATGTCCGATTCAACCTGGTCAGACTTTCACATATGAGTTCACATTGGTGGGGCAAAAGGGCACCTTCTTCTGGCATGCTCATGTTTCCTGGCTCAGGGCCACAGTTTATGGTGCCCTGGTCGTATATCCAAAGCCTGGGGTCCCATACCCATTCAAGTACCCATACGAAGAGCATATTGTAATTCTAGGTACATCATTAGCCTCTAATTAACCATCACTGTATAATTGATTACTTCATCATGCAAAGAGCACTACGAATTAATCAATGATTTACACTTGCTAGTTTACAGATTTTCTCTTAAATCGTTATTTTAATATTTCTATCATTGCTTGGATTTGTGTTTAGGGGAATACTGGCTTCAGGATATTGTACAACTTGAGCGCCAAGTCGTCGCGAGCGGGGGAGGTCCTCCACCAGCAAATGCGTACACCATTAACGGTCATCCTGGCCCTAACTACAATTGCTCTGCTAATGGTAATTAGTAAGTTATAGATTTGATTGTTTCAATTTCTTATCAAAAGGGTTGGTTAAAGTAGCTTTATTATACTGGAAAAGAATTATGAAGAACAGCAACGACCCAACAAAGGAAAACCCCCTTAATTTTCCCTGGAGCTAACAGTGAAGCTGCAAGGCATGAGACGACAAGTTTATTCAGAGAGTTGGAAGTCGTCAAATTTCTAATGCATTCGTCTGCTAGAAATGACTTCAAGGATTAAATTAAATCATGAAACATCAAGTAAGCTGAAAAATATTAAATATTCACGTTGATGGGAAGTCTTGAAAACAAAAGAATATCGAACACGTCGATTCTTTTTTACCAGCTCAGCTACTAACTATTTCATTACTATATTTCAATTAATCCTGCTTTTAAATTTGTTACGTGGTAACTATAAAGTCGTAATACATTTCAGATGTGTACAAGATCGATGTGGTCCCTGGGAAGACCTACTTGTTAAGGCTGATAAACGCAGGCTTAAACATGGAGAACTTCTTCGCCATTGCTAATCACAAATTAACAATAGTGGAAGCCGATGCTGAATACACAAAACCATTCACCACAGACCGTGTGATGCTCGGACCAGGCCAGACCATGATCGTCCTAGTTACCGCTGATCAGACAATTGGAAAATACTCCATGGCCATGGGACCTTATGCGTCAGGTCAAAACGTTGCATTCCAGAATATATCTGCAATTGCGTACTTCCAGTACGTGGGAGCAATGCCTAACAGCTTATCTTTACCAGCTAGATTACCCAGCTTTAACGACAATTTGGCTGTTAAGACAGTCATGGATGGCCTAAGAGGCCTAAACACTTCCAATGTTCCAAAAGAGATTGATACTAACCTCTTTCTTACCATTGGGATGAACGTTAACAAGTGTAGGTCCAAGACACCACAGCAGAACTGTCAAGGCCTCAATAATGGGACGATGGCAGCTTCTATGAACAATATCAGTTTCATCAAGCCAACGGTTTCAGTTTTGGAAGCTTATTATAAGGGAATTGACGGGTTTTTCACCGATAACTTTCCCGGGGCACCCTTCAGATTCTATGACTTTGTCAATGGGGCACCGAACAACGCTCCTAACGACACCAGCTCGATGAATGGGACTAGGGTTAAGGTCCTTGAATACGGAACCCGCGTGCAAATGATCCTGCAGGATACTGGGACGGTAACAACTGAGAATCACCCTATTCATCTTCATGGCTATAGCTTCTACGTTGTGGGTTATGGCGCAGGAAACTATAATCCACAGACAGCAAATCTAAATTTAGTTGATCCACCATACATGAACACAATTGGAGTTCCAGTGGGTGGATGGGCCGCCATTCGATTTGTTGCTGACAATCCTGGTAAGACACATATGAGCAAACATATCACTTCATTAAAAAAAAAATTATCTGAGTCCATTACTACTATTTTTTAAAAAACTTCTACTTGACCAGCCTTCTTAATTTTATTATAGGTGTTTGGTTTATGCATTGTCACTTGGATATACACCAGTCGTGGGGGTTAGGTACGGTTTTTATAGTGAAGAATGGGAAAGGGCACCTCGAGACTCTCCCTCATCCTCCAGCAGATCTGCCCCGCTGCTAGGGCCGTCAGATTTTTCAATAAATAGCACAATGAAGATGGATGGATGGATGTGATCTCTTGAATCATGGATTCTTTCTCAGCAAGTGTAATATGCGTGGTCAATTTCTTTCAGATCATCAATTTCTGGGTGTAAAGAGGAAAAAAAAGAAGAAAAAAGAACCAATAAACTTCTCCATTTCCTTTCACATTTGTATTTCTACAAGTATTTGGTGGTAATAAACCTCCTTTGACCTATTTTTTATGTTTTTCCATAAAAGAAAAAAAAAATTCATGCTAACCACACCAGGGGATGATACAGCAACCTATAATGTTTTTGACTGACCTGAAGGATTAAGGTAGAACAAACTAAATTATACATATAATAAAAATAAAATGGTGTTTTCATGTAAAAATGATATAATTATAAATTTTGCTAACAAAATTATAGTTTTCTAGGTTTTTTTTAATAATAATAAAAAATATTTTTATATTTTTTTTCTTTTTATACGTGATATTTTTATCATTTTACAATTGATCTATTTATTATTATTTTTTATCTTTATTTTTTTCTTGATCTTATTAATTTTTACTTTTTTTTTGGAAAAAAATATTATGTTTTTATTTTTTATGCTTTAAATATTTATCATTCTATATATACCTGGTCTATTTATATCATTCTTTTGTTCTTATTTTTATTTTTTTAATTTTTTTTTTAAATTATTATAAGAAGATTAAGAAAATGGTGTTTCACTGTAGCAATTGCAATATTGTTATATTCTTCTACTACGTTAAAAATTAGCTTGAGATCTTACATGTTTTTATTACCGCTCTATATTTATTATATGTAAGCATCAATTCACGGTTATATTTTTTATTTAATGTTAAAAAAACATGTTAATAACACCTATACATTAATTTTTGTATTAGAAAAAAAATTATTTGACCTGCAACAAGGTAAGTTGAATACACTTTGTTTTTTTGCATTTATTGGCACAGATGTTCTCAATGCATGCATAGACTTTTTAATTTTATAATTAGAATATTTAAAAAAAACATTTAAAAAACTTGCATTTTTTTTGTCAAAAAAAAAAAATACGACCCAATGCGAAATGCTGGTCCAGTATACTGATATATTATGCAGTCATCTATGCAATTCCAAAACCACCACACCTAATTCCCAAATTCAAACTACGGCAGACTTACATGATGTCACGCAAAAGCCAATCCAGTCAGTACGTCAAGAATCCAAGATGGTGGAAAGAAAGATGAGACAACTTCCACAAGTTGGGACTAGGAAACACACAGGGCTTTGAAGGAGGAAAAGAACCTTTCATGCTTGCAGATGAGATAACATGGCATTGAGAATATGACAAGATGCATTAACCTAATGAATTCACATAAATAAGCAACTAAGAAACTGGCCCATCACACAATGATTAATGCAGATAGACAAGTCTATACAACAACCCCAAAAGAAACCTGACTCATTCAGGCTGATTCTTAGCTATTATTATGGGGACGATTATGATTAGGACTAGAGCAGCAGGTACCGTGCACTTGACAGTGAATCAACACTGAAACATACATCCATAGAGCAAGATGACCACCTTGCCTGTGCAAGTCAAACACTAATGGAATGGGGTCCTGAACCTTTAACGAAAGGCGATGGCACCCTGATCATGAACTGTGATCCATGGTGTGTGGTTATTGGATTGCAGGGAGATCAAGGAATACCAATAAGAAACAAGAGTAGATGTAATAGGAAATAAGATTGTACCTTGACTTGATGTACTTTCAGTTAGTCACTTGGTTGCATCCATTTGAACCAAACTTGACATTGTTATATCCTACAGAATCATAAAACAGCTTCATCAATTTAACATGGTTTTGGAAGCGTATAAGACACAAGATGCTACAAGAGATTTTAAGCTAAATCAAACTAAGAAAAAAACATGCTTGAAATTATTGCATATTTTCATGGCTCTCCGAATTCCTTGATTTGCAAGTGGTGAAATAAGAAACAATAAGCACAACATAGTTGCACTACTATATATATGCATAAACTAATCAATGGTACCTCCTCCAGATAGAACAATCAGTACTCCAGTGTAGTACATTAAACTTGGAAGTACAATAAATATGGAATGAAACATTGTACCGGTACCGTAGAATGGTGAGAAAATATTTCAACCAGTTAGCTGAGTAACAACTGAAAAAATCTTCATAGAAATAGAAACTTCCATTGAATATTGACAATTGGAAAGTGCCAAGGAAACACATTTTTTTCTTTTTTAATAATATCCAGGAAAGGAGCGAGAGGGAGCTCAAACTCAGACCTCCTGGAAGTATTGAACACTGTTTAACAGTTGGAAAAGGAAACTCTAGAATAACAGGTCAAAGCCAGCAAACATGTTTTTCAGCAAACAGCTGACAAGATCTTTACCGCAGACAACGTAAATACAACCCAGGAATCATTTCCAGGGCTGGTACAACCACCTCTCATGCCCAGATAAACTTCAGGTAGTTGAAACAAAACTACGGGGACTATATAGTTGAAGTGCAACACTCAGAATACAAAAGCAGTCCCTTTTTGCCCTGAACAGCAGGGAAGCACTAAAGCCTCTTACTCAAATGTGTATTCCACAATCCCAGTGGAGGAGAATTTAAGTTTCCTCTTTAAGATTGTTCCAATAGGCTGTCCCACATTCTCCTGGCATCTTTGAACCTAAGGAATGGGATGCACAATCAGGCAAGATGCTTTACATGGGAGGCTGGCAAACATCACATGATTCGTAGCAGAGATTTCACATCCAAGTGGTAACTAAAACTCTTATATAGATATAAAGGTTATGTTCTAATAACAGTTTTAAATCCAAGGGCCTGATCAGGGTTTTTTCACATTAAGATGACATTGAAGATTTTTCTAGCTAATACATCTTGGTCCTTTTATTGACGGCAAAACAGATAACTATATAAAACTCATTCAAGCAAACTTCAGCGAGTTCTTCTTTATTCTCTGCTACATGAACAATTAATGGCTGCAAATTAGCAACTCTTTCTCTATGTAGATTTACGGATTGATCATCTCTGAATTCCAACACATTTCTCCGTTGGCACATCGTGACAAGGTGGACACTGTTCTCTGGTTACTCTTCAAATTCAAGTAGTCAACCTGTGAATTGGATGGATTTTACGAAGACTAAAGGAAAAAATAAGTGGCATCAATTAATTCAATATTGCAGAAAGTTGAACCTGATCTGGATCTAAAACCAGCAGACAAAATGTGGCAACTGGGCCTGAAGAGGGGTCAAGAAAGAATTCGTTCAGAGATTGCTCACTTAGACAAGGAAGACCAGGATTAGGTCCCAAGTACTGCAGCCTTGATTTCAAAGAACTAGCAAACCATGATTTCTCTCTTTGCTGCACGATTAATTTAAAGAAATGAGCAAACTCTAAGCAGCTCCAGGTGAATGAAAGCATGAGAAATGTAAAAGTCAATAGCATAACACATCAGAAGTCATTATCTTGAATTAACAAAAGCCTTATTTCAGCATACAACCACACGAACCATTCCTTACAAAAATTGGTTTTGCCATTTCTAACCAGGAAAGTCTTGCGGATATCATGTTGTTTTCAATTAATTCTGCAATGACAATAATATTAAGGTGAAGATAACCGGATGATACTGCTCTTCTATGATTCATGGGCTGCCTGTTATGATGAAACTGAAGCACCGCATTAATGAAGATAATCTTGTGTTTTCATTAAAGATTGATAGTAAAGTAATGCCATGAAATTGACAAATATTCTTTTTTTCTTTGTTGAAAGGGTGATGTTGCAACTTGCAGACAACGAGGTACATAGAGCTGGGAATCCCTCCCTTTTTACTTTCAAACAGCCACAACAACCCATGGGCAGGATTCAGCCCCAAATTTACGGTTCAAACATGCGGAGTCTTCAATAGAAGGCATAAAGAACTAACAAGATGAGAAATATGGGGGATTCAAATCCAAAGCAATCTTTTCATGACTGTCACAATTTGACAGGGTTGTTTACTTCAGTAATGTCATCTACACATCCTAATTAGGACCAACCACAACAAAAAATGTATTCCCCCCATGTTTAAACTCTTCTTAGTGTCAGTACCAATTAATATATAGTTATATACCCTCTCATGCTAGCATCTCCTCTTAGATAGACATCATTACTCATTACCCTGTTTGTATCTTTCAAACTTAATTCTCTCTCGTGCATTGCACACAATCAAACTGCTTATAAAATTGTAATTTCATGCAAGCATAAAACTATATGGAATATATCACAAGCCTCGACTTAACATTCAGCATCAGATGTCCTTTTCTCATACCCAAGAATGGCGCATTACCATTTGACATCTACACTTAATATCAACTATATGTTTGGTAAGACATCTTGTAAGAAAATATGATAATAATGTAATGGACAGAGGAATGGAACCTGAAGCTTTTCCGGATCAGGATTGGACCCATCTATAACATCAACTCTTCCATTGATCCGGAATTGCTCCCAAGAGTCAGAAAAATACCAACATATCTACAACAAGTTGAGTTAGGTCGAAGTAAAACACTTTCCTATCAAAAAAATGAAGAACAACTAATTCTGAAATACAGAAGAGTTGTAGATTTATCATTACCTCGGCAAATGGACAATGCTTTAGTTCTTCAATCTGCATATTCAAGTTTTTATAAATAAATAAAAATAGCACAAGAATTCATTTTTTCTCAAAGATGAAATAATGGATTATTCTTATCCAAATTCAAAAAAAAAAAAAAAACGAATAAACAAGCAAACCTTGCGTGTACGGCAATCTGTGTTGATTTGGATTCTATCGCTATTTTCTTCAAATCCTCTGTAAGAAAAAAAAGCAGCAGCAGCAGCAAACAAACAGGCAGACAGACAGACACCTTCTTAAGAATTCATAGAAACAAATTTTCATGATATAATAAAAGAATTAGGATGACCTGAAAACGACAGAGCGATTGGATGGTCTGCCATTACATCCAACCGTTGCCTGAAAGAAACAGTAACAGTATTAATAACTAATCAGCACAAAAATTATGAGTAGAGAGAGAGAGAGAGAGAGAGAGAGAGACGTGCATACAAATTGAAAGTAAGGAGAGTGCTTGAGGTGAGAGTTTGACTCTAATGCGCTTAGAAGAAGCTGCTTCCACTGAGTAACTGTTCCCATTTCACGCACCCTTCACCCCCACTCCTCTTAACTTCTTCTGCTTCCCCGTCCCTGCTCTCTCGAAATCTATAAACAGTAAAGTCTTTTTGGGCTTTCTTTGCTTTTTTCTTTTGAACACTTTGGGCTCTCTTTGCCGAGTAATGGTTTTTTGTCATGGTATTATATGGGCCGTTTGGTCTGTTACCCATCCAAGAAGCCCATTAACAGAAGACATGTTTCGGGCCACAATTCTTAGCAGATTTTTATTTTAGTGAATTGAACTGCGGTGTTTTAGCGACCCAAAAAGCCCATTAACATAAAAATGGCCCCTCTGTCTCTCTCTTTTCCTGAAAATATAGGGCAGATCAAGAACATGTACTCCAATATTGGATTAACCGATCGATCTGCATGATGGTTCCCTTCATGATATATATACTAGGAACCGGTACTTCTCATCCTTTGCCTGGAAGCTCATAATTAATTACCCTGACAAACAAGATTTATCCTTCGGCACTATAAAAGTATGTATTGACCCCCCTCGGAGCAAGAAGAAAAGGATAAGGCAATTAGCATTGTCAAATCACAACTGTGTTTTTCAATTAATTTCTTAAGCAGCAGTCGTGGAAGCTTAATAATCAAAAAAGGGTGATCATTTCGCTTGAAATGTATGGCAATAATGCTTCCTCGATCATTTTCAAATATAAATGCGCCCAGCTATGCACCAGATCACCAGTAGTTGAAGACTACTTAATTGATCGAGCACTTCACGTGTCTGTCCAATAAAGATCAACATCGTGAGCTTGATGACAATGGATGTGGGGTTAGCAACTGAAGAAAACAGCTGTGGAGTTGGGAGGAGCCGTACTCATGGATGTGAAAATGGTGCATGAAAATGGAAGTTCCAACTTCTTTTTCAAAGTGGATGCGTAACAAGACAACTGATAATTTAGCCAAGGAAAGTTGTTGGGCTCCATCAAATATATCAACGAGGCCACGAGGATTTTTCTTTTATTCAAATTAATTAACTTTCATTGCATGTCACTTTAAATTGGACAAGGAAACTATGGATGATGGAATTATTTCTATATATTCCATGTTGCATTTTCCTAACGAAGAAACAGTTCCAAATACTAATAAATTGCGTCTGGTGCTTCTACTGTGCATGTGAATAGCCAACATAATTGGAAAGCTTAACGTACGTGTTCACACTCTCGCCTTCTGCGTTGAAAATAAAAGTAAAATTCCAGGCACCATTTCTCGCATGTAGCCATGGCCAAATCCAATTAAAACCTAGCTATTTATGGAAGTGAGCCATTCCTGATCTAGATAACTGTGTGTGAAATTCATTTCTGATCTAAAATCGTTCACATAAAATGCAATGCATCCGCATGCTTGCTGACGTACGAGTCGTTTCGAGAAACGTCATAATTCCTATATTTCAAAAACCATGTGGTAGAGTCTTGAGAGTGAAAGGTTGAATGCGAAAGGGTTTTCAAATTTGCCATCCGAACAATCTCCTTGTACTCGTGGAGAGTGGTAGAAAAGTTATCGAAAGATTTGATGGTATTCCTGCCGAACACGTACATGCGTTTCTAGAAAACTATTTTAATTTTTTAAAATAGTCTTTACTTGTAAATAAAATATAATAATATATTTTTTATTTTTTAAAATTAATATATCAAAACAATTTAAAAATACAAAAAAATTAATTAATTTTTTTAAAATCCAATCACACTATAGTAACAATAGATAGAAGCATAGCGTTTGATTAATTTTATAAATTTTAAAATTTATGATTATTTAAATTTTCAATGATTATTATATTAATAATTATAAGATTTGACCTTAAAATCAAAAATAAAAGAAACCTTTTAATTCTAAGCTATTGCTACTAAGTTATTACGATATGTATGATTAATTGGGTACATACATATATACATACATACATACATACATACAGTTTAATGTGGGTGTCCGAGTCAGCTTGCGCACACCTCGATTAATTTCACGGGTCCTGAAGTTAACAATCATATAAGACTTCAGTGGCTATCATATGAGTAACTACAGGGTTCAAACTTGAAATTATAGAAAAAACAAACCTTTTAATTTTAAATTTTTACTATTATACTACCATCTAGATGATTACTATATAGACATTTTAATTTGACACGTTCTTGACGAGTGCTAATTAATACCGGATAGTCATAATTGGTCATGATAAGAATTTATCACCCTTTGGAATTTATGGCTGTCATCGCCAACGACAAGTTGCTGGTGACTTTGAAAATTTTCTCGAGTCCCCCAACCACTTGCATTTTAGCAAATATCTTCCTTTCTCTATTTCGGCCGCATTAGTCTTTACTGCTACTAATAATAATGATGAGTAATAATAATAATAATAATAATAATAATAATAATAATAATAATAGACCCTCGAGAGAGAGGGAGTGAGCGGCCATTTTGTACATTTGCATCATCATCATCAATGACATCATGCAGTATTGTTCTAAGAACAAATAAAAATCAACTGATAGGGCCACCTTAGCCTTCCTTAGGTTGACATCAGTCAATTTTAGAAAACTTCACCCACCAATAATACATTAAAATGATTTCAATTTGAAATTCTAATTAAGAAGTTTAGTTGAGTACTTCTATTTTCTTGAGGGGAGAGATTTGTGTGATGGGTCGGATAAGACCCAGAATCCATTGAGATATTAAGTATTTTTAAAAATTAAATTATCATGTCTATAATCTATGTCTTGATTAAAATTGAAGCTATTTTCATCTTAAAATCACCTATAAATAAAGAAAAAAATATTTATAATTAACTCGATCTCGAATCATAGTACTCTTTCTTTTAGCTAAAGACACCAGTAGATTATAAAATTCTGAGCTCATATGATACAAAGAACTTGTACGGGACATACTAACTAAGCTTGCTAAAAATAGAGCTCTGGGCATTGTAATTTGAAAGCTATCAATCCAATATACTCAATCACACGAAGCTCCCATCGAGCGTAATGGAAAGGGGAAAAGTTAAAACCCATTTCGCCTTTATTTGGTGGACAATCGGAGAGGCCAGAGCCATCGATAAAAAATTCTCCCTTCAATCATTCATGCACAGGGGCGGAGCAAGACAAAAAAAATTAGGAGAACAATTATAAATTAGAGGGATTAAATTTTTTATTATTATTTCTATTAAATATTTATAAGAAAAGGATATTTCTTTGCAGGGGCCGGGGCCTGCCAGCCCCCCTCCCTCCACCACTGTTCATGCACACATGGAAACATTTAGCGGGCATTTAATAGCATGATAATTATTATTTTTTAAAATATTTTATTTAAAAATATTTTAAAATAATATTTATTTTAATATCAATATATCAAAACAATATAAAAATATCTAAAAAAAAGTTAATTTAAAGAAAAAAATAAAAATAAAAATAATTTAAAAAAAAAACACAAAAATGAACTCTTACTCTTGTTGTTATGTTCCGCTCTCATAGTGCTCCACTCTTACGAGATTTAACATTCCGAGATCGATTAAAAAAAAAAAAAACTGATTGGCTGCATATATAATATTTAGCCAATGTGCTTCCGTCCAACCAATGCCAAAAAAATCGGGACAGATCGATTGATTGGGGATTCGGATTGAGATAGATTCAAAGTGCATGTTTCTAGCTCGAAGCTTTAATTTCTATGTGGTCTCGTTTTTCTTTGCACTCAGTTTTTCTTCTCAGCTCATTGTTTTCGTATATTTAAAGCATTGATTACAGAGGCAGAAATCCAGGATGGACGATGTAACATGCTAAAGAAAGTTTTTTCGAAAATTAGTACATTTTTTTTAAAAAAATGGAAAACTAGCACGTGTAAATTATTTTTTTTGAAAAAAATTATAGTTTTAAAAACTACAGTTTATTTTAATTTCCACAATCAATAAACAGGAAAGAAAAAAGAAAAAAAATAAAAATATATATATAAAATAAAACACCAGAGTAATAATGAAACTCTAATAATAACACCTTTAAAATTATTAAAACAAATTTTAAAAAGCAAATCTAAAAATATTAAAAAAATTATAAATAGTGGCCGGAATGAATCGCTGTCAAAAGATGAGAGAGTAACATTTTTTTTTTGTTAGCTCATTGTTTTTAGGTTAAAAGATGTTGAAATTTAGATTTGTAGATACAAATTATCCAAATTTTGATTTTCTTAGCACCTTCAGCAATCATGATTTATTATAATGGATTACTTTTTGACTATCAAGGTTAACGACTTGTCATCCCATCTATTAAAAAACATAGCTCAAGCAAAAAACATTATCAGCCAGAGTTAAAAAAGAAAAACCAAGTGCGTGAACCTGCCTTCTAGGCCTACCAATGTATAACCTTTTTTTAGGTCTTACACCTTTCTTTTCTTTCTTTCTTTATTTATTTATTTTATAATTAAAGTTAAATAAAATTATAAAAATGATATTTGAAAAATCATCATTATGCCATATTTTTCAAATAAGCTTAGAACTTATGATAATATTAACAATTGCCAGATACTCTTTTTTAAGAAAAACAAATTGCTCATGAATGTTAAATGAGAATAAGATATTTTCTTTATTTTAAGTTTTTATAATTAATCATGCTTTTATTTATTTCATTGTTGAAAATTGCTATATAGATCATGAAAAGTCTTTATTTGAAAAAAACCATGCTTATGACAAAAAAAGAAATTCTTTTGTCAAAACTAAAAAAAAAACAAATAAATGGATAACAAAAATGGATCTTAATTAAAGAAACATATTTTTTTCTATTAAATTTAAACCACTTTAATTTTTATGATTATTTATTCTAATTTCTTTAAATTTGATTTCAAATAACCATGTTAAGAAAATAATTATTTTTCATCAAAATAAAAAAATTGCATGAATAAAAAAAGGAATGAAGAAATACATTTTTTACTCTAAGATTTCAATTATTTTAATTTTATAAGTATTTATTTTAATAACTACGAAATCAAATAAAAATATGTTTAATAAAACAACTAAAAAAGGTTAGTGTTTTGATATATAATACTTGTCCGTTAACTTGGAAATCAGCTAACTTGGGAACTAGTTTAAAAATTAAAGTGAATGGAAATTAACTCATTAAAACCAAATCAACCAGGTAAGTAAACCAATGACTCGATAAAAAATATGTTTTGTTTTTTAAAAAATATTTTTTCAAAACAATATTATTTTAATTTTTTTCTTAACTCTTAAAATAATATTATTTTAAATTAATTTAAGTTAATGCATCTAGTAAAAATTCAAATTGAATGGTATGAATTTCGTTATCTAGAAAATAATTATCAATTTCAAAAAAATTCAACCACCCAGTAATTTGTAAAAGCGAAACCCAGAGTTTGAATTTCACCAACATGCATGATGCATCGTGTTGTTCCTAATTCGAGGAGAGCTCAATACTTTTTGTATTCTACTGCACATCGTGATTATTATTAGCTACGAGAGTCATTAATGATACCAATAGCATAATGTGAAACACATAGAACACACGGTTTCCTTGCATATCGTTATGATCATACATATCATTAATCATTATCTAATTACAAATTATTTATTAAACATAGAATCGGACCCTCGAACTCCATCCTCGATCGGCTGGCCAGCTAAGCCAGAAGGTAAGCACGAGAAAACTACGAGTCAATCAAGCTCATCATCCACGAAACTTGAAAGTATATTACATCTAATGCATGGGCCGGTAAATTATTACATGTTCTTGAAATTAATTGTCATACCAACAATGAATCGGCAAAGGAGTCTAAGTGTACTTGATCCTGACGATCATCTATCTCCAGGAGCTGAAGATACTCCTCATACAGCTTCTCTAATGTGTTTGTCGTCGTAGGCACAGGAGACTGGCATTCACGATCCGAACCATTAACAAGACCGTATCGATCATTATCTCCAACAAGAAAGCCATCCCCATTACCGAAACACCCTTGATCTCTTCCTTGGCTTGGAGAAATAGTAATTGTATTGCTCTCAAAACTGTCATTTCTTGGTAAAGGTAAAGAGGTAAACCTAACAGGTTGAGGGAGGTGGACCTTATGCTTTTCAGCAGGCAAAAGTTTTGCTTTGCTTTTGTTTTGTTTCTTGTTACTGGTGCTTTTGTTACTTCTCCTTCTCTTCACTTCACGTTCTACTGGTTCTGGTAACTTTCTGTGGGTGCCGGGGTCAGTAATTCCTTGGCTTCTAAGTCTCTTAACGAGATGAGTGTTCCAGTAATTCTTGATCTCATTATCGGTTCGACCTGGAAGCCTTCCGGCAATGAGAGACCACCGGTTACCAAGTAGGGAATGCATTCTAATAATGAGATCATCCTCATCAGGGGTGATATTTCCTCTCTTGATGTCTGGTCTTAGATAGTTCATCCATCTTAGCCTGCAACTTTTGCCACATCTGAGGAGACCTTCATTTAATTTTGGAAATACAAAGGGCGGAAGACACGTCAGATAATTAATTAAAGTCGGGTTTCTTCCAATTATTATAAACGTACGTATGGCACATGACATATTTTTACAAAGGAAAAAAAAAAACGAGCACTGGAACATGAGGAGACATCAAGATCACAAATACATCGATCTGGATTAACAGAGAATCATGAAGAGAATTGAACACTTTTCATAAGGTTAATTTAAGACCCAAATTATAATTAAGTGGAATAACTTGAATTATAAGTTGAGTAGACCGGCCCAATTCAATTTAAAATTACATTATTTTTTTATAAATAAAATAATATTATTTTAATTTTTTTATAAATAAAACCAGTTTTTTGACTTAGCCGATCAGGTTGTGATGGATCCATAAAATCAACCGAATGATATCGAATCAGCTTTCACCCTGTTAAATTTGAAACTTGGCCCCAGCTAAGAAGGACCAGTTTATAATAACACTGAAAATAGCCAAGAAAACAATTTAATATTGCTTTTGTTTGATTTAGAATTGAAATTTGAAAGTTGAAGAAAGGGGAAAATTTGTAAAAAGAAAAAAGAACCGGAAGTCGTCAAGAAAACTCTCTCGAAACTCAACTTACAAAAACAAACAAACAAACAAAAACTCAAGCCACGATTAATTTTAAGAGCAAATATAGGGAACGTTTATTTTGATCGGTAAGTTTTTTTTTTTTTTTTTTTTGAGAAGGATTACTAAAGCTTCTTAATTTGAAGAGGAAGGAGAACGCATAAAAAAATAAGAAATAAAAGAAAGCCTACGAACAAAATCAAAACGAAAGGAAAATGAAAGAAGAAGAGCGAGGCAATTAGTCTCGACTAATTAGATATATAATTACCAGCTTTTTTAGGCAAAGACCTCCAATGGCCTTCACCGTGAACTTGAATATACTTGGTAAGCAACGTGTCTTCTCTGGGAGTCCACGGTCCTCTATGCAAGCCAACCTTGGAGCAACAAGGAGCCCTTCCCATTTCCCCGCTTATATTTCTTTCCTCTCTCGAATTCCAAGTGTGAAAGGAGAATAAAAAAGTGAGAGAACTAGCTAGCTAGAACGACATCGTTGAGAAGGGGGATATTACTGAAGACTTAAGATGCAGTCATGAGCATAATAATCCACAGGGTTTCTCCCCCTTTTAAACCTCTAGCAAATTAATTAATGAAGGCCCAGAACTCTCATTCTCCTTTGCTTTTAAGACGAGGCAATTTTCTATTTATAATTTGGCATGTTTGGTTTACACTTTTCATTGGCCACTTAAATTTCTTGCGTTAACGAGCACGTAACTCAGCGGCCCTTCTTCCCCATCTGCCCTTCTCTTTCCACTGGGCTTACTGAATCCCAATGATCAGCACCGTGGCGGCTCAATTAGGACCGTTCATTATGTGAAAGGCTGCTCCTGCCTGACTTCAAGGACACTGGTAATTTGATTGTCGAGCATTTGAGAGTGTGATTATAATTGTCTTCATTGTTGAATTAAATATTATTAATATGAGATTATAATAACAACAACAATAATAAATAGATAAATAAATCATGATGTATATCGCGTCTGTGCAAGCATTCAACGTCAAGAATAAAAGCAAATTATATATATGATTTTAATGATATGTAGTATTGAAAATTAAATGTTGATTATTTGACTAGAGTTAACAATTAATTATTTTTTAATGTAAGAATTATCCTTTTTAATGTTTTTTTTTGTGGGCGGTCAAATCAGAGAGAGTTAAAAAAATGACGTACATGGTAGGTATGGAAGTCATCATGAAAAGAAATGTTAGGTATGAAAGTAATCAAATTGTCATGAATAATTAATGGAATAATTAAGTTAAAAAAATATAAAATTCAACATTAAACTTTTCAAATGAAATGGGATTTATTAATTATTTCATTCAAAATAGAAAGATTAAATTATATTTTCTCTATATATAAATAACATATGGCTTAAGATTTTACTCATTTATGTTGCCCGTATTTCATCGAAGGAAAAAATTTGAGGTGTCAGTACTCAGTATTGTTTTTTTAAAAAACAAGTATATATTCATAATAAATCAAGTTGATTGGTGAAAACCTGATCTGGTTAAGAAAAATTTAAGGTGATGTTGTTGAAACTTTATTTTATATATATATATATATATATATATATATATATATATATAAAATTTTCTAGGCCAATTGTCATTGCTAATAAAAAATGATTGTGGTTGCATGTTATTGTGTATTTAGTGTGTGTTTGGTATTGTGGTTGTGGTTGTGGTTTGAAAAAAAATATTTTATAAAAAGTACTTTTAATTGAGGTTGGTTTGAAAAAATAGGTGTTTGGTTAAAACTGTGGTTAAAATTGAGGTTGAAAAAAATTAGTTTAATGTGTTTGGTTAAAAATGCTTTTGAAATTGAGGTTATAAAATAATTTAAAAATATATATTAATATTGATGGTTTTAAATTTAAATATTTTAGAATTAATTACTCCTATTACATCATAAAATAAATAATACTATATATAAAATATTTTTTATTATTCTATTAAACAATTTATAATTTTAATATTTATAAAATTCATCTGATAAGAACTACAATTTTCATACGTGTAATAAAATTAGATAAAATATTATCAGGTATAAAATTAATATTATAGTGCGAGTAAATTTAATTCACTTTACACTAATTTTTCAAAAAAAATATTGTTAATATCATAGTACGAGTGAATGTAATTTAATCTAAAGTAGTTTTTTAAAAAATATTAAAAAAATTTACACCCTAAAAAAAAAAAACATTTTCACGTGAACAGTGCAAGAGAATTGTGCACAGTTTTTGGGTGAACAGTGCAACTTTCTGCACTGTTCACAGGAGCAGTGTAATTAGCATATACTGTTCATGCTAATTGTACTGTTCGGTGCAGTGCAATTAGCATGCACAGTAAAGGCAGCAAAATGCCGCTTTTTTTTTTTGCGTGACAAACACAAAAAACATGTAGGGTTCATACACAATAAACGGTGTATTTTTTTGTTACCAAATAGCTACAGACTATCTTTTAATTAAAACACAGTCGTAACAGCATAAACAAACAGATCATTACCATATGACTAGTTGGAATATGAAAGTTGTTGTATATTTATCTCTAATAATATTTCTTTTTATCAACGAAATAAAAATTATCATATAATCAAAAGTGAATAAAGTAGGGGCTCAGTCTACTACAGGAGCCTTTACAAAAGAATTAATAACAAATCCAAGAACTGTAAAGACAATCAATTAGCTGCTTAATCAATCAATACGTTTGTAAAATTTGAAATATCTTTTCTGGGTGTGCAAACATTAAAATTGCCGATATCTTATAAAATTTTGTGGACCCTTACAACTTAATTTGCATGTCCAACAGTCCAAGGATTGCCTATATTCATGCTAGATATATAATTAATCATGTTGAATTAGGTCAATTATAAACTATGATTATTATTTATTTATTTTATTTCTGGTTAGGAATTCTGAAATGTCATTCTTTACCGTTAATGTGTCTCTCACATTTCATACTGAGCGATATATAGATCTTATTAACTTTTTTAATGCTCAATTATGGAGTAAAGACGTTTGCTTTTTAGCTGTAACCTGTAATCCCTACTTTATATAAAAAGTTTTTCTATATGGGGATGCACGGTATCTTTATATGCATTACCTCATTTTAAGAAGTGATGTTCGATGAGATCAAGCTTGCGGGGACTTCGTTTTTCGAGAAATGACAAAGGGAGTGAAAGTAGATTAGACAGCTCTGGTGATCTGCCTAAGCTGGGAGAATTCAATATTGTAATCTAGCAGAGAGGCCAAGAGAATGCCCGCAAGAGCATGTTCTTCAAGATTCTTAATTTGAAGTTTTCCGAACCCTCCTATTCCTGACAAGGGATGCGTCATATATATTTACAACAGCGCAGAATGTCAAAGTTTCAAAAATACTCTTTTTCCCACGACGACAAACACATAATTAAACAGACAAATTCAAATGTGAAAGGAAATGGAGATACATTGATGATTGATGAGCTAGTCAGTATATAGCACCCTATAATGCGTACGTATTCCTACTACTTCCTGGCACAATAACTTGTGTTTTAGTAATTGGAGGACTCTAATTATAAAATATAAGAGACTGCAGAAAAGGGTATGACATCCATCACCTGTAACAAGTAAAGATGACGTTGACAATGGATTCAAAAGATGGAAGTGGTTGGTTCATGATCATAAATCAAAGGTTATTAGGTAATGTATCAAAGTCACTTGTTTTATAAAGCATTGGTATGCTGTCTATACGGGTTCAAATTTATACCTAACTAGTAGGGCCTAAATACCCTAAAACAAATCTGACCTTGTGAATTATACAAGTAAAAAAGTCATTCTTTCCTCTCGTATATAGAAGTAGAATAGAAAAATTACTTGTATTTAAATAATTTTTCTACAACAAAATTTGTACAACTGATGTATTAAGTTGTGATAAAGTACGCATATTATAAATGATAAGTGATTGCTTTTTCATGAAAAAAAAAAAGAAGAAGTTTACGTGCCCTTATATAGAATTTTATGTGAAAAATATGTTTGTACTGCATTAATTACAAGGAGTGAAAGCTAGGGTTTCCTTGGTGGTTGAGAAAGTTTGATTTCTTTCTTGACTTTCTATGTTCACACCTTGGAGTCAATATTGGAGAAATTTATTAAATTCCTCTAAATACAGTGTGTGCTATTGTGTGTGTGTGTGTGGGGGGGGGGGGGGGGGGATCACAATTGACATCCAAGCTAGTCCGAAGATATCTCTATCATAGAATAAAAACATACACTTGTATGAAACATATCTTAAGTATAATGTTTTACTTTCACCTAAAAATATATGTAGGAGTTGTTTAGCAACAAAATATACTACTAAAAAATTAACAAATACAAATGAAAATACTGACAAAATACTTTAGTCTATAGATTGCAGTGAATTTTACCGACAGAATATTCCATCAGTATTTTTATCGGCAAACACCGATAAAAATATTTTTTCGGTATATATCGAGAGGATTATGGTGGGAAAACAAAGAATTAAAAAAAAATCAAAAGATATGATGACATGTCATTTATACAGACAATATTAATCCGTTTGTAAAATCCATTCGTAAGTCTGTCAATAATATTTAAAAGAGCATTGAAAGTATAAAATATCAACAGATATACCGACATAATAAATCTGTCAGTATATTCCAGAGAGCATTGAAACTGTTACATTCACTCTAACATTGTTTATTGTATTAAATACAGAGGGTATCAACAATGAATTAAGTCTGTCAGTATATTCCACGAAGCGTTGAGCTTATTCATTTATCAATTGCACTATTCATGTTCTTAATTACATATAAAATCACCAATGGATTAAGTCCATCAATATTTTTTCAAGAGCTCTGAAATTATTTATTTCTCAATTACACTGTTAATTACCGTTCATTACAAACAGAATTTTTGATGGACTGAATAGTCATCAGTGATATTTGGGATGTTTCTGAAAATTTACAATTAAATTAAAATTTTAATTTAAATATTACAGGCAAAATTGAAAATTTAAATAAAATATTATAAGCGAAATCACTGACAGAATGATTGAAAATATTAATATTTAATTATTCATTGGTAAAACCGTCGATAAACAGGCTCAATTAAAAGACTAGAATCGCTAATTTCATAATAAAAGCACCTCTTCTTCTTAATATTCTCTCATCATCATCATCTTCTTCTCTCTTTTTTTTTGTAAAAAACATCCCTATTTTTTTTTCTCTTCTCTCCTCAATTCTTTCTCTTTTCCTCCATGTGCAAATATGTCTTCTCTTTTTTTTTTCTTTTCTCTTCCCTTTTTTTTGTTAATTAACATAATTTATAAATTTATTTTTTTCTCTTCTCAGCTTCACTCGCAAAAAAATGAAGGTAAGATTTTTTATTTTTCTTAATTTTCTTGTGGGTTTTTGCATTATATTTGTTTTTTTAATATGTTTATTTTTTATTTTGTATGTTCTTAATAATTGTATGGATGCTGTTGTAGAAAATTGTTTTCATATGAGAACAATTTTTTTGGATTTTAGTTGGATTTTTTTTCAATTTTGTTGTTAAATTTCAATTAAATGTATATGATTGATTTTAATTATTATTAGTTAATTTTGTTGTTCAATTTCAATTAAATGAATTTATTTGTTGTAAATTTATTTGAGTTGATTTTCCTCCTTTTTTTTCAAGAAACTCAGTTCCTGAGTGTTATTGAGTACTGTTAATTTATATTAATTTAACTTATTTTAACTATTTTTTTTACTTATGTTTGATATATTTTTTAAATAATGTATATTTTTAAATAATTGCTTACGGTTTTATCAATGGATTAAGTTCATCTGTAAATGTCAAAGAGTTGGAAAAGAATTACTACAAATACCACCATCACTGTTTAATTACCAACAAGATTGAATACGGTATTTCTGTCGGTGATTTCAAATTCCCCAAGGAAAATATTGATAGAATAAAATAGAGATTTTTTGTGCCGTGCCTTTTCAGTTAATAAATCCATTGGTGATTATATTATCGATGAACTCACTGATAAACTACAAATTACTAACGAGAGTTTTTTCAACAGTTTATTTTCGCCAATAGGCCTATTGGTAATATACATACAGATGGATTGTGAGTGTAAATACCAACAAAAAATTCTGTCAATAAATCTAAGAATTCTGGTAGTGATAATACTTCAATATTTTGAGAAACTAGAGTTATAAAAAGGAAAACTAAAACTTCCAATTTAAATACAATATTTATCCATCCAAAAAACTAGAAAACTAGTATTCTAGTTTTAAAAATTTGTATTGAATTTGGAAAAAATATTTTAGAGGCTCTTAATGGTTTTTCAATACAAGTTTTTCACTATTTTCTAAATGAAGAAAAAACATAAACAATAAAATTTTTCTTTTATATACAAACACTCTTTAGCAATGTAAAATATTAAAAGTATTTTTTTATATTTTCATATTTAGTTAGTTGCATAAATCTTATTTTCATTAATTTTAAATTTAATATAAGGGTTTTTTAGTTAATAATATAAATTCTTCATGATAATTCTTTATTTGAATGAAATAAAAATGATATTTTATAATTATATTAATAAAAATATAAAATATTAAGAAAGCTATTATAAATAATGGTTTTGATTTATTTTTATAAAAATGTTATTATAATCTTGATATATTTTTTTTTATGGAAAAATCCTTTTTTGTTTCAATACATTAACATGTTTTTTTAATTTTTTTATTGAAAATGAAAAAAAAATAAAATGAAAAATATTTTTTTTGTTTTTGAACACACCTATAATGTTTTACATTTTTTACGTTAGTAGAATAGGAAAATGATTTGAGAGAAAACAAGGACCCCTCATCCTCTTTATGACTGTAGATTAGGGATTTTATTTTCATCTAATCTAGAAGTGTTTTGGGCTTGAAGTTCTTGCTCAAAAGTGGATTTGTCTCTTTACGAAGATATAAAATAAAAGTTGGACGTAATACTACAGGCATCCATAGCCTCCCTGCATGCAGGATTTGAGTGTGTATATTCGATAGTTAGTACCAAGAAAGTGTGGAAACCAAATTTAAAAAGAGAAGGAGGAAGAGAGTGTGTGTATATTATATGCATGTAAACCATGGGCCCATATTTACTCTATGAGTCCAAGCATTTGTGTTTTAGACCCAACTCCTAACAATGAGGCTTTTCGTATGGGCCGTTACTGGGCCTTGCGAGAGGAAGCAACTTTCCTCTTTTAACTGTCGTGAATCGAGGATGGAATGGATATCAAATATTGGGCCATAAACATTTGGACAGGAAGGTGAATAACTTTCAGAGTAATTCGCCACCACCCTCGTGCTCGGATTGACTCCTCTT
This sequence comes from Populus nigra, assembly GCF_951802175.1. Lineage (NCBI taxonomy): Eukaryota > Viridiplantae > Streptophyta > Magnoliopsida > Malpighiales > Salicaceae > Populus > Populus nigra. The sequence goes on along the minus strand of NC_084853.1, from coordinate 42,337,400 downwards.
TTTAATCTCTCAAAAAGTTTAATAAATTAGAAAAATTACATATTCCCTGAGAATGGAATTTGCATATACATGTTCAAATATCAGAAGAAATTCTTGGGATGTGGGTACGAGACCTGTGAGCTTTTGGTCTTGGAAAACAAAATTACACATGCCCTGTCACACATTCTATCGGATCACCATTGTTTTGTCCAACATGGAAATATATTTATTTTATTGGAAAACCCATGATTGCAGCACAAGACCAAAATGCAGAATTGCCCGTGCTGCAAGCGGAAGGCGATTGACGTGTAACGCACCAGCTAGCTCCATGTTTTTCACGTTAAAAATATGCCCATCACCGGCCTTGACGCATCGATCAGGTATAAGCTCTTGCTGATTTGCCTTCCAACAAACACACCTTCGGGTTGCAACAAGTCAATTTGTGATCGACTAGGAGTTTGTTTTTTGTGATGGGTTTTTTTTAGGTTCTAAAAAAAGCAAGAGCTGTATAGTTTATTCCAGCCATTCTTGCTCATAGAAAACGTGTTTTCTTAGGAGAAAAAATAATAATAATAAGATCAACTACAGCAATCATTTCATTCTTGAAAAAGAAAAAAACATTGACCGTGATCATTTGATTAATTACGTTTCGTCAATATTGTGCCGTTTCAATGAGATTTGTCTGACATTATCCTCTCAATTATCCTATTTCTTTATTTATTTAAATTAAATGATATATGGTGTTAAAATCTGTACAAAAGAAAATATATACTTCTTTAAAAGAATCTCCATTCAAAGAAACATATAGATGAAAACCAGTCTCAAATGATGCAAGAATGCCTTTTATTATCGAAAAAAAGGAGACATGTGAAGAAATCTCGCTTATCGGTTTTAGTAATTGTGGAAAACAAATGGGTTAATAAAATACTAAAAATCAATTGAAACTAACAAACAGTAATACTAATAAAAGTAAAGTAATTTCAATGTAAATAAAAGCATAAATAAATAAATTGATTTTTTTTTTTGCAATAATTGACGTGAGAAAGTCAAAAAGGAAAGAAAAAGGAACAAAAATATTCTATAAATTATGTAAATGCCTTAAAATTTACACTCCAACTTGAAAATTTTTATAGTATTCAAGAATAATTACTTACATTCTATTAGTTATTTTTAAATTAACATTAAAAAAATAAAAAAATAAAATAAAATTCATGATCTATCAAAATTCAATAAAATTATCTTTACCTAAAATTTCACACTCATTCATATTTATTTATTTTTTTATTTAAATGAGTGTAGAGAATAAGTAATAGGATGCTACTAATTACTCTTTTTAATTAAAAATCCTTGCTATAACCAATCATGATTATTTATAAATTTTTTTTTTTAATCCAAACTCTTTTTTTTTCCATCTGGTTCACAAAAGTATTTTTATTTATAATAAAGAAATCGGGAAATTTTGGCATTTGGTTAACGAATTTTTTTTCATTATTATTTATAATACAGTAATCAATCGAGTTTGTTTTAGAAATTTATATAATATGTGTTCTCTTAATAAAGGCGATATTAATGTTAAAAAAAAAGAATGACAGAATATTACTAGTACAATATAACTTTTGTGTTTTATAAATTATTGTTTTTTTGTTCAAGGAATTTTAAAGAAGAATTATAAATTCCTAGTACAATATAAAATTAGCTTAAATCAACTCGGTTCCGCCATGCCATCTAGAATCGGGCTACAAGGGGGTTCTCGGTCCATACCAGCGAATTCGAGCCCAGTTGATGATAGCATGAGCGAGTATGAGATATTCGGAAAAGTTTGCCGATAGTGCTTGTAATTTTGCCAAAATCTGAGAGATGATGATCGAAGCAATTTGTCCTGACATAAAAGCAGCATTCTCTTGTGTTCGGTGGAAAATATTTATATCATGGTACGGTGATATCAACAAGGTTATGCACGGAGCTTCTCTAATCTGGACTCTGGAGAGGGCATCAAAGGAGAACAAATTAAACAATAATTCCGAGTGAAACTGCGAGTAAGATTCGGTTCCTAGGCCATTTCGAAGAACTTCAAGCCTGATCTGTCAGCATCCCGTAAAAGACATCGCGCATTATTTGGGCCCCCACCACTTTGGCGCTTGTCGGGTCTTGTCGGCTCCCCCTCTCGATCCCTCCATGAACTTTCCATTTTCACTTCTGCATTTATAGCTTTCCTTACAACCCGGCCCCTTAATATTTATAATTAAAAGTAACATCTAAAATACAGGTGAATTAGATGGTAAACTATTTAATCATTAATTCAGTACAAGTTTCGAAGATCTTGACTCTGCACAGTACCTATATAATTAAGCAGATTTAAAATTTTTTCACTCCTTGTTTTTTAAAATATTTTTATTTAAAAATATATTTAAAAATTATTTTTTATTTTTTAAAATTTATTTTTTACATTAATGTATTAAAATAATTCAAAAACATCATAAAAATTAATTTTAAATAAATTTTTTTTTTAACTTTTTTGAAAAGTACGGCCGTAAAGAGAAACAAACTCTAATTAGTTGGAAAATATGCTAAATAATTTTAAGATCAATTAATTAAGCAACTTAAACTATATACTTTATACGGTGCTATTAGCTTTAGCTAGAAAATAAATGATTGTAAAAATAACAGAATACAAAGACAAACTTGGACCGTCAATTTTCAAATACGAGCCTGCACATCTTGCTAGCTAGACAAACTTGAATTCAATTTGATGTTGATTGATCTCGTTAGTCAAAGAAGTGAGTAAAAGGAAGCCTGAGTAAATGAAGATTAAATCTTGATGAAAGGGCGTGAAGATTTCCAAAAATATTTTATGTGCGGAAATTACTTTTGTATGCATGGAGGTTCGTCGAATAAGAAATGAGCATTAAATAAAGAAAATAGTTAACTATATATATATATATATATATATATATATATATAGCGATTGGTACGATCTAGCTAACGTAGCGTAATTAATCTGCAAGCACAGAATATGTGAATAAAGGGTGAATAATTAAGAAGTTGCCTCCGAAATCTGTGAGAAAGGATCTTCCGAGAAATTAATTGCGGGAGAGGATGTTAAAAAGTAATCACAATCTTATCTTTATTGATAAACCAAACAGAAACCAGTCCCTGTTCATGAGTGCGTGGTCTTAAAAAGGGTGAAGAAAAATACGGTATTAATTGTTTTTTTATAAGAAATATATAAGAATAATATTTTTTATTTTTTTAAATTATTTTATATTACCATATCAAAATAATCTAAAAACACTAAAATTATTAATTTAAAATAAAAAAATAAAAATCAATCTTAGAATACTTATACAGCTTAAAAAAAAAAAACAACAGTTACGTTACAAGAGATCGAACAAAACAATAAAAAAAGACTTACCCATTATAAGGTCAAAAAGTTGAAACCCACACACTCATGATTCCACCCACGATGAATAAACAAATGGACAAATCCACTATTGAATTGAAATCTGACGAAAGAAAACCCCACACACAGGATTGAACCAGCGCAGCCACTTCAAAATGTGATCAATACTCCCTTTCTCTTTACCAGTCTAGTCTACTATGGCAACGTCTTGTGTGTTCATAATGTAGTCAAAACAAATACATCTCTCTCTCTTGCTTTTTTTTTTTCTCTTTCCGACCTCATAAAGTGAACGAGCACATAAAGCCAGCATACAAACAATCTAAAACATTCTTTCTTGCAATAAGAACAGCTGCAGACAAATTAAGGAGGTGAATACGATCCTTTCTTTCCCTTTCCCTCTCTCCCCCTCTCTCTCTATCTCTGAAGTCATCAGTTGCTTTTTTTCCTTCCTTTTCTTCTGAACTACGGATGCTGCTTCATGGCCACGGGTGGGTAGATATTTGTTTGCTTAATTAGTATTGTATAAGATTTTCTTCGTACAGTTGTGACTTTTCTGGTTTTTGGCTTTTAAGTTTATATACCATGGAGCATGTCCCAGTAGTTTTGTTTTGAGAGATCGAATATTATTTGTTGTTTCTCTTTTTGCTCTTTTGTTTGTCTTTGAGATCTTCAAGCACAGTCCTGAAAGACCCTTCTATTTGAATTTTCTTTATGGAAAGGTTGTTCTTTGAACCATGCATGAAACCACTGAACTTTTTCTTTCTACTTTTTTGCTTATGCGAGAACATATAAAGGAAAGGGAAAAGGCATCATTTGTTATTATCGTTTGTTCTTTTAAGGCCTTTTTCTTTCTTTTATGGAGTATATTAATTTCCTGTTTCATGTAATTCTGCAGACAAAAACCCTAGCTATTCTCTTTTCTTTCTTTTTTTGATCTACTGATTTGTTATCTCATCGACCATCTTTTAATTAGGTTCCAAGATTTCATGGCCCTTATTTCTTTGTACTCTATAGTTATAGATCTCCTTTTGTTGTCTGACTCTAGGGTTTGCAGGATATTAAACCGGTAAAGCCCATGGACGAGATGGCATCTAATTCATGTGGAAGGCCTGTGGTAGAGAGAAAACCAAGGCCGCAAGAGCAATTGAACTGTCCAAGATGTAACTCAACCAACACCAAGTTTTGTTACTATAACAACTACAGTCTCACACAACCAAGATACTTTTGCAAGACTTGCAGAAGGTACTGGACTGAAGGAGGATCTCTTAGAAATGTTCCTGTTGGAGGAGGTTCAAGAAAGAACAAGAGATCTACATCATCGTCAGTGGCAACATCTTCGTCTAAGCTCCCTGATCTCAACCCACCAAGCCTCTCACACTTCTCTTCTCAAAACCCTAAGAGTACCCATGAAGGTCAAGACCTTAATCTGGCATTCCCAGCTATGCAGGATAGTCAAGGTATATCTCATTATACTGAAGTGCCCAAAACTGAAAACAGGAACAACAATCAACATAACTCTTCTTCTTCTCCCTATACTTCTTCTCCAATTTCAGCTATGGAGCTACTAAGGAGTGGATTTGCTTCTAGGGGTTTGAATACTTTTATCCCAACACCGATGCCGGATTCAAATACACTTTATTCTTCTGGTGGATTCCCTTTGCAAGAACTGAGACCAACTCTGAGCTTTCCTGCTGATGGGCTTGGAAGTAGATATGGAATTCAAGAAAATAGTGGGAGGCTTTTATTTCCATTTGGTGAGCTGAAACAGCTTTCAAGCACAACGTCTGAAGTTGATCAAAACAAGGGACAGGGGGGTTCAAGTGGATACTGGAATGGAATGTTTGGCGGAGGATCATGGTAAAAGAAAGAAGAAAGAGACAAAGAGACAGAAACTGCTTTATCTTCTTTCTTTGCACTCCTTTTCACTTGCATGGTATTAGGTCACATGTTGAAAGCTGTTCATGACTAACATATATAGGATACATATGGTTTCTTTTTTGCTTTGCTTTATATCCCTCCCTTTACTCTTTGAGCAGTGTAACAATTTTGAAGCTCATTTGGTTTTTGGCTTCAAAAAGGGTTCTTACACATAATGTTGTCAAGATAGAGGAAGATTTGAATACGAGTCTGGGTTTTCTCATGGCAGTATGGCTTGTATTAATAAAGGCTTCTATCAGAACTTGCACCTGAAGTATTATTGTATTTAGTGTCCAGAGTTGGTTCAGTTAAGTTTGCAATGAGAATGAGATTTGGAAGAAGTTTCGACACAAAAATATTCTCTCAGTTAACTAATCAACTTTTAAGTTGTGTGGTTTAGTTCGTGCTGCTGTGTGATCTTATCGGTATCTAATTGTCTCGAACATTTCCCCCCTCTTTGTGTCTCAAACCAGTCTGGTGTGTCAGGTCTGACTTGTCATCCATTGGAATCGATGAGACTCTCTCAGCCATAAAACGCACTTCATGGGAGCAAGCTAGCACAGAAGCCAAAGAAGAAAAACAACATGGCATGTCCCACCTTTTAGAGTAGTTTTCTTGCTGTCCAAATCTCTTTTGCAAGTCCAATCTTAATTAATAAACAAAACATCAAAGCAAATTGTACTTAGAAAACAAATTTACCTGCCCCAACTAAAAGCTTACCTGATATAATTTTTAATCACCCACTTGATTTAGCGGATGACCCCGAATCCATGAAATGATCATTCCTGCATGTTATTAGTTATTTTAATATTCACAGTCTTAGAAAATCTGACGACTCCACCTTTCTCCTTGGTCTTGAGAGGGACCCCCAAACATTCCTCTGGGCAAGCGTGCTTAGAAATAATCTCCCCCTCCTGCCTAGAGAATCCATCCATCCAAATTTCTTCTTCTCCATCTTTATTATGTGTTGTGTATATCACATGAATGTGATTTTGGACGAAATTTGCTGTTGCCCCAATTTCAGGCCTCAGGCTAGGTGCTAGCTACACTCCTGTCTTTCATCGAAGTGCCTCATGATCATATTTGGTTCATGCATGAGATATGCTCCTCTATTGATTGGTGTGCAATTGCATCGGGATCATAAACAAATATCCTAAATAATTATATTCCTTCCTTCATGTTTCTTCACTTTCTTTCGGTCATTATCTTTGATTTTTGCTCTTTGGTAAGCTAATCTACTTTTGCCTTGTTCTTTGATCTAAGCACATTCTAAAAGCAAACCACCGTAATTGTGTTGCGTATCAATCCTCTTAAAGAAAACTGCAAATTTAGCAATCATTTTTTTTTCTATTTGAATTTTCAAATTTACTTATTTAGTTACTCATCTTTAGTTTTTTTTTTCCTTCTAATATGATACCTACAACGAGTTTTGTCAATTAATTGGTGACGTGACCATGATCTAGTACCATGCCACAAAAACCTGTATTCCAATTAGAAAAGGAGGAAACACATATTTATTACCCAATTTTTTATGAAGTTTTTATCAGAGCATACATACTCTCTCTCTCTCTCTCTCTCTCTCTCTCTCTCTCTGAAACTCTGCGAGAAAAGTGATGGCATGGTCAATATCTCTTAACATTTGGAAAAAAAAAATAGATTTCAGTTGAGATAATGAAAAAAAGGAATTAAATAAAGAAAATTAATTAATATTGTTAAAAAATAAACAAAATTGAAAGAAAATAATATATTGAAAAAATATGAATTGTCATTAAGACACCATTTTAAAATTCTTTCACCTTCTGAAGGTCCTTAATCTATGGAGCAGTGATGGTCATTGATGTTTGTCGCGATATAGATGGATTTAGTTTCAAAATTTGATTGTTCTCTCTTATTTTGTTAATGAAATATATTTTCAGTTTAGCTTTTTTTCTTCATAAAAAAGGAATAAACAAAATCGGAACTAAAACAAAATATGGGTAAAATATTAATCCATTTTTTTAATTTTCACATTTTTCATTCCAGACCTCTTTTATTATTATTATTTTATTTTATGAAGTCTATCACTTATATCAATAGGTAATTATCGCTGAAATGTAGATGAAGCTATATCAAATATAGCTTGTCGTGCTTAGAAAAAATAAGTGAATAATAAAAATAAAAGGAGAGAGAAATGAAAGAAAGAGAAAAGATGATGGGTTAGCGAAAAATATGTCTTGTCAGGCTTGGGCTTCAGTCCAACCAAACCTTGTGAAGCTCAGTAAACACACACACACACACAAACACTTAGCCTCTTACAAAGATGAACTTTCTATGATATAGTCAGTCAGAGTTTATCCTTTGATAACTAGCTTGGGTCAATATTAGAATCCAAACTCCTTCAACTTAATGGTCCACTTGATTAATTAGAAATCTTGATAAGTCAGGTTTACATAGAATTTTCCTTAAAAGCTAAAGGTTGGTCACAAACACAATAATTTGGTGCATCTGGAAGCATGATTTTAATTTCCTTATAACATTAATCAAGGTAAGGGCTACTTTTTTAATTTTTATATATTTTATCTTTGTATCATGAAGCACCTTGTTGGTATTATATATATGCTCCTGGAATTCTCATTCATCTTGCATAAATATTGTATTGATTGCCAAGTCTACATCTCTCAAATAAAGAAAAAGATCATCCATTTCTCTAGGTTGGGAAAGAATTTTTGAGGAGAATAGATGGAGCTTGAGTATTTCAAAGGCTTGCTAGCACTCTGAAATCCATTCAAAACTAAAGATATTCTACAGAGTTTTGAATAACAACAAACAATATTTTACAAGGCAGGAAATAAATTTGTTGAGGGTTGCAATGCTTCATGTTAGCCTTTGGGCATCTTTTATGGACTAAGGAGGTGTTATATTCAAGATAGCTTGTATCTTTTTAGGATTGGGCTTAGTCCCCATGTTGTTATCCAAGAAGCACAAAAACTCCCTTTTTTCATAGCAATGACATATTTGGTAGGATGTAACTTTATTTAATGCTAGTGTAGAATAAGAAAGATCTTCTTCACATTCTGGAGATGTTGTTTAAAAGTCATGCGTTTAACCAACTTACTATCAATATAGGCTTTCATGTTTTGGTCTATTTGATTCTTGAAAACTTTATTCATTATTTGTTGGTACATTGCCTTATGTTTTTCAAACCAAAAGACACAACTCATTAGCAAGATGTTTTTTGATCAGTGATAAAAGTGATATTTACTTTATCATCATGGTGCATAGGAATATGATGATATTCTAAATTAGCACCCAAAGAATTCAGATACTCAAAATTAGTCATGAAATCTACTAACTAGTTTATCTTTGGCAATGAAAATGTGTCTTTAGCACACAACCTGTTAAAGTCGGTGAAGTCGACATATATTCTCCACTCTTCATTTGGTTTGGTCACCATAACCATGTTGACGAGCCATTTTAGGTACATTATTTCATGAATGAACCCAATATTTATTAGCTTGTATGTCTATTATGAGATGGCTTTTTATCTTTTTTCTTCAAAATTCATTTTCTTCTGTCGAACAGGAGTGAAGGAATGAATAATAGTTAGCTGATAAAAAATCACCTCATGGTTGACGTCAGGCATGTCTAATAGGTTGAAAGGTAAATTTTTGTTTTTGGGTGTTGAGAAGCTCTACCAAAGCTTTCTTTTTCTTAGGACCTAGGGTTGAACCAATCATTGTGAAGGTATTTTCTTTTAAATAAAGGCTAACCTCCTTTAATTCTTTTACAACTTTTATTCTTATCTCATGTTTTTCTTTTACGGGTACTGTATGGTCCATACACAAAATAATACTCTTTCTTTTTAGACTTGTTGAAGTATACATTCTAAAGATCAATTAGTTTTCCCTCATAGTAGCCACTCCCTTATTTATAGAGAATTCCATGGCTATTAATCACTGCATTGATCTTGTGAAGGAGAGGCCTAAAAAAATGACATTGTAAGAGAGATATATGTTGATCATCATGAATGTTTGTTAAAGTATGTGACATCTTGGGTATGTTCCAATGGTAACTGAAAGGTCCAGAGCACCTTCTACTAGTACTCAATTCCTTTCAATTCCTATAGAAAAAAATCCTCACTAAAGTTAGTTTTGTGATCTCCACATCCATGTGTGTCATTTGTGATCTCCACATCCATGTGTGTCATCGCATCTTCTAAGAGGATATTCACCAAACTTTTATTGTCAATAAGTATCATGTGTACATTGTAGTAAGACAAAATTGTACAGATTACTAGAGCATCTTTATGGGAAAACATCATCCTTTTATTTTTCCTCTATTACAACTAGCACTTCGATCTTAGTGACATTTAATAATCATCATTAGCTCAGAGTATACAAGTTTGTTTTGTGTAAGTACTCTGGGATTTCTTTTAAATGTTGGGGTATCTTGAGAGGGATACCCATTTTCGTGTTTGAGAGATATTTCCTTTTGTATATGAAAGTGAGGACGTTCTTGTCATGCTAATATGATTTTTCATAGCTTGCTTCACATTAAAAAAATTTATATTAGGTAATGCATAAATACATTCCCATAAAGAGTAATTGAACCACCACTGATCAAAGCTTTTATAGTCATTACTTCCAGCAGGTTTTTCATCTTCAGCATCACTTTATTGAATCTCTTTAAGTAGGCCCTTATGCTTTCTCCCTTAAAATAAATGATGGAGAAGAGTTCGTTAAATTTTTTTTCCATGAATATTCATGTTGTAATGAGCAATCAATTTATTGTACAAATCTAAAAAACTGGATATGGATTCAGGCTTTAAATTGTGATACCAAGCTCGTGTAAATCCCCAAAAAGTGGTAAGAAGTATTTTGCACATAGCATTAGTATCTTGAATCACCAATTCCAAATTTCTCCTTATATTCTATACATATTGTCTAGAGTCAAATAGGTCATCTTAGTATTCCAAGTTCATCTTGGCAACTACAAAGTATCTAGGGAGACAAATGTTTAACACATTGTCATAGTGAAGAATATATTATTTGACTCAAGTTATTTTCCTTGTCTTTGGTGTATCGTCTTTTAGGTTATGGGGTGCTGGATTCAAACTCTATAGGAGATCGAGGTTGATGGCGAAGGCTATAGCCCCAGGCCTTACCTTTTGATCTATGAAGGTTATATCTTATGGATTTGATATGAGAAGGCTCCTCATGATATCATGGTCTAGTCTTTGTAGGAGTAATAATATGATGTCTATTGCCTTCCACCTTGTTCAAGGCAATCTCTTATAGGAACTGAAGTTATCGTTGCATATACGGTGAAACTGGTGGAGCTAGAGGAGGTATATGTGGTTGTACGGTGGCCTGCATATTCTAAGGATAATCAAGGAGAGCTTTAAGTTGTTGAATATCTAACACAACCTCAGTGAGAGCTTTCATTTGTTGCGCTAACTGTTAAAAATCTATTGGAGCTGATAATGATAGTGGGAGTTCAGTAACTCATCCTCCCGGCATTTCAATATTATCCTTCATGAAATCTTTATATCAAGGATATAAAGTAGTAGTAAAAAGGAAACAAACAAGGCTTTTGTTCATATTTTTATGGACGACGCCACTAGTGAAGCTAAAAAAACTTCATTGGATCTTAGGTTGAATGAGGGTGTTATCTACAAAAGAACCCTCTGATATTGATGTCAGTTTAGGGTTTTTCAAGTCGATATTATGTAACGATGATGACCAGAGAGAGTTAGATAGTTTTCTTTTGTGTTGAGATGAAAAAAATCCTCATCTTTTCATATATACTTAGAATATATATCTTATTCTAGAAAAAATATGAAGCTACTTGCCTAGTAAGGTGTTAGTATTATTGCATAACTTATCCTATCACTTATGGCAAGTAGCAATTATAATTGAAGTGTAGATAAAGCTATACCATATATAGTTTGACGTGCCTAAAGAAAATAGGCAGGTGATAAAAATAAAAGGAGAGAAAAAAAATGATGGGTCGGTGAAGATTGAGCCCTATCAAATCTAGTTGAGTCTCGAAAACTTTTTTTTTTCCATGTATTTTCAAATACCAAATTTACAGTTTTTCACATCGTCTTTTAGGTTTTTCCCAAAGACAATTGACCTTGTCTATGAATAGAATTGAAACACAAACCAACCGAAACACGTGGGAAACATAACATTTTCTTATTGTTAATTAGTTTCTTTTTGATGGATGTCATACATTACTTGGGTGTTGAATATCTAGACCCCTAAAATGATACAGGGTTCGGCAAAGCTGCAACAAAGATTATCACGACCTCCCATTCTGTAATCTTATTTTATCAATACCAATGAGTATCTCCTACTTCCAGGGGCCCTAACTCGAAAAGTTGATCTGCCTTTATGTTAAACTCTAAACCTTATAGCATGCTATAACAAGAGCTCTTACCTGCACGATACTCAAATGTGACCGCAGTTGTGACTTCTGGAATCATCGAACTGCCTCGTGTCTATTGGTTCCTCAACTACGTTGACGTTGAATTTTGGCATCAATCGACTATGATTTAATTTCTCGTCGATTGAGCAGAGAAGGGTAGGAAAGCGGTCGCTAGAGGACACGGGCTGGGTAGTTCCAGCTTGGGAAAACGATTGGTGCCAGTTTCATTTTATTTTGGCTCATCACACGATTCAAGGAAAAAAATCCAAGCAACTTCGAGGGACCGATCCAGTTTTGTTTTCCAGTCGCCCACAATTTGCATAAAATGACGCCCCACAACGTTAGGCAGAAACCTTTCTCGTCTAACTAACATTATTTAGGGAGAGTGGGGGAGTGAAGGGTCAGGCAACCAAGTCCCACATCACATATACCTAATAGAAATATTAGGAACCACCAAACCAAGCACTTCCTAGCTGTGCCATAGGATGCGGACAGATGATAGCCTACACCACTCTAATTTGTTTTCCATATAGAAACCTAAACTAACCTAACATAAGAGTTCATTAATTGACAGAATATGGTTTGCCACAAGATTGTCTACGGTAAGGCTAAAAAATGAAATATAATCACTCGTTGTAGTTATGGAAGTTGTAATGCTGCGAAAATGCACCGTGTGATACGCCAAAGATACACAACATTTCTCAACTGTACAACGAATACAGTTATTCCTTCATCTAAGGAACAACTTGTCAAAAGCAGTCAGCACCAAAAAAAACATTACATATTCAAATATCCTTCCAGTCCTAACATCTATACAAAGATATGATAATCTTTAAGCATAACTGCAGAAGGATTGGTGGCGTTAAACAAGTAAAGCAGCTTTTTAACAATGCCCAGCTCACTTGTCTGCATTTATTCCAAAGATCCGAACCTTGTGCATATTTGGGAACTTGGCAACAACAAGCACTATCACAGCAACAGTGTTGAAAAAGAGCATTGGATGTCGATAGTCAGTTGTGTGTGAGGCTATCAAGTACCTGCAAGAGAAAGCAAATGAAAGTATAATCTCAATTTCAAGAATAGGCAAACAACATCAAAGTAAATTTAAGATTAATGTACAATAATGCACACTTAATTGTGCCAACCAATACATGAAATGAAACACAAAAGGGCTTGGCAATGCTGTGCATCCTATTACAGATAACATGTCAAGGGGAAACTAAGTACTGAATCATAACTTCCACGAGACAGCAATCATGCTTGGACAAGGTCAAACAGGTAAATAGTCTCCTGGTTAAAAAAATATCAGGCAATTTCAACACAATTTTCCATGACTTGGGGAGAACCTGAAGACTGAAAAACCGTATTGCACTACAGAACTAGAGGCACAAAAATCTAGCCCGAACCTAGGTGCCCACCAATACAAGCAGATTTTAATCGACCCAAGGGAGCTGCGCAAGTCCAGTAATCAAAGGCTTGCAGCTATGCTAACCCATCTAAGATGCATTATGTTTTCTCCAAAGCAATTTAACCCAGACAAAACCGAGGCATCTCACTGATGAGCACCATGAATTCTTACAATATTAGATTACTCTTATTAAGTGAATTTATCCAACTCAATTTAAATTTTACTCCATAGCTATTGACAAAATGGCATTACAAAGTTCAAACTTTGACAGACAAGCTTTAAAGCACATAGTCTACCATGGATGGCAATTAATGAGACTTAAATTGCCAAAGAATATAATTACAACTCACGTACAGTAAAAAACAGGGCAAAAGCATTCGCCGTAATCCATGACAAGGCAGGCCTAGAAAAGGACAGCTATGAAACACCACTCCCGCACACAAACGAGAGAAAGCTTTTCAAGCTTCTTGACAATGACTTCCACATATTTACACAATTCAATCATTCTGTACATACATTACAAACAATGAGATTGACAAAGAGTACAAAGCAAGTCAGGAAATATTTGCTTAACATGCATATAACTATGAACAAGAAGCTTTTTTAGGTGAAGAAATAGAAAGCAGGCCAGCTCATGTGTGTACACATGCATACTTAAAATTATAAAAGGTCATCCAGAAAACTTACAGCACCAGAGGTACAACAGTTAGAAACTTTCTGTTCCGTGTCAGCTGCTTTCCATTATCCATCTGCTCCCACCAGGTCAACCGATTATAGATCCCCTGGTCTTCTGCAAATGGGGTTCCTTTCTTCCAGTGGAAAAAGTGATAAGTGATCTGAAAAGTGAATCATTCTAATCAATCATAGTTCCACAAAAAACAAAGCATCTTAGCTGCCACTGGAAATGAAAACAGATAGAGCACTGAAACGAACATAGAACTTGTCATGGTGGTTAATGATAATTTATGGAACAGTTGTACAAATGGTAGAAAACAGACCAATATTAAGCCATTTTAATGCAAGGAAAAAGAAATATGATACCTATTAAAAAGTATCTATTCTGCCATTTCTTACAACTACAAAAGCTTTCATTCTACTCAATTAGGAACTCTTTAAATCATTGTTTCTGTTCAAACAATACAGGCATACCCCAACATCAAGTTTTTTAAATTCAAATCATCAGCGAATAAACCCAATACCCAAATCAGTTCATAATGTCGTTACATGAAGGTAAGTAGTCCATCATAGAGTGGCAAATTCCATTGCATATCCACAACCTATGAATCTACAACATGTCATAATTAACATGTGTGTTTCCCACATCTTTTAGTAACCTAAGCCTAGAACAAAACCAGACAAGGCTAACAGTTCAAAACATATAGCTTCACAGATTTTATGCATTTCCCATTAAATCCATGTACACTAATGCTCATGTCTCATTAGCATAGCTGGTAAAGTTTCTTGAGGATGCACTTTTCAATTTATTTCATACTGCTTGTACTAAGGGAATTGGAAGCAATACACGAGGTGGATGCAGGTTTGAGGAAGGAGGAGGGTAACATGCCTGTGGTGAGTTGCAGAACCATTCACCATCCTAACAAGGTCACACTCCAATCAACACTTACTGTGTTTACTTGGACATCTTATTTATTTTGGTTTTTAGCACTATTTCATGATGATAGCTTGTGGTCATTTTTTAGACCAAAATCCTTCAAATGAGGATGCTAACTACTACCAAAAAAAAAATTGATATAGAGTTATCTGCACCAAGACTTGCAACCTAATCAATGAGGGCAATACTGTATTGGCAATGGAACTCTTCCGCTCATTGTAAAGAACAAATCACAGAGACCAAGGTCCCTGCTTGCAACAAACAAAGGAGCCCATTTTACCATTTACAACCAGAAACACTAATCCTAAGTCTTATCATTTGATGACAAATACAACAATCTCAATTAAGTATTATGCAGCTAAGGAAATATGACAAATTAGCAAACTAAACCAAACATGCATGCAATCATCAACACTCCTTCCAGTATTAAAAATAATAATTGGCTATCTTTCTTCAACCACTAGGAATGGAGAAGAAAAAAAATGAAAACCTTAATCAAGAAATTGTAAGCTAACCCAAGCCATATATATATAAAATGAAAAGGGGGAGAAAACGTACGGCAAAGTGAGAGAGATTGACGATGGTCCAAGCCATGCCAGGAGAGCAAGCAAAGATAGAGAGAACAATAAGCCAAGAAAAGAACAATATTAATATGTAAGTAGTCCAAACCCCTGGATACATGAACCACTCCGTGTTCCTGTTCAGATCCGCCGGTGGCACCGCCGTCACGTACAGATTCGCCATCTCTACCTTTTCTCTTTCTTTCTTTCTTTCAATGAATTTTTCCTTCTTTTCGTTTCGTTTCAATCAAGTATTGTGGTTTGGTGATTGAACAACAGCGCTCTCTCTCTCTCTCTCTCTCTCTCTCTCTCGGTGTGGTTGGTTGTTGATAATTATGAAGATTATTTGGATTTATGATGCTGTTATTTATTTTATTTGATAAGAAAAAAAGAAAAGAAAATGATTTCAAATTAAGATTAGATTATCGGATAATAATTGAAGACCGGTGGATGGTTGTGATAATTTCAAGAAGCAAAAGAAGCAAAAGATTCCTTTCTCTTTCTTCGGCTGGCTGGTTAATCATGAAAATCAAAATTAATTTAATTAATTTACTTCTACTAATTTGATTAATTGATTTATAACATAAAAGAAAAATATATATACATTTGTCTTAACTTGATAAGACCAATGTTGCCCAGTGAAGTCACTGGATAGAAAGTACGCGCTATCTATTTTTATTCAACATAAAAAAAAATTGTAAATATTCTAAAAGAAAATTTAAATAAATTTAATAATATAATTAGAAAATAAGATATTGTTAATAAATAAAATAAAAAAAATAAAAAATAATTCAATGCAAAAAATAAATATTTTTCAATATTATAAAAATATATCCTTACAATATTTCTAAAACATCTCAATGTTCTTATTTATTAACAAAGTAAATGTTTAATGAGAGTGAAATAATTACATAGAAAGAAAAATAAAAAAAAAATATGAATTTCAATTACCAGCAAATAAAATGATAAAATTAAAAAGAAAATATTTTTTAAAAAACAATTAACCAAAGTTTGTCCAAGTTAGCACACCAAATCTATAACCTAGTTGTAAGACTGGAATAACCTTATGGAAAACATATTGAATAAAACCATAAAACTCAATTATCAAAATCAATCTAATACTACAAAATCAATCTAATATTACAGGCGAAATTGAAGAAAAAAAAGCAATGAGAAAAAAGGCCCGAGTGAACTCAGGTAAATCTGCTGAATCCATGACCCGAAGCATGACATCAAGATAACTACATAGAGAAAAAAAGTTGAAAAAATAACAAATATTAATTTCCAACGAATGAAATCAAAATTAAAAAAGAGAGCAAAAAAAACTAAAACCATCTAATCTAATCTTCAAAGCTCTTGACACGGATCATGAGACCGAATTACAAAATAAAAGACAAACTTAAAAAGTAATAATGTCAAATTCTCAACCAGCTAAAATAATTAGGGATGAAATTAAAAAAAATCAAAAATAAAAAAATATAAATTTGAAAAGAATGAAGATCAAATTTGACACAAAAAAATAGAATCAAATCATTAGGGATGAAATCAAAAAATAATTTCAATTCATAGAAGGATAAGAAAAAATATACAAATAACAATCAAAAGAATGAGAACCAAATTTGATATAAGAATAAAATGTCAATGGATGAAATTAAAAAAAATTAATAAAAGACTCAAGATCAAATACATTGCAATAAAAAAAACGAGCATCTAATTTGATTCAATAAGTAAATAACTACTCTTTTTTTTTTTTGCAATATCCAAAGTGTTTTTCAAGGAGGGGGGAAGGAAAGAGGGAGGGAAGAAAAAACATGCAGCTAAACCTCAACCGCAGACTATCGGGTGACACACGCCTCACCACCATGACAAGGGTGCGAGGTGCATCGAACATGGCCTTAAAATAATAATAAAAAACTATAATTAAATAATGAAATTGCCCTTGCTTCCAAAGCCAATAAAGTTTGATTTTAAGGGGAATTTAAGTTATTGTACTATACAAAAAAATGAAAAGCCCATATACACTATGCACCAAAGTTATAAAAAGGTTAGTTAACCCTATTTATTTTTTTAATTACTAATAGATCTTATAGAAAAGATCTTCCTACCTCTAAGGTCAAGCTAATTAAGTTTTCCTTTCAATGGCAAAATGATCATTTCACTGTGTGAATCAACCATGAGTTATGAGACCCTATATAGTATTTCACACTGAGTTTTTTTTTTGTACTTCATATTTTTTTGATTAACATAGGTATCCAGGTCAACTTGCACGCACCTTGACTAATCACACGGACCTTAAAGTTAATGACTATGTAAGCCTTCAATAACCTTAAGGTTTGTAAGACTCGAACTAGTGACCTTGTACTGTATATTTATTTGTTCATTATTAGGGTTAGTGCAACACATTAATTTACAACAAGTTTGCAAGTGATAATGATAAATAAATACATGTAAAATAATGATATTCTATTTTGTCACTCTTTTTACTCTTTTGATCATTCTATTTTAGACTTTAGTATTTTGTTAGAAATATACTAGGTATCCAATCCAAGGTAATTCCTAATCTAAAATAAGTAGGAATTGACATTCTAAATGACTTTGTTTTTTAGGCTATGTTAGTTTTAAGTGGTTTCAATAGAAAATGAATTCTTTAAAATAAATTATTTTTTTTATGTTTAGTAATGTCATCAAAAATTGAGATGGAAATCAATTTTAATTCTAGTATTTGGCTATACTATAATAAATGAGCTGAAAAATAATTGTTTTAATTTTTTTCAAGTTTATTAAAAAAAAATAGAGACCAAAATTAACATATGAAAAAATTGAAGGATAATGAAATTGAGGAAAAAAAATCATATCTTATAAATTATTTCAAAGAAAACAAATAACAATCAAATAATATGGACCAAAACTGACATATAAAAAAGTTGAAAGATGATTAAATTAAAAAAATTTAATTTGATAAATCATTTCAAATAAAAAATAGCAATAAAAAAAATAAAAGACTAAATCTATTATATATAAAAAAAAAAGTTAAAAGAAGATGAAATTGAGAAAAAAAATCTAATTTCATATATTACTTGAAATAAAATAAATAGCAATCAAAAGATTTGGAACCAAATATGATACATAAAAAAATTCAATTAAGAAAAGGATAAAAAAAAACAAATAACAATCAAAAGAATAATAAGTAAAGTTGATATAAAAATCAAATTAAATCAAATTTTAAGGGATAAAATTGAAAATTAAAAAAAAATCTAAACAAAATATATAGCAATCAAAGGAATGAGGATCAAATTTGATACAATTAACAAATAACATGATATTTTTTTTTTATTTTTTTACAACTTCTAAAAAGTGTATCCCATCCAAAATAAAATGAAAACACTTTTATGAAAACTAAGCCAAGTTTTTTTTGACTAAAAAATGTTTTTTTTCGATCAATTTTTCTAATGATAAATAAACATGAGAAAGTTTGGAAAGTGATTTTTAAAAAACATATTTTTGTGAAACAAACGAAGCCTTAGTTAGAGCAACAAGGCATACATGATACAACATGTCATTTACTAAAAACGAGAGTTTGAGTTTTTAAATCACAAAAACTTAGATTTCAACCTATTTTAAATAAAAAGATCCAACCTCAGTAACCCAATTTTCAATCTCGTAGCATTCTCTAATCAATCTTAAAATAAAAAATCAAACCAAATACTAAAAGTTTACGAACCTCATTTTATTTTGTTCAAGTCAAACCAAACACTAAAACTTTATGAACCTCATTTTATTTTGTTCAACATGGTTAAAAAGCAAAACCATCTCCATTGAATTATCCTTCAAAAGATGAACTAATTGACATAACTATCAATCTTTTTATGGTTATAATGTAGTTGACTTTAATATTTCTCTCCTCTCTTCTTTTTTTGTCAACTTTCTCTTTTTTTGCAACATAAAGGGACTAAAATGTGAGGTAAATGAAGTTTAAGAACCAAAACATACATAACTAAAACTACAAGGACCAAAAATATAAGATTGAAAACATTATAGGTCAAATAAAACTTCTATGAAATATCCTATGACCAAATTGAGCTTTCTTAACATCTAGGGACTAACATTAGAAAAACAAAGTTGTATGACCATGACATAAACACACAAAACAACATGGGTAAGAAATATAAAAATACAAAAAAGAATTAGGATCGAAACATAAACACCTAAAATTACAAGGTCAAAAAATGTAAAGATAAAGAACTTTAGGTTCCAAATTGAATTTCTAACAAAGTTTTATGGATCAAATTGAAAGTTTTTTTAATTTCATGGACTGATATTTGACTTAAATGAAGTTTTAGGATCAAAATGTAAATACTTAAAACTACATGGACTAAAAATGAAATATATATATATATATATATATATAATTGAATTTTTTATACAAGTTAAAGCACAAAAAATATAGAATTTGATGAGCAAAAAGGATTACAGACATGAACCCTAAATTTATAGTTTTATTGATTAAAATAAAGTCTAAATAAGTCTACCTCTTTAAGAGGTTTATAATTTCTTTAAATAGACTAAAAAACCAACCTCTACTAAGTAATAAAATTAGAATTATAAAACATAAAGGAAAATAATAGAAAATCCAAAATAAACATGAAATACAAAAATAAACAATGAGAAATAACAAAATCGGCTACAATAGGACCTTCTAAGCCTAATTTAAAGTAATTTATTTAATGAATTGATTGAAAAAATAGGTTCCCTATAGAAGTAGGCCTTGGTGATCTCCTTTAAAAAAAAAGAGCTTTGTCAAATGATTGAAATAAAAGTTATAGTCATTTTTACATATTATACAAATATAACACAACAAAACCTTCTCGGGAGCCTAGTCATGTCCACTGATCCATAAAAAAATATTTATTAGACTATTTATATAATCTATTTATGATATATTTCCATCTAGTTATGAAAAATCTCTATCTAATTATATAGGACCTTTAGCTTCCGTTGACCTAACTACATCAATTTTATAAGATATTTTAAGGACCAAATTGAATTTTTAAAGATTGCATTATTCATATAACCAATAAAAGTCCAAGATCTTTTAGAATATTACCACATTAGTTATTTATTCTTTTTATTTAGTTCTTTTACAATTAAAATAGATATTTGTATGAAAAGGAATAATTAAAATAATGAAGAAAAAAAATACATTTATAATGTGAATTATTCTTTTCTTATTCATGTATCTTTTATTGTTTGAACAAAACATAATTTTTTTATTAGTAATATTTTTTTGAATAAAAGGGGAAGATAATTAAAATAAAGATTCATAAGAATCTTAATCATTTAAAATTAATAGGAAAATAATATCTCTTCAATCTAAAATCAATTTTCTTATCAATGTGTCTCTTTTTTGTTTTCAAGAAAATTAACATGTTTTGTAATTAATAAAAAGCAATGGTTTTTTAAATGAAAACTTATCATAATCTCAAAAGCAAATTTCAATAAAGAAAAACTATTAAAATAGTGTCTCAATATTTCAATCATTTCAAATAAGTAGGAAAAATATATCTCTTCAATCTAAAATCAATTCCTTATCAATGTGTTTTTTTTTTCAAGAAAAATAATGTGTTTTGTAATTAATCAAAAACATTTGTTTTTTAAATAAAAACTTATCATGATCTCAAACACAAGTTTCAATAAAAAAAACCATTAAAATATTGTCTCAATATTTTGTATATGATTAAATGAAAAATTAATTATCGTTATAAAATCATGCCAAAACTCTATTAAAAAATAAGCAAAAAGATTTATTAAATATTCATGAGCACATTGTTGATTTGTTTTGGCATATTTGGGATATAATAATTAAAAAAAATTAATATTAACATAAAAATATATAATAATATTTAAAAAACACATGGTAAGATTGAATAATAAATTAAATATCTTTTTAATCATTTAATTTAGAGTGCATTTTAATCAAAACCTAAAAACAATAATTTTTAAAATAAAAAGGACCTAAAAAGATACTTAAAAAGGCGAGGTAAATATGCATAAAAGATTAGAACCACATGTTTGATTTTATGTAAAGAAGGTCAACATACATAGGCTTCCAAAGCCAAAAGCCCATGAACACGACTTTCTTTTTTCTTTTTTGTGTTTGAGGGCCACTGACATGTCATTTACATTATAGTTTTTAATAAATAAATTGATGACGTGTTGATTATATTGACAAACAACATGTCATCTAATATGGTTTTGATTTCGATTACCTCAAGTAGCTAAAAAGTTGAGATTCGAGTTTTAGAACTTTAAAAACTTATTTTCAACATTTTTTTCACCTGAAAAATCCTAATAAATATCACAAAAACCACATTAAGTTTATTTCTAACATCAAAACACCTTTTATATAAAAAAAAATCCAAAATAAAATCAAAAGAAAAAATCTTCTTGAACCCCAATTTATTTTTCTGGAAAGATGAAAATTCTAAACCATAATGGAACCCCTAACGGGAAGTTAAATCTATTGACACCAATATCATCTTTTGTTGTTATTGAAATGTGGCAAACCAAATACTTTATCTCTCTCTCTTTTTTCAGCAACTTTCTCTCTCTTTTTTTCAAATTTATGGACTAAAACGTTGAATAAATGAAGTTCAATACTTAAGGGTACATTACAAAAACCACAGGGACCTAACATCCACGAACTAAATATTTATATACCAAAATGCTTTTTTTCACATCAAAATGAAACAAAAACTATTTGTTTTGTTTTTAATTCGATCCTTAATACTATGAATTTAAATCTAATTTCATTAAATTGACATCTAATTATATTTTAAAATATCACCAAACATCTTGAATTCGTAAAAATATGCAAAAAAATAAAATATCAATATAAAAATTATCAATAATATATTATGCAAGGATGAAATTGAGGAAGAATAAAGTTCAAGGATAAAGAAAAAATTAAACAACATATGTTGGGCAAGTAACACACTATATTCTTTTAATGTAATTATATAATGTATAATGTATAATAATCATTCATCTATTGCCATTGGTAGATTCCCAATTTACACTTATTAATTAGTAGAAAACTTTTTTACCTTTTAAACTAATATATAGTGATTCTTATATGTTACAACTTGTCTCAATTGTATCGATCGTAACATTCAATTTCTCTATAATTTATAACTTATTAATTTTTAATCAAACGTGTATGTTTTTATTTGAGTACGTATTTTTATTCTTTATACTTAAACATGCAAACATTAAAAAGAAATAACTAAGCATTTCTATTATATTCAATCAAGTATAAGTTGATGTCGCTGTTAAATTTACAGATCAGTAAGATAACTTTTATATCAAATATGCATGAATATTGCACTTTATTTTTTATTATTCAAGTGTATTTACCTTTTTTATTTCCATTTGATTATACTATATTTTTATTTTTTCTATTTAAACATTTGTTTAAAAATTTATCAATTAAATGCGACGATTTTAAAAGCTAATCTACTTTATAATCTTATGTGGGCATAATTGATCATATAAAATCAAATTAAAAAATGAAACAGGAAAAGAATAATATTAATTTACTCAAGTTAAAAGCTACAAGGGAAAAAAAAAAGACAAAATTGTGAATCATAATTAACGGGGCAAGAAATAAATGAAGCGACAAAAAGCCACCAAATGAAGAAATCGCGCGCCCTACCACAACCATATCCATGTCATATGACGGCTTTTGGTTGAAATGATGGAAGCTACTTCACTTAAACTACACTCCTCATGCCAAATAACTTTTTCTTCACGGCAATATACCAAGATTTTATTTTTATAAGAAAATAAAACCTCCCATTTTAATTCTTCATATAAGAAAAGAGAAGAGAAGAAGAACGCCAATATCGGTGGGGGGGGGGGGGGGGGAGAAAACCCATTAATATATTGGGTCGAAGGAAGCAGTTTGGTCTCCACCATCTTGTATAAGATCGATAACATATAAACCGAATTCAACAGTCTCCGTTCGGCTTAATTCATACTATAATTAAGTTATATGCATATAGAAATTAACATTTGGCTTAACAAATCAAAAGTCAACGACGAGAATGAAGTCCGAGCTTAATTATGGTTGGTACAGGTTGAGAAAACTGAACGTAGTCAATGCTTCCAAGTAATAAAAAAGGATATACGCAGCTCCGGGGAACAAAAGAGATTCAATGAACTCACATAAGAACGGTGTCACCGTGGCATCTCTTTTCCTCTCTACTAATATAATGCAGCGCCTTCTTTTGACCGTTCAAATGTCAACGATGTCAACACCCCATCCTCCTCTTTTAAATTAATCCTATCCTTGCTATTTACGACCATATTTGCTACTATAGCAATTGCATTTACTCTCTCTCTCTCTTCTTCATCCTGGCTAGTTTGCTAGTTCAACATTAATTACATGCAAAGAGAGGAACAAGAAATTCAAAGAATGGATGGTTCTGATCATCATATTGTGCCATCTTTCTTTATCTGCCCAATATCTCTTCAAATTATGAAAGATCCAGTTACTATATCCACAGGTATGACCTTTGATCGAGATAGCATACAGAAATGGCTTTTCTCTTATAAAAACATCGCCTGTCCTATTACAAAACAACCCCTCTCTGATTTCCGTCTCACCCCAAACTCTAATCTTCTTCGCTTGATCCAATCATGGCACTTGCAACACGCATCATCATCAACAACAAAGTTTGCGGAGCCTAATCATGATGCCTTGATGAAAGTGCTTCTTGAGGAGATCAAGCAACCCCATTTACAGGTAAAATCTCTCAGAAAGATCAAGTCATTAATCCAAGAGAATCATGGTGATAATAGCAGGATTAGTTGCATTAGAGATGATAGTTTATTTTCCCTTGCAGTATCTCTTTTAGTACAAACTGAGTTACCAGGGATTCCACAGATTACTGGTAATGACACTCCGGTGATCGCTGAAGCGGTGTCTTTGTTGTGTCTTTTAAGTCCATCTGATGAGGCATTAAAGATGGTTTCACAAAATGAAAATGGCCTATTAATCTGTTCACTATGTTCAATTATGACACAGTATCTGAGCAATCTACAGCTTAGAATTCAAGCTGCTCTTGTCCTGAAGTCCATATTCGAAGTGGTAGATGACATGTACAAGGAAGGACTTAAATTTGAGTTCTTTGAGAATATCATTGAGATATTAAAGGACCAAAATTCAAAACATGGAAGCATGGCAGTTTTAGCTATTTTAATAAGAGTTTTATCATATGGGAAGAATAAAGAGAAAGCTATTAAGGGAGGATGCATTCCGATCCTGATCGAGTTGCTAGCTGAGGAAAATGAGAGGCATGTCTGCGAGATGATGTTAGTCGTTCTAGAAAAACTGTGCCAGAAAGCAGAAGGGCGGGCGGCCTTTTTGTCACATCCAGCAGGCATGGCAGCTGTGGTATCAAAGATCTTGAAGGTTTCCCATGTTGGAGATGATAAATCAATAAGTTTGCTGTCATGTGTCTTAAGATTTTGTACTAGCAGTGGTGAGGCTGCTCAAGAATTTATGGAGGTGGGTGGAATGACTCAGATTTGCTTGGTGATACAAAGTGGAAGCAATTCAAAAACCAAGGAAAAGGCCAGGGAAATTTTAGGGTTTCACTTCAAAACATGGAACAAGTCTCCTTGTTTCCCCTCTTCATTCAAAGCTTGATTAATTACCTTGCGTCCACATTGTAGATCGAGAGAACCATTAATTTCTTGCGAAAGCTATACTTATGTGCATTATTTTTTTCCTGGTTATTTGTTATGTTTTTCAAGTGGATCGAAGACAGTTCTGTTTATCCCCATTTTGTAGTTGTTGCCAAATTAATGTAGTAAATAAAATATCATGATGAAGAAAAACAAAATAAAACTTGAAGTATACGCAGGCATTATTTTTAAAAATATTTTCTCACCATAATGCTATTCTTTAAAATTCAACAAGTTACTTTTCTAAAACAAGAGTACAAAAACAAATAAATCAAGAGCAAAAATAAATACCAACAAGTTTAGCAAACACAAGAAAAAACAATGGCATTCAATATTTTTGTAATTGCAAGAGTATATGGTATACATAGATTGCTAGCATGTAACAATTAGGTATGAAATAAATTAGAAAATTAAAAAGGTTTGCAATAATTCAAAAAATAAAAGAACTATTAGGGAATTAAAAATTTGCAACTATTAAAAAAAATTAAAATAAAAGAGCTCTTAAAATTTTGTAATTGTTAAAAAATTAATTCCAGGTGTTTAAAAATTATAGTTTTAGTTTAAACATCAAAAACAATTATTGTTGAAGACAAAATGTTCAAAAAATACGAGCATTGCATCGTGCATAAGAAAACAATCAAGGATTTTTCTCATGATTGGCTCAACCTTATACATACAAGCCCATTATCATTTTCTCATTGATTATTATCTCATATCAAAATTTACTATATAAAAACTAGATGAAGTTTTTAATTTTTTCAATGTGAAATATAAAGCCTTATATATATTTTATGTTCTTAAGAAGTAAGTTGTGTTTCTTTAATGTGAAATAATTTTTTTATGAAATATTCTTTATTATTTCCAACAAATGCAATTGTAAATCATAAAATGGAAGAACTTTAGATCTAGAATATACTGTTTCTGTTACAATAAATTTACTCTTTTGTTTGCAGTACTGGGAGCTAGCAACACCAGTACTGTTATACTCTAATATTTATGCTGTTATACTTGATTACGTGAATATGGATTCTGCAGCATATATACATGGCCGATAATGCAATATTTTTGCTACATCATAGGCAAAAGTTTACTACTCCAACAGCTTGAAATACCTTCTTTATATTTGATGCTAGGGTTTTGTAGTCATAAGTAGTGCAGCTGGGAGTTAATTACCAAGGCAAGGGATGAGCAATATTGTAACCAATAATTCATGCCAAACAATTATTCTTAAGACAAGCAAAGTAAATATGAACAAGTCTTCTCTGCGTACGTGTCAACATTGTATCATATATCCCAAACCAACAACCTTCACTAAGACGAAAGCGAACATGTTGTTGACAGAGTAAACCATCAATTGATTTTTCTTTTTTGATAAATTATATCAACTACTCTCTTTCGGATTTGTAAATGCCAAACATATGACGATAATAGTAGTTGGAAGACTTTTCCTGACGTAGCTAAATAATCAGGCCTGAATATATATATACATGGATGATTAATTAGCCGCCCGCAACTCACTGGCATCGATCTGCCACTGAAAGGGTCCTGCTTTGCCGCCGTGCATATCGAATACACGATAGAGCAGAGCAGGATGCCGCCGGGTAAATGCAGCCAAATCACTATGCATACGTCTACAAGGTACGTAGAAAGTTTTGTTGTAAATGAAGTGCATTTGGGAAAAGAAAAAAAATTAAATTGTCAGAAAAATAACAGAGGATTAAGTCATAAACAAGTATGAGAATATAGGAATTGAATTGTGGGTTTTTTAAACAATCGGGATTAACTAGTTATTTTTCTCAAAGACAATAAGCATGCATGGCAATTGAATAAAAGCTTACTTTCATTTCAATAATAAAGTGTATATATGTATGTATATTAATCTCATAATTCTAGAGTTTTCCAAAGTAGATAATAATTAATAATAATCCTTCTAAATATCATTTAGAAATCTTTTTATATATATATATATATATATATATAAATCAGGGAGATTATATATATATATATATATAAACGTTCAAGTACTTAAAGGCCTAATCAATTAATAATTACTCGATCGACCGATGAAATTTGTTAAATAGTTTTGACGAGAACATATATTATAAATTATAATGAGGTCGTACGTCTAATCCCTTAAACTCGGACATTAAATTGGAACGTTGAAAAGAGCTGAACCAAATGTTGTCAAACATGGTTGCTCTTTATTTCTGATTTATAAGTCTGATAACAACTTCGGAGAAATAATGAAAAAGCAATAATTTTTTAAAAATTTAAATTTATTTTTTTTATTAAAATTTAATATAATTTATATATTTTAAATTATTTTGATATATTGATGTTAAAAATAATTTTAAAAAATAAAAAAAATATTATTAATATATATTTTAATATAAAAAATTATTTAAAAAATAATCACAATCATTCTATCATGTACAGTTGCGTGCAATAAATTCGAGACAAGTTGCCAGTTTTGCGCTTGTGAATTTTCGTCGCTTGCTCGCAGCTTGGACGCCGCAATTAATAAGGTCAATTCAAGAAAAAAGCGCTTTTGACCACTTTGTTCCAACGATCCGGTCCAGCTATACAGAATTTGAATTTCAGAACACCAGTTTTAAAATTTTACACCAAAAAGTTTGAAGGGTATATATATATATATATATATATATATATATACAGAGAGAGAGAGGTATCAATATATTTTTCAAAATTTTACTTTTAGTGTAGAATTTTATTCAATACGTTCGACGGAATTACTCTAAGTTGGTCAAGTTTAAATTTATATCTTTTATTTTTAATTATTGTGGGTGTTCGGGTCAGCTTGCACGCACCTCGACTAATCACACGGGCCCTGAAGTTAACGACCATGTAAGCCTCCAATGGCTATCATATAAGTAACTATAGGGTTCGAATCTGAGACTTAAGAGGAAGCAAACCCCTTAGTTCCAAGCTCTTACCACTAGATCACCACCTATATTTATACTTAACATAGCTAGATAGAATGTTAGTATAGATGATATAGATGTAACTCATTCTAGACTTTATGTTTTTGGACGTGGTCAAGAACAAAATTCAAGTGGGTATACATTTAATGAGTTGCTAAACTCAACATTCTTGAATTTATCTATGTATTAAATCTAAATAAACATGAATATGACAAGCTGATCTAATATTTTTGGGTTTCATCTATATATCAAAACCAAACATACATGAATTTAACAAGTTACCAGACTCATAACTTGTGAACTTAGTATCGTGTTAAGTTTAGGTGGATATGAGTTTGATAATTATTATAGGTCCCTTGTTGAGCCATAAAACTTTATTTGTTTAATTTTGTAATTTTTAATATAAAATGTTAATATCCTATTACAGCAATTTACTCCTAAGCATCCTTTGCAAAATTGCTAATTTAATTTCGGATACAAAATTTAAAGAAGTTTAAGTGCATTTTAAGAGGGTCTATGTGCTTTATAAAACACCCACTTTTCTAAAAGGATAGGAGCACGAGGATATCACTAACTATAGCCACGAAGCAATGGCGTTTAATAGCAAAATCTGATATAATTTTTTAAGGCAATGTCATGTTATCTCTTTTCTATGTGTGCTCTCCGTGCTTTCTAATAAAAGTATTTGCCCATAAAGAATTGCATATCTTTGGCCACTAATGTGTCGAAGGTACTCTAGTTTTAATTTATCTACCACCAAGTACCTTGGAAATTTTCTTGTACGACCATCGAAGATCGAACAGGCCATTGTCTAAATTCATTTCAGAGACCTGGCTAGGTAGGTATGGAGCAGAGGCTGACATGTATATAAATGCTTTACTTGTGATAACTAGTCAGAAGTCCTAGAACAAACCGATATCAGTTACCTAGAAAATAAGCCTCTGAAAGCTTAAAAATTCATGTTAATGTTATTGAAGTTTCTCTAGCTATAAATCCTTTTTGTTAGAAGACACTCATATAGCACAAATAGATTCAAAAGAACAGCCCACTTGGCTAAGTATATCAAATTTGTCCTACCAATCTGACCTTTGCCATTTTGTGAGTGCTTTTCCCCCGCAAAAATGGTGATGGGAAATGAAGTGTCAAACATACTGGAATGGAGGATAAATGTACCTGATGGAACATTAGAGATATTGCAGCCTGAACATACTGGAATGGAGGATAAATGTACCTGATGGAACATTAGAGATATTGCAGCCTGAATCTGATTTAGTCCACAGAATCTGGCTGGGGTTAAAGGGTCTTCTAGGAGAATTCATATTGAAAATTTGGAAGTTTTTGGAGAAGGCTAGGAACATAGCAGTTGCTGAGCCTAAAAAGGTTATTCATTGTCTCAAAGTAGGGATGGAACTTTCTATTGTGTCGCTCTTCTACTATATGAGGCCTTTATATGAAGGTGTTAGGGAGTGCTGTGTGGGTGATAATGACAGCTGTGGTAGTTCTTGAAAACATTGCGGGTTAGTACTTAGTACTCCAAATTAAACCCCAGCAATTTGTGAGCTTCACTTAATTTTTCTGTCTTTACGTATGATGTCTACTTTATTAAGAGATAACAGTGTAGTACTCTAGGATCGAAACCATAATTCCAAACCATGTCTTCATGAAGTTCCAATGTTCCATGATATTTACTTTTTAAGTTGCTCGTTATATTGCTGGTGCAACATTATATAAATGTATTAGCAGAGGAATAGGCACTTTTCTTGCTGGATCACTTGGCGTTGGTGTTCATTGGGCTGCAAATCACTCTGGAGTTGAGCCCATAATTCTTGGAATCTCAGTTTTCCTTCTTGGTGAGTTAGAACCTGTTCTCAAAACAGATTTCCTCCCTTTGCAGTTTTACCTGCTGTTTTGTTTGTGGGTACTGTCTTGTTCTTTAAATACCTCCCTTCCACCCACACACCCTTCTCTAAATGACAGCTTCAGCAGCAACCTTTTCGGCGGTTTATACCATCTGTTAAAGCCCGATTTGATTATGGTGCTACGATCTTCATCCTGACCTTTAGTTTAGTGTCAGTTTCAGGTTATCGCGAGGATAAGGTGATTGATATTGCACACCAAAGGTTATCCGCAATTGCCATTGGGGCCTCTCTTTGCATTCTCATAAGCATGCTATTCTATCCCATCTGGGCTGGCGAAGAGCTTCACAATTTGATTCATCGTAACCTGGAAAAGCTTGCTGATGCTTTAGATGGTATATATGCACACAGCCAACCATGAAAATTGAATTCATCCGTTTCAACAGAACGACAATATAACTGATTTGAGGTGCAAATAGCTGTCAACATGAATTGCAGGATGTATTGCCGGGTACTTCACAGGCAGCAGTGATGGTGATTCTTGCAAGAAAATGGAAGGCTATAAATTCGTTCTTAATTCAAAGGCAGCTGAAGATTCTATGGTAGGTTACTAACCAATCCAAATCATTTTAGCAATAGATTTTCAGTGAACTTCTTGCAATGGTTGATAAACTTCCCCTTTAAAATGCGCAGGCTGGCTTCACAATATGGGAACCTGCACATGGTCGTTTCAACTTCCGGCATCCATGGAACCAGTACCTAAAGGTTGGGGCTTCGTTGGGAAGCTGCGCATATTGCATTGGA
Source organism: Populus nigra (assembly GCF_951802175.1). Lineage (NCBI taxonomy): Eukaryota > Viridiplantae > Streptophyta > Magnoliopsida > Malpighiales > Salicaceae > Populus > Populus nigra. Next base: position 42,306,767 of record NC_084853.1, on the reverse strand, counting down.
ACTCTCAATGGTTGCTTAAACTTTGAAAATTGAGGTAAACCCTGAATATGGAATTCACTTCTATCTAAGTTCTTCGGTTTGCTCCACACTGTCAACTCTGGAAACATTAATGTATCGCTACAGGCACCTGAGCATCTAAAGAGGTATCTCAGTGATGTCTCCAACACATTGAGCTCCTATGCTTCACATGTCTTGAAAGAATTGGCTGTTGCAGTTAAGACTATGAAAAAAATCATCAAAAATAGACTACTCAATTGGAAAGATGTAGCATGCAGTAAAAGAACTTCAAAAGGCCTAGGAATCTCTTCCTAACCACCTTGTTGCTGCACCATCCTCAACATCGGATGGAGATGCCACAGTAGAGCCTATCAGAGCTGCACCATCTGTCATGGAGATTCTTGGACTAGCAACATTAGTACCTATGCTAACAGAAACAGCAGCAAGAATCGAAGAAGTTGCTGATGAAGTCAATGAACTTGCAAAGCTTGCAGATTTAAAGCCTCCTACCAGCAAAAAGGCTAACCAAAGCCAACCCCGTAACAAAGTTGATGAGATGATCAACCAATGAAGAATGCATGCGCCAAAGGTCTGGTATAATCCTGATTACACTATCCATAAAGTCCTGTTTTTACTGGTAGAAAACTATGAAGTACACATTACTCTGCAGCAAAGCAGGTTGTCATTGCCAAAAAAAAAATCAATCTTTGCTTGAAGAACAACTAATATTTTCACTTGTCATGCGTAAACAGTAACTTATGTCCTTATTCTCCCAGGGTGTACTCGTGTTGGCCATTCAATCTCCTGATGGCAAGTTAATTAAGTCGCCGATGGTTTTGATAAACCCATTTCATTGCTTGCTTGGGCAATTGCCCGACACCAAGCACACCACCAACTTAATTTATGCTTTCCACTATGCAAATCTTTCGTTACGCATATTGAATCATCACAGCTTTCATGTCTATTCGAATATAATATGTTAGCAATTATCGAAAAGACAAACGATAATGTTTTCGAATTCTAGAACCCTATTTTGCAGTACACGTCGTGTGAATCATTAAGTAGGCCGGTCCATTCATCAGGACTGTTTGATTTGAAATTAACTAATGACGAAACACAATAAGCAAGCAAAACAGAGAATGCATAGGTCCTACAAGTTCAATAAAAAGTGTCACATTAGTTGGAACTTGAAAGCAAGATGGGATTCAAATGAGTCAAGACCACAGCAAAATGAGAAAATCAGTTAATCATCCTGGCCACGGTTTGACAAATTACGTGATAAAAAGCTGCTCTGTGACAAGGAAAATGCTTCCCAGTACAATTCATCATCAAACGATATTACTACCATGAAAAGAAGGGCACGGCGTTTTCTGAATGAGGTACTCTTCACGTTGAACAGAAATTTGCAAGTTTATAATTAAACCAGTGTCATGCGTTGGATATTGTGATAAACCAAATCTGCCATGCCATGTATTGGACTATGATCTTGCCTATTTGTGTAAAGTCAGCAGGAACTGCATCTGTTACACCTGATGTTTGAAAGCGAAGAAACATGCTACCATAGCTTTGACAAACCACTAAAGTTCAAAGATCGAATTTCACAAGTAAATAATTATAACAGACCAGTCCAGGCCTCCGGAGGGTCAGCTTAATTTATTAGTACAGAACCAACAGCAACTAACTTACAAAGAAAGAAGAAAACAATAGACTCTCTCATGTGAGTGCACTTACATCAATGAATTCTTATTAATGGAGACTACCAATCACATATATACGCATCTTGACATGCATTGAGATGAAATTCACTTCAACTGGCAATCAGTGCACCAGAGGCCTCATTGTCTTCAGGTACTTCCTCCAGAGGGCCAGCCCAGCCCAGGTTCATAGCCAAATCTTCCACGGCCACCTTGATTACATCACTCCGAACACCTATATCAGTAGCATATCTGCTCATGCAGTACATTCCAGCTGTTACCGTAGCCACACCAACAGGACTAGGCATTAACAACTTTAAAGGGGATGAAAGAATTGCGGCCAATGGAGCACCAATAACCGAAGAAGCTTGACCACTTCTTCCAACCCCCAGCCTGTCCATTATCAAAAGACCTGTCTTGCAGTACATTGCAAAATCCTCGCAATTGTTATGAAATACATCATAATTGCCAAATCCATTTTGAAGAAGATACATTGCTCTGTGGATAACAGTTTCTGCTGGATCAGATGCTGCAGTGGTGCATGTGCCTCCACGTACTTTTGCAATAAAAACAGTAGGGGGCACCCCATACTCAAAGCTGTAAAGGGATCCTTTTTTGAGGAAGCAGTCCAGGCATGAGAGGACTACGCCACTATCAGGTTGTCTGAATCCACAGTCAGGAAAGGTTTCACAAGATGATGGAATGCTTGACATTGAATCATAGAAGTCAGAAGATGTATCAGAGCTTGAATTTGCATTCTGCCTGGGTGTAAAATGGACCACCTTGCTTCCCCCAACAAAGACACCTGCACAATCAAATAAAAAATATAGCTTCTGCTATATGTCTAACCACAGAAAGAAATGCTACTATCCAACAAGATTAGCAATGACCATTTGAAAACATGTCCAACTGCAGATGTAACTCATTAACAGAGCAAATGCATATACAAAAGAAGCTCAAGATAAAGATAACAATTATAATAAAACAATTGGTGAACTTGTGATTGCTTTGTTAGGCAGTAAATGTTATTTACAGTATTTTTCATTTATTTATTTAATATAACTCAGCATTAGAAAATGCAATTCCAGGTCAATAATTGCTTGAATTTACCCTAAACTCTCACATGGCATTTTATACCCACCAAACAACAACATTGAGAGAAGCCCAAGTTAGAGATGATATAGCAACACTAAGAGCTAAAACCCAAGTTAGAGAAAAGCACAAAACAACTTTAAGAGCGAAAACCCAAGTTACAGAAAGGCCCATGCCTAATATGCTAGATGCATGAGATTGGTTGGTGAAAATTATATGGTGGGAGTGGAAAAACTACAGCACAATAAGTTTTGAATAGTAGAAAAGAATTACAAAATATATTGATTCAAGACCAGAGTTGCTCAATAATACTAGACAAGAATGGCATGGGTTAACATTCCTTCCTAAATATGAGCTAAAGAAGAGCTAGAAATATAGCCCACAGCTCTAAACTGCCCATGACAAGCAACTTCCAACAACACTAATATAGGGATGTAATTGACAAAAATCAAATGGTGCGATATGACACAAATGTTGCTGACACAGCCACCATCCACTGAACTTGTTCATGTCACTAGCCTTCTAGCTCTAGACATCCTGATAGGCCAATTGACTCTTATCATAGAACAAGAAGTCTAAATGTGTATAAGTAGCTTCTCTAAATTGCCCACAAGGTTAATCATAACAAGGACATGAAGACATTATGCAAAATTCTATAAACACAATTTAATCCTGATGGTAGCCATTCAACTTCCAATTCCTTATGGCGACGCAGAGAAATCAAAACCATCAGATTACGAACCAAGATTCCGTGCTCGCTAAGGGTTAATGAACACTATAGAGAGCACAATTGAACATTTTCTTGAGATCAAAAGCAAAGATACGGTCCATTTTATGCAAAACTACCGCTCATCACCCATCTTCATGATGATACTATTTTCATCAATCACTGCCCTAAAATTATACCGAGATAATCTACAGAGTCCTTCCTCTTTAACTATCTTCCTTGATTCTTCAAGCTATAAAGCCCAACACAAATGTGAACTAAAGAAAGGTAATTAAACGACCACCAAGCAATCTAAATCCAAGTAAGAAGATGATATGATAGTCAAAGGACAACCAAATGTTAAGATAATGCTGTTGGTAGGTTTACCCTTCATCCAGAGAAAATGTTACAGTTTTAAGTTACATATTCCACAACTGATAAACATGATGAAGGAATCCACAGGCATAACCTTGCTAGAAAAGAAATTTCAAGTTTCACCCACCTCAAAACTGTCAAATGATCATTATAAATATCCAAATGCAAATTATACGGCAACTTTCAGACATCAGTAGGAGACCCAATCCAACCTAATTAATATCCACAGTCCAGAAGTAAGGAAAAAAAAATACAGATAAAAAAGAAAAGAAAAGAACTTATTAGACAAGGCATGTAAACTCAAACAATAATGTTGTTTGAAATAAACAAGAAAAGTCACGTTCTCAAATCAAATAGATTAACAAATCTTCAACAGTAGGAAAAAAGGAACAAACTTTAGCATGGGAATTACATAAGAAACACCCACATTGCAAAATTCAGAAAGAAGCAAAAAAAAAGAGGGATGAGATACCATGATGGGAGTAAGTGAAAACAGCTCTATAAGTATAGATATGATCTCCTGGTTTGATTTCACTTCTCTCCACTCTATGGCTAAGGAAACCCATCTCTCTGTGTCTTCCTCTCCTTCACTCTCCGTTACCCCACTCGTAATTTTTACTCAGGTCAATAGAAACAGCACGGCAGCATCCTCTGTACCTGCTCTAAAGCTAAAAAAACAAAAAACTGTAGAGTCAATAGACTCAATACAACTACATTTACCGAAAACCCCATAAAAAATATTTAAAAGGTGTCTATCATGATGGTGAGATATCGATGAAGATTCCTTATGTGATAGATAAATTCTTGCTGTTTAGACTTTTACCTTAACCTTTTCTTTTCCTTCTTGACTTTTCATATTCTTGGGGCCTTGACTCGACTTCGTTTCCGAAGGGTAAAAAAGGAGCAATGTGAAACCGACAGAATCATAAACAGCACCGGTTCGATAAGGTTAATGAACTATGTCATTCCATGTCTGATGTTGTAAATTGTAATGTAGGTAAGTTTAATTGGAAGGCAAGAGCGATACCGTTTCCTCAGAGGGGAGAAGGTAATAGGAGTCCAATGCACCTTGGATTCTTTGCTGGGTTGACAAGTTATCCTTTTCATACTTTTGCCATTAGACACATGATGATGTGCCTTTTAACACTTTTATTTGTAATCCAACTTTGGGTCATTCGATGTTTTTTAAAATATATTTTTTATTTTTTTTAAACAATCTAAAAATATTTAAAAATTAATTTGAAATAAAATAAATAAGTTTTCATAAATAAATAAATAAAAATCAACTGCAGCCCCACCAAAAGGGCACTTCAGAAAGACGAAACCGACAACCACAGCTTCAATTAAAAAAATGATTTGTTGTGAATGTCTGAATTCGAGGAAAAAGTCTATGCATAAATGATGGGATGGCCTGAGTACCGTTACGAAATACAAGCAGAAGTACAAAACAGAGAGAGTAATGCAAACAGCTTATTGCTACATCCTATTAAGCTTTTATAATGGATACCCAATATTTTGTGTTCTATTTGCAGCACTGCTTAATGTGTACAACAATGAGACAACCATAGACTAACAGTATCAAATAGCTTATATGCCCTGGACAGAAAGAATGAATAATAAGGCTGTGCGGTAAGAATTACATTACATGAAAACTATATTTCTGATTTTCTGCGTTTAATCTAATTATCTAAATGGATCTTCCAATTGTAGAATTTCACATTAAGACTGGAATCTTCTAGTTTATTCTTCAGCTCATTTCCAGATTCGGCATTCTTGGCCAGTAACAAAGCAAAGCCCCCGCCACCAGCACCGACAAGTTTGTATCCACAGCAGTAGGGGTCAGCAAATGCAAAGAGTTTATCCACAAATTCGTTGCTGCAGTAAGGGTCAAGTTCTTGATGCAACCTCCAGGCCTCGAGCATTATCTTCCCTAGTTCATCTACCTCACAGTTCATTAAAGCTTCCCTACCAATTTTGGCCAGCTCAGTGAGGCGCTTAATGCTGGATACAAGAAGGTTATCCCGCTGAAGATATCTAGTTACCACCTTCTGTAGGACTTGATGTGCAAGACGAACCTGCATGACAACACAGGAAGGCAACGGTTAAAGTAGGCAGATGTTTGCATTACGGATAACAATCATGTAACTCAAGATGTTTGCATTCCAGATAACAATCATGTAACTCAAATGTTTATTCAAAAAAGAAACCCTCAGATGTGCAAATCGCCATATAATACACAGCACCTAAATTCCAAGAAACAGCAGGGGTGCTGTCCACTGCAGGAAGAAAGTAGCCAGCTCTAACAAAAACACTCTCAATTAAAGAAATGAGCAACAAGAAGGATTTGAATCTTACATATCCATGACCACCTAGCATATACAACTTTTAAATTTACATTTGCATGTTGCATGTATTTTGAGGAATATTTAATTTCCATAAAATTACATCTAACATTTGATTATTCAAATAAGAATGTTACTATTGAAGAGACAAGCTGCCCAAATTTAATGAGTAAACATCTGGTTCAGTTAACCACTCCATGGACCATCGATCCTTACTATATCTACATCATGTTGTGCAGACTGCATAAGCCATTAATAAAAAGTTGGAGTGGTTATATTATTTATTTATAAAATATACTCACAAAGCATGTCCAAACTAGGAAAAGGATGGAGACTTACTTGACCAGTAAATACTACAAGCAATCTCTGCTGCAACTCCAAAATCAACTGAGGAGAAGCCAATAGGGGAATGACTTGGAGCCGCAACGGTACTCCAGGGAAACTTGTAGTGAATTTAATCCCAGGGTACAAACCTCCAACTTGATCCTGCCAGCCACCTCCTGTTCCCATGAGTTGCTCCAATACCAAAACAAGTCTAGCAACATTTTCATTACTTTCATCTCCATCTGTTATCTGAAGAAGTCCTTTCACAACAGCAGCTGCTAGTATGCTAGAAGTTCCCAGTCCGCTACCACGGGGTACATTAGCCCATGTCTTGATTTGCAAGCCCATGGATACAAGAATGTTTTCATGAACCAAACCAGTCACCAGCAACGCAGATTTGACGAGCCGGAATGGATCGTTGCCATCAAATGGAGGAGCAATAGAGACAAGATTCTCAACATATAACTGGTTTCCAGCATCATCATTAATCAAAACTCCAGTCTTTTCTGTTGTCTCTATAATGGTGCCAATTGGAAGGCAACCTTCCAAACTTATTGCCAAATTCAGAACACAACCAGCACGCTCTAAGCTCCATGGAGGGGTATCGCTCCATCCCCCAGCAAAATCTACCCGAACTGGTAACTCAACCTTTACCATTCTAGGGCAGAAAGGTTGATCCACATAGCCATCAAAATGATTGTTCTGGTCTGCTGAAGTAGGTGTGCTGCTAGGGGACTCCAAGACACGTTCTATAGAACAAAAGAATGGAGTTTAAGAACCATGAGCATTAAAAAATCAAAGACTAACCTATATGAACTCCAATGAAAAACAAAACAAACCATTTGTATCCATTGAAAAAAGACAACAGAGTTTAAAGAAAGTAAAGAGTGTATGAATCTATGCCAGAAGTTTTGATTCATTTAGAGGTTACTAGTTTGCTTTGTTCAAGACATGAATATTTTTTATTCTACCTCTGAATCCATATCTCACTGCTGAAGCAGTTTCATCAGCAACTGCAGCCCAAACTTTATGTTCTAGATGACATGCAGTTGTTTCATCTCCACATGCTCGAAGAAGATCAACTTGCACCTGGTATGCCCTGCTTTTGGGGAGAATTTTAGAATTCTGCTCCTCCAGTTTGGGACAAAGTTCTAGGAAGTCCTCACATATTTTGACTCCAGAAGCCTCCTTCTGTAAAATTTCTTGGCATAGTTGAGATAAATTCCGTCCAAGCATGCCATAGTTAATGCAAGCTTTAGCGATTCCAGCAGCAAGATCTGCTTGATGATTACTTGACCCCGTACACATTTTTGGAAAGTCAATTGATCTATGCAATTCCTCTAAACTGACGCGGCATGAACTTTTCCACAAGGGAAGCAAGGTTCTTGAATTTTGATCACTCAACCCCATCAGCCATGATGCCAGATGAAGCATCTCTAAGTAAGAAAGAATGGGGAATAATTTTGCATTCCATAAACAGTTCTCTTGAACACCTACTGAACTCCACAGATCACTCTCTTGAATACCTAAATCAAGCAAGACTTTCTTCCAGGGTTTCCCACAAAAGGTCCCATCCCTGGAAAGGGAACTTTTTGGATTATCATGAAGGCCACAATACACTATTACTCTTTCTGTGCATCCCACTAAAGGAACCTCCCAAAGACAATGACGATCTGGAAGCATGAACCTAAATGAATCATCTGCCATCCCACCAATATCTCTTGGGACATTAACGCCAACAACCACCGATAGGGAACCAATTTGTATTCCACTGGAAATGAATGAATCATATATAAGAGAATCTTCACCAACAGAAACACCAGGTTCAATTTTGCTAGAAAGGACTACAGCAGATGCTGCAATATCAGATGAAGTTGTGGCTGGGATGGAACACAAATGTCTTCGGCCAACAAGTTCTGAGCTAGCTCCACTTAAGTGATCCAATACTTCACTTGAAGTTCCAAGGTGTAGGAACAACAAATCATCTGCAACAAATATAAGGCATATTATAACAGCAATGAGATAAAATATGAAAATTACAGATTCTTTCAACATACATGCACAGTAACTAAACATATTTTGCCTGCCCAAACTCCTGACCATTTCCTCGCCTAGAGGGCGTGCTCTCAGCCAGTCATGTTTTGCAGGTACCCAAGCTGCTACCAGATCTTCATACAAACTCATCTGCATAACATTCCAGAAATGATGCCAGTTTCAATATTTCTATGTCAACACTTCTTGGACTTTGAAAATCCACAACATATGTTTTCTTTTCATTATTGTAACGACTTAAAGTAAGTCACATATCAAGTAGTCTAAGAATTAAAGACACTTGGGAATATACAGGTCTAACATGGAAGAAGCAAAGTAGCGGAAGAAAACTAAAAAAAGGGATTGATGCAAAACATGACAATCAAGGATGACCCAAACAATGGCTCTTGTTGCAATGAAATAATCATCCATAAGTAGGAAATCAATCAGGGTCCTCGCAAAAAAAAAAGGAGATCAAAATGGGAGCAGAACATAGTATTAATGTGCTTTAAAAGCTGGGAAATTATCAAAATAAGATAGCAGGATTCAAAGCAAGTTCTGAATTATAGCACAAAATGCTGGGCAGCGCATCCATAAATGAGAGTGCTTGGAAGTCCCAGACACAAACAGCGAGGAATAACAAACAACTGAGTTACAAAACATTCATGGAGATGAAGATTTAGAATAAAAAGCCTAAAGAGCATGAAATCAGTAACAATTTGACAAATAGAGATGACTGACATGGATGCATGTATAGTTTCTATATTTTATTATTTTCAATTAAACAACTGAAAAAATGGTACTCACCTCTTTTCTGCTCTTCAAAAGCTCTTCAATCATTGATTCACAGGATGATGCAAGCATGGCAAGTTCTGCCCATGCTTTGCCTCTGGCTGCTATTATTCCAGTGTCCAGCAATGTTCTACCATCATCTAATATAGCTTCATTCTCAACAAGTTCCTCTAGACTGGGTTTCTGTAGGAGATTGTCAACTAGACTGACTGTATAGCTTTCAGTGAGAATACCAGTATCAGATGCCACAATAACACCATGATTAGATGCAACATCAAGAGTGATGGGCACAGTAATAATGCAGGATGCATCCTCTGGAATAACCAAGGTGGATGCATCAAAACATGGAAGGACATCCCCAGTCATGGTCAATATTCCTCCTGCAAAGATTACAAATTCGTAAGTAAACACTTAAAATGGGGCATGACATGAATCTGTTCCCAGTACCACTATTCTAGCATGAATATGAGGATTACTTAGGTTGTGTTTGGTTAGTGTCCCAGGACAAAAGGGACATGATCGTGTTTGGTTGAAGGGGCGGAGACAAAGACATAAAATAAATGTCTTCGGGCCAATTTTATAGTGAGTTTCTGTCCATTCAAAACAAGAGGTACATGTCTCCCCTGTCTTCATCTCTTCTGTCTCAAGACACAACCAAATGCTATCTTAATGTTACAATGTCATCAAAAGTTTGAAAAACAGTTTATCAAATTTGTTCAGGCAGCAAGGTGTGGGAACTATCCTCGGGTATACTCAAATCAAAATAGAATTGGGAATCATGCCGATGAGGAAACGTAAATACAGATACTATGCAGTTTCAGAATAGATAATGGCTAAATAGTTCCAGACAATATGGAGAAGCACACATAAACACAAACACCCATAAACCATCACAAATCACACTGAGAATAATTTAATCATGCAGACAAATATTTTGCATACTGTCCACCATAGAAGGATATAAATAGACTATATACAAACTGTGTTACCCTTCAGCTTTTACTATGACAGTCTTTTCTTTTTCTTTTCATTTAGTGAAAATAAACAGATGTAAATTAACATAAAAATAGCAAGTACATGTTTTACATTGAAGAAAGTTGATACTGATTATGAATGTTTTACAGTTCAAATAAAGCCAATTTTCACTTGAATGTAACAAGCAGGAAAAATAACCTTCATTTTTAAATGCTTGTCTTGCACAAGAAGCAATTGCAAGAATATGGTCAAAAAGCAGCGGAACTGGCCCATCAGGGTCATCTGCTGCCAAAAATGGAAGTGGTAGGAAAATTTTCCCCATGGGGTTTGCCCATGGTACCCTTTTAGAGTCACCTCCAGCATGAAGCAATAGTATGTGTTTTTTTTCCATAAACCTAACCATTGGCTCAGTAGAATCTGCACTATTAGACTCTTCATGCGGCACACTTGATCCAGAACTACCATTCTCTGTTGTTTCCACCTGTTGATCACAGATATCATATCAAGCCTGGCAGTAAACTAGTTCACCAATAGCAATGTTGATTATCAAGTAACGCACTAATGCTGCATCGTGAAGACAACCATAACAACCAACATAAAAAATATTCAACTCATGAGAAATATACACACAGCGAAGAAAACCACAGCATCCCCCACTTTGTCAAATGCATACCAAAACAAGAACGGAAGATGATGTTAATCTTTCTTGCGACAAAATCATATTAGTTTAAGTGAATCACAATTAAAGTATAATTAAATGGTACTTCCATCGTCCTCCTTCCTTTTCTTTTATGTAAAATATATAATGAAAAACACTAGTAAACGGATGAAACTCCTTGAAAACCCCTTAGAATAAAACTCCATAAAGAAGGGTAAAAGAACATTCTATCTCAAAAGCAATAGACTCGAGGAAAATTCATCCTTAAAGATTCACGATTTCTGCTCCTACAAAACATTCCAAACAATAGTAATCATCTGCTCATCCTAGATGGACTTAGAAGCATATTCTTTTTTCTTTTTTCTTTTTTCTTTTTTCTAATAGTGACAACCTTACCAGACAATTTTGGCTCATATATCCATCTTTTATCTTTCACAGCAGTAAATTACACTCTTATGCTAACACACAAATTATGAGATATATTCATTTCATAAAATTCTCTCCTAAATCCCTGATAAGACTTTCCAAATTATTCCCAAGATAATTATCAACATTAAACAACAATTATAGAACAAAATCAGCAGTGCATTACATTAAAGCAATTTTACCTGTTCGCCAAGATAGAGACCGAGAGACCGATAATGTCTGCCAAGGGCAAAAATGGCATTGAGAGTGGCAGCACCGGAGCCGATCCGCTTAGCATCGGGATCAGGCACAGCTAACGTGATAGTAGAGCTAGCGATCCGGCCCATACGCTTGGCTCGGTTAAGCTGCCATTCATATAACTGGGCTTGTTCAGGGCTAGCAGCAGTTAGGACAATAGCATCCCATGTAGGGACTCTGGAAGGATGCCTGACCGACAACCTTAAATGGTACCATGATTTTCGTAGAATTGAGGTTATGTCAACTTTCTTGTGTTTGGTTCGAGAGAATGCTCTTTCTCTTCTTGATTCCATTTCTCTCTCTTCTTGCTTCGAGGGAAGAGAAGGAGGGGATAGGCAGTAAGTCAGAGGGAAGAAAAGAGAGGGAAAGGAAAAGATTTATTAACGCAGAGAAATAGAATGCCGACTGTCGGGGTTTCATGTTAAAAAAAAGAGAGAGATAAGAATTCAGAATACGGCGTCGCATATCAAGATGAAGGAAAACATACTCCAGGAGAACAAAAGTTAAAATAATTCAAAAAAACAAAATGGCGTCGCCCGGACTCGAACCGGAGACCTTCAGTGTGTTAGACTGACGTGATAACCAACTACACCACGACACCGCTTTGTCAAGGCTTGCCATATTTTTATATATATATTAATTTATTATTTTACATGTTTCTTTCCCATTTCAGAAAAACTAAAAATAACAGAGAAGAAGAATAGGAGAAGAATTGATCTTTCGATAATACACTAACATAATAGATCTAAAATGAAAACTTCTTTCAAGCTTGAGCTCACCGGAAGATCATAAAATCCACCACGATTTGTATAGGGATGGCAAAAGGATTGGTATGGGATATACGATTTTACCCCACCAGAAAATCAGAGTTCACATAAGGTAGATTTTTTATGCAAAAAAATCATAATTCTAAAATTCTCGGCGGGTCGACTTTGTATTTAACCAACCTGAGACTGGAGTCAAGTTAAATTTAAAAAAATAAAAAGTAAAAGTAAAAATCTAGAAAACTTGATTAATCGATAAGATTTGATAAAAATCTCGGTTGTAACCCGTTAACTACTTATTTTTTTTAATAAAAATAATATGTTTTTATTCTATAAAAACAATATGAATCAGCTTGAATTGACTCAATAATCTAATCAAAACTCATAACCCGAGTTTAAAGCACATCTACCTTCTAGTTGTATTTAAAAACTAAAATAAAATCATAAAAAGTAATTTTCTATCTTAATAAGTTTTTGTTAAAACAAATAAATAGCCAAAAAGGAAACATATTTCTTTTGGGGGCTAAAAACGGCAACATAATTAATAGTGAGAGAAAGTAGGTAATAATAAATTTTTTGACTTAATATCATCTAAAAGATGCAAAGTAAATCAAAGATTTTGTGCCAAGCTATAAGGGTTGCGAATTATTTACTTTAGATCTATGTTTAACATCAAATCACTATTTTTATTTGTTTATAAAAAAAACAATTTAAAGATACATTTTAAATGCAAAAAAAAAAATTAAATCATAATTTGGCAGGATAAAACATGGTAAGTTAGTTTAAATATTGACTTACTTTTTTTTTTTACAATTAACTGGGTTGTGTTTAAGGGTATAATTAGGGGCGGACTTGTGGTTCAAACCACAGGTGTTATGGCGTCGTCAAACCTCACAAATTTTTTAATTATTTGATTTAATATCATCTTAGTCAACCCTTCCCGTGACACCCTCAAACCATCTTAGTTAACCCAACCTGGAAATTCTAGTTCCGCCCTGAGTATAATATTGAGCAAAGTATCAACGTTTTCCAGACTAGCCATGAAAATGAAAGGGAAAGGAAAAGTGAGAAAAGAAAACAAAGATGAGGCAAAAACCAATTGTAGAATGAACGAGGTTGGTTTTGTGCTGTGCCATGGATCTGGAATCTGGATCTGTATTATTTTTTTTTCAGTAAAATATTTAGATGTTATTAGTGTTTTTTTTAAAAAAAATTCATTAACTTGAGTTATAGTCTCAATCAACTAAGAAAGCTAGTTTTATTTAAATTATATGAAAAAAAAACAATGATAAATGATGACCGAAATAAATAAAAATAACAATATACCATTAACTTGGATTTGAATTGAATGGTGAAATGAAAAATAATAAAATTTTTATAAAATCATTAAAGAAAAAAATTAAGAAATCATGAAAACAATGATCAAATTGAAAATATCAATACATAATAATAATAAAAAAACTTGAACATGTAAAATTTTTTAATGCGTTTTTTCACATAAAAAATCATAAATGTAAATTAAAAAACTTATGCATGCATCCAATTAAATAAATCAAGAATCATTGTATAAATAGATGAACTTAAGTAATTAACGATAAATAAAAACATAATTGAAAAAATCAAGAGATCAATGTAGTTAAAATATTTAATATCATAACACAAGTCATTTATTTGGTTGTGTTTAATAAAATTATTTATAAAAATCAATTTGTAATAGAAATTGACACACATATAACATTTATTGAATAAAATATAAGAAAAAAATATTATGAAAGGTTGCACATATTAAAATAATATAAGGAATTAATATTTAATCTATAACAAATATATAAAAACAAATTACAAATGAATTACAAAAATTAAAAACAACCAATATAATTAAAAAGATTGCTATTCAACAAAGGCTAAAAAAAAATCATAGAGAATATATATTAATTATAATATAAATTTAAAAAACATATCTAAAAAAGCCATTAATACATATATAAAAACATTTATGGAAAAAAAAAGCAATGAAGCCAGATGTTGTTGGGCCTGGTAAGTCAAGCCTAAGCCTCGTTTGTGTGGGTCTTTAATTTTTTTAAGTTTAACGGAGCGGATGACTTGAGTGGATCTTTAATTTATTTATTTTTAAGATTAACGGGATAGATAACATATCGTCCGCTAGTTTCCTAACAAAAAAACCGACACGTTGTTTGGAAATCCCAGCATATGGGTACTAGTGTGGTTGGAAAAACATGGCTCTTTTTTTACCCAAAAACCAATTTTGAACCGAATTTTTACCCAAAACATATAGGAAATACCTTAGAAACCTTGCTAAAGTAATTCATGGCCTCCAAAACACACAAAAAAATATATCTCAAAACTTGAAATCAATCTAGAAACAAAAATCTTCCCAGGCTCAAATCTATTTTTTAGGTGTTTTCAAGTTTTTTTTAAAAAAAAACATCTAATTATAACTTTTCTTATCACATGAACCTTTTAACATAAAAATAGACTATTTTGATTTCTAAAATCTTCCCCAACATTAACTTTCTCTCCTAAGCCGGAATTCAGTGGCCGTCCTTTTCTTCGCCCAAAAAAGAGTAAAAAAAAAAATTAAAAGTTGATATCAAAATATATTTTTAAAAGATTATAAGAACCAGCAATCTAATAGTTAAAAAAAATAAGGAAAAAAAATAAATTTTAAAACAAATTTCAAAACGACACTTATGTCGCTCATATTTTTTCACTTCAATTCTCTTTATTATTTTAATTCAACTCACCCTGCAAAAAAAAACATATAATTAAGTGCTAATTTGAATTTAAAATTGCTTAATTATATAAAAAAAATATTTGAGAATTAAAATATATATTTTAAAAAAAATACACTGTTATAACCAATTGTAAAAGAGTTAACAATGAAAATAGCTACAGTAAATTCCCGATTTAGTTTCTGTTAATTAAGAAACAAAGGGGGAAAAAAATAAAGAAATATGGTAACGGTTGAAAGCTAAGCTGGCAATAGATACAATAGAAGCGGCAAGACAAAACCAACTTCGCATAACGACACTCTCCAACCTAAACCAAGACAAGAAAAGAACCATCGCATGTTAGTTAACTAAAATTACTGATTTCATCGACCATACAAGTGTTTGTTTACTCCTTCTATTCCGGTTCCGTACATCACCACCATTTTCTCCTCTTTTTAGCCTATCCCATTTCTTCTCTCATTTCTTTTTTTCACTCCCATTTTCTTTTCAAAACAGACGTTCTTTTTTTTATATATATATTCTTTTATTTTTTTGGGTTCTTTTTTTGTTCTGGTTTACAAGGATGTTAATAGAGAACTTGGTGGTGTTGGGATTAGTTTAGAGAATGGACAAGAATTGTAGAGGCGTGGCTTTTGGGCTTACGAATTTCTGTAGTTCATTGCCTCAAGATCAACAACAAAAAGACGTGTCATTTCTTGTCATCGAATGCCGATTTCATTTGCGACATTCGGCTTTCGATATCTTCTGCATTGCTTCTGAAGCATTCTCCGAGCATCGACACGGAAAACGTCTTTGATTTTTGCCTGTCGATCAAGGGGAATTGCCTTAATTAGGTGTGAAAATTTTAGTAAATAACAGACAGGTTTTTTTGACCACCCAACAAGATAGGGAAATACGAGTGCGTTTTCCTTTTCCTTTTCTTTTTTTGTTCTTCTTTGTTGGTTTTTAGTTCGGCAAGAATGATACCTGTTACTAGTGACAGTGCTGGATTAGTTTTGGCACCAAATAATGGAATGTATTCGGCGATGGAGCCTTCTGATGCTGGGGCTGATTTGGTAGAAAAAGATCCAACCGGTAGATATGTCCGGGTATATAACAGTTTTCTTCAATTCAATTTCATGTTCGTTTTAGCATTTAGCTTTTCAAGTTGTTGCCTTCAGGTACTGTATGAGATGATTTGGTTTAATTTGAGGCAATTTAGTTATATTTTGGTTTTTTATTGTTCATGTTTTCTTTTATTATGAGAAAGCTCTTTTCTCTATTTGTGATCACTAATTTTCAGTTTTCCTTTTTGTTGATTACAGTATGATGATGTGTTGGGAAAGGGTGCATTTAAGACTGTGTATGATCCTTATGCTTAACCTTTCTTTTATTTAAGAAAAGTCTATTTGGAGGTTGCATATTTTCAGAAAGCTAAAATCTTTGAAAGCAGAGAATTAATTTTTGAATGCATATATGGCGATCCCTCTGTACTCTTTTTTGCAGTTACAGGGCATTTGATGAAGTGGATGGGATAGAAGTTGCTTGGAACCAAGTGAGAATTGATGATGTCTTGCGGTCGCCAGAAGATTTTGAAAAATTATATTCTGAAGTTTATCTGCTAAGGTCACTAAGACATGAAAACATCATCAAGTTCTTCAATTCTTGGGTGGATGATAAGAACAAAACAATTAACATGATTACTGAACTCTTCACATCTGGGAATCTGAGGCAGTATGTTCTTGAATCATTTTTTTGTTGGTTTTTCTTTGCCTTGCATTATTTGTCTTTGTTGTTTACATTTGTACTAATTGTTTGTCTTTGGTTATCAGATATCGAAGGAAGCACAGAAATATTGATATAAAAGCAATAAAGAATTGGGCGAGGCAAATTCTCCGAGGTTTAGTCTATCTCCATTGTCACAGTCCGCCTATCATTCACAGGGATTTAAAATGTGACAATATATTTGTTAATGGAAATCATGGAGAAGTTAAAATTGGAGACCTTGGGTTGGCCATTGTTATGCAGAAGCCTACTGCAAAGAGCGTTATCGGTATTGACTTGATGCTTCAATTCCTATGCATAGATAAAACGAACTTTGTTAGAATTACTGAGCATTTCTCTTGCTTACACCAGGAACTCCTGAATTTATGGCTCCAGAACTATATGAAGAGGAATATAACGAACTTGTCGACATATATTCTTTTGGGATGTGCATATTAGAATTGGTTACTTGTAATTATCCATACAGTGAATGCAGAAATGCAGCTCAAATTTATAAGAAGGTTACCTCTGTAAGTTCTTTAATCATCAGCTTATTATCATTTACATGGCCTTTCTTATCAAATTTCTTTATATGACTATCTTCTTGATTGATTGACGTGCATTTCACTACATTTGCAGGGTATTAAACCTGCTTCCCTCAAGACAGTGGGTAACACACAGATTAAGGAGTTTATTGAGAAATGTCTTCTTCCAGCATCTGAGAGATTGTCTGCCAAGGAGCTACTCAAACATCCATTTCTTCAGCTTGAGATTCCAATACTGGAACAGATCTGTGATCCCTTACCGGTACCTGACCAGTTTCCTATTTCACTAAGTTTACCCAAATCTGGCCCTCTATTCATGGACATGGATATCGACGAAAAGCAACTTTCAGAAAGTACATGTACCGGAAGCAACAATGGAAGTCCAAAATCTCCAGTTTTGGAATATCAGAGAGCACATAAGAACAATGAATTTGGGTTAAAGGGGATGAAAAATGATGATAACTCTGCATCTCTGACCTTACGAATCTCTGACTTGGGTGGTAAGGAATTATGAATTTTGGAGGACTTGCTGTTACTCATATTCGCAAATGCAATAACTTCAACTTGGTCATTGCTACTTGCAGGTCGGGTGAGGAATATTCATTTTATCTTCTACCTTGACAGCGATACCGCAATATCTGTGGCAAGTGAGATGGTTGAACAACTAGAGTTGGCAGATCATGATGTCGCTTTCATAGCTGAACTTATTGATTCCTTGATTGTGAAACTTCTCCCTGGTTGGAAGCCATCGTCTTATGGTTCCTCAAATGTTGCAATAGGTCCTTACACTGAGTCCCCAGTCTTTGAAAATGGAGAAAAATTAATTGCATACCCTTGGAATTCAATGTTGAGTAGTGTTCCTTTTGGAACACTAGCTGAGCAAGATGATCTCTCTGGGTTAACAAGGAGTCATTGCTTACAAGCTGATGGTAGTAATATCAGTGACCACCCCAATAATGAGATTTCTCAATTTGTATACAATTCCTCTCCAAGTTTAACTAACATGGGAGATCAAGAATCTCCGTCAACAGTTGTTTCAGAGATACTTGTCCAAGGTGCTTCATCTATAAACAATAGAACGTCTGAATATTACAATAATGATGGAAGCTTCAAAGGCACAAATGGATATGTTACTGAGTCAAAGCTTGGAGATGCATATCTCAATTGCGAGTTGGATAGACAAGATAGTTATGTAGGAGAATTCGTTTCAATGAACGAATGTACAGAGAACTCAGAGTGGTCATTCCCCAAGCAAAGTGGAGCATCAAATGTTATGAGCTTGACGAGCAGCTGCTCTTCTCAATCATTAGCTGACAAAGACGGATATGATGATCTAAAGCTGGGACTCGATGCAATAGAGGCACAGTACCATAATTGGTTTGTAGAACTTACTAGGATGAAAGAGGAGGCGCTGGAGGCCACCAGAAAGAGATGGACAGGAAAGAAGAAGTTACCTGCTCATTGATTAAGAACCTATCCCCCAGCTGATTTTTGTGTGTTTTCTTCTATCTTGTTTATAATAACATTCACTAATAATTTGTTTAAGGGCTGTAATATGTATTAACTTGAAACATGCGAAGATCTGAGTATAACTTGTGAGGCTTACAAGGCAAAAATATGGATGACAAGTCCTGAGCACATCACATCTTTCCACGCGTGTCATTCAAGCAAAAGTAAAATGCTGTTGCTGGCTTCTCAGCTGATCTAATCTGTACCTACCGTTAACAGGCCTTTCCGAAGTTGCAAAGGGAAATCAAATAAAAGAGAGAAAGTAGTAGAATTGAGAAACGACACCAAGAAAATAAGACCAATTCGAGTTAGCAAGCCTTCATCTGCCCTGATGAAGGAGCTGTAAGGATGCTGCAGGATGAACAAGAATGATTGAAAATAAGACCAGTTTTACAAGTTAAAACTTAAGGCATCGTCTTAAACTGTGGAAACTGAATATCATAATTTAGTCAAATCTAATAAGGAGATAGAAAATATTTCTCCCATGCAATTAGGTGAGCAAGTTCAGCTTAACCTTGTAAAACTCATGAACTCAACCCTGACACAACCGACCAGTTGAACAAGGCATAGCATTTCCATTGTTAAGCGGATGAGGTTCACTACCTAGTACCCTCATAGCCGCTCCCCACCCCCCCCACCCCCCCATTTATCAAATAAACCGAGATGTTTTTGAGTGTTCGTTTCGTTTTCTCAAAGCTTGAGTTATTATATTTCTTCACTAGAATTAGTCGTCCTTTATTGAAAAACAAATCGGAGAAGAAGAAAAAATGTTACATTGAATAATGTTTTATGATGAGAAGTTTAAAAAAACTCTAATTAATTTAATATTAAAAAAAATAAAATAAAAATATAAGTCAGTAAAGTTAACTCGTCAACCCCGCAATTTGTATTATAAGAATGTGATAACTCAATAAAAATATAAATTTAATATTAAATAATAAAATTAAAAAAACAATTATTATTCCAATAAATAATACTTTATTAGAAGGGTTGAGTAACTTCCTCTTTTTGTTTATACTTAATAATATATACTATTATTTTTAATCAAGTGATTAATGAGAACTTAATCAAATCATAATTAAAATTAAATATTTTCATTAAAAAAAAGTAGTAGTTGGAATAAGCGGAAAGAAGTGCTTTTTCTTTTTTAAAAAATAATCTTCTTCTCATTAATTTTCATATTTTATCCACTTCTTTTTCTTTTTTTCTCTATCTCTTAAGTAATAAAAATAAATAAATTGAAAAATAGTATTAAATGGACAAAAAGGATTAAGTTATTAATAGATTTAATAATATAAAAATTAAATTAATATATAGTTTTTTAAATAATAAGGACTAATTAATTAGTTTTGCTATAAAAAAAAAAGTCTTTCTCTTCCCCTCTCAATTATTCGGTGCATAAATGAGAGATTCAATCAATATTCCAAATAAAAAGGCAGAAGCTTGGAGAAAGATAATGAAACTGAAGGACAGTGTATGGGAGCAGTGCTCGTGAATAATTGGTTATGGCAAGGAATTTTCTATATGGTGAGACAATTGGTACCCTCGTGGTCCATTTGTTAAAGCTCTTCGACGAGGGATAATCATTGAATCAGGTTTATCTGGGAATTCAAAATTGTGTGACGTGATTCAAGAAGGAGAATGGATGTGGCCTCCTGCACGATCAAACCAGATGGATCAAGAAAGTTTCTTTATATGTAATTTGTAATTTTGATGATGAGGATCGCGATCATCTTTTCTTTACCTGTCTCCTTACCAAAAGGACTTGGCAGCAGCTATTGCATCTATGTAAAGTGCACAGGCAAGTTGGGAACTGGTCTTCTGAAAAATGAATATTGTCTATGGCCTATGGGGAAGGCAATCAATTCAGAAGATTTCGATAACTTGGCAGTCTTTAGTTAAGTCATAATACCTGTTTACCGTTGTTTTTGCTTACAGTACATTCTGTGAAACTGATGTTTTAATAATTTATTAGATTAGAATTTCCAGGACGAAGGCTTAGTCTAAAAGCAACAACCATTGACGGGTTTAATGCTTTGTTAATTACATTATTAGTGTAAACTTTTCATCTTGTTTTGGGTTTTGCTTTGGCCCCTGCCATTAACGTCTTTGTCAACCTGGTTTTGTTTATTCAATTTACTATATTTTTCTATTTGGATTCGTTACTCCATCAATTATCTTATTAGGGTCTCTGATTAGACTACATAGTTCTCAATCATTGATGCCTTATTAATGTTCTGATCGAGTTTATCCTTTAAAGAAAATTCTGGTTTAATGGCTGGCTAGTTTCTTTTCTTTGCCTTCTCTTGCTCTGGTTTCTTCGGAGAAGCAAAGTTTCCATGGCTGAGGGCGCAGTTGGGCCACGGTTGTACTGTTGTTTTAAGTGCAGAAACCTTGTTTCCTGTCACGATGATATTGTCTCCAAGACTTTTCGGGTGAGCTTCATTGATCTCTCAAGGTTTCTTTTTTTTTTTTATGCTGCAATGTAAATAAGTAAATAACACTATAAAACACGAAATTAACGGTACGGTTCACATAAAAAATATTCTTCTACATGTTCGATTAGCCTAGTAATTACAATTTACAGGATCTTCGCATGTCAAACATATGGAATCGAAGGATCCATATATACATGAGCACGATCTTAATTAAGTCATTTAATTTCAGTGTTGCTATAATTCAAGAACTTGGTTTATTAAATGATCCTTCTCGACATTTGGATGATAATATTTCAAGTTATTTCACAACAACGGATATTTTCTTAGGCAAACAATGGTAGAGCCATTCTGTTCTCCCATGCAATGAACATTATCTTAGGGCCGAAAGAGGACCGCCGGCTTATCACTGGTGTCCACACGATCGCTGATGTTTACTGCTCCGATTGTGGGGAGTTATTAGGTTGGAAGTATTGGAAGGCTTATGAAGAATCGCAGAGGTACAAGGAAGGAAAAATTGTCCTTGAAAATTTCAAGATTGTCAAGGAAAACTGGTAGCAGATGTATGGTCACCACAAGCCCTCGTGTCCTGGCCAATGGCCATCCATACAAGTTCTTTGATTGCCTTCAGAATGTTTTATCTTTTACACAGTATCAATTCAAATTCTAATTAAGTGGACATTAGCATGCTTCATGTGGTGAAAAATATTGTCATTAATGAATGTTTTCCGTGTAATTAGATCCAGTTTGTTTTTGTATTTTAAAAATATTTTTTTAAAATAAAAAAATTATGTTAATTTTTTTTTTAGATATTTTAATAGGCTGATATGAAAATAAATTTTAAAAAATAAAAAATATATATATTATATCAACTATTAAAATACTAACCAAATCTTAAGATCGGTAACTGTTCAAATTCTGCATTGAAAATCGGAATGTTGTATTATCTTGTGTTTTGACGTCAAGAAAAGTGGGAAAGTGAAATTTTTGTACCTAGGTGTCTAGCTTCTTGGCAAGTAAGGGGATTGAAGATGATATTTCGTCTCGAACATCAATGAAAAAAAAAATCTTTTTGGTAGTTTCTGGGTAGCTTCCTATTCCTTTTCAGTTTTAAAATTTCCTCATTCGTGTAAAATGATGCATTGCACATGCAGCGAAGCCACCTTTTGGCAGTCTAGCTAGCATATCTCCAATCAACAAGATCGTGAAAGTTGATTAAGCCATGTAATTTTGTAAACCTCTATAGAAAAACTTACACATTTCAGCCACATTTACTTTGATTCGCTCGAAGCTTAGAATATTGCTGGCAAGCAATGCTCGACAAACCAGTTGAGTAATATGTCATATTATCTAAAGTTAGATAGCAAGACTAAAACTTAAAACATTAAACAATCTCTTGATAATTGATTTAGCCATCTGTGCCAACATCAGACAATAATTTTTTTAAGAAAACAATTGAGGTGAAGAACATAAAATGATGTTATTGATGGAGACATGAAGCTAAACAAAAATGTACAATCAAACTGCTGACCCCAATTCGATTGTCTAATTGCATACACAGACAGTCTGGTACTCGTCAATTATTAAAATGGTATAGCTACCAAGGAGACGAGGACAACAATTTCGTAACGGATGAGCTCATGAAATTTGTAAGCATGAAAAAACCAATTATGCTTCCATCAGGCAAGAAAACAATTATCCCTGTAAGAACCCTGCAATTTAATGATGCCGCCATCTCGCCGCGCACCGTTTAGCCCACCACATCACTTGGGTAAGACCCAAGGGCATGGCAAGACCACTCGATCCAAGGCTAATAGGAGATGTTCGTGAGCCCAAAAACTCGCAACTGGTGAGCGCTAGCTATCCAATCACTTGCCATGTTCAAGATTCTCTTTGGTTTTATGTGTGGGTTTGAGCTTTCTTGCTTGTCTTTCTTTCGGGAAACATGGGTTTTTTTTTTTTGTCATTAAACTGACCTGGATAATATATGGCACTGATATTTAACTTCTAGATGACTTGGCAAGGACATCTCACCATCAAATTCAGCAAAAAAAAAAAAAACTTAATGTTTATGGGTGTTAAAAGGGTCTTAGGCTCTTGGCTGGAAGCAAGTCTTTATGGGAATCTCCCCTAATCTTATGTATTCAATAAGAAAGAAAGAAAAAAAAGAATCTTAATTAGGGTTCAGTCTTGACGGAGAGCAAGCACACATGATAAATGATTCAATAATTAGTAGGAAAAAAAACTCGTGGATAGCTTTAACAAATACAAGTTGAAAAATTGGTTACGATAAAGTTAATGGATTGATGCAGAGAGCGTTTGAAAATGTGAGTTTTAACAAAATTAAATTTTTTTATTAAAAATTAATTTTTTTTATGTTTTAAATTATTTTTTGATAGGCTGGTCTAAAAAATAAAAAGATATTATTTTGATGCATTTTAAAATAAAAAACACTTTAAAAATATCTATAACCACACTTCCAAATAGGTCTTAATCTTAATGAAGAGCAAGCATGTTTATTATTATTATTATTATTATTATTATTATGCTTTAATTTTTAAAACTAAAAACTTACTTTTGAAAATCCAAATAGTTCCAGAACATAGAAAAAAATGTTTTATTTTCTTTCCCTTCTTAGCTCTTGTGATATCCTTCCTAGAATCCCGACAAATTATTTATATTAAAATAGTTTACATTAATTGACGAATAATTAAGCTTTAAGGAGAAGAAATACAGTTCTTGACAAACAACTATCTTTATCTCTTGTTTTAATCCGAAATGGTTTTATATATTTGTGCTTATCGTTTGTGTAGTATGTTATTCGCTTGGTTATATGTCAAATATTCTGCAAAATCGTTGCTTCTCCTAAACAATTTTTAACAGCATCCACCATCTACATGAGTAGGCATGTGAATGCTTCCAATGGTCTAGTGCGTGCGTTAGATGCTGGAATCAATGACTAATTGGATGGAACAAATAAATCATAGTATTATAATGGACAGAGAACAATCAATGGAAGAATCCAAACATCAAATTGTTAGAGTGGGGGAGGGAGAGAGAGAGAACAGGAACCTTCACAGAAGCACACCAATCGGACATTTTAAGCCAATTCATCCCATCAATTATTAAGTTTGCGTCTAGCCACCGCCCATACGATCCTGTATTCCCCGCAAGATGAACCTTCCTAGAAACTTATATTCCTGGGAATAAAATAAAGGAAAATCTTAAAATGGTGGCACCACCACAGAACTTGTAAGACGCTGAACTGCCAATTTCTAGATATGTGTCCTGACACATGAATCAGACCGTCCATTTACATGAATAGTGGATGGATATCAATGGTTTTGATGTGTTTACTTTCTTTTGAGCTTCATTAGAAACTGCCCAAATGATATGGGACCATATCGAAAAAGCAATGACACTTTCCATGCTTATAAAAGGTCAGATAAATCTGTCAACCTTAGCTCATCCCTAAGGCTTTATATATTTTTCCACGCCCAAATATTGTCCTGAGTTTTCTCATCAACAGAAATGGAGAAGGGTCAAATTGGGATGAAAACTGCAACAAGCGGCGAGTATCAGGATTTGTTACCGGTTATGGCAGAGAAGCTTGATGTAAAGGCTTTTGTGTCTGAATTATGTGGGGGCTTTCGTCTTTTGGCGGACCCCGAAAAGGGGTTGATTACATCAGAAAGTCTGCGAAGGAATTCGGCACTACTAGGGATGGAAGGGATGAGCAAAGAAGATGCGGAGGCTATGGTGAGAGAAGGAGACCTTGACGGAGATGGAGCACTCAATGAAACAGAATTCTGCGTTCTGATGGTGAGACTGAGTCCTGAGATGATGCAGGATGCTGAAACCTGGCTCCAGAAAGCACTTGAAAAGGAACCAAGGACATCCTCACCCTGATTTTTCCTGTTGTATTAACTTAGAAGAAGGTTGTCTCTTTCATTATGTTGTACGAGCAGGTTGTAATTGATGAGCACAATGAACTTCATTTTGTATTGCATGCAGGAATACATCTACCATTAACAGGAAGTGCTCTCAGATTAACAGATCCGGCCACTAACTGAATGAAAAGAGATGCTAAACACAGCAACTAGTGACACGAATACACAATCACTCACCTTCACGTAAACTGCTCTGGAGACGGTGAGGTGATGATCATGTGGGTCTCCAAGTTCGTATTCCACGCGTGCATTGTTCACTGAAAATGAAAACTCAAAAGGCTTTTATTTTAGGCACATCAAAGAGGGGACAGGTTAGGCTAGCCTTCCTAGCAAGACAAATAAACTTCTAGCGGGCAAGGAAAGTAGGGAAGCAAAAACCCTAAAATGCTTGGATAGGACGTTGGATAATTGACTAGTTTGTCTTCTCTTAAAAGGCCATAAACTAAAAATATGCAGGCGTGATAATTGAGTTAAAAAGAACGGCCCATGAACTCAATGGAGAAGTGGGAATATAATTTACAATTCTTTTAGCCTAATCATCCATCCATCCAAGGAAACAACTTATTAAATTAATTGAACATCCAACTTCTCAACTACATAACCAAAAAACAATTTTGAAGGCATCGGCGCGGTTGACAGAAAATCACCATCTATTAGTAGGAATTTAACGAGGATGTTGCCAGAACCTTAAGAATTAAGATGCGCTGCTTCAAGCCCAGAGCAAACCATTCAAAGACATCGCCGTCTACTATGCGGCCAATGATAACCAAATTCGACCAATATCTCTACTTTGATATAAAATAGACAAGTGCCCCAAATTGTAAATCCATGAAATCTACACTGGAGAAGAAACTACATATACTATGCCAATATGCACTTTTCTACAGATCTTAAGCTATTGCAATTACACAAGAGATGGTGCAGTGAAACAAGCAGAAAGCTTCCATCATTCCTCGTGTTCTTGATCTTCAAACTGGTGATCGACTGTAAACAAACATAAGAAAACAAGATAATGAAAAATATGCGTTCCTCTGGAACAGATGAGAAGATAAGCTTCAAACAGCTGTGCTGTTTCTTGGAAAAACGAGCAAAAAAAAAGAGGAGTGGAGAAACTCTCAGTTCAAGTGGAAAGCAATACCTGCGGTGTCTGCCATACTCAGAGCTTCTGTTCCTACCATAATCAGGACTTCGGCGCCTGTCATGCACTGGACCATTGTACTTATCATAAACAGGGCTGTGACCTCGACCATAATCAGGATTTGGCCGCCTGTGATGAGCTGGACTCGGCGACCTCCCATCATAACTTCCTCTTCGAGGACTATCATATCTGTCACCCCTCTCACTGTCATCTTTCAAAGCATACTCAACAGAAACCACCCTGTCCAATATCTTGCTGCAGAAATGTAAGACGATACAATATGTTAATCATCTGATCTAAAAAAGAAAAATATAACCCGGCCATTTTAACAAGCAACATAGTCAAAAAATGTTGACTAACGTCATGTGCGTGCACTGAAGAGCTTTGGTAGCATCTTCTTGTGTCTCAAACTGCACAAATGCAAAGTTCCGTCGAATTCTGACATGAAGAACCTCTCCGTAACGCTCAAAGTGTCTTTTTATGTCCTCAACCCTTGTATGAATTGGATCGAAATTAATAACAAACAGGGTTTTAGTTGGCCTCTGGTTCACTGTCAACCTTGGTCCATCTCGATGCCGACCACGTTCACCCTAGTATATTCATGATATAATCAGAGAACAAAATAAATCTCAACCACTTACAAAAAAATATAGCAACAATTTGAGCAACACATGGACAAAACATTAGATTAAAAACTAGCAAAGTGAGAACAACATATACCCTAGCCCACTCAACAGAAAGCCTGCGCCTGTGATAACCGAAAGGTATATTGTCAAGTCCATGTATAGCATCTGCAGCATCACGGTCGTCCTCGAAATAAACAAAAGCAAACCCTGCAGCAAAGACTGAAATTAGAGACAGAATAAGTGATGCATGGCCTAGGAATTAAATCCACTTAACCAGGGTACATCAGCCAAATCAGGATTCCTTGTCCTGGTAAGAACTTGAAATTTATACAACACCTGTAGAATATTTGATGGGCTGATGCACATAGGGATGTAGATTGTGGAAGCGTTGCATGATGAACTAAGTGAAGATGTTGGCATTTAAGAGTTTAAAATCCAAAGTTTCACGCTGAGATGTCATTGCTAAGCATGCTTCACCATTCAGATAGCACTAGTTCAGAAATGGAAGGCATGGCAAGACAGATTTCAATTCATCCTCCTATTATCAGTAGTGGTAGACAAGGCATAGTAAATTGACTGAGATCATCACGACCACTCTTTTGAAATGCATAGTTAGGGCGGTGAGGTGGGTGAGTGACAGATGATCGAGTGAAGAAAATACAGGATGATTCCATCTGTGAGTGGAAGGAGAAGGAGAGCAGACAAGCAAGAAAGTTTCCAAGCCACTACAAATGTTGGCGAGCCCAGATAGAAGCTCAAATTTCCTTAGTAAGAGTTCCTGCGTCAAAACAAACACTTAATATGGAGGTGTTCTCCAGAGAAACTTCAAATTGCCCATTTCCGCTTTTTTATTTATAAATGGATTTTTAATTTGAACGTAATCACCACTACTCAAGTAGCCATATATTTTATATCCAACAAACTGATTTTCAGAATACCTATCCAGTCAAGAATTAACAAAATAACCACCCAATCCCACTCAAAACCAAAACTAGCAATCCCTTGGAGAAATCACAAAACTTAGCTCGAAACAAACCGTTCATGACACAAGAAACTACAGTGTGAAATTCCATTTTAAAAAAAAAAAACCATCAGACCATGTATCAACAGAGTTTCACAAGGCAAAAAAAAAAAAAAAGAGTTAAATGATAATCGAACTTGAAATGCAAAAAATACAACAATCAGACCAATAACTTCCATTCTTTCCTAAACCACGGCTCAATCATAAATAATATCATTAAACCAATTATCAAACTCAACTACAAGTCCTTCCGCATTTCATCACCAAATAAAAGTAATAAAAAAAAAGTACAGTTTACCAGATTTCATGTCAACTCGCTCCACCCGTCCGTACTTTCTGAACAAGCGCTCCAACTCCGAATGCCTCGTCTCCTGCTGAAAGTTTCCAACGAAAATTGGCCGCGCCATTCTTGCAAATCGATTCGCCCCTAACTAAACACCAACACAGTCGAAGACAGATAAGAACCCTAGAGGCGAGATTTATTTAACGGAAGGAGAGTGATCGGAAACCATACCTGAAGAGGAAGAGCACTTAGCGTGTTCGTGATGATAAAAGGAGTAAAACCCTGGAGGAAACAAGGAATAATTGAGTAGGGCTTATATAAATATAAACCCGTAATTAGACTCCACCTTTGGATTTTCCTTGCCACTTTTTCTTATTTCCAACTATTTCAGCCGTGGAAATTAAGGGTATTTTTGAGATATCAAGTTCATGATATAGATGGAAACGATGTTCGACGTGAAATAGATATAGGAAGGGATAAAGCCCGTTGGGTTTATTGAAGAGGTAATATAATCAGGCCCACTGGATAAATAAAACTCAGTAGAGCTGGTTTAATTAAGGCCATCTTACCTTACCTTGCCAGGTATCATTTTGATCAGACTCTCTCTCGGATCCCGGGTGTTTGTTTATGTGACTATATCTTGTTTTTTTAAAAAAAAAAATTATTTTATTTCTAAATTATTTTGATATATTAATATAACAAAATAAAAAATAAAAAAATATCATTTTAATACAATATAAAACATTATATTCATAAAATCTAATCCGTGTTTCAAAAATGATTTATTGATAAGAAAATTCACAAATTATTAATCTATTTGTCTCGGTGTATAAACAGGTGCGGAGCTAAAATAAAATAAAATTAAGGGTCAAGTTAGAAAAATTATTCTAGAGATGAAGATTCTATTTTATTTTTTACTTTTTTAAGCTAAAAATATAGATATTATTAACGGCGGGGAAAAAATTTCCTTGTCGGGGTCACGGTACTGCCAGCCCCTCTCTTCGTCACCGACTGTAAATTACACTATTATATAAAAAAAATATAAATAATGGAAATGAATTGGACTTTTTCTAACAATTCCAGTGGCCACGGCAGAAGTGAATTGGTGGCCGAAGAAGGGTTGCGCTGGAGAGGAGAGCTATTCAAATAACCTGGAAAAAAGAATAAAAGGAAAAAAAACTACATACAGCTCCTTAAGCCATTTATAGCCGTTATCACACGATACAATCCACTGGACACGTTCTCTTTCTTCTTCTTTTTTATATTTTTTTATGAATAGTGGGGTTAGGAGTAGACTTCTGTGGAAGGATGGAATTCCAGGAAATTGCGTTGTAGAAAGGATAACGGTCGAAGTGTGGATGGGGAGGTCAAACGAGCAAGGACAAAAGCAAACTGCTTGGATTCTTTGAAAGGGGTGGTCCATCAGGACAGCTTTTGTGTGTATCTTTTGACCATTGTATGTGTTTAATTGTAATAAATTTATTGGATAGGACATTTAAATTCGATCGGCTTGTCTCGGGGTTGATACAATGTTAAAGTGAGTGGTTGGATTGGATTTTAAAAAAATTAGAGCAGTTTTTTTAAAAATATTGGTGGAACAATAATTTTTGATTTTTTTTTCCTGGTGAAATAATATATTTTCTTCTTATTATATTTTAGAAGTGTCATAATTACTAAATATTACTATTTATAAATATAACAATATAGTTGTTGCGTTTTATAATAGCAATAATTAGTAAATGTTACGCTTCTGAAGTATAACAATATAAAATTTTATTCATCTGGCTTAACCGATTGACCGGTTGAGTTCAGTTATATTAATTGGTCAACCATTTCACATAAAAACTATAATTCAATAAACTTTTTCTTTTAAATATGTTTTATAAGTTATAATATACATATCCATCCAACTTGCAGGACTAAAAATAAACTCTAATTAAAATCTCAAAAAGTTATTATTTACACAGTAGTTATCTTTTGTTTTTTCAATGTTAATAATATAGTCAGACTTGCAATAACAAATAATTCTGAGCAGTTAAGTGTGGGTCTGTCATACCTAGACAAGGATCAGCCCCAAATAAATTACATGAATGATCTAGCAGATGTATTTTATGGTTCAATGTCAATGATGTAGTTGTCCTTTGTTTTTCAACATCAATAATGTAGTCGGATTTGCGATAACAGATAAATTTAAGCAGTTGGGTGTGGGTCTATTATAGCTAAACAATGATCAACTCCAAACATATTACATGGATAGTCTAGCAAATATATTTTATGGACTAGTGAGACAGGTTCAGACCCAAAAAAAAGTTTGATCACGTCAAACTAGAATAAGCTAAGCATGTGAACTTGACTTTTTACACCTACCAACTCCTTATTTTTTTATTATTTTTATTTTAAAATTATTTTTTTAAGTAATATCATCTCTTTTAATTAATATCATTCTACTAATCATTCAGGAGGCAAAATGAAACTAAACGAATCAAAATCTAAGTGTGAGAATGTGTTTTAGAGTGCAGTTACGGTTGTTTTTTAAAGTATTTTTCACTCGAAAATATATTAAAATAATATATTTTTTTTATTTTAAAACAATTATTTTTAACATCAGCATATCAAAATGATTTAAAAACACAGAAAAATATTAACATGAAAAAAAATTAAATTATTTTAAAAACACTTTTAACATGTAAAAACAAATAAAATCTTATGCATGTAAGTTGAAGGTGTGAAAAGAGTTAAATTCTTTGATTGGGGTGATGTCAAGATCATTGAGGGATTGAAAATTGAATTTAAGAAAAATACAGATAAAATTATTTTGTATCGTTGTAATTCATGACTCACTTCGTCCTGTGTAAAGTCAAAGAAATCAGAACGTAAAACCTTCAAGTTTTGTCTACACCGATAATCACATCATTTTCCAAGTCTCATGCAATTCTACATATGCTCATTATCAGAGTAGCCCCCCTCCGCAACTGGCATGCTTCAACAAATGCATAAACAATCACGAAGGGAATGGAAGAGATCAACTAAAAAAAGGGGAAAAGGAGGCTATAAAATATGCAGGAAAGCAACACGAACCATGAAAATTAATCGGGCATGACACTATCTTACACTGCACTCCTTGTTAGTTAAATGAAAACCGGTGACGAGAAATTATTCTAGATTACAATAGAGATTGTTTTTTAAATTAGTTTTTATTTGAAAATATATTAAAATAATTTTTTTATTTTTTTTAATATCAATACATAATTACATATATATATATAATAATTTGAAATGAAAAAAAAAATTGTAGAAATAAAGGTGTACCGTAATGATATACACCACCGAAGTAAACCCAACGAGGCGACAGAACAAGTCGAACAAATGGCAGCATTGCTGTCTTTGGATTTCGGATGACGTCACGATGCAGTGCTGGCAACTTTTGTTGCAGGTGATTAAAGCAAAATGGAACTTTCCAGGAAGGTGGGTTATGCTTTAAAAAATTGCTGATCGGGAGGATTATGTGCGCATTAGCTCCACAACAGAAGAGAAAATACTAAATTAAAACGACCGTGCTGTTCCAGTAACACTCTGTCGAGTAGTCGTGCTCATGTTTCGATAAGAAAAAAGTATTGCACACCTGTACTTTCACTCTCATTAAAGGTTTATATACACACACATTTTAGATGGATGCCTCCGTGAATTATATTAAATTATTTTTTAATACAAAAAAATATATTTTGGCATTCTAATATTTTTTTAATTATATAAATGTTCATCTGATGTGACATAATTAGTTTTTAAAGTCAACTCATGTTAAAAAAATAATTTAATTAAAAAAATTCAAAACAATATATGTTTTTAAAAAATAATATTGAAACTACAACATATTGAATTCAATTTGGGTTAATTTACTAAATTTCTAGTCAGAATCATGAGATCACGATAGCTCAATGTAAAACAACTCAAAATAAATTATAAAACTTTATTCTTAATCAATTCAATGTTAAAAAATAAAATTAAAAAAATAGTTAAAAAACATGAGTTAACCTTCCAAACCCGTGACTTGAGTTATTGAATTAAGATAACCTTGTAAAAAATAAACATAAAAATGACTTGAGTTAACCTGGGTTAACATGTCAAACTTGTAATAAAGTTCATGAAACTATGATAACTTAGTAGAAATCAAATCAAATAACAAATTATGAAGCTCAATTTTTAATAAACCTATTGTTGAATGTTAAAAAAAAATCAATCTACAAACAAGACATGGTAAAACTACCCGAGTCTACTCGGGTTAACCCACAAAACATGGGAATTGAGTCACAAAACAAAGTAACCTCATAAAAAGCAATCCAAAATAAATCATGAAGTCTAATTCGTAATTAATTTCATGCTGAAAGATGAAATTGAAAACAAATATCAATTAAAAAAGATTAAAAAAACTCGAGCCAACTGGGTTAACTCGTTAAATCCACAACCCGAGTCATGAGACCGAGATAAACTCATATAAAGAAAATCAAAATAATTCATGAAACCTAATTCTCAATCAAATCAATGTTTAATGATGAAATTGAAAAAAATAATATTAATTAAAAAAGACAAAAAAACTTGATTTTATCAAGTTCACCTGCCAAACCTGTTATACTAGTTACGAGACTGAGCTAACCGCATATAAAGTAAATCAAAATAAATTATAAAGTTCAATATCCAACAAACAAAATGTTAAAATATAAAATTAGAAAAAGAAATTTAAATGTAGAAAAAAAAGGAAAAAAACAAAGAAATAAATTGTGTTTTTATGAGTTGATGCACAGTAAAAGCACTATCTCTTTTAGTTTATACTATAACACACACTCACATACCACACACTCTCTACTATTAAACTCAGTCAAGTTCAATAAACTAGCCTGGATAAATTATGTATATAAAAGTTGATTTAATCAAACCTGTATTAAATATTTTTTTTATGTAGACCATCCCATCATGAACTCCTAACACTTTTGCACAGGGTTTCTTGAACATCTATTTCTTAAAAGAAATCTTCTTGCCATCCCCTACAGAACACATCATTTTATGTAATTTATTTTAATTATGATTATTCAATATCACACAATAACTAACCATCAAGAATTGTTAAGTTTTAATACATGTGTTTTACGACATTTAACCAAATTCATGAAGAATTATTAGATTTTAATACTAATACATCTAGAAGCGAATAATGAAATATTTGTTATAAGTTAAACTCTTAAAAGGCTAGAAAATATAATAATAAATAAATAAAAATATATAAAATTAATTTATTTTGGTGACCAGTGTAGAATGTCACTTCACTACATTTACAATAACAAATTAATTGTTACACGTTGAAAACAAAAGAGCTTTAGAAAAGAACGAGCCACTTAAATATTTTTAAATTTAGATTTAATAAGATATTTGGTATTGAAATTAAACTTGTTTTTTAATTAAAATTTATTTTTTTTGTTTTAAATTAATTTGATGTGATGATATTAAAAATAAAATTTTAAAAATAAAAAATATATAATTTTAATATATTTATGAATAAAAAATATTTTTAAAAATAACTAATATAAAAGAAAAAACCAATAAATTTCATAGGAATCCACTGCTCTTCCAATTATTAATCACCTCTTTTTATGCAAGTAGATATGATGACAGTTATCACGTTTGGTGCAGCTCCATATTAATGAAAACCACCTGATGAGCCCACGTCCCACAAGACGTCATCTCGTGTGCCCCTTCCCACTTTTGATCCCTCAGAAACTTCCAGGCAAATACACATACATATACGTTCGCTATCAGAGACCGACAAGTTCCGGATTCCTTATACGTGTATGGTCAAAGACACGACACAATTCATTATATGCAAATTACAAACTCCAGAAGGTCAACCTTGCAAAGGTAGAACTGTCATTCCACAACCTTTTTCAAGGGTACTTAAGTAAAAACAGACGGTTTCCATTTTCAAAATATTTAAACTGCCTGTGGTGGAGGAATTTTAAAAGCAAAGATCCCAAAATTCCAAAACCACCCACCATCCCTTTGATTCTTCAAAAGGAGAGAGAGACAGACAGACATAGCATGTAGTCCTAAAAATCAAGACTGGATTAAGAAGATGAAGAGTCTTGATCACAATTGTGGAATGTCTGACTGGCTCGCTCTTCTCCTATTCCTTTCTTTATTTGGTGTTTCCTCAGTGAACAAAGAATTTTTCTTTGTAGCCTTTGCTTAAGAATTTTTCTCTGTAGCCTTTGCTTTGTCTCCAAGCCAACTTTCTTGTCTTTAACTTAGCATTCAAAGGTTCCAATTCTGCTTCTCCTCTTTATTCCTCAGTTTTTACTTGCATTATAAGTTTGGAAGATTTTGTTTTCTTTTGCTGTCCAAATGGATGTTTTGATCCACGGGTAAGATTTACAGTGTACGTTTGATAATGATGATGATGTTTCTTTTTATTTTTTTATTCTTTGTTGTAAGTTCTTTTGATTTTACTAGTCTTTCTGTTTATTTTGGTTTGTTGGGGGTACTGTAACTAGTTAACTACTACTCTTCTTTTGGTGGGTGTATGACAAGACCAGTTATTAGAGGGATTTTAGTTTTGGGTGGTTGGGTTTGGTGTGCTGGAATTATGAACCTCCTGCTGCATATTTGAGTTGTCATGCTTATTGATTGTTCTTTTACCTCTCCTCTGGCATGAGTTTTTTTTAGTGATTAGAGCAAAAAAAAAAAAAAAAGTATGCAAAGTGATTTAGTTTGTTATACCTATGCTTTTAAATTTAATGAAGTTGCATGCTTTATTCGTGTTTGCGGCAATATTCTGTTTATCTGTAGTTAGAAATAGTGAAATTCGTGTTTTTTTTTTCCTAAACTGGTTATTGGATTTGACTATGTAATCAACTGTGTTGTAGGATTTTGAGGGAAGCTAGATTAAGATTTTTGTTTGGAGTAAATTAAAGTTTTGGAGTTGAAATTGAATTCGATGGAGGAAAAACCATTCCCTGCATGGTCATGGTCTGTGGAGCAGTGTTTGAAAGAGTTCAATGTGAAGTTAGACAAGGGTCTGAGTTCTTATGAGGTTGAGAAGCGGCGAGAGAGGTATGGTTGGAATGAGCTTGCTAAAGAAAAGGGTAAGCCCTTGTGGTGGTTAGTATTAGAACAATTTGATGATATGCTTGTAAAGATACTTCTGGTTGCAGCTTTTATATCATTTATTCTAGCTTATTTACATGCGGGTGAGTCTGGGGAGGCTGGATTTGAAGCTTATGTGGAGCCACTTGTTATAGTTTTGATTTTAGCCCTTAATGCTATTGTGGGGGTGTGGCAAGAGACTAATGCCGAAAAGGCTCTTGAAGCCCTTAAGGAGATGCAATGTGAATCTGGAAAGGTTTTAAGGGATGGGTACATGATGCCGGAGTTGCCAGCTCGAGAGCTTGTCCCTGGTGACATAGTGGAACTGCGGGTTGGAGATAAAGTGCCGGCTGACATGAGAGTGGCAGTTTTGAAGACATCGACTTTGAGAGTTGAGCAGAGCTCATTGACTGGAGAGGCGATGCCTGTTCTGAAAGGCACTGCTCCCATATTCATGGATGACTGTGAGTTGCAGGCTAAGGAAAATATGGTTTTTGCTGGCACAACTGTTGTTAATGGGAGCTGTATTTGCATTGTTATAAGCACTGGGATGAAAACTGAGATTGGAAAAATTCAGAAGCAAATACACGAGGCTTCTCTGGAAGAGAGTGATACTCCACTGAAGAAGAAGTTGGATGAATTTGGTGGCAGGCTTACAACTGCTATTGGGTTTGCTTGCCTCGTTGTATGGATCATTAATTACAAAAATTTCCTCTCATGGGATGTTGTGGATGGATGGCCTACAAATATCAGATTTTCTTTTGAGAAATGCACCTATTATTTCAAGATAGCTGTTGCCTTAGCTGTAGCAGCTATTCCAGAAGGCCTCCCTGCTGTAATCACGACTTCTTTGGCTCTGGGTACTAGGAAAATGGCACAAAAGAATGCAATTGTGAGAAAGCTTCCAAGCGTGGAAACTTTAGGATGCACAACTGTAATTTGTTCAGATAAAACTGGGACTTTGACCACTAACCAGATGTCTGTAACAGAGTTCTTCACTTTGGGTGGAAAAACTACTTCTTCTCGAATTTTTCGTGTTGAAGGAACAACTTATGATCCTAAGGATGGTGGAATTGTTGACTGGACTTGCTATAATATGGATGCAAATTTGCAAGCCATGGCAGAGATATGTGCTGTCTGTAATGACGCTGGGATCTTTTGTGACGGTCGTCTTTTCAGGGCTACAGGTTTGCCTACTGAGGCTGCTCTAAAGGTTTTGGTTGAGAAGATGGGTGTCCCAGATGCTAAGGCAAGGGAAAAAATTCGGGATATGCAGCTTGCTGCAAACTATTTGATTGATCGTAGCACAGTGAAATTAGGTAAGCAGAAACCTGAACATATTTATATGATGCAAGTCGTGCAACAGTTACGCAGTTTTCTGTCTTATTAACATTTGGTCACTGTAGGGAGTTGCGAGTGGTGGACAAAAAGATTGAAAAGGCTTGCCACATTGGAATTTGATCGCATTCGCAAGTCAATGAGCATTATTGTACGGGAGCCCAATGGACAAAATCGACTTCTTGTTAAGGTTTATTAATCTTCTTAGCTGATTTTGATGAAATTAAAATCACTTCTCGGAGTTAGTGATTAAATTGTTGTCTCCTTCATGTTATCTAAATAGTGATAGGAAATTGAAGTACTTATTTTAGTGCCTTTCGTTTCTTCTGTATTATTCGGAAACTCAATTCACTTGAAACAGGAGTTAATCTACTAAAAACAGGTTCCTGATTGGTTAAGCTTGAAAACCTATTGGGCTTGAGAATTAATTATTTGCCAGCGTGAAAAATGCAAATACAAATCCTGATCAAAACTAGAAACTAAGTTTGCAATGCTTGTTGGTCGTGTTTCATTATTAAAGCTAGTGGAGTGTGCAAGGCATCCCTATTTTTTTATTCCATCTAAATTGGATTAATTTCTGGCTAACTGATGCATGGTTGAGTGGTTGCCCAGTCAAGTTGAAGTTTCATTGAATTGACTAATCTTGAAGTAATTCTTCAGTTATATTGTTTTCCAATATATTATTTTAGTGCTTGATTTTAAACATGATAGCACTTGTTTTACTAACGATGAAATGCTTCTGATTAACAAAAAAAAAAAAAGAACAAGAAGAAACAAAATTGCATCTTAGCTATTGATTGGAGAGATTTGCTGAATTTGACAGTGCCAATTTACAAAACAAGTTTTTATCAACGTTTTTCCTGCCAGTGGTGGTTTTGGTCAATAGCTTGCTTCAATTATTGATTTCATCTACTGGTATTTGGAGATGAAACTAATTTTTGGGATCTGCAGGGAGCGGTCGAGAGTTTACTGGAGCGCAGTTCACATGTGCAGCTTGCAGATGGATCTGTTGTTCCTATAGATGAACCTTGTAGGCAACTATTATCTCTGAGACTTTTGGAGATGAGCTCTAAGGGGTTGCGGTGCTTGGGACTTGCATATAAGGATGATCTGGGGGAATTTTCAGACTACCATGCTGAAAATCATCCTGCGCACAAGAAGTTGCTCGATCCAGCTTACTACATGTCCATTGAAAGTGATTTGGTTTTTGTCGGAGTTGTTGGTCTAAGGGTAAGTGTACGTTGCAATCTTTCTGTTTCACATCCATTATTGTAAGACCAGTGAGGTAAAAATAATTTCAATATTGAACAGGACCCCCCACGTGAGGAAGTGCACAAAGCAATTGAGGATTGTAGAGGTGCTGGGATTAGAGTTATGGTTATAACTGGAGATAACAAGTCTACTGCTGAGGCTATTTGTAAGGAAATCAAGTTATTTGATGAAGGTGAAGGTCTCAGGGGAAGAAGTTTTACTGGCAAAGAGTTTACTGCTCTTTCCCCTTCAGAACAAATGGAAATTTTGTCCAAGCCTGGAGGGAAGGTCTTCTCACGTGCTGAGCCAAGACACAAGCAAGAAATTGTAAGGATGCTGAAGGATATGGGCGAAATTGTGGCAATGACTGGAGATGGTGTCAATGATGCACCTGCACTTAAACTAGCAGACATTGGAATTGCCATGGGAATAACAGGAACTGAGGTAAGTTGGTCAATCATTTATTGGGGGATATGGGGATGCATTTCTCACTTGTTGCCTTCATGCTGCCCACCCCACTCTGGCGAATGCATGATGCAACATGAATGCTCCACTGCTGTTCGATTTCCATTCATTAAGCAAAGTTGTACTTTTTAATTACAGTTAACAAGTTAACTTTTTTTTTTAACTGCGTACGGAAAGATCTTTAGGCTAAAAGTAACACCTGCCATTTTTACCAACACAGGTGGCAAAGGAAGCTTCTGATATGGTTTTGGCCGATGATAACTTTAGTTCCATTGTTTCAGCAGTTGCGGAGGGTCGCTCAATTTATAACAACATGAAAGCTTTTATCAGGTACATCTCTTTGTTGATCTTTTGCTTCCAAGTTCTGTTATATGGAAGCTGTATATATTCTTCAATCTGCAGGTACATGATATCATCTAATGTTGGAGAGGTGATATCCATTTTCTTAACTGCTGCATTGGGTATACCAGAGTGTATGATACCAGTACAGCTTTTGTGGGTGAATTTGGTTACTGATGGCCCGCCTGCTACAGCTCTTGGTTTTAATCCTGCTGATGTTGATATAATGCGGAAACCACCCCGCAAATGCAATGATGCCCTTATAAATTCCTGGGTTCTATTCCGCTACCTGGTAAATCATTTTCAGTACTCTAGTTCATTTTGGTCTCATGAAAAGACTGACACTTGCTGCTCTTTTATATTCGTCTTTGTTTGAGAAAACAACATCAATTTCTTTCTTTACTCCACTTAGTGAAGAAAGTCTCACGTTTGTTTTCATTGAATAACACCATTTAAACATCTTTGCGATTCAGGTCATCGGTTCTTATGTAGGAATTGCAACTGTTGGAATCTTTGTTTTGTGGTATACCCAGGCTTCTTTTCTGGGTATCAATCTCGTGAGCGACGGGCACACACTGGTTCAACTCTCCCAGCTTCGCAACTGGGGAGAGTGCCCCACATGGTCAAATTTCACCGTGACTCCATACCAGGTTGGTGGGGGACGCATGATCACCTTTTCAAACCCTTGTGACTATTTCTCTACTGGCAAAGTGAAGGCCATGACTCTGTCACTTTCTGTGTTGGTGGCGATTGAAATGTTCAATTCCCTAAATGCGCTTTCTGAAGACAATAGCTTGGTTACGATGCCACCTTGGAGGAACCCTTGGCTTTTAGTGGCCATGTCAGTCTCATTCGGATTGCATTGCGTTATACTGTATGTTCCGTTCCTGGCTGATGTGTTTGGTATCGTTCCATTGAGTCTGAAAGAATGGTTTCTAGTGATCTTGGTTTCAGCACCTGTAATTCTAATTGACGAGGCTCTTAAATTTGTTGGAAGGAGTGGAAGATGTAGAGCTAAGAAAGAGAAGATAGCGTGAGGGAGCACAATCAGTTATCGAGGGGTGTCCTTGACAGTGGGGGGGCTCTGTTTATTTTATATTCTTTAAATACCTTTT
Organism: Populus nigra; assembly: GCF_951802175.1. Lineage (NCBI taxonomy): Eukaryota > Viridiplantae > Streptophyta > Magnoliopsida > Malpighiales > Salicaceae > Populus > Populus nigra. Next base: position 42,266,712 of record NC_084853.1, on the reverse strand, counting down.
TCTCTTCTTTTTTCCTCTAAAATTATGAATATTTCTTCCAGTTTAATGGAAGGCATCATAACCACTCTCATTTTTCTTCATAACTAAAAGGAACAGTGATTGTGCTTGCGCGAGCTCTGTGCAAGAGGAGCTGAGAAACCAAAGGAAATAAGTTTCTTCTTTCCGAGACATTTGCCGGTTTTTATCGAGTACGAATAAATCCAGGATGTTGTATAGTGTCCCTATCATTGTCCAATGACCATGAACATCTGGGTACGTTCACAGATAGGAAATGTCCTATTTTGCCCCTATAAAAACCAGCAAATGAACTGGCCACTGAGAGGTAAAATAATCTTTCTTATAGACATATTGGTTATTGTCAAATTCAATAAAGTCAGACTGGTCGAACTGATATTTGGGGCTTTTATAGACATTTTATTATTTTTGCGCACAATGAAGTTACTTAACTTCCCTCAGGGATATTTTTTTTTTGTTGAGAAATTCACTGTAAAGCCTTTTTCATCTTTTACATTTTTTTAATTGATTAAGAGGTAATTTGATTTTTTTATATAAATATAAAATATTAATAAAAAAAAAGACTAACACATCTAAAAAACAAATTGAGCAATTAAGCATGTTCGTTTCCTCTAAAATATGTTCATCTGGAGTATATGACTGCTCATCTGGTGGTAATGCCACCTTGTGAAAAAATATCATGACATGTGCAAAATTCAATGTTTTCGATTTATAAGTGGATCCAAAACTTGGAAATTCATATCTTGATGTCACCAAAATCTTGTAATCTTCTATTCAAGACTTGAGTTTGTGAGGAAGAGATTCTGATCTAGGTTAGACATCATTACGGACCAACAATATAAGATCCGGTCCTATCTGTTTGAACAATCGTTCCAAATGGTCGGCTGTATCTGTATCTTTCTCACTTTAAGACTCAGGTAATGTGCACTTGTTATGTTGGAGTGGTTTGTTCACAATGACCAACCTGGGACGCTGATGAAGAAGATATTGCTCTTGAATTTCTCTGAAAAGTCACATAAAAGAAGGTAAGACATAATTAATATGTTTTAGATTTTCTGTACCATATGTGGGAATCGCTTCGTCGCTCTGTTAAAGACTTTCAAGTTATGAAGTGTGCATGAAAATCTCGAACCAATACATTAATTTATTTCAATCAGGAACAATTGAACAATTTTGCTGAAACAAGTACGCATATGTATTTGCAATTCAACATGACATAGAGGAGAGAAAGACGAAAAAAAGAACACAAACATAGAAGGCAGACAGACAGGAAAACTACACAAGAAGAACAGAGACACACACACAACATAGGGGGGAAGAAAAACAGAGGAAAAGAACCTGAAAAAAAGGAAGGAGAGAGAGAACAATAGAGAGAGATAGAGAGAGACGAAGACGAAGAGAAAACCAAAGAACGGAAGGACCTTCTGGGCTTCCTTTCAGAACACTAACAAAGGAATGCCTATTGTCCCTTAAACAGCAAATCACCGAACCAAACCAGCAGAGGAGAGACAAAATAAAAAAAAACACAGCAAAAGAGGAGAGAAAACCAGAGAAAAAAACAGAAGAGACAAAGAGAGAATTGACTGGAGAAACAGAAACAGAGAACGACAGAAGAAAAGACAGAAAGCAGAAAGGAAGTAGAAAACAAAAGCTTCGCCCAACAACAAGCACCTGTGGATTCTCGTCGAAAACGCCTGCCAACCAAGTAAACCGTTTTCGTTCCCTCCTTGCATTTTAATTACCTTCTTCCTGTAGCAAGCGTGCCTCCTGCAAGTAAAAACAGAGAGAAAGAGGAGCCGGGTTACTGGCGTAGAACATTAACCGGGCTGGGCCGCTGGGTGTAGCACAGCCTGCACGGGTTAGGCTAGATGCAGCTATCCTCCTAAAAAAACACAGACCCAGTTGTTGCCGGGATGGGTCTGGATCTCAGGCCCAGCTGACCAAACAAGCTTATTTTTTATATCAAAAACTTCTAGAAAAAATTATGTACCCTTTTGAATTTACTTGTGGTCCTTCGTATTTTTTTAGATGATTTCACTGTATATCTGATTTGTGGATTTTACTGTAAAATGAAAATATGATATGCGATACATGTTTTTTTTCAAAAAAATAAAAAATATGTATGCTTTGCGTTCAATTTATTTTACCACTTTATTCATTAGAGTTGGAGTTAGAAATATGATATTTTTTTGTGTTACATAATATTTACCAACGCCAGAGTTAGAAGTATTTTTAGTCGAATATCCACTGGTAATAGAGTCAAGAATATTACAAGTAGATCATCATAGCATAATTCAACATACTCTTAGTAATTTAAGGCAAAACCAACAATGCAACATGTTTCGGATAGGATACTTAAAGAGTGATAATATCTATTTTTTTGCGTAATTAGTCCCGAACCATAAAATATTTGTTGACCAGTTAGGGTTCTTAGTAATTATAATAATAGGTAACAACTTTTTAAACAAAACATTTTTCTATCCAAGAACAAGACACCATATCCATTCCTTTTCAATTTATTTTTTAAAGATCGCTGCGATATCAAGTGCGACATTTTACGATTTTTTTTTATAGGAAACATAATGACTCCAACACCAGACTATTTGTTTGGCATCAGTTAAATGTGACAAGATGCTCTTCTACAGCCACTCTATCTAGCATTGGAAACGAGAAGTCTTACACTTAGTGATACATAGGCTTCTTGCAACTGTTTAATCACCATGACGCTGCTAAAAAATAAAGATAAGATTCATTTTTAGTAATTACTTGTCAAACCTAGAGTAATTTTGTGTGATTTCAAGGAATAAACATTGAATTTCTTTAGAAGTGAGAGGGCTGGTCATGAAGTACATTCAAATGAGCAAGTATTCTAGCGTAATGATGCCTACTGTTAAGTTTTATGACAATAATTATAATTTTTAATTCGAACATTAGATTGGGTTAAAAATTTACCTAGAGTTTCCCAACATAATGTTCTATGTTGGGGTACACTTTCATATCAATTGGGATTTAAGAAGGTCTTGCGATGTAGGTCAGAATATGCTATATGAATTTTGTTATTTACTTTTTTTTGACTTGTGGACTTTTTATTTGGCAAAAATCCTTTTCATACAAGAATGTGACAACTTATTATAAGAATTTTCTAGTTTTACAAGGATCTTTAATGGACTGCAACATTATTTTCAGGTGTGGTAAGGATTCATTAATGTTCCAAATTTTTTTTCTTACATATGGAAAAAAAGGCTAATACCATATTTAATGTCTGATTGGTTAGCTTATTTTGAGAAGTTTTCTATCCTATAAGAAAAGTTAAAGAAAGACAACAAATGTTTTCATGTTTTGAGAGTATTCTTTAAAGCTACAATTAATTATTTACTGATGCAAATCTCTTGATCACGTGGTCAAACAACTCACGATGAAGATGATACAACTCTCGAAAAGCCAAAAAATCAGGTTTGATAAAAGTTTGATATAATAAAAACATGTTTCAAGACACCAACACTGTTGAAATAAAAAACTCCTACCTAACGAATATCAATTCGCGAAATGAGAAGTACAAGAAAAACACCACAATGTCAATTATACTTTAATAAGTCAATTCATTCTGTCCCAACAAAGAACACGCGTTGCTTAACGCAAAACATAAGTTTATTTCATAAATCCATGACTCCTGAAAATTTTAGCATACAAAACCTTATGTAATAGCTCAACTAGTAAACCTAATAGACCTAAAACTTATGAGCTAATATTTATCCACTTACAATAAACCCAAAGTATGTTAACTAAGCCCAAACAATGAAGAAAATAATAAAAATAACTAATTTATTATTAAATACCATCAACCATTATTTCCTTGTGTAGTTAGGATGAATAAAAAATTCTTATAAGAAAATAATTTTAGAACATTAATAAATCATTACGACACCTGGAAATTATATTGTACCCCATTAAAGATCCTTATAGAACTAGAAAATTCCTATAACAAGCTGTCACATCTTTGTAGAAAAAGGATCCTTGCTAAATAGAAAGTCCACAAGTAAAAATAAATAAATAAATAACAAAATTCATATAATCTATTTTGATCTATATTATAAGATCTTTCTGAAGCCCGATCCAATAGTTAGATTAAAAATTATGATTATTGCTATAAAATCAAAAAATAGACACAATTACATTAGAATCTAAATTTTCTTATTCAACCCTTTCTGGGATCAAATCACACTCTATCCAGCATTGGAAATGAGAAGTCTTACACCTGGTGATCCTGGGGCTTCTTGCAACTGTTCACTCACCATGGCGCTGCCAAAGAATCATGATGGGATGCATTCCTAGTAATTACTTGTCAAACCTGGAGCAGTTCTGTATGATTTCAAGGGAATAAACATTGAATTTCTTTAGAAGTAAGAGGACTGATCATGAAGTACATTCAAATGAGCAAGTATTCTGGCTGAAAGAGACTTCATGCTGCTGTTACCCCGCAGTGTCAGGTCAACCAAAGGCATTTGAGCAGAGGGCCCATACTTCTGTTTTAACTCGGGCAGCCGAAAGATCCTTTCTAATGTGTTTAGGGCCTTTTCCTGCAGCATGGGGGAGGAAGAACTAAGAAATCCAACAATTGGTTGTATGGCATTTGCCTGTGCGAGCACCTTACCACCATTTTGAAGTTTAACACCTTCAATTAGAGTCAATAGGGCGTCTAAAGAAGCCTCACAGGTTGCAGGATCTGGATCTCGAAGAACCCTCACAAGGGGTTCGACTGCATCAGCTTCCACAAGGCAAAATGATGATTCAACAGCACAGATTCCCCCATGAATCAGGCAGCCAGTTTCTGGTGGAACAGAGAAGCACCAGAATCCCTTGCGCTTGGGTATTGACCGGCTAAGCTCAAGCGAGCTCTCAGAGAAACGAGCCAGAGAAATTGCAGCACATTTCTTTGTCATGGTGGTTCCGAAGTCTAGCAGCTGCACTAGCACAGGAATTATCCCAGCTTCTGCAGCTTTCTTTTGCCATTCTGGATGTGTTGGAACAGTAAAACGACGCATGGCTCCAGCAGCATTTTCGACTAAGTCATTTTTATGGGGATCATTCTGCTTGCTATCAGGGAGAATTCTGGAGATTACAGGAAGTGCCCCGGCATCCAGAAGCCACTGAGTGATCTGGGGCTTTTCTGGGAGGTTTGAGATAATGCCCATTGACGAAGCAATCTCTTCTTCAAGATTAGAAGATTGGATAATCCGGAGCAAGGTCTCGAGGCATTTCTGACCCACATGCTCTAATATGGTGCCTTCATCACCATCTTCTACCAAACAATATAACAGCTTCACAGCATTTACTCTTACATTAGGGTTGTCGTCGCGCTCACATAACTGGACCAATACTTGCATGGCTGAACACTGTTATCAAGACCAATTAGTGAAAATACGATGAAACCCTATTGAATAAAATGTTATAGAGGAAACTTAAATGGAGGAGCAGAGTGGTGGGAGAAGACAATTACAATAAAAAAAAAGAGGAATAAACATCTCAAAATCAACAAAACTAAGAAGCAATAAGAAACCCAGCATTCCACTTTTTCCCATCGAATTAGCCCTCAGGGATGAGAAATAACTTCTCAGGTATTTGCAATTGGCAATTTGCCTGGTTTTTATACAGGTTTCATAAACAGTATATAATAATCATATGTTTGATCTGATCTGGCACTTTATTCTCTACAATTATAGTGAGTTTCTAGATCCCTTTCATCTTGTAAGAGCATTATTAGAAGATCGGAATCTTGATGACATTCTGAACTCTGGCACCAAATAGCCAAATTTGTTAGTCTAGCCAATCTCTGGTCATATCATTGCATCTACATATCTAATCACATTTAGGCACCAACATTTCTTGTTTTCTTTGTAGGAGAAAATATCTCTACTTTTATCTCAACCATTTTGGTCAGAAAATGTAAGTAGCTAGTGTGCACAATAGCCACGGTCTACTTTTCTTTCCATTTAATAGGCAGTAATTTTCTTACTAGAACTGGACATACACACAGACACAACCTCTTGTTACCTCTGTCAACTTGGTCTTGATATTTAATGCTGATGGGGACTGGCACAAGGCATGGAAAACTCGAAGAATGTTCTGTTGCACATTAGACCCCGTCAAGTTGATCAAAGAAAAGAGCCTGAAAGTATCATTATCAGATTCCAACAATGAAATCGGTGTTGGGCTGGATTCTTGAGACACTGTTGATAGAGCGAGGTGCACAATTGTGGCAGCCGCCAGCTCACATAAACTTGAGGATGAAGAGATGTGCTGAAAGAGAAGGCCAAGTAATGGCTGCACTGCACCTTCTTTAATCATCTGCAGGCCATTTGCAGGTAAGCTTGATAGGTTCTGAAGAGCTTTGACTGCCACTTTTTTCATCCGAACATCACCGCATGATACCAAGTGAAGAAGTGGACCCAGAGCACCTCCTTCCAACAAAGATGCTTTGTTGTGGTCAGTCAACTCCAATTCTGCCAAAGTTGATGCCATCATCGTTTTCACTTCTTCTGATCCTGCATAAACATATAAACAAGTACTTCTGAAGTATGAATATGTCTCTCTTCAATCACTGCAAGGCTAGGACATAAACTATTATAATATAAGTAATACAGTTAGCAGTCACTGGCAGAAACAATTTAAACTCCAGGCTAAATTGCTGAACTCACAACAAAACAATTTAGAGATGTATAGCAAGTTGGAGACCAGCATCCAGTATGCTGTGAATACGGCATGCCGCATGTTATTAGGATACCTGGAATTGTACAATTTGACACACAAAACACGTAAGGATTTTAGGGTTCTATGCAAGCGACAGCATAATTAGGCACAGTTTGACTCCATACTGTGACAGATTCTGCTCATTTGACAAGGGGCAGCAACAATTTCAGAAAGATTTTGCACCAAAAAAAATACAAAAAGCAGAAAATGTAAAGGGGAAAAATTGATGACAGCCAGAATCAAAATTCCATTAAGAAGCTTAAAATAGGTTGTCCTATGCAAGAAAATCACCTGTGGATATACGCTGGAGAAAATGTCTGAAATAATTTGCTTTAGTCATTTGTATGATGTTCTGATCAGAGAACGAAAGATTCTCCAATAGCTCTTGGGCATCTGTGGCAGCTTGACTGTCATCACTGCTTGCCATAGTCACTAAGAGGAGAATACAACCCTGAACCTTTCCAATGCCATCCCTTACCAAGTTACACTTTGACAACTCCAACAATAATGCCACGGCTAACTTCCTTTCCCCAATACGGCGTCCAAGTGATCGAACAATGGATTCGATTGCATTATCAACATCTGCAACTCTTTCCTGCAGCATGTTTCAGATTTTAGAAAAGAATTACTAATAACAAACACAATCTTGATTTTACTTCATCTACCAAGTTAATATGTCAAATATAATTAAGCCAGTCAATATCATGGATAATTTTATGAGTGTGATTTCAATATAAATCGAAAAGGAACTTCTTTTTGTTTAGTATCAATCAAGCATTGAAATTATCAAGAATAAATCAATTAACTAAATTCAACAGAACAAACAAATCAGCTATCACAGCTCACATATATATAGATTTAGAGGATGTATAATTGATCCAAATTTAAGGTAAGAAAATGGCTCATGTGCCTGCATTGTATTTTCCTATTCATGTATACGCATATTGTGCATGAGAATCCATGTTCTGTGTTCGCATTTGTTTGTGTCCAGTAGACACATATTTTCAATATTTGTGAGCATAATTTATATTTGTTAGAAGAGAGGAGGTAGAGAAGGTAGACCAAAATTAACGTGAGCTCAAGAGATGAAGAAAATCTAGCATCACAATGAAACTTTAGCCTCTAAAAAATGGATTGGAAGAGGTGGATCCATGTAGCCAACCCCAGCTACTTGCATATAGAGGTTTGGTTATTTTGAGTTGAGGTGAGCTGAAATGCTTAGTAAAATGCAGTTGCAAATATGATTCCAAGTATGTCAGAAATGGAAATAACAGAGAAAGAGAGAACACGCCATAATAGATCAAATAAATTTTGAAGTACCTTGGCATGATCACTATCCTTTGCCAGAATCAAAAGGACAACAAGAGCACGATTCCTTATATCACGATTTTTTGCTCCAAGAAGCTGGATAAAAAGTGGTATATAATTCTCCAAGATCACCCATTCCCGATGCTGTTCTCTTTGTTCACAGAGATCCTCTAACTGTTCCAGGCAACGAAGCACTTCTTCTTCTTGTTGTTCTTGATACACAAGCTTTGATTTCATGGAAGCAATTGTAATCATGGTGTTTCTATCCTTCCATTCTTCTATTGATTCCCTCAGGGTTTTGTTAGGCCTTAAAATTGATGTGTCTAGGGGGGTCATGGTCAGAGGACACATTTCATGCCCATCTGCTAACCATTTTTCTATTGCACTTCTCTCAAATGTCTGTCCTGAAGAGGTCTCCACAGGGTCCACCATAACATCCCGAGTAATTGGGCAATAAAAGGACTGAAGAGGTTCCAATGGCTGACTACCCAAAGACTTCCGTTTGGTGGAATACTTTATCTCTTTCTCCTTAGAAGAAGAAGCAGCGTCTGCCCTTTCTAGCAAAGCAATTATCTGATCCATTTGTATAGCTTCAGCCTGGTCCTTCCTAAGCCGCGCATTTTCAATCTCACTCTTGAATTCTTCAAACTCTTTCTTCAAAGCAGACTTCTCTGTTGAGATCCCAACAGCCTCAGCTATGTGAGCCAGTATCTTGTTGGCATAAGAACGATCAACATTCCTCTCCTGTATTCCAGACTCAATTTTAGCCAAAATCTCTTCTTCTGCTATAGCAGCCTTGAACTCAGCTCTCTGCATACTATCGCGAAGCTTTTCAATCTCTTCGATTAGACCGGTTGAAAGATCCAGATTGGCCAAAGGAATAAGACCTAGGGCCCGGCTTATCTCTCTTGTGATGTCCTCTAGGCTCTTAGTTATTGTCCGGCAATTCATTAGGAGATACACTTTGTTTCTCTTGGTGCAATCAGCAGTCAGCTGCTTTGCAGCTTTGATTTCCTGATTGAGGATCCCAATGGCATTGTTTATGCTCCCAGAACAACCAATGTCTTTCTTATTCAGCTCTTTTAGGACAGGTGCAATCCTTTCCAAGTAAACAGAAAGTTCCGTAAAACTGTCCTTCTTAATGAGCACATTGTTGGCAGCAGATACAACCTCCATCATGCCCTCCACGATTTGCGAAAGGCACTCAGCAGCTGGTACAGAAGAGACACTAGTAACCATATCTAATGCCATCATGTATTACTCCTACAAAAGCTAAGAATCAAAACCCTCTATTCCCATGAGGTCAAAAACACGGTCGCAAGCCAACCATCCAGACATTTCGATCCAGATCAGGTTTCATAAAATGCCTGCATTTAGTTCAGATCAGCCAGAACTTCTTGCTTTAGATTTTTGGAGCCCATGTTGACAAGAACAAAGAGGAAACAAAATACTCAAAGGAATTAAAGTCATAGCCTCCACTTGGTTGCTAAGCATACAAAAGAAAACAAATGCAGAAAAAGATTTAGGTCATATGACTATAATCTACCTGGTTGGATGAAGACAGAATAAATTATAGTTTTCATATCATTTGCAATCTCTTTAAGCCTACACATAAAGTGCTTAAATCCATTATTAAGCTTCGCTTAGACAAGTTCCTTGTTCAAAAATCATCTGAAATGGTGTTTGTTTCTTTTTTTCTCTCCGTAGCAGAAAAGTCCAAGTTTCCACCATAATTCATGTTCTTTTCCCACATTAGTTGATAAACCAAACAGAAATATTCCAGTGAAATAGTATCAAAAACAACAAATTTATGAAGTTCAGGCATATAGCCTTGGAGCATGAACATGAGTTCAATTTCAATCAAAATTCAACAACAGGAGATAAAAGAAAGGTTTAGCTATTCTTTTCTATATTCAATTCAAAGCAGAAAATGCAATTGAAATAAAAATAGTCAACGGGAGAAAAAGAAACGTTAAATTAGATTCAAAGTCCAACTACAATTATCTTTGAAGCAGAGAGAGAAGAACCTGTTTAGACAGTAAATGCCCATGAAAGTTCACTGAAGAACAGCTTCTTTGCTCTCTCTTCCTGGAAAATGCACAGAGATTTTGCGATAATGCATGAAATCGACCCGAAAGACCCAGAAAAAAAAAAAGCAAAAGCAAAAGAGGAAGCATATATTAATGAAAAAAAGAAAGAGAGTAAAAAAAAACAAGGAAGAAGACGGTTTTGGAAAGGCTATAAATACATACAAACGCCTAGGCAATGTCAGACATAGACGAAGACTCTGTCTTTCATTCTTCTCTATGTTTCTTTCTCTCTGCTTGTTTGTTGGTCTTGTGGTTTGACTTCTCAACCTTTTATAGTAGCAAATGGCAACTCCCAAGCTATGTGATCAAAATGTATTATAAAAATTCCTCATTTACAGCATTGTATTTAGAGATATTTACTCGATTAATGATCCTGTCATTTTCTTGAGGCCTGCTCGTGCAGATTAATTTTTTAAAAAAATTATTTATGGCTTGTCTTTTTATTATTAATATGTAAAGAGTTGCTTACTTGCAGTAGAATTAAGTTGGAGTAAGAAATGTTGTCAATTCAATTTAAACATTACGGTATATAAGCCATAACGATATTGCTGAGTCAACTCCACATATCATATGGATGAGAAATGCTTGTGGAGCTGATGCTCTCTCTCTCTCTCTCTCTCTCTCAAGCCAGTTAAAGAGTGTTCCAGTAGAGCACTGCTCGCTAAAGACAGGGAAGTAGCTATTTAACCCGTAATTTACGTAGGTTATTTTCTAATACATATTAAAGTATAAATTAAAAAATTTATGTAAATATTTAATTAAATAAATTGATAATTATTCATGTAAATAAATAAATAAAAATTATTAACAATAACAAAAAAATAATTAAAAAAATTAAGAGATGGATATAGATCAGGATATTTGATCTTGCAAAATAAAATAATAGTATTTCTATTATATTTCAAAGTGCAAAAAACCCTCGGTTAACTGTTTATTTTTTATATTTAAAGGGTAAATAAATATTTTAATTAATATAATATTTTTGAAAAGATTAAAAAACTCCTGGGCAACAACTCAAGAAATTATTAATCTAGAGGTAAAATTGCATTTGTACCGTGACTAATATATCTCTATGACTAATGGATTAATTGTAAAGAGTAAAACACCCTTACTACCATTACATTTTTTTTCAACTATCTAATGTTAAAATAAAAACCCCTCACTATTTAGAGTTTTTGTTAATATTGTTCATTTTTCTATAATAACAGCTAAATAGAGAGCCACTAATTATTAGCCAAGGATTGGATTCCTAACAAGAATTTGAATGCTCTAAAATGCAGTTTTGAGATAGCTTGAAGGAAGGAAAGTTAATTTCTTAAGGAGAGATTTTGGAAATGCTGTTGAAATAATATTTTTTATTTAATTTTTTTATTGTTAAAATATGCTATTAAAATAATTTTTAAAAAAATAAAAATATATTATTTTGATGCAATTTTAATTAAAAAACATTTTGAAAAGCAACCGCTATTAAAAAATGTCTATTTCTCACTGTAAAATAATTATTATATTAAAAAACCAACAAAATGATATTATTAAAATCTTTAAATTGATTGGTTGGAGGACTTGTAAATTATAAACTAGTTTATAGAAAATAATTTCTAATAAATATATCAATTCAAAGATGGATAATCTTTTTAAAACTCTGAAAATAAAAGGCTTAATACACATAATAATATTAATTGAGATATTCTTAACATTACAAAAAAAAAAAGAAAAGAAACAGCTGTTCAGTTAAATTGCACCCTTGAAATAATATTATTTTAAATTCTCTTAACATTAGATTATTATCTTCGCGACAATGATATTATTTTTCTTAGATCGACTCCGAAATCATATGAAGTTCAATTGCTTATCATAAGTGAATGAATCCTCCATTTGAAAAATAACAAACAGTGCTGACATGGAAAATAATTGAGAAATGCATGGTCAATGGGGGCATCCTAAATGCTCTTGGATACTCGACAGCTGCGCACCTTAGTTCCACAAATTAATTGACCATTTCAATTACGAAGAAAGCACCATGGCTTATTTATATGATTCGTGTTGGATTTAATTATATTTGAAATTAGTAACCACTGGAATCTTGGATAATTGATGTTTGACTTATAAATACAGTGACTTTTATGCTTTGAAATAATTCAATTTCATAAATAGAGTGTTAACCCAATTGAATATGTATCTAGTAAGATTTAAGATTTAATATACTTCAATTCAATCATGAACTAAACTCAAATAACCGTATCTATTTATTAAAATCGATTGACTCCTTACAACAAATATAGGGACTAATTAATTAACTTTTAAAATTAAAAACACTATTTAATTCATTTTATAAAAATAAAAGGATTAACTTATACTTTCCACATTTTTTTTAAGAATCCCCAACACGACCTTTTAATCGAGGTGCATACAAACTGACCCGGATATCAATGTTAATAATAATAAAAAAAAACATAAATAGAGTGTTAGTCCAATTGAACATGGATCTAGTCAGATTTCATATTTAATATACTACTGGAAGCGCAGTGGTAAGAGTTTGGATTAAAAGGTTTGCTCTCTTTATGATCTCAGGTTCGAGTCTTGTGGTTGTTAATATGATGGCCACTGGAGGCTTACATGATCGTTAACTTCAGAGCTTGTGGGATCAGTCGAGGTGCGCGTAACCTGACCTGGACTTTCAGGTTAATAATAATAAAAAAAAAAAAAAAAAGATAAGAGAGGCGTGCTCCTTCAAGGGCTGGGGAAGGAAAAAACAAGCTTGTGGCTCCTTGGTAACGGCCATTAAAAGAAGTATGTTAAAACTTGTCGACACAAACAATGATTTTTCTAAGAAAATTTCCTAGCCTAAATGTGAATAATCTGCAAGAGACATGATGAGTAGAGAATATAGTCTCGGCACACAAAAGCTAGCTCGAAAACACTTCCATTGTTGAGATTGAAAAGGTGTTGATAATATCATTAAGCATGTGAAGACCACAGATTAAAAAACTTAATGAGCATCGTCAAAAATGGAGTTCCCAAATATAAACTGCTTAATCCATCTCCAATTCATTTATCACCATATTCGAAAAAATTTGACAAAGCCCATTTTACACGACAAAAAAATTATGCTATCTTTTTATTACGAATACAGGGACTTGCATGTTCTATCCACGTACTTAAATATTTATAAAATAAATATTAATTTTATAAAATAATCTAGAAAATATAAATATTACGTCTTGGTATAATTTAGAATATTGATAATGTCTCATAAATTCAATATGTTCAATGAACATGTTATTTGGTGCATGAATTATGATTAATCAAATGTTCATGTATTTATTTTTTTCTCCTTACCTTACCACATGAGATGCAAAAATTGATGATACCAGTCCCAATACATGTAAAAATAATTATTGTCGATAAAACTTAAAAACCCTCCAATGATAAAGTCATGATCAATGAAAAAAAAAACTTTTAATTCCAAAAACAAAGGAGTTTGTTCTTAATATTTTGTGATTAATACTTAGAGTATAAGCTTTTAGAGTAAGAAAAAGTGTGAACTATTTATCTGGATTGTTCATGAGGTATTTTATAACTTCTAAACTTTCTCGTTTTTAGAAAAATAAAAGATTGGAATGGATAAATATTCACATCATTAATGAGATATAAAATATAATACACAATTTGAGATATTTTTTACACTTCCATTGGCATAGGGAGATTATTGTTCCTAATATGAACACTTCATGTAAATAATCTGAAAATAGAAACCTATGTTATGGTTTTAAGAAGGATCTCCAAATCTAACCGGGTCTGGTGTATAGCAACTCATCATACCCTTGATGCCCTGGGTTCATCCCACGGGAGAATCCAAGGATAATGGATTTGGTATTCCACTCTTCTCCATTAAAAACACAAACCTTTTTACAATGATTCAACTTGACATTACTACTAAGAGTCTCTTGTTCTGACAATGCAAAACCAAATAAAAGGTGAAACAGATTCTGCATTTTTGCTTTTAAATAATCATTCTGTTCATACTCTTCCTAATTCCCTTAATTGATGACATCAATGCTAAGCTCCTACATCAACATTTAGGACAAAACTATCAAGATATGAACATCAGTCTAAAGCATAAACATAATTCACCAAAAAGAGGACAAAGGTAATCATGATTGAAGGATTATTATTATATAAAGAATAGACAACAATTACAGCTATTTATGGCATTTCTATATTCTTCGATCATCAGGTAACTAATTAAGTGGAGCTCTTCAACCATCAGTGGGTTATCCCATTATCCATGAGAATAAAAACAAAAATCAGCAATGACTTTAGGCAAATCAATACAGGTCCGAAATATAATCCAAGGTTGATGTTTTAGTTTAATCTGTCAAGCTCACGAGGGTACACATTTCAACATCGCAGGCTTTAGCAATAATTGCTGGGCAGCACGAGCTATTGCAAGTGACAAGATGTATGTCAAAAGAACTGAGCTTTATCCAGTTCAGATATATCCAATTGTCACAAGAATCGACCATAACTAATTTACAATAAAAAATGTGCAATTTTTTACATCAAATTGAACTTAAGCAACAAATGCTGGCAACTTCTCATCAAAGAAATTTTTTACCTTAACATTCACAGCCCCGGTAAGATTCTGCACAGTCTTGGCAATCCAAAACAACTGATCTTCCTCCATCTTTTTAGAAGACGGAACCAAAACCACTCTTGTCCCACTCAACTCATCACATATCCTCTCAAACTCCATCAAAACATCACTCACGATCATCACCTTATTTCTATCAATCAACATCTTCACCAAACCTATCAAATATCTATTGAATTTACCTCTCTTTGCCACTTCCTTCACTACTTGTCCCTTCTCTTTGTCACCCACAAACGGGCTACCCAAAACAGATTGGATTTGCTCATTTTGAAGCAGCTTCAATAATTTCTGCACATCATTTTGGACTATGTCAAGGGAACTCTTGCATCGAGCTATGTCTACAAGTGCGGCGGCATAGCCACTGACAGGGTTTCTGTGGATATGTGGAGATGAGTTATGAGATGAGCTTTGAGAGATGTTAGAAAAGAGTGGAGGGTTAAGATTCTTAAAAGATAAGGTTTTAGTCTTGGATGGGGTTCTGTTAGAGATTGAAGAGGTGGGTTTAGTTGTAAGATTAGGAGGGAGTTGATGAGATACGTGAGGAGTCCTTAAATGTTGCAATTCAGGAAGTGTTGACAGAAAGGCAGGGCCTTTGAGGGTTGAAATGGAACTTGAGATGGTATCCATGGCGAGAGTGGAAGATTTGAATAGTGCTTCTGGGGATGCTTCCGATTTGGTTTTAGGACGAGGGATGACGATAAGATACTAAAATTGTGTGTTCCATTTCTCTTCCTTGAGCAAAATATAAAAATAATAATAATTGGGATTGAATTAGAGATCGATTCATTCATGGACTCACAAGGTGAATGTTTAGGACACCCAACATCACCAGCCTGGTTCGGTGGATCAAGCTTGTTTCATATAAATGTTACCAACCTTAGTGGGCTTCACCTCATTAATTTCCCCTAAAGGTTTATTTTGATGCAAAAACAGTGTGCACCCAGAACACAGTACAACATGAACGAAAAACAGCTGCGAGCCTACAAACTTTTTTCTGTCGTTGGGTCTACAAATGGACAGGATATTTTTCATGGCCCATATTATTATAAAATGACAAATATGTACCGGGATGTAGGCCTACAAGAACCTGGCCCGTCACGACAGTCTGATTGTACTTCAAATCTCCGGTAAGAGATCCCCTGGCCCATTAAGATATATTCCAACGCAAGGCGATTTGATTCAAGTTGAGGAACAATCGTTACTTACGTGCGAAGCCAAGATCAGAGTGCAGTGTCCTGGCCCCAATTGTTGATGGCCCCATTCCTGCTTTTTGACCCTTTCAAGTGTTAAAAATGTTCTTGTTTATGATTAGCTGTTTGCTTTTTGCAGCATAATGATGTTGGGTTAGTTCATCTCATCATTAAAAACCAAATGTTTAGTTTTACCGGGAAAATAAATGTTTCCTTTGGGCTGTGAATCTTTTTTGAAATTGAATTGAAAGATCGTCCAGATTTTCAAAAGAGAAAAGAAAAGAAGAAAACTTATGTCTCGCACCTTACGAACCAGAATAGGAGTGAATTGTTAAACCCGTCCATCTCTTTCATCTTTCACGATTCCATTTTTGTGCTAATTAATTTTTATTCTTATTTAGAAAATGAGAAAAATTCACGAATCATAATGTTGCTTAATTACATGCATATTGTTTAATTACAAATGGCATTTATAGAAAGAAAAATAATTGTTAGATTAAATACTAAATTACAAAGAAAGGGGTCAAGTGACTGGTTTCATTAGACTATATAAAAAGCTTACAAGTTCGGTCAAAAAAACTAATTGAGCACAAACGACTAGCAGCTGGCTAGTTTCCCCCATGAATTTCCAGTCTGGGCATTCAGGTACAGACATCACAGCAGTACTTTAGTTTCCTTGAAATGTGTTGCGCCAGTTGCGGGGTTTACCCCGTTCTTTGGAATGTCACTGTCCCCAAAAATTCTGTCGGTGCAAAACAATTAGGAGCTCATTTCGATTTTACTGCGATCAAGCAAGCTTTATTCGAAGTTTCCTGTGTATTTATGGGGTCACTGTAATAAAACTAGGAACGTCACGTCCTTTTTTATGGATGCATGAGAGACATGCGAGCTGGCGGGACATCGATCCCCCATGTGGAACAAAAAAGCTTCAAATTAATTTTATAGGTATTTCAAAAAAAAAAAAAGGGTCTATTATTATTTTTGCACATAATGATCAATTAAAAAAAATTATGTTTTAGCTCTTTGAATTTATTTTTGTATCCGTCTTTTGATGTTATTTACGATTTTATTTTTATTATTTTTAAGTATCTATGTTTTCCTTCTCTGCCGACAAATAAAGTTTGATCGCTGTGCAGTTAAATGGATTTATTTTTAATTAGTTAAATTTTTTATTTGAATCATATGATAATTATGTAGACAATAAAACAAATTAAAATAATATATAATATATAATTTTCAAGTAATCCAATATTAAATGATAAAATTAAAATTAAAAATATTCAATTAAAAAATATAAGTAAATCCATATTAATTTATCAAACCTATAATCAAAGTCATTCACCTTACCAGATTTAATAAATTTTTTATGAAATTATTTTTTATTTTATTATATAACAATAACGCATAAGACCTTTTTTGTATCAAATAAAAAAATCTTTTCTTAAAAAAACAAACAGTTCAGGTTTTACTATATATATATATATATATATATATATATATATATATATATATAGTAAAACCTGTAAACAAACATTAATGTCACCGGGGTAACGTCAATGGGGAGATTGAGTGTCCATAAATGAATGATGATTTGGGGAGTTTTCTGGCATTTGGGAAAAGAAAAATTACGTGTACATCGTTTAGACTATCTGTCGTCTACCTTACTGTACATGAATTATAGTTAGGAGGCGCGCATTTAATTGAAAGAAGATGTCATTCAATGGGACTTAAGTTCCGTAAGCTTTGACATATTAAATTGCAGCATCGAGTGGTGGTTTCCAGCCCATCTTTCCATTCCGATGTGTACATGTATGTATGTATGCATGTATGAATGACTGCAAAATCCAAGTTGTGATACACTAGCTACCGTGCTTGAACCAGTGCTCCATTATTGTTCTCACTTTTCCAGAGAGCCTCAAATTAAAATAAACAAAAGCTGAAGCTCAATCCCGAGATTGTGCCAGGAAATACGACCATATAAGCTGCCTGGACAAATAATTACATTCACTAATCCCAACTCACACTCTCATCTGTCTGTGTTGATTTAGCGCCTGTGGTAATGCTGTCATTATAGAGCTTTCTTTTTTTAACCAACTCATGCCAAAAACATATTTAATAAACTATTATAATTTAAAAATACTAGACGTAATCTGGTTTTTGAGTGATTTAAGAGGCCAAACACATGCTAAAAAAACATGGGTTTTGAGTGATTTTAGAGGCCAAAAATCTCATGTCATCTAGTTAAGTTTGTATTGTATTGAACATGTGGACTCACATGTCTCAGAAAAAATCACCATGGTGTGTCGTCAGATGAATCCTGTTACTGTCAAAAAAAAAAAAGATTTAGAGAGGCAGTAATTAAGAAGTCTACAATGGCTAATGCTAAATAATTTCTCTGGCGTGTTATATGAATAAATAATGCATGGTGCGCATACAGCTACAAAGAATTAGAAGAGAGACAGACTGGACCTCCTCCTTTCACTACATTAGTGAGGGATTACGAACCCTTGAAAACATCGGTCTTGTCTGGTCCTCTTTTTCAATCTCTTTCCTTTACTTACTCCATTCACCACCAGGACTAGAGTCCCAAGACCAAGAACAAAGTTTCAAGAGGTTCATATTATATTTCGCAGAGCAGCTGAGCAATAAGGTCAAGATAAAGTCCCATTCTTTTTCCTTGCCCCAAGTTTGTTTGAGGGGTTATAAAAAATGAACCAAGAGATGAATGGCGTTGATACAGAGATTGATCAGAACCACCAAAAGAATGTGCAAGAGAAAATCGATTATGTGTTTAAGGTGGTGGTGATCGGTGACTCTGCAGTAGGCAAGACGCAAATTCTTTCCAGGTTTACCAAGAATGAATTCTGCTTTGATTCAAAGTCTACCATCGGTGTCGAGTTCCAGACTAGGACTGTCATCATTAAAGACAAGGTCATCAAGGCTCAGATCTGGGATACTGCTGGCCAAGAAAGGTTGGGGTCCTCTCTCTCTCGCTCTTTTCTCATACCCACATCAAACACGTACCTTTTTGCTTGACCCTTTCGGCCCGACTAGAATATACATGTAATCGTTTTTAAAACTATAGTGTATAGCTACTTGCCTGCTTGTCAGAAGATAAAAACCCTAATTGAAGTTCAGAGTTTTTCAATTGTTACGAACGAGATGATCCTTTTTCTTAAGAAAAACATACTGATCAAAGAAATGTTCTTAGAATTACTATATATAATAATTGTGGAAATGTGTGCCTTGAATGCAATATTTGGATCCATTCCATATTGGCTCGTGAATAGCATTGAAATGCCGATGCTACCGTCACTACGTATCCCGAAGTTGCAGTAAAACTCTGATATATCAAATCCAATTTATTGAAAGAAATTTAAAAAAAAAACAAAATTCTGCAGGTACCGGGCAGTGACAAGCGCATACTATAGAGGGGCATTAGGGGCTATGTTAGTCTACGACACTACCAAGAGACCAACGTTTGATCATGTGGCTAGGTGGGTTGAGGAGCTCCGAGCCCATGCTGACAACTCAATTGTGATCATGCTGATTGGAAACAAGGCTGATCTTGTGGACCTCAGGGCAGTTCCAACAGAAGACGCGGTGGAATTTGCAGAGGAGCAAGGCCTATTTTTTTCTGAGACATCAGCCCTTAGTGGTGACAATGTGGACGGTGCATTTTTCAGACTGCTAGAAGAAATTTACGGTGTGATTTGTAAGAAGTCGTTGGAATGTGGCAATGGAAATCCCCATGCTGCTGATGCCATAACGCTTAGAGGTTCTAAGATTGATGGCATATCAGGGACCGATCTGGAGATTAGTGAGATGAAGAAATTATCTGCTTGCTCGTGTTGATTTGATAATTTTTCTAGTGAATTGTGTACTATAAGACTTTACCACTCCATGTTCTTAATTGATTCTGTGGCTTTCTTTGGAAAGTGGTGATCTTTCGGTAGTGTGGTAAGGGTGGCAAGTTTTTTCTTTTCTGTGACCTGTCAAGATTTTAGCAGTATTGTACTTGTCTTACAGAAACCATGAATTTGGTTTTTTTACATGTATTGATTTGGATGGATGGTTTTCCTTTTCCTTCATTCGTTGGAATTCTGGATTCATTGGGAAAAATCACCTCTGAACAAGTGAAACGAGGGTTCTTAGTGAAGGTAAAAAGTTTTTCTACTACTTTTTTTTTCTCGGTCAAACTGAAATACATCAATGATTATATATTGATGATTATATTGGTTCGTTGGTAATTAACTAAACCTTGTAGCGTTTTTTTATGTCCATAAAATTATTATTTACTTTTTCATAAATTATTGTTAATTGGAATAATGAATTTTTTTTTAATCTCAATTTGATTTTTAAATTTTTTCTTTACACAATTATGTATTTTTAGCCAAAATTAGCATTCAAATACATATTTTTTAAGGATTGAGGGTTGAATTGAAAGACAGGAGACTAAAATGAAAAATACAAATAACATAAATAGTACTTTCAAATTTGTTTGTGATGTATATTTAAGTCCCCTAACTTTTTTTCTTATAAGGTGACCAATCCTTTTAATTTTTAAAAAACATATTTTGATACCAAACTTTATTTTTTTCATTTTCATTTCTTTTTTTATGGAATGAGAGAGAAGTTGTCGGATTCTATCAAAGAGAAAAAAATCTTTATTGGTGACAATTTCGATCACCAAACAGGTTAAAATTGGTGTCAACGAGTTCTATTAGATGATGAGAGTTTTATGTGGTTGTTTTAAGCTTCAATATAGCATATAAAACCAGATCTGGATCAGGGATACAATATTTCTTTCTGCTTGATTTAGTAGTTTGGATTGTTTCATGGGTTTAATGGGTCGATAGGTCGGTTTCTTAGTGTTCTAAGAGTATTTTATGGTTGAAAATAGGGTGTTTTTTGATAGAAATCTTGTAGGTAACTTGATTATTGAGTTTCTATCACTTCGTTAAAAACATGATCATCTCCTCTATTTTTCGGGTTAAAACAAATCTGGTCGACTAGATTGCAGTGTCTTGCGGGCCACCAATCTAGTTAACAAAACTAAAGCTTGTGGGTAAAATATTGTTTTTAGAAGGTTAGTATATTTCATATATAATTTTTTCATGTATTTTATATAAATTAAATATTTGTTTTTTTATAATATTTTTAGTGTGTATCACCTTGCACAATATTTTTTTTTCTTTTATCTTATTCAATAAGTTTTATGAGTGTGTCGATTTCTATTACAAATGGATTTTAATAAACAAATTTAATGAATAAAAGCAAGTAAATGACCCATGTTGCGATATTAAATATCTTGATCTATATTTGTCTCTCAATTTTTCCAATTATGTTTTTATTTATCTTTAATGACTTTTTTTTCTTTTGTTTACACAATGATTTGTAATTTATTTAATTAGATAGGTGCATAAGTTTTTCGATTAATATTTATGATTTTTTTTAGTCAAAAAACATGTTGTAAAATTTTACATGTTCAATTTTTTTATCATATATTAGTGTTTTCAATTTGATCTTTATTCTTATAATTTTTTATTTTCAATTTCACTTTTTAATCCAAGTTAATAGTGTTTTTCCCCCTCTCATTTTGGTTCTTTTTTTATTTCTAAATCTTCAGTTTTTATTAATTCCTTTTATTATACATGTTTTTTAAAATAATTTTAAAATTTATGCTTTAATTAATACCTCTTTTCTGTTATTTAGCTTTGGTTTTTTAGTTTTTTTTAAATAGAAATTATTTTTTAATTAAATTGGTTGTGTTTAGTGTAATACCTAAGATCACAAAGAAAACAAATATTTTAGTTTGAAATTCTTATTATTAGATCACAATCTAAATGGTTAAGCAAGTAAGTACTTGATGAAACAAGTGAATGGGTGAATAGTACAAATCAATACAGAGATTAAATATAGATTTCTTTATGATGAAACCTTCAAACCTTCAAAGAAGAATCTATGTTTCTTTTTATGATGAAACGCTTTCGAAAGAATTGATGAGGCTCTGTTTGTCTGCCTGTCTGCCCCCTCCTTTGCCGCGGTTGGTCCCTCCTCTAGTAATCCTTTTAAGACTCGTCGACTTCCCCGTTCATGTGAACGATTTGTGTGTTTAATTCTTTTTACAATTCATTTCATAGTTTTATGATAGGGTCCACATCTAAGATAAAATATTCAAATAAAAAAATAATTTATTTTACCTAACTTCTACACATTTTTATATATTCTCGTACTCTTTTAATTATTCTACACACACACATATATAAAAGAATTTTCAAAAAGGAAGAAGGAATAAAATGCAATTTGGAAATAAGTTAAATAATGGAGATTTGTTAGACTGATCCTCGTAGTTGTGTTTTATGGTTCGATTTTTCTGGTTTAATTTGTTTTTTTGATCTTTTTGCTCATCTCTTCTTAATATAAACATGGATTGGGTTTAGGATTTAAAGAGCTATAATCAAATATGGAAAAGGAAAGGACAATAACAAAAAAAAAAAAAGTTAGAGTTGTAGAAAACTCAGGAAACTAGGTTTCAAGGAAAAGTTAGAATGAGAGAAGGAGAGTGATAATGAGCTTAAAGATAGATTTGGATTATTTCCATCCAAACTCACTAATGACCCTTACCCTCCTTTATTTATCCATTTAAATTATTTAACTGATTTTGATCAATCTTACAATTTGACTTCCAGGAATTGTTTTCAAAAACCAACCAGAGATTAAATTTTAATTAAAAAAAATTAAGGATAAGAAAGACTAATTTGCAAGAAAAATAAAATCAGATACTAAAATAAAAATCTCAAAGTTTTAGGGACTAAAATGTATTTTGTTTGTAATCATTTTATTGTGCATATCTTTACATGATTCCAGTAGGTAGCCCATACCCAACCCTACCTAATCGAATTAATTTTAGGGTATTTTTGGGTCAACCCATTAATGATCCATTTAATTTTTGTATTGATCTATTTATGACAAACATATACGAGCTGGTTAATGGACATGGATAGCCTTTGTCATCTCTACACGTCATGTGTGAGTATACACATACACATACACATACACATCACATACATTCATCCTGGTTCTTCGTAACATTTTATTTGAGGAGGTTTTCAATTTGAATTCTATAATTAGATTTATATATATATATTTACATTCGATTAGCCCTATTCATAGAAATATCTTAAATTTTAAATGAGAATTCCACGTGTAGACGTAAAAAAGAGAAATGTTATTTGTTGGATGTCCATACAAGCAAAAAGTGTTTTTTTAAAAAAAAAATTATGTTTTTTTTGGTAGATTTATTTTTTTATAATTTTATATAGTTATGATGTGTTACTGTCAAAAATAAATTGTAAAGCAATCATTAAGCTTAATAATAATAATAAGATCAATTAATCAAAATACAAAATAGTAAAAACAATATATATGAAAAATGGAAACCATTAATTAATGAAAATAAGATTCTCATAGACAATAAGTAGTCATGGTCTTGCAGCCATGCCATTGTTGTTCGTGTAGTGAGGAAGTCAAATGTCCTTTCATAATCAGTGATTTGTAACTAAAACAGCTCTCATTGCTAAATTATCGGGCATTTAACATGAGAACTAAAACACTTCATCAATCGGGGGGGAAAAGCCTTTCAAGAAGCATTTGCGACTCTTGCACGATTTAACTAAATTAATTCCGTTTTTCAATTGTTGATCCTAAAAGCAAATCGAATATCTTTCTAATTCCAGATTATTCTCTATAAAATCAATTCGAAATAATGACTATTTAGCATTTTCTATTGGCCGTACAGTTACGTCTGGCGCCGAGGATCATTATGAGGACAGCTGACCCTTGGAACCCACCAGCTGCTGGCATGGGGACAAAACCAAAGTAGCGAAAATTTATTTCATCAGTTGGGCCGCGCGCGTTTTTGTCTTTAACTCAAAGATAGAGTGCAAGGTCAAAGACAACCATTTCGGTGGTTGAATGATAAAAATTGAAAAAGCCTTTTAACAATAAATTTCAATAAAGATTCAATTATGAATGAAGGATAAAATTTTAAAAAAATAACTATAAAACAAAATAAATAAAAAGAAGAAGAAAAAAGCTTCATCTTACGATCTAGTTGGCCCAGCAAGCCTAACCTAGCCTGGAGGTTTTCTGGCATTCATCCTGTATAAACATATAGATTGAGGCTAGGAAAAATTTATGATATCAAGTTAATTTCTTAGTTTCTTCCTGATTTTTTTGCTACTTTAAACGCATAAATAGTCCGAGAAGGGTTTTAAATGTATGAAGAAACCACGCTAGGATTTTTGTTGAAATTAAAAGTTCTGTTATACCTCATTATATCAAAGACTAAAGGACAATATAAATTTAAGATCAAATTAAATGATCAATAAACGAATCTGCATAAAAATTAATTTGCAGGTGTATGAGGGCTTGATTAAACCTTTAATTGATCAGTCTAATTTAATCATAGGCCTAATTAAATTTTTGATTAAGTGTAAGAATTAATATGTATCAAATTAAAAGATTTAATTAAGTGCAATGACTTAATTGGACCTCTAATGAGTCAAATTAATTTTATAGGAACTTAATTAGTGAAAATTTAAGTTTAGAAGCTTAATTAGGGCTTAATTAAAAAGACTAGAATTTTAAAGGATCAAATTTAATTTCTCCAAACTCAATTAGGTGAAATCGAGAATAAAATTACAAGAAAATCAAAGTTTGGAGATCAATTTAAAATCAAATTGAAGATATTCAGAACATTGCCTTGGTTACATAAATTGGACTAGTTTTAGTTTATTTCTTGGCACTAACCACTTTTTATGACTCCTTTAACTAGTAATCTAGGTCTCTTTTGCCTCAGTAACATATTGTTTATGGTTTTAATCTTAGGTTTCAGTTTCAAATTGACACCTTTTTTGACCAAATCGTAATATTTTAGTGACTAAATTATTGATCCTTGTATGATTTATAATCTCTTTGTGGCTCTTGTTTTGCTGTATCTAGTCGATGATGAGAGTTATATTTTCTAAGTTCACGAAGAACAATCATCATATTTTTCATTTCATATGTGTTAGATATGTTTTTATTAAGGAATTTTATTTTTTTTCATGTTTTATTTGAGTTGAATATGTTTCTAGATATTTACTTTGTTTTGGGTTTGATTTTTAGTGAAATCAAAATTTTAGGTTTGGTTCACAATCAAACCAATAATTTCAGGCCAACCCGTCAATCTGGATTCATGTTAATCATTTCAGGCCAACCCGTCAATCTGGCTTCATGTTAATCAAGTCAGGTCTTGTTTGTTTAGCAAGCATTTTGATAAAGGTTTTTTTGGTGCAAGGGCATGTTTGATAAACATACCTTTAGACCTATTTTGGCAACTTCATTTAAAGGGACAATGAGTTTTTTGCCAAACAGGTGTAAAGTAAATTTTCAAAAATTCTTAAAAAAAATCAAGAATCATTTTAAAATTATTTATAGTCTCTCACATATTTTTTTCAATTATTTCATTTAATATCAGGGGACTTAACAGTAAGATACCTATTCGATATTAAAAATATTTGTTTTTCACTGAAATTTCAAAAATTTCTAAAAACTTTATTCATTTTAAAAATACAAAAACAAATATGTTTAATTTTGTTTGCATACAACCAAATTTCTAAAATTTCCATTCATATTTTATAAGAAATAAAAATTGCATTATCATTATACTTTGAAAAAAAATCAAACATGGCTTATAATTCATTGAATTTGTATCATTCATAAAATAAAATAAAATAAACATTCTGAGTGTAAAAAGATTTAAAATTAATTGTGAACGTGAATTAAATTTTCATAAACATCTAAAGAAAACTTTAGTTGAAAATATCAAAATATTATTTTTTTAAAAAAGATTTTTGATTGATACCAGCAGTGAAATTAAATAAAGGGATACTATTTATGAAAAATATGAGAGTTCGAAAACGTTTGACGGTGCAGTTCTTAATGTGCCATAACTCCAATAGTTTAGGGATAAAAAATGTCATTAAATCGCTATTTTGATATTTTTTTATTTTGTTAGTATTTTTAAAGTAAAATAATTATAAAAATGTTATTTTGTTGAAATCTTATATTACCAAACCAACATGAGAACGATATTTTTATGAGAATCTCCGCCACAAAATCAATTTTATTAAACAGTGATATCAAAGAAGAAATTGGCATTTTGCGGGGGGAAAAAAAAAAAAAAACCCTATCATGTTTTCAAGGACTCCCGGAGTCTTCTTTGACATTGCCCGCATTCTGCTGGTTCCCTGTCTAAACGCTAAAAACCAAAGAGACAAGACAAAAGCACTTTACAAGAAACAACAAGAGTCATTAATCAAGCACATCGTCGCCAATCATAAGAGTAAGAAAATGGTTCGAGCATCTTTGCTTTTGGCAGGAGAAGAAGATTGGCAGTGCGCTAGAAATAGAAGAAAAGTCCCATTTCCAGAACTTTCGTATCCCATATATACTCGGTTTAAGTCAGGTGTGCCTCTGCTCAGTTCGTTAAAAGACCATTACAGATTTCTCGCTTCACCCTTTAGTTACATCCCATCAAACTCTAAAGGCCAGCCCTTTATAGTAAACACTCTGGGTTCTTTTTTGCTACTGATGCGTTCTTTAATGCTCCGATTCCATTATCAAACAACCAAAAATAGAGGGGGGGGGGGGATCACTGAAGATTGTGGAACACAAAATTCAGTTCCATTGTTTTCTTATGCTCTTACAGAACAAGTGAGATGAGGGAATGTTTCTTAATCGGTGTTTACTTCACCGTAAGGTTACAGTCTCATAATTTAACAGACAAATTAAGAGGGTATCGTGGTTAAGATGATATCGTGACAGTGATTGTTTTTTAAAATATTTATTTATTTAAAAATAAATTAAAATAATATATTTTTAAAATATTTTTTATAATCACATATTAAAATAATCTAAAAATACATAAAACAAATTAAAATTTAAGATAACGTTGTTGTTGAGACGCAGTTCTAACCAGCCCCTCATATTCCATGTTGTTGGCATGTCCTAGCCTAGTTTATACGGTAGAAGGCGTCACACCTAACCACCGGATCTAGGAGCATTGCCCAGATTTTATTATCAAATAGAAGCAAATAGTAAATGAGGGTAAAAAACATAAAGCTTGAATTATGAATGAAGTATCTTTTAACACAAAATAGAGAAGGAAGTGGAAACAATGTACAAAAACTGGAACCCAGCATGTCATACTGTGTTTTATCTTTTTTTTTTAATTGCAGACATGGCTAAAAGGAGGATCTTTTGCTCAGTGATTCAAGCCAGGAGCGTGTAAATTGATCAGAAATTTCACCTCTTTACCTTCTTCTTTTTCTTTTTTTCAAAGCCCTTTATTCTTTTAATTAGGTAGATGATGATTATGCTGCCCTTGGTTACCTCAACATTTGGCCTACAGAATAGTATATTATATGATAATAACATAGCACCTACTTTTGATTATATGTATAGTCATGTAATTTGCATAAACTGCAGATTATCAAAGCTAATTACAAACCAAAACACTTCGAAGAAAACTATTAAGAGGAGAGGCAGAGAAGATGAAAAGGTGTTCGGGAGTACATTAATATTTTTTAAAAATTAATTTATATCAACATGATTAAAAAAAACATAAAAAATTAATTTTAATGCGTTACCAAACCACATCTAACTGCAACTTCAACTCCTTCTATTGCTAATCTAAACGAGGGAGTAATTTAAAAAGAAGAAGGGGAAAATAAATGACACAAACAGAATCATATTCTAATTGAATTGGAACAAAAGCATCCAAACACCAGAAATAATAAATAAAAAAAAAAAAAAACTAACTGTTCTGAGCTATGCCATATTCTTATCAACATCTGGCTTCTGCCCTGTATAAGTTCTTCATGCCCCCTTGCTGCTTATGAACATGAAACATTGAGATGCATCAAGGCAATGAAATTGCCGACATCTCCTCGAAACGTCAAGAACCATATGATTGCCCGTCCTTACGGTCTGGTGTCATATCAAACGATTCCGATGTTTTGTTACTTTTGAATCTCAACAAGCCATATAATTTTCTAAAATCCTTCATGGCATGGACACCTTCCTTGGAAAAAACCCCCGAGTGTTCCCCTGAATCCTCAGTTGACTTCCTTGAAGAATTGTCAGTCCACTGTCTTCTAATGTTCAAAGACCCCCTTCCATCACCGTCCGTTTGCAAAGCAGTAATAACCGATTTCAAGGCCCGACTGGGCGAATTCCTGTTCGCAAGCATAAGCTCCCCAATCTCAGCTGGGCTCAAACTTGCCCCAGTTAGAAAAATCTCCTCTACTTGAGGAAACAATTTATGATCCTTAACACCCAAGTAACTGTTCGCCAGAGTTTTGAATGCAGCAAAATCACACAAAGGGAAATGAATATGAACATCAATCCGACCCGGTCTAAGAACAGCTGGGTCAACATGATCTTTACCGTTCATTGTAAAAACCATAATTCTTTCCTCTGCACAGCAAGCATTTAATATCCCATCCATGAAGTTCAAAACACCTGATAAGCTAACACCCGTTGATTTATCCATCAAAAACCGATCAAGGTCTTCAATCAAAATCACTGACTTGCTTGTCGTTTGTAACAATAGCGTTTTCAGATCCGAATCATCCAAAACTCTTGAAAGATCAATACCATACACATCGTAGCCAATAAAATTGGCCATAGCTGCAACAAAGCTGGATTTTCCAGTACCTGATGGACCGTACAATAAGTAGCTTCGCTTCCAGGCACGCCCCAGCCGGTGGTAGTACTGTTTGGTTTTGAGGAATGACTCAAGATCTGATTTCAACTTATTCTTGAGATCAGAATCCATCACAATTGTATCAAACGTTGAAGGATGATTGAATGGAACAGATCTCCACCGTCTGTTTTGCTCATGACTGCCAATATTTATGTAGAGATTCAAACCTTTCTTCTTCTGCTCGACCTCGTCCGATGTTATGTGGATGTGCTGCAGATAAGGACGCAGAATTCTGCGCTTATCGGCTCTTCTGACCTTCAAAACCAAGGTTCTGCAACAAGTCGTATCGCTTTTGTCGTCGTTAATCCAAGACACTCTAGCTCCAAGGAAATAATCATCGATTACCTGGTTGGGATCGAGATGAAGGATGATATCGTTGGATTTTTTTCCGGTGAAGAGATTGGTGTAATCAGAGTCTTCCATGGAAGCCAGAGAGCTGAGATAAATTGAGACTTTGTGATAAAGCTGATTTTCTTGCATGCTCTCGTTGAATTCTGGGACTTTGAAGAATTGATAGACATGAAAACAATCTTCTATAGATCTCCACCATTTTTTGGTGATGTAAATTAGCCCGGTTTTGAATAAAAGGACACGAAGCAAAAACAGTAGACTAACAATTATGAACAAAAGTAAGAATGGGGTATAAAGAATTTCCATGGTTTGCTGCAAATTGAAGAAAAAAAAAAGAAAAAAAGAAGAAGAAGAAAGATATAAACTCAAAGATGGAGTCTTGGGATTTCAACGGGAGATTTTTTCCTCTTGCAAGAATTAGAAGTAGCCATGAGTGAGGGAATCTGCAAGTGGAAGGGAGACGGAGAAATATACAGCAAAAAAACCTAGAAAGATTTGATTAAAATAGGAGATGAGAGGAGAGAAGTCTAAATCTAATTGAAGTTAAGAGCCGGCTAATTGCCGGCACCAGGAAAGTGTTGCGTTGCGTTGCGTTTTGATTTCTTTTCCTTTTTGTGAGAGTGGCGATTGCCGAACCCTCGTGTTTCGCAGTCGTTTCTGTGATTCTTCCATCTACTTGACAGCCAGGACGTTAAATTAATTATAATTTCATAAATAATATCGTGAGTGAGGTTTTTGTTTTTTTCTATATCTTACGTTTGTTTTCAAGTTTCTAATATTTGTCTTCGTGTTCTACTTGTACTGCTATTTCGGCCGTAGACCGGTTTTCATTTCGGGCAGGTCCCAGCGATGAAGCAGGAGTATGTAAGCCTAAATTAGGGAGGAAATCCATCTCAATAATTAGGATTCAATTTCTATTCATTTTTTTTAGCAATAATTTCCGTTAGATGAATAAATTACTCAATTTGTTCTTCCGAATCACTTAAAGTATTATTAAAAAACAACTTACATTAATCATATAGTACATGATCCGGTAATAAGAGGTTATGATTAAGAAATTTGTTCTCCCTGTGGTTTTAGGTTTAAATCCTATAATTGCTAATATGATAACTATTAGAGATCTATATGATCATTAATTTCGGGACCCGTGAAATTAGTAGCAGCTTTCATTAATTTATGAAATTCATAGGAAACAAAACCATAGTACCCATCAAGGAGTTGCCTGACTAATAATCTCAGTTATCCGGTAAACAAATTTACAACGAAAAATAAATAATTGGAAGCGAGGACCGACTCTTTTCTATATGGTATACTAATAATGCTAAGAAAATCCATCAAATCTTGGATTCCTCGCTCTAGAAGGCTGAATCTTGGTGACAAATGAACAGGGAATTTCTTCACGAGCCAGTTGGCCACGGAAAGCTCATAAAATTATTCCACCGAGAATTTATTATTTTCAGTTTCGTCCTCCTTCTACATTAAGGACTCTACAAGACTTATTAGTTATTACATCCAAAGGAGAAGGAAAAAAAAATAGTATTCTAGTTAAAAATTCAAATTCCCTCGCTTTATTCTTCCCTTTTATGAACTGGAAAGTTCAAATTACTTGGTTTTGATTACAACTGCACACGGTTTGGGTTGTGACAAATAATAGCCGAGTCGAAGAAGACAGCGAATATTTCGTGACATGGACATGCCCAAAAATTGCTTTTATTTTGATCTGAGGACTGAGATATCCTTTATTATCTACGTGATTTCTTATCAAATAAATCAGATGAGTCACAAATTCGTTTTTTGCACAAATTCTCTCCGAGTGGAAGGATCACCAGACTTCGGCCCGCTTACTAAACAGCAACAGTGTTTGACGGGTTTTCTTTTCTTTTCCTACTGAAGAACCAACGATCCTTTGTCTTTACTGCATGTGTATATATAAAGTTTTGTTTGTTTTTGTATTTTACAAATGTTTTTAAGAAAAATTAAATATTTTATTTTAAATTAATTTTTTTATGTTTTTAGATTATTTTTATGTGCTTTAAAAATAAATTTAAAAAAAATATATTATTTTAATATATTTTTAAATAATATATTTTTTTAAATAACAACCATTACAATACCAAATAAACTCTTACGCGCAAAACCCTTGACTATAGGATGCTTTTCTTGCTGAACATAGTTTATAAATGTTCTTGCCAGATTAGAACCGGTAAAAAAAATAGGAAAAAAGGTTTGGTAAAAGTAGCTGTGATATATATATATATATATATATATATATATATATATATATATATATATATATATATATATATATATATATTGGTCATAGTTTACAAAGTTTTAAAAAATGTGCTAGCTTTATTCAAAGTTTAAAATGCTAACTAAATTGCCCACCATTATGGTTAATTGAATCCATAATTTTAAAACCACCATTTATCACAAGCTTTTTTCTTTTGTATAAGAATAGTTAAATTTGAGCCTTTTCATATTTCTTTGTACTTAGGGACATGGAGATAATGCTTCGCGATGTTTTAAAAGTGCTTTAAAATTATTTTTTATTTTTTAAAAAATTAAATTAATATTTTTTTAATAATTTAATGTAATGATATTAAAAAATCTAAAAATGATTATATTAATATATTTTTAATTAAAAAATTAATATCACGAATCATGTCACAATATCAAACATAAATAATAACATCATATATATTATTAAAAAAATATTTAAAAGATGAGACCAACAATTCAAGAAAATTCTCTAAATATTCATGGAGTGTGTTATTTTCTTGAAATTTTTACTTAATATGCTAAATTCCAAATAATAACGCCAATAAAGTTAAAGAATTAACCACAATCAAATCCAGATACTAAAAAATAATTTATTCATCCATTTCTTAAAAATCCCCTCATACGCACGCATATGACGTCACAATAAGAAATCCCACTGTCTAATTCTTTCACGGAGGAGAAAAGGAACGTTGTTTTGAAAATGTCAGCACAACAGGGGAGGAGAGAGAGACTTTACAGAAAGTTTAGTGATCGAATTAAAAGGTTAAAAGAATAAGCAATTATGCCAACACTTTCCACCTTAAAAAAAAAATAAAAAATAAAAATTCCAAGCTCCTTCTCTCCGACGGCATTTCCACAGAGCAATAAGAAATGCATATGCTCTCCAACTGTTTGTCAGATGTCAACCTCAATTAAACCCTGCACACGGATTTTCCAAGGGCATGACTTGCTGAGAATCCAAAAGGTGGAGAAAATTCTGGTGTCAAAACGCAACGAGTCTCCTTCATCTCCTCTTTCTGCTGGTTCATTGTTTTTAGGTGCTCCTCTACTGATTCGTGACCCACTTCGTTCCATTTATATGTTTTTCCATGGAAGCATGTATAAAAGTTTATAAATGACAAATATGCAGATTATTCTATCAATCAAGTAGATAACCCCCCCGGAATCCTAGCTATTCTAGCTGCTATAAATCTAGAACCTGTTTATTTGCTGGAAAGTTTTAAAAATAAATTTTCAATATTTGATTATGTCATGGAAAATGAACTGAAAAATAACTTATTAATATTTTTTTTAAGTTTATTAAAATAATAAGAAACAAATCTTACAGATTAAAAAGTTAAATGAAAATAAAATTTTTAAAAAATATATAATTTCATAAATTATCTCAAATAAAATAGATAACAATTAAAATAATAGATATCAAATCTAACAGATAAAAAAATTGAAAGATGGTGAGATTAAAATAATAATAATAATAATAATTTCATAAATTATTTCAAATAAAATAAGTAACAATAAAAAGAATGAGAATCAAATTTGATATATAAAAAAATTTATTTAAAAAAATAATAAGAGAAAAGTAAATAACAATTATAAAAATAAGGACCAAAGTTAATATAAATACTAAATTAAATCAAATTCTAAGAGGTGAAAATGAAAAAAAAAATTTTAAAAAAATATATAGCAATCAAAAGTTTGATGATCAAATTTGTTGTAATCAGCAAATAATATGATATTTCTAATTTTTTCACAACTTTTTGAAAGTTTTTTCCGTCCAAAATAAAAGAAAAATACTTTTTTAAAAATCAAATCAAATTTTTATTTGACTAGAAAGTATTTTTGTTAAGTTAATTAATTAATTTTTCTAATAATAAACCAACACATAAAAATTTTAAAAATAATTTTTTAAAAATTATTACAATGCTTTAGTAGTGCTCCAAGAACCCAACGGAACAAATCAATTAAAGGCGCTGCACCTGTGAGTCTGCTAAACTCGCTAATAACATTTTTAATTTAATTAATATTTGAACATGGTAAAAAAAATCAAAATATCTTTAATGAATTTGATAAAGATAAGAAACCTAGAGTGTGAAAAGATAATTGCGTGATTTTTTTTTAATACTAAATTTGTTATTTTACTGTATTTAAAAAAATAAAAATTACTATCCCTGTTTACCAATGTGATGAATTCTTATTATGGCTGTTTAAGTTATTTCACTTTGTTTTTTTTTTTTTTTTAAATACGTATACCTCCGATTATGACTAACGTGAGTTTTGAAAAGACACGAATACCTCCAAAACAAGACATTCATTTTTATTTTTTATTTTTTTTCGTGGGTGGAAAGGTCGAAGATTACAATGTTCTACAGTGCTTTTCAATTGGTTAAATATGCACGTCTTTTTGCTAATTCCATGACAGGTAGGTGTAACTGGGCTTCGTACACAAACTATTATTTAATTAATTAATTTGCGATCAACCATAAACCCATCCACGCACACAACGATTCGAGGGATATCAAAACTCAGGACCATCACGGGCTAGTGGTACAAAATCAGGCAATATTTATTTGAAGCCGCGTCTACTTTATTTATTTTTATTAATGTAAATATTCGGATTAATTTAGATGTATTTTAATTAATTTTATAAATTTTAAATTTAACTACTATATAAATTTATAATAACTCTAAAAAAACTTAAATTTATAATCATTAAAATCTAAATTTAAAATCTAACCTGTTAAATTATCCTAAAAAAATTGCTTATACTTATTTTTTTTAGTTTAATATAGGTATCCGGGTCAGCTTGAGCACACCTCAACTAATTTCACGGGCTTGAAATTAACGATCATGTAAATCTCCAATAGTTATTTATGAATAATCACAGGATACAAATCTAAACTAAAAAAATAAATAATCTCAAGTTTTTATTATTGAGCTACCACGTTGATAATTAAGTTGTTAAGTTGGTTGATAATTAAGTTGTTAAGTTGCTTGTGCTGGTAGTACGAAGTTTCGAAACCACTCGTGGATTTAGTGGTTTAGCCTTTTCAACTAGATTATCCTTCTATTCTTTATCGTCTGCTGTCAAGTGTTCCGATGACATGTCGTTGAATGATGTAACCTCATAAAGGCAATACACCTGCCTCACATATCATATGCATGATGGGCAGGTGATTTCTGAAGGAAACAATTTATTGCCAATTAGTGACATGGCATTGATAATTACTTAAATGTAATCATGCCATTTTTAAAACTCACAGAAATGCAGCCACGTGGTTCATGAGTCCACACCCACACCCACACACACACACACAAACACACACACACACACACACACACACACACACAAAAAACAGCTGGCTGATTCAATAATCCATGTTTGGAAGCATTTAATTTTAAGATTTGCCTTAACATGTGTCATTAAAATACTTGTTAAAATTCATTTTTCAAATCAATTTCCCCCATTTTTTAGTTATACTATAACATAAACTAAAAAAAAAAAACACTAAAAGTCAGCCACGGTTCCTACCCGTTTTTTTTATATTTTTTAATTGCATCTTTTGTTTTCGGTTTAATTATATAAAATTAAGCTCTAAATTAAAACATGAAAAAAAACATGGTTTATTCTAAATTTATAAAAAAATTTTATTTTAGTTTAAAAGTTCATTTTTTTATTTTTTTAATCTCTAAATTAAAAAGAATAGAAAAAAAGTTATCGGAAAACAATGAAAAATAAAGAAAATAGTTTGTTTTCGCAATATCAACAATAAAAATAATCAAACTTGATGTTAACGGGTTCTATTCGTCAAGGGGAGTTCAATGATAATGGGTTTCCCGGTAAACATGTCTAAAAATAAAAATCAAGTTTTGTTTTGATTTTTTAGATTCGGTTAATTTTGGTTTTCTTAGATGATTTTGAAGTATTTTAAAGTTAGCTGGCGACTTGTAAAATTTTTTATGATGCTTATTAGATATATTTTTGGTGAAAGTAGGTTGAAAAATAAATTTTTAACCCAAAAAAACCTACCTTACGATTTTTTGACCACCATAGTGGTAGCTAAATTCTAAGTTAGACATGAAAGGCAACGTATCATCTGCCTTGACAAGTAACATGTCGCATGTTTTTTTTTTAAAAAAACTAGAAAACAAACAACATGTCATCCTCCTTATAAAAAAATTGATTAGAGAACGCGAGCTTGATACAAGCCCTCATATGCCAAGGCTTTTTTTAACGCCCTTGCATGTTAAGCCACCGAGACCTAGCATGCAAGGGTCTTGAAAAAAAAGTTAAGTTGGAAGTTTTGAAGTTCGACTCGTTGGACAGAGTTGAATGATAATGTCAAAAGATTTTCTGTGAATATTTTTTTCATGTTTAAAATCTTTTTAATCTAACCCGAGGCATGGTAGTGAGAGAAGTGAACTAGTAATTTACTATAAACACTTATAAATATTATTATATAAAATAACATTTGATTTCTATAAAAAATACCGTTTATTTACATTCAAATATTTGATTTTTGTTCTTTTTATTACGATTCAATAACAAGTGAAATACAGTAAAAACATTTAAACAAAATACATAATAGATATTCCGAGGACACTCATGAGCTTTTACCGAAACCTTCTTGGAGGGGAGACCAATCCTTTCATTCTTCGCAAAACCCGAGAGGGCACCTGATATTTAAAAAGAAGCTTACTGCCCATGCCCTGGACCGGTTGTTTTACTTAATTGCTGGCATCTCATGAACGTTCTTGCTTTTGGTGGAAAAGGTGGATGGTGGTCCAGCACGACTGAGTCCGGCACGAGGCCCACTCTCCTTTCCCATTTTCTTATGCCTACTATACACCAGCTGCATCAATCAAGGACAAGATGTTAGGTAATTCTGTAGAGATAAATCATTTTAAATTCTAGTCAGGAGGAGGAGAAAGTAGAACTTAAAAAGTCCTCTCCGGACTCTTGTATCAGATACATCACTTATCACGGCAGTATTTATTTTTTAAAATATTTTTTATTTAGTTATATATTACAGCAATATATATTTTTTATTTTTTTTAAATTTATTTTGACATCTATATATATTGAATTTTTTAAAAAAATATAAAAAAATAACCCATCGTGTCATTAGAAATTATAATGTCATCGGTGCCTTGCGTAGTCAAAAGACTGATTTCTTTCCGTGTAAGTTTTGTCAACAAGAGTAATTCTTACCAAATTCAGTCTTTAGACTATCAATATTTTTTATTCTTGACTTGAAGAGGATTTGTGCCCATATCAGGGTAATCTTAGGATTTAACATGGAGTCAAAGAAAATAAATAAAATTCACAGTAAATATAAATAATAAACAATGCATAGCTATGGGTTCTATGCTTTATTTGAATAAAAATTAATGAGAATAAATCTTTTAGCACAAACCCCAAATTCCCTCCCCCACCACCAGTTTTTTACCTCACTACTTTAAAAAACCCATCAAATAAGATTAAAGAAATGTCGTTGTTAATATAGAGGGTCGGTTTGATTTTATATTTTAAAAATATTTTTTTAAAAAAATATTTTTTTTTGTTTTAAATAAATATATATTTTTAATATTTTCAGATCATTTTAATATACCAATGTAAAAAATAATTTTTTAAAAATAAAAAATAATTTTAATATATTTCCAAATTAAAAATAAACACTCGTTACCGCACTTCTAAACCCTTTTTTAATCCTTTTAATTTAGAACCGAACACAACCTAGACTTGAGCCAAAGGCTAAGATCAAAGGGGAAATCATTGCAATTTTTCTTGCTTCTATCTAATCAGAAAACCTTTCGATTTAATAAGAAATATTTGAAATTATTCGTGAAAGGTAGAGAGATAAAGTTTACCACCTGGTTGAAATGATCCCGTGGCTATATAGAATAAATTAAAAACGATGGAGGGAACGAAGGATTAGGTTTAGGTGTCTGTCTAAGTTCAGATTGAACTAGAAGTAGAAGAGCTGTAATATAGATTTTAAGAATACTTGATCTTCACAGCCTTACCAAAATTAGGTTTTCAAAACACATCAATGGAGATATCAAAAGACAGCAAATTACATAAGCCTACAGGCTACAAGAGAATAATCTAGGATTGTCCCTCCATAACAAAGTTTAGAAAGCAGAAGCGTTTCATTTTGGATCCGGCTGAACTACAAGGCAAGCCCAAAACCTTGGAATATCCTCAGACGTCATAAATCACTTGAAGAACACAGCAACGATTTCCAACTCTTTCACAGAGCTTGTAAATGGACCCTAGCAACGTTCTGAACCCACCCCATGAGAGAGCCTATCTTTTTTATGATCTAAAATGTTGATAAATCTTGTAAGTTGTCTTCATCACAGCCCAAGCCTCATTTTACAAAATGACAACACTGTTTTCAAAAGTAGACTGTAACTTACAAACTGAACAGATGGATCAGCAATCATGTAGTCGTTACAGAGACGGGCCCATTTTCTTACAAACCAAAACAAATGCTTGAAAAAGTCTTGCAAATCTCAGTTCCTTATCTTCTGTTGTAGCCAGTTTATCCTCTCTTCCTCTATCTTCCTGTCCCAGGCAACAGACCGACAGAGGACAGCATGGCCACCACACTCGGCCTTCTAAAATTCCCAATTCTTGCTCAGAAGAATAATACTCCATTTATCCACTCAAAAATGCCTCTTCTTTCTAACTCATCAAAGTTAGATGTCTGCAAAAAGGACTCGCATAGCCCTCGTAAGCTTTTCACTGAAACCATCCAGCATCTAAGTTCAGCTTCTCTTTCACCTGCATCGCTCGCATTACCTTTCTTCTTAGACACAAAGGCAAGCCATTGTCAAGCAGTTTTAGAAATCCTCTTTTGCTCTAATTTATCATTTTCTGGACTGAATAGCTAACCCTTTTTTTTTTGGACTGCAGGATGCGCTTGCTGTTGGTGGGGAGTTTGGGATATTGGAGGGAAGGTCATTTGCACTTATCCACCCCATTGTCATGGGTGGTTTGTTATTCTACACTTTGTGGGCTGGATATTTGGGGTGGCAATGGAGGCGTGTTAGGACCACACAGAATGAGATCAGTGAACTTAAAAGGCAAGTGAAACCTACCCCAGTTACTCCTGAAGGCACACCCGTGGAAGCTGCACCATCTCCTGTTGAACTCAAAATTCAGCAACTCAGTGAGGTAAGGCTACAGGCTTAAAAAAAAAGAACAGTTTTAATTGTAGTGATTCAGAATTCCTTCTGTGAGTTACCATTTGAGGGAGTCATCTGAGAAGGAAAAATGTTAGGATTGCAATTTGCAAAGCATATGACAACTTTTTTTATTTTTTATTTTTTTTTATATGTGAATGCCATTGATACCTAATGATATGTTTGGCATATCATAAAGTAATACGATTTAGATATGTTAATAGAACGAATCATGATTAATGCAATGTTATCGAAGAAGGAATTGGTGTATATTTCTTCTTCCAATATTACCAAATTTAGTTTAATATAACTAAGAGATGAAATTATTTTTCTCTCTTTGTTGTTTGCATATTCACATCCTATCATATAATAACAAAGATCACTTCTAAAATTGTTTGGAGTACCATGGTCTCCTGGCTGGGGTGAAAATGTTCCATTGTGATTCTTTTCAAATTCTTTGTAGATTTCTTAATTACACATAAATTGTTGTTAATGCTACATTGCTTGAAAGTTTTTTTGAGGAATTGCATTGCTTGAATGTTGAAATGGTGTGACTTCTGTGAGGCATTTATTTTCCTAACCAATTGCATTTCTGAAGGAGTCGAGGAGAGAATATGTTTATCTAAGGCATTGATATTTCTAATACAGGAGAGGAAGGAGTTGATTAAAGGGTCTTACAGGGACAGGCACTTCAACGCGGGATCAATATTGCTAGGATTTGGAGTATTTGAAGCAATTGGCGGAGGAGTCAACACATGGTTTAGGACAGGAAAGCTATTCCCTGGACCTCATTTGTTTGCAGGAGCAGGTATAGCACCAGTGTTTATGTTTATCAAAATCCAAAATTATAACCCGATAGGGGAAACAAGGGTTCTTGTAGGTTGACTCGCCTGTTATAGGATAAGGTTTTCTAAATTGCTGTTCAATTTAGTCATGCTGCTGGTTTTCACTTCTGAGAAACTGCCTTGATCAGCTGATCTTACTGTTTTTAATTGTCACAGGCATTACGGTGTTATGGGCAGCAGCAGCCGCCCTAGTCCCTGCAATGCAGAAAGGGAATGAAACGGCAAGGAGCCTTCACATTGCATTGAATGCAATTAACGTTGTTCTCTTCTTGTGGCAAGTCCCCACTGGAATTGACATAGTTTTTAAAGTGTTTGAATTCACTAAATGGCCTTGAATCATAGAGGCCTCGAGTGTGAGTTTTATTACAATCCAGGCAGGTATATTGTCTCTATATCAGGTCACTTGTATAACCTGCACTCGAAAATTTTTCCATCCACTTCCACTGTGATTGTCTGTATCCTTGTCATTAGTATATATGATTAAGCAGAAAGAAATACATTACCATGCAATTGATGCTCCTCGATCCGTAAGAAATAGCATTTGGACAATGTTGTAGATTCAACAGAAATCCTACCATAACTCTTCTCATGGTATCAGCTAATGTTCGGCAAAAGAATGTCAGAAGTACTTGCTCAGTTCATATGCAACTGCTTTCTTCTTTTTTCTCAGGCTATGCTTTTACCATTTTTTTAAAATCAAAATTACAGGAAGAGAATCTGCAATTTATTGAAATGTAGCAGTACGGCATGACAGTGAAGAATCTCTCTCTGTTGAAGGAGTTGAGAATTAGACCAAGGCAAATTTCTTTCAAGATCATTAGATTACAAGAAAATTGGTTTAGCTCATCAGCACCCATTAGTATCTGCATTTGTCCTTCCCTAATGTGTTCGATCTGCAAATCCAACAAATGTGTTGACCTTCATGTGCCCTGTAAATTATATCTGAAAGTTCAAATGCATTTCAAGATTTCATACATATACAACTAAGATTTTTATTTCCCCTGGTGCCAATTAATTTACATAAAGGGCGCTAGCAGTTCATAGACACATAAAGAATCTATCAGAATGAAGGTATATGGTGCAAAAGAAAATAAACTGATAAATGCAATGAAATGTCCCTGCCCACTGCAATGATAGATTAAGAGAGCTTGTGAATTTTTGTGTTTTAAAAGTGTATTTTTTAAAATTATTTTATTTTTTGTTTTAAATTATTTTATTTTTTGTGTTTTGAGATCTTCTTAATTTGCTAATTTTAAAAATAATTTTTTTTAAATAAAAAATATTATTTTAATATATTTCAAACAAAAAATATTTTAAAAAATAAGTGTTAACACTTCTTCAAAAACCCTCTTAATAAGCTTGATTTACTGGGTCTGGATACCAAAATCTGTAGCTGCCATATATATATCACATCACACCCATAGTCAATGTAATGCATTTAAAATATTTTTGCTGTATAATTAGATTAAACGAACCCAAATATAACATTGATTGATACTTCCAGATGAAGAGTTTTTGCCTAATATTCTATTCTAGAATCTCTCTTCTGACATATTTCATTGGTGTTCTCTCAACCACAATTTTCTTGATCTCATTTGAAGCTACTAAAATAATATTTGAAGGGGACTTGTAAAAGAAGATTCTACAACCTTTGCGACTCCTAAGTAGTTACGAAGAGATAGGGTAGATATTCCCTGGACACCTCTGACGTTCTTTTCCTTTCTTTTACAACAATGGAGAACTTTGGTGTATCTCCAGTCACCGTCAACCATTGCTACCTCTCTCTATCCTCTCTCAGCTATTTTAACACCCTTAATTATTTTGATGGAAGGGAAATCTTGAAGCGTCGTGAGGTAAACGAAGTTCGAAATGGAAAACAAAGACGGAAAGAATCGCAATGGCTAAATCTAGCAAGCAAAGTGGAAGATGAATACATAGACAGCTACGGTACTAAAATCCTCTAGGGGATTTCAAGAATATTATTACAGTATGCTTTGTGGTCACTAACTACAAAACAAATTGACAAATTCTGATTCGCCTTGTAACAATGGGAAACAGGGAGAGTAGAGTGAAGCCGCAATAAGCACAGCGTGAATATGCTCATTAGTCAATATGAGTTTGGTGGACAGCCGTTACCATGTTTGGAAAGGAACGGCTGCTATGATCCCAGCAAGAGAAGTGCAAGAAAATGCAGAACAATGCACCAAAAAAGTCGATGATGATGATGATGTTAATTAAAAGTTTGCCGAGGTGGAACTTAATTTGTAGCCAGGCTTCGAAGGAGGGGCTGGGAGTTGAATCTCCTATAGCAGTCACTAAAAATTCAAACAATTTAAAATGGCATATGCTATTCTTTTCGATTGGTGAACTCAAAAGCTCGCACCAAAGTGAAAGGAACATTTTAGAAAATGATGGCAGGATCCTGCTCAGTTTTTCTTCATAATGTTAATACTAACACATGAGGTGGATTTCTATCAGTTTTGGAAAACAAGCGTCTACCTTCTGACTCGTTTTTCAATTACTTAATTCAATCCAATGATCCCCCATGAAACCAGAGAAGTCATTCCATCATGCCTGAAAAGCCAAGTTTCTATATGACTAGTTGATACCAATCTTAGATTGTGGGCGAGCCAATGTCAGCTGTATGTGCTTTCTGAATCTGATGCCTTTCCCTTATTCCTTTCATCTCTCTGTATGCAATAGAGTGGATTCCGCATGGCTTCCCCCCTTTTTTTTCTGTTTCTATGTCAAGCTAGCTTAAGGTCCATCGATTATAAAATTATAACACTATAAATAACAACTCGCATGCATTAATCATCTATATTCTATACTTGTATTCATTCCTGCGTTTCTTATCTGTCAAGTTCTAAAATCCAAAATCTCTCCTCGACATGTCAAACCAACCTGCCCCGCCTCGCCCATGGTTCCGTTTGCCATCAATAGCTCGCCCAGCTGCCCCTGCTCCAACCCCAACTCCAGAGTCGCCTCCTCCGCAACCCCGTCCAGCTCTTGCTCGACCTTCATTTAGGCTTACTGCTCTGCCTCAGCCTGTGCCAACACAGCCTCAAGAACCCACTCCCGCACCACCTCCTTCTGCTGCGACAGTGCCACCTGCCGCTGGTATTGCTTCAGTTCCAACATCTCCAGCTGTAAAAGCTGCAGGTGGTGTTGCATCATTACCAACATCCCCAGCTCCAAGGGCACCTGCTCCTTCATCTTCAGTGCCAACTTCTCCTGTCCCAACTTCCACAGTGTTTCCACCCGCTACTTTTTCACTGCCACCTTCTCCAACCCTCAAACCATCACGTACTTCGTCTTCAGTTCCTACCTCTCCAGCTTCTACACCAGCTCCATCTGCTTCCGTCTCAACTTCTCCTTCCACTAGGCCAGTGTCAACCACATCCTCAGCGCCAAGCTCTCCTGCCCCTGCGCCAGCGACAGTCACATCCTCGGTGCCAAATTCTCCAGCCACTAAAGCTGTAACCACCAGTGCAGCTCGTGTGCCTGGCCCTACA
The DNA here is from genome assembly GCF_951802175.1 of Populus nigra. Classification (NCBI taxonomy): domain Eukaryota; kingdom Viridiplantae; phylum Streptophyta; class Magnoliopsida; order Malpighiales; family Salicaceae; genus Populus; species Populus nigra. The sequence continues at coordinate 42,223,712 of NC_084853.1, read as the reverse complement.
CCATCTCTAAGAATCGTCAAGCCTACAGTTCAAACCCCACCCCAGTCACCTAAGCCTAAGCCCACTGCTCCACCACCTTCTCCTCTAACACTTCCACCTTCCCGAGTAAAATCTGACGCTGATCTCGAACCCAAGATTCCATTAGTAGCAGAGCCAAAAACTGTGTTGGTTCAGAAGATTATTGACAAGCCTAAGGAGGCAGGTGATTCGCTGAGGGCCTTTGCAGACAGTCTCAGCTCTGGCATTGCGCGTCTTGCAAAGCCAGAAACTGCCAAAGATCAAACAAAGGAGAAAGGTAGCGGCAAGAAGATTTCTTCAGATTCTGAGGGTGTTGGCATGAGGGTAATTACAATTGCTGGTGAAAACAAAGGTGCTTTCATGGAAGTAATCCGTTCTCCGAAGAAACATTTTTTTGAAGGCAATTCTCATACTCTCAACAAGAAGGGTAATCCTAGAAGTGAAGGCAGTGATTGGGGAAGCCAGAGCAGCAGTGGTGAAGAAGGCAACAGCAAGAAGGACAAGAACCACAAAGGAAGATCAACGGGGCCATCTCCTATGAGTACATTTATGAACAGTAATGTGCAAGGTGTTAACAACTCAATCGTTTACAATTCTTCATGCAGTTATCATGATCCTGGGGTGCATGTTGCTCTCTCCAGAAAACCTTCTGGTTCTGCTGGATTCCATGTCAAGGACCGTGGCAATGGCTACCAAAGTTGAAAGGGATAAAGAAAGAAACAAAAAATTTGTGATTTTATGTCTTCATACGATATTATACTGTGAAAATAAATACAAGTAACCGAGTGATGAGAAGAAAAGGGCATGGATTCTATTCTTCATTGTTGCGTACCACTTTTTGTGGATTGCAGAAGAAGTTTAGTCCATTGCCCTGCCTTTGGTAGAGGCGAACCTGAAATATATATATATGTAAGTGGGTATCTAATAAGTCAGCAAGTTTGCTTTGTATTAATTTGCACTTATATCTACTCGTAAGTTCCTACTGTATGACAGTTTTCCTTTATGAATTTAACAAATCATTATTTCTCTCTTGTCTTGCAATTCAAATTCACAGCAAACAAGAACATGGAGGATAAAAAAACCCTGGATTTCTCTTCTTTTTTCATAGAATGACGGATTCGAATTTTGGTTTCTTAGTAGAAGAATCTTATACCCACTTGTTTAAGTGAAGTGTTGATTGTTCGTTCATTCTTTTCAACTACTTTCTTTTCTTTTCTTTTTTATCTTAATAATAAAGATGGCTTTAAGCCATCTTATGTAGAGTATTAAATCTAAATTCATCTCAGATAAGGTTTTAAGTAAGAATCCACATCCAAATTACTGTTTTTTTTTCCTCTTATAATCTCTCTTAATATTTGAACACTGGACAATAACAGAAAATATATACACCTACTAACCAACTTAAGCTTTCAAGGATTTCCAGCTACAATGTGATTGCTATGTTTGGAAAGCTAAATAATGACCCCCAATGAGCAAATTTGAGAAGAATTAATTATAAGGTACATAGAAACTAATTAATTAATCCTAATAGTATAATAAATAATTAAATAACTCTCTGGTTACTATTAATCATCCTCAATTTAGTAATTTTTTTTTAAGGATTAAGGATTTGTTTGTATTGAGAAATATATCTTCCTCTATTTTTAAGTTCATAACAAATCGTTGCAAAATAAGTCAATGAAATTCTTCAATCCTTAAACAACATGAATTAAGAATATATTTTAGCATAAAAAAAGGACAAGAGTATTTTTCTTGATATTGTCCACTCACAATATACATTAACACCATAACTTAACCACTTTAATATTTATTATTAACACCATCACCACCACCACCATTATCATTACAACAACAACAACTCATATCACCGATATTATTATTATTTCACTAACATTTTATTATCAATATAACCATCATTTTATCACTACCATACCATAACTCCCTAACACCATTTCCTCCACCACCACCACAACAACCACCACTCTATTATTATAAACAACACTACGTGTCATTACCTCTTGGTTATCTATGTGACAGCTAATGCATTATCATTTTCATCACTATCACCACCATCACCACCACAATAACAATTACCACTATTAGTCATTATTGTTGTTGCCCCTGCCACCATCTTGTGATTAAAGTAAACATCATTACAATCACTATCTAATCATATTGCCACTACTAAAACAACTATCATCCTACAATTAATACCATTACCGCTAACATTATCATAACTATTACCGTAAATATTGTTAAACTGAGAGAGCTTTTGAAAAAAAAACTACTTTATCTTGATGAAGAGTTTTCATTGTATAAAAAGAGTACAAGAGTATAAAATCTATAAAAACTAATTTCTAACCTTTAGAACATCAAAATTACCATACACAATTAGCCTACAACTAATATATTACTAACAAATAAATTAGTTGTCAAAGTTGTAAAAGGTATAGAATATGATATAGAATATGTTGGCTTTAAATGGCCAACACACTCTTCTAACATCCCCCCTTCAAATTAATGCTGGCAAATCTACAAACATCAATTTGCTAACAAGAAAATGATGTAATTGACGTGTCATAGCTTTGGTGAAGATATCCAAGATCTGTAGAGTAGTGGAGGCGTGTGCAAGGGTAATAACTTTACGGTCAAAGGCTTTTTGAATAGAATGGTAGTCAACCTCTATGTGCTTTGTGCGCTCATGGTAGACGGGGTTGACAACAATTTGGATGGCATCAATGTTGTTAGCATGTAGTGGAGTAGAGTGAACCTGAGAGAAATCAACCTTTGTGAAGAGACCACATAGCTGGATGATTTTGGAGCAGGCAATAATCATGACACGATACTCTACCTTAATAGAGGACTTAAATACACAATCTTGCTTCTTGTATTTATAAGAGATAAAAGCATTAACAAGAAATAAGCACCATCTAGTAGTGGATTTTCTAGTGTTAAGCAACCATGCCAATCAGTATCACAATATATTTGTAACTGGAGTGAAGAACAACCAGGAAAGAATAAGTCATAACTACATGTGCCAATAATGTATCGAATGATATGGTAGACGACAATGAGGTGGGGATTTCAGAAGGGGCTAGCATGAACTTGCTGACAATATAGAACACATAAAGGTAGATATTTTGTGAGTCATGCTAAATGAGTGAGATCCTAAATATACTTGTTCTGATTTTAAAAAAATACTTTGAAGTTAGTGATGCACCTCTAACCCCAAGAAATAGGTGAGTTGCCCAAGGTCTTTCATGTGAAAAGAAGGATATAATAATTTTTTAATATTAGAGATAACTGTCATATCAGAACCAAAGACAATAATGTCATCTACATAAACAAGGATGGAGACTATGCAATTAGATGTTCTCTGCTAAAAAAAAAAGGAGTCGTACTGACTCTGAGTAAATGAAAACTCAAGGAGAGTGGTGTAAAATTTTTCAATCCATGCTTTTGATGTCTATTTCAAACCATGATAAAAAAGGTTTAGTTTGCAAACATTAGTAGGTGAAGAAGTAAGCATACCATATGAAAGTTTCATGTAAACTTTCTCATTGAGACCACCATGTAGAAATGCGTTCTTAACATCCATATGATGTAAAGGTCAGGATTGAGAGGCCACATGGGTTATGATTATACGCATGGTGATCATCTTGGTGACTGGTGTAAATGTATCATCATGGTCTAGGCCATATTCTCAATATGTAATGATCTATGGATCCATCAAAATGAAGCTTAATAGAAAACATCCATTTACTCTTAATATGTTTCATAGATGGAGGAAACATTAACATCCCAGGTGTGGTTTTCTTCTAGTGCTAGAAATTCTGTTTCAATAGCTTTTCACCAACACCCATATACCATTGTCTGTTTGTAACTTGAGGGAATAAAAATCGAAGACAAAGTGGTTGTTAAAGATAAAGGATTTTTAAAACCAAACCTATATAGGGGTCTATGAACTCAAGTACTATACCTGAGAGGAGTGAGTGCAGTTGCTTAAACAGAATCAACAGTCAGGGGATGATCTGAAAGGGACTCAAGAAGTGCTGGAATCTAAGTTGATGGGGGGAACCAGATTGTCACTAATGTACTAGGAAAGACTTAAGAGTTATCGAATATGAAAAAATAGTTAGCAAATAATGACAGAAAAAAATTTAAAGGTAAATAGGATCATGATGAATTTGAAAGAAATATTGGTTTTCTAGAAAGATTACATTTCTAGAAATCCAAATACAACCTAGATCTTGATCTTAACAAAGAAAACCTTTTTAGTGTATAAAATATCTTAGAAAATCACATTGGACAGACTGAGCCATGAGTTTTGTGCATTCGAGTGTAGGAAGATGAACATAACACACATCAAAAAATATAAAAAGTAAAATAGGTCGGAGTATGACCAAATAATTGAGTGAAGGGGAGATTCTTGATGCAATGAAGGAGATGAATGAGTATGACCAAATAATCCAAAGGTAAGGGCTTTTGTGAGGTAAGGTAGTAGACACAATATCAATATATTTAGTTAAAAAATTCATGAAACTAAAGTAAAAATCAAAGATAAAAAGACTGTCTTGTTTGAGATTGACCAATTCAAGTTCAAGCTAGAATTGACGAGCATTATTGTGCTGACCGTAGAAAGTTTTTAGGTAAGTTCACATTTTGGCAACAATATTAAAGGGTTGGAGATTAAATACAAGTTTATGTTCTATAGATTCGAGAAATCATGTCATGATTTGGGCATCCTTAACTTTCCATTGTCTTACAAATCCTTGTCTTTATCTTTATTAGAAGCAGGGTTGATGCCCTCAATATGGTCTCATAAATCCTTGCCTTTGATAAATAATTTGAAGTGGAATTATCAGGTTAAGTAGTTGTTGTCATTAAAAAATATATGACTTGTTCAATGACTAAGAAAAAAGAACTGAACTAGACTTATGAGCAAGAGACACGAGGGGAATCAAAATCATGGCTCTAGTACCATATTAAACTTAGAAAGCTTTTGAAGAAAACTACTTTCTATCAATAGAGAGTTTTCATTATTTAAGAAAAATACAAAATTATAAAATTCATACAAGTTGATTTCTAACCTTTAGAACATTCAGAATACCACATACAATTAGCCTAACATCTAGCATATCCTAAATAAAAAAAGATTTACAAACAAAGAAATTACTTATTAAAGCTATAGAAGATATATAATCTGCTAGCTTTAAATGTCTAGCTAACTTTCCTTTAACAAATACTACCATCATAATTATAATCAATACTAATATTACTATCATAATCACCACCACTAATATCTTGTTATTCAAGCATCATCAATAAAAAAAATAATTTATTTTATAGAAAAATAATTTTTTTAATATAGGAGAATATTTTCCATACAAAAATGTTTTTCTTAGATTTTTTTTATATAAAAAAAGGGATCCTAAGTCATAATTAATTCATTTGAGAATCAAACAAAGATTTATTACGGTCAAGAAAAGAAGGGAACTCTCGTTAAAAAGAAAGAAAAGGATAAGAAAGATTGGGGAACTGTGTATGAAACAGTAGCGTAGGACCGGATTGGGGCCTGGGCTAAAATCACGATCTAGAGATTGGCCTGTGCCTGCTGAGTTAGACTCTAACTGGGTCTATAAAAATAGATTGATTGGGCCGCTGGGACTCCGGACCAGGCTTGTTGCGTCGAAACCTTGTCAGCTTTCATGTTTTTAAGACCTGACCGAGCCCCGGAACGTGGGTCTCCCTGTGAGCTTGGACAAGACAATTTATGACGTTCATTTATGCTGTCTTATTAAGAACAAACCCTTATGAAAGAAAACATTTTCGTGAACAAAAGAATTTGATTAGTGATCATACAGAGTTTTCCCAGCAGCGTTGTTTTCTTAATTTTTTAATTTGATACAAACCATGGGATGAGTGAAAGGGGATTTTAGGAAATTCCAGCAACTTGATTATACCTACAAATTTATTTATTACTGTTGATTACACGAACTTATTAAAAAAAAAACAATTATTAGTTATTGTGCCTTTCATGCATTAATTATTAACGTTGTGGCCTATCTCCAACACTAATATATGAATTCCATTATCACTAATTAAGAATAAACATTGAAGGAATTATTAAAGAAAGAAAATTATATATTAAAACCTAAAAAATAGGTTAATCCCCCTTTTCTATTATTTTACCATTTATTAACCATATAAAACCTTAAATAACATAAAATTAAGCTTCTTAAATATATATTCACTCCTAAGTACCTATATAGTATATTATTACTTTATATATATGAAAACTCTGAAATGATTTAAAAAATCCCAAAAAAATAATTATGTTAAAATCCAAAAATAGTAAAAATACATCATATTATTAAATTAGATTCTTATTATTTTTATATTTTTCTTATATTACTTTTCACTCAACTGGAAAATTATTTATAAAATTTATATTATTGATATTTTAGATATATAGAATTTGGACTTTGTCATATGCAAATCACGTGATATATACACTTTCGTTAGTTTTGATTGTGAAAATTCAATAGAGAAATATATTGAGGACATAATAAGTTTTTAAGGATAAATTGAAGATATAACCTCTAAAACATAAGGATATGTGGAGCTGTTTTCCTTTTTTTTTTTTTTGACAAATTCTGCTCATTTATATATAAAAATGATTTATCAAAATAAAGGTTAATAAATTTAATATTTATTACATTTTATAGTTTAGCATTGGATTATTTTAAAATTGAGCTTTCTAATCTTTCCAGTTTGTTTTCTATTAAATTATCTCATTTGCATAATTTAAGTTATAAAATTTGATTAGCTTGCTTAGTTTCTTGTTTTTTTTTTAAATTTTATTTCTTTATATTTAATTTATTTAGAATAATTTTTTTTTATTTTCTTTTTGCTAGCTTATTCCGGTCACTTGACCTAACTTGCATATTTAACATGCTTATTTAAGTTGGCTCAAGATTTTTTTCCCTTTTCTTCTAGTATTTTATCTTTTTTTTGTCATTTGATTTGCTGAAATCTTAACTTTGTTGTCCTTTTCATTTCGGTGATTTTTTTTTCAGGTTCCCATCATTCTTTTTATATTAAATTGATCCATTGATTTTCTTTTTAAAATACATTTGTGTCTTCCAAATATCTCTTTTTAATTGATAAAAAATATTACAGCCGATGTCATGTCATAGCGCGGTACCATTAATCTAGTAAATTGCTATATTTCATACTAGAAAAATAATATAAGAATCACATTATATAAATCTTTAAACCTTGAGGAGCTGGGCACCCCTGCCAAATCCAAACTCTTGAGTACTCTCCACAGTATAATCTCTTAAATTAATTGCCAGTTCAATCATTCCACTATATTTTTCTCATATTTACATTAAATCAGACGGGATATATATGTTGATTCTTCGCCAGTCACGCAATTAATTTTGACACCATCTCCTTAATTTGTTCTATTGGCAATAATTTATTGGTGAGGGTTTAAATGGGGAATAGCAGCTCCAACACAATGAGCCAATAGCTAGGATGCTTCTTGTGGTTCCACTATAATTGGCCCACAAACTTCTGTTATGAAAACCTTTTTGAGTGGGGCTTTAATTCACTGGTGTCGTTAAAAAGCCTTGCATGTGCCTCAGATAACAGATACGATGCACCTGTTGACAGTCATGGCTCATAACAATTTCTGGCCCTGGTTACTTTGAGACTCTGCCATGGCCTATAATAATAATGCAGAAGATTTTGAGGAGGAAGATAAAAGGAAAAATTAGGACAAGAATTCGACAAGATGCAGATAGTTAGCTCTTTGACATAAAGAAGGGGACCGGAAAGCAATGCCACATACCTGCATGATTATAGCCACCTGGGCTAGCTCAGGTGCTGATCAGGGGTGGATTTGCCTGTTATGTACGGTAGAGAACAAAGGGATTTAAGCTAGATATGCTGCAGTGGAGTCAATAGACATCACCGTACGTTAACAGTTTTCGGGTGTTCTGGGCGTTGTAACTTGCTGCTGAAGGATCGAGCCAAGGTCAAATTACTTTAGGGTTTATGACCAGCTTTACTCAGACGAATTATCAATCAAGTTTTCACTTAAGAAAGTGCTACGCAAACAAAATGCAACGTGCATTTGTTTGTTTTATTGATTGGGGATTAGCTAAGTAAGAAAAAAGGAACATTTCCCCCTTTTCTCTCAAGACTTTTTGACAGGCCATTGACTCTGCACATGGAATTTTTATGTAGAGTCAATTACGATTTTATAAAGTGCTTCCTTTAGTAGGGCATTGAGCCAGAGATTAGAGAAACCATTATTTGAAAGCAGCAGAAGCATGTATGAAAAGGTTGAATTATGCTGCCGAACAACTTGGACCACACAAAATCTCTTGTTCCGCTAGACATTCTAATGTGCTAAATCAATTTTGTATTTGGATAATACGTTCTTCCTTTTCCTTTTCCATGTTTGCTTTCGCTGCCACTCAAAAAGAGGTTTCGTTGTCATCAGGAGGGACCAAAGTGACCCCCCAGGCTATGCGGGGCCCACATAGCTCAAGGATTGGATCAGATCGCTTCGGTTAGAATCCAAAGCACCTGCTCCTGGAGATTTGGAGCCTGCGAGTGATATTGTTTCAAGGCATTCATCAAGACCTAGCAAAATCACACAGCACTTGGCTTTTTTATGTATTCAAAACCAGTTCAAACCAGAAACCGGTTTACACCGGTCAATTTCAGTTTGTTTTCTTAAGGAGTAAAACTAGCAAAACATGTGGGTTTTTTATGGCCAAATCCACTCGGGCAATTTAATGAAACATAGGTTAACATCATATGCAAAAATCCTAAGAGTAACCTAAATCATTTAATGAAACACATCCTGCAAATATTCCTATCACTAATAAAAACATAAAAAATATTTATTGAGGAGATGAAAAGATCCTCGATTTATATCAAAATATATACACATCCTGTAAATACAAAAACAAAGGGACGTAATGATCACACACAAATCCTGCAACATTTGAGAATTTAGGAATGGAAAACGTCTCCCATATCCTGCAACATTAGTATGCAACTATCAATTTATCATTTAGAAATGAGGCATTAATGATTATTTACACTCAAAAAATCAAAGTTAGCTACCACCCCTTTTCACCGAATTCTATAAAATAACAAATTAGACATGTTAGATTAAAAATGCATGGATTAATAAACCATAAAATAAAAGATTTAAGTTTATAAGATAAATTATCTAACTCAATGTTTTTGCAAGTTTCAATATCATTCATCAAAGCTCTAATGTAAATTATAATTGGTCTATAATACAACCAAATTTGATAATAAATAAGTGTTTGAATTGTTGCTAGAGATAAAAAAATAAACTTCAAAATTGGTTAAGCATACTCCCACCAATACTAAGAATTGATTTGAAAGTCATTGTCGATATAAGAATAGCTAGCATTTGTTGTGAAACCTTTGAAAGAATTTTATATTTCAAAACATATTATACTTTCACCAACTCAAAATATCTAACTTATCATCATTAGAATCTTTACAACCATCAATTAACTACTTCTCAATCTAACATTATGTCTGCTAATATTATAATTGTTAATAAAACTATATGATTTTTAATAAAACAATTATATTTCAAGTTAAATTGAATAGTTATTATTTAATTTTATCCTAACAGTCACAAATATCAAAATTAATTATAAAAATTAAATAAATAAATTAATTTTAAAAATAAATTAATCTTACTAACGTATTAAATGTCAAATATTATATTTTGATATTATAAATATCTATATAATAATATTACAAACTTACTAAAGAATAAAGTATTTCTTTCTTGTCTGAAATAAATATCTTTTCCTTCCTTATTTTTTAATAAACTACACCGACGATACCTTTTGCTGCATGATGAGAAGTGACAACTTGCCAAGAACTAATAGCTGCACTGTAACTAATAAAACTCTCCATGTCTCCGCTCGCTATTTGTTTCCCCTCGGTCACTTCTTGTTGAACACCTATTCCAGGCTAGGATATCATTTTTCATGGAACATTCCACCTCTGAATGTCTGATTTGTCCTTGAGAATCTAGCTAGCTTCTAGCTCTTCCACGTGTCACCATAAAAGGCAGAAAACTAATGGTTCAATTATTTGAAAGACAGAAGACGAGGCAGCTAGCTAAGGGTTTTTTTTTTTAATTTTATTTTAATGGGCAACCCGCTAATCCCAATACTACAAGCTGCGGATACGTGTATAAATTACTTGTATATAGCAATTACCCAGCCACTGATTGGTATTTTTTATAGTTTTAAGATGTTAATATAAAAAAAAAATCATTTTAATTAATTTTCAATTAAAAAACTCACATTACCATTCACACACTAATAAGAGAAGAATAATTAAGGATGATTCTCGGCAGCATGTGATGGCTTACAATCTTAATCAGATTTGCAATGGGGAATTTAATTCAAAATTAATGTTTGAAGACAATTAGGGCTTTTGCTCATCACAAAACTAGTTGTGAGCACAAATTACTCGTATTGAGTTTCTAAATTCAAACTACTGGGACAATGACCTACCTTCGAACACCAGTGTCTATCGTCCAACAGCGCCATCATCAGCCATAGGCATGCAGTAGCTGCTCTTATCTAGTCCTCATTGAAGACTTGACTTTTTATCAAGTCCAAGACAGGTTCACACAGCTTCCAACTGGAAACCGAACTGGGACTGCACAAACTTACAAGCATAGCATGACAATTGTGCTAACACTTTTAGCTTTCTATCCAACCAGCTTCATATATCGCATGGTAGCTTGGAGGAGCCGGATCCAACTGTTTCGTTCAACTTTCCAAGCTAAGCCCTCATAGACAAGAAGTTTGGCAACTGTTAGGCGTTGCAGAAAGGATATTAATTATTTTGTGCAATCGGAGGCCTAACTTAATTAGAATATCTACCTGTACCTTATCATGATGGAGGGAGGAGTGTCGTTTATTGCCATTGGATAAGGATATTTTTGGGTCCAAAGTACAGAAGGAAAAAGCAAAGAAAGTTTCACATCATCACCTGCAAATTCCATGGTTATTGTTGCAAGTTTTTCTTTTTCCTATTCATCTATACTGGTTGGGGTGCACTAAGGGCTATGGCGATCCCCCTAGCTTGTGATCTCCTCCATCCAGATTCCTGTTAACTGAACTGATCAGTTAACGTTAAATCTCTCTGTTCATAGTATGATCAGTGATGGCGATAGCTTGGGGAAACGTTAAGTGAATTTCCAATTAATTTAGTTGTCACCCACCATAGATAATACAAACAAAAGAGCTTGTTCAATGCTGAATGCTTCGTGGTGGAAAGTGAACTGGCAAGAATGCAAATTAAGGAGAACCTGTCCTTTTACTTGTAATGTCATTTGCAAGCTCCATCTATGCAAAAGTGTAATTTCTGGAGTTGCATGATAGCTATTCTATGTCTGCCATTGAGCAATATGACTTCCTCTTTTCTCTTCAAATCAAAAGTTTGTTAAGAAACCTTTGATAAGATACAAAGGCGAAAAGGTAAATAGAAAGACAAAGAAAAGTAGTATCATTAGTCCCACTAGACATCATCCTGAATGCTACAAGTGACTGAACTCTTACATGGAAAAAGAGAGCTTCTCTGATGTGGTCTGCAGGGGGGGTTGGCCTGCTTGATTTTTTTATAGGCTGTAATTAATTTTTTTAACTGACATCGATCTTTAGCCTGCCAGTTATCAGGCCAAATGTTTATGTACATGGAGAAAAATTTCATGCTTTGTTTTTGCGTAAGTATTTTTAAAAAATTTAATTTTAATTGCGTAAGTCGAAATTAAATCCAAGTCGAAATCTTTGCATACATAGTGACGCACGCAACCTATAATATATATGAAGACGTGATTTTCATGAAAGGGCTTACAACAAAAACTCCCTTCATATTTTATTATTGAACATTTTTTTAACATAAAACCAAAAAATTAAGCTAAAATTTAAAATTAACTAAAAAAAATAAAATTTAATTCAAACAACATCTTTCAATTCTTTTTTAAGGGTCTTTCCAAAATGAGCTAGGAAATTTTATTATAAAGAATATTTAGTCAGGAGAAATTGGTTTCTCATGATTTGTTTGATTTTTCATTTGTTACATTCCCTTGTTTCATGTAATAGTTTTTGTGTTTTCTTTTTCTCTACTTGTTCATTTGATGTAAAATTAAGCTATTATCTTTTTAGTTTTTTTTAAATAAAATTTTGATTATTAACCAAAAAAAAAGATGAGCTAGAAAAGTTTACTGGACTTTTTATAAAACACGGGACTTATAGAATTTATTAGCAAAATTTATGTGCAGTCTGACACAATCAGATATAAAGTTATGAGCTTCTTAGACACATTGTTTGGCATTGGCATAGGCATATATATATATATATATATATATATATATATTAATTTTAATTTGTTTATCTAGTTCAAATATGTATTGATTTTCTTAAAATTAGACTAATAAGCATTGATTGTTTGCTAGTAAAAATTATATATCTAGGAATTAAACTAATTTTTGTATGAGTTTGGTTTCTAAGCATGTATTTTTCTATATCACAGCAAATGTACAATCAAAACTAAAAACATATAAGGATTCTAGAATGTATACTAAACACATATTAAAAGTATTAGAGATTGAAACACAATTCTAGTATATATTGAAAACATATTTAAACAAAATTAATAAAAAATACTTACTTATTAAAAATGCTTGTTATATATATAATCAATTTAGCATGGAACAATACCAAGAAACCAGTTAATCAACCATGTTCCTTGTAGAATCAAACATGGGAAATTTTTATCTCATATCTGTCTCAGTGTCTCGTGCTCCCTATCAAATCTTATCCAAGTGTACTGGATAACTAATTAAGGAGAAAACAGTTCAATATTGTCAAAGAACCATCTCAATCCAATAGCTTAAACTGTTAGGTGAGGCTTCAAGATATGATTTATATTATTATCTAACATCCCTCCTTAAATGAAAGCTTTTTGGGCTTGAAACTTGCACAAGTTCACATTATCTTTATCAAATAAATGGGGATGATGAGATTCGAACTCGTAACTGCTTGGTCATCAAGGCTTTGATACCATGTTAAAAAACCATCTTATAATTTAAATTATTAAATAAAATTTCAAAATATAATTTATATTAACAAATAATATGATGAGGTGAAAATGTTAACAAATCGATAAAAGATGGCAAAAGAGATTGGGTAGGTCTTTAGTAGATCTCTGTATCAGTAGCTAGCATGCAACAGAGAGGGATACACACTCTGCACATCACTTCGAGAATTTTGACACATCGATCATGCCAGAAAGACCCAACATTGTGGCTCACAAACATGCCATGCACCCCAAAACATAGGCTATATGAGAGGCCCCACTACTCATGGACACGTGTTATCACCAAAGGCCTCCACCCACTTGATACCCCTGCTTTTTAGTTCTTTCTTCAAAATCATTTCCCTCATTTTGACATTTCCTTTGTACCAATTCCATTGCCAAGAACTTGCTGTGAACATGAAGGTTAGAAGTATAGCACATTATCAAAATTGAAATGTATCTTGATGCTTTTTTATGGCCAGGCTGATCATCTACTCTCACTCTCTACAGTTGTTCTAGTGATGATCTTTTATTGTTTACTAATGTTTTTTTCTCTTGGAAACAGATCTTCAACTGGGTGCAGAGGAGGTTTCATCATGGCGCAATCAAAGGTTTGATATTCATTCGTATTTCTGTCTCTTTTTTCACTACTGGAACAAACTGGATTTTTGAATGGAACAAAAGTCTAGTTGACTCGGTCTCGAGAATTTATTTTTAGTATTATAATAATCATCGTGTCCTCTATAAATGAGTGCCTTGTTGATTTTAGTTCGCCTCTTTTTTAATTATTCCCCAACAAGCCTGTGTCACAATCATTATCGAACACTGGTTTTGCTAATCAAAATCATTAAAATTATTATTTAAGTGTGACTGTGATTGTTGTTTATATAATTGTTCAATTAAATGGATGAGAAATTTGTTTTAACCAGATGGGCTAGCTAGAAATGTGAAGAAGGCTGAATCCATTACAAATGAGGCTGACAAGCAAGCATTGCTGAAACAAGTAGCCCTGGTGGATGTGCTTGATGGTTGGAAAGATGGCATTTTAACAATTGGCACATTAGGTCTTGACCCTTTAAAACCCTTTAACCAACAAAATGATCAGTATTTCATTTTGGAAAGTGAAGAGGAGGAGGAAGTAGAAAGGGAACAAGAACAATACTCAGTTGATGATGATTATTTTGATGATGACAATGTTGAAGATGAAGAAGTGAGCCCTTTGATATATGCAACATTTGAGCACAGTTTTGAGGGAACTGGATCAAATACCGTGACATGTGATGTCATAACCAACTCTAGTATCACCGAGCAAGAACAAAGAAGAAGGAAAGGAGAAAGAATAACACTGGCAGAACTGTTCTTGGAAGATGCTGACATGAAAAAGAAGCCGGATTCTGTTGAAATTGAGACCAAATCAGGTAATAAAAAGCCGGTTGCTCGTGCCAAGGGTGGCCTTTCTTTCGCCAAGAAGCTAATACGTCCTCGCCCAGGAGAGGATTCGCGTCCAATTAAAAAACTCAACCAAGTACGTATCGATTCTCTCTTCTTGTGCAATGATACACTTTTCTTCAAGGTATTTTCAAGTAACAATTTGTCAATTTTATGATGTACTGTAGTTGATGAGGAGGATGTTGAAGAGAAAAATTCACCCAGAATTTGATGGGAAGGGAAATAAAACAGACAATCAAAATAAGCCTGGCATTATGGATGTCCAAATCCGCAAGGGAAATGAAGCCGAATCAGTTTTTCTGCTTCAAACTCCATCAGGTACTTGATCTCTGCCTCTCTCAGGAAAAAAAGTAAAAAAAAAAAACCCTTTGATTTAATGTTTGTGTAAATTATGTGTGCTGATCGATATGGCAAACTTGCAACTTTATACTTTGCCTCAAAAGTTACTGGAAAATGATGGGTTGGTGACCCTTATTAAGATGAGTAGCATCATAATGTGATCTCGCTCTTCTTCACTCTAGATTGAAATAATAACAGCAAATTATCTACTTGATATCAGTAATTGTGTGAATATTAGAAGACCAAAATCATGAGTTCGCCTTCCATCTGGACAGAATAATGCCAAATAATTTTATCGATTAAATAATTAACCAATGCTCACTTAATCTTCACATTAAAATATAAAGACAAAATAATTAAAGCAAGTATTATATGCATCCAATGAACCTGCACATATGACCATACCGCTTGAGGACACGGCTTAAAAATTAATTTGTGAAGTTGTGTATAATCATTTTAGTACAATGGATGATTGCAATATGTTTAAACATCCAATCATTGGGTGTGTCAACAATTTCCATCGGCAGATTATTTAGTTCTGTTATATATGGGACCTAATCTCCAATTTCAGAGTGGCCCAGATTGACAAGAATCTGCATCTTAATTTCTCTGTGATTTGGTAGCGTTTAGCATCTAACAATCGATGCCACATAAATCAGAAAACGATCTCCCACATTATGTATGATATGTTGCTACACGTACCATAGCATCAAATTAAAAGGTGATGTATCTTCTAATTCTTCTTGGTCTTCTAAACTTCGCGTATGTGCTTTACAACCTGTTCTACTTGGACGTGCCTTAGTCGCATGCATGGTCTGGGTGGACGGGAGAGATCTGGAGCTGGCCTCCCTGTCATTTTCCATGGATTTCTTATAGGGTTGCCATCATCTATAGGGTAATGGGGTCCCTCCTAGGAAAAAGCTAAAAACATAAATCCAATGAGGAAGCCATCCAATAAAAACATTCCAATTAGCTTTGATATGAATGGAAATATGCTCAAACGATTCTCCTTCTCAAATTGAGTCCAACTCTGCTCCAGTGTAATCTCCTAGTTGGGCTGGCCATGCCTGTCCATAGACTGGTAGGGTATACAGACCAGTAACATTTTCTCCCCTTCTCCACATTACGTATACAATCATCACCGCATGATTACTATTTGTAGCGTTGCGATTTGTACTGCAGAGTGGCTTTGCTAACATTTCTCTTGCCGTGACTTGTGTTGCAGGTCCTACCATATGAGCTTTCAGTGATGATCTAATTTGCTAGAGATGGATTTGGGTTTTGTTGTTAATTTATTTTTTTGCGTTAATGTTAATCGGGTTGTTGTATGCATGTGTGTGTGTGTGTGTAACTTGGAACTATGTGATCTGTTTTGTAAGTTTTCTTCTGTTTTGGATTTCGTAAATATTTGGATGTTTGGTTGCCAACACATTAACAGGCTTTCATTTGTTCACGGATCTTGACGTTGTGATGCATCCTTTGAAGTATCAAATTACTGAACTTTGTGTAGCAGAATGTGCATGCATGGATGCTGGAGAGGCACCTCATTTGGGGCACGCACTTGCCTCTAAAGTTTTTATCCTTTTCCAAAACAATGAGCAGATAAATTCTTTTGCTGAAAAATAAAACAAAAATTCACAAATGAAATTAAAAAAGTGAGAAAAACATGTTTAATTTATAAACACATAATACAATAAAGAGTATGACAACTTGCAATTATAACAAAAAAGACTAATATATAACCATCTAGGTGGTGGCTCAGTGGTAAGAGCTTGGGACCAAGAGGTTTGCTTCGTCTGTGGTCTCAGGTTTGAGCCATGTGGTTGCTCATATAATGGCTACTGGAGGCTTATATGGTCGTTAACTTCAGGGCTCGTGGGATTAGTCGAGGTGCACGCAAGTTGGCTCGGATACCCACGTTAAACTAAAAAAAACTAATATATTTATTAAACAAATATATAAACTTACATAAATGATCGAATTATAATCTTAACATGTATACTAATGTATAGAATTAAAAAACAAAAATGAGTGCTTAATTGTTGAAGTACTTTAAAATTAATCCAGTTATGTTGTTGTTAAAGATCAATTTTTTATCTTTAAAATTTTATTGCTCCTTGCAAAGACTTTTTTTAATAAAAAATTTAGGATTCTAATAATACCATATTATTTAAGTGCATTTTTAAACAAGACTCAACAACCTCAAATGAATTATACTCAATATCTCTCTACAAAGACTGAACCTAAGTTCTAGAATATGAAAATAAATCTAAGAAAAACCAACAACAAATGAAGAAAAACTCAAGAAATTTCATAGATCCTTCTCCACCCATTCAAAAAACCTATTTATAGAACTTGAAAACCAAAACATTAATCTTCATGATTCATAAATGTTCATAGTGAATGAATTACTCATAATAACATTTATTTTCATCACATAATTATCATATTGGTTCATATACTAAGATATTTTAGAGATTAAAATAAATTACAGATCACAATAATAAATATTTTTTGTTATTCAAACTCAAGCTCAAACTCATGAGCCCATAGTTCATAAATCTATTTTAGATTTGGAACTTTTATTATCTAAAGATTATTTGATAATAATTTTTCCTTCAATTTTAATTGGTTTTTAAAAAATATATTAATATTTCATGTTAAATTACTCATTTTGAATCATAAAATCCAACATGACTTTAACACAGAGTTTTAAAACCCGGACCGGCCCGGTGGGTCGACCAGGGACCCGGCCGACCCGGGCTGGGACTGGTCTGGATTGAGGCAAAAACCCGCTCAGGAATTGGCCTGAGGAAACCCGGTCGACTTGGGACCCGGTCCACCCAGCCAAACCCGGGTGAGACCCGTTCAATTTTTTTTCATTGTCATTAAACGACATCGTTTTTTGCCATCTCAAATGCCGAAACGCTGAAGACGGAAGACAGAACAAGAATGAAGCAATAAACCTAATTAATGTTACTCTTTGTCTTTGAAACTCAACCACTATTACTGGTGTGTTACTTTCTAGATTTGCCACCGTAACCATTTCTTACATAGGCCTTTCGTTTGTTGTTTCTTATAATCTACAATCCATGTTTGTTATTATTATTACAATTATTATTAAGAAGGCCAAAAATTTACCTTCACTTCAGCGTTAAAATATGAAATAAAACATCATTAACAATTTACCTGGCTTGTGAAAACTCTAAAAATGCATAAAAAGAAGGCAAAAAAAAAACACCAATAGCATTAAAATATGAAATAATAAAACTACATTGAAGATTATACAACAACAACTCCTTTCCATAAAATAATTTACGAAAGATTATAATAATGATAGTAATTAATTATGATAGAAAATACACAATAATTTTATAATATTAAAGCTTAAATATTAACGTCAATATTATTCATCTAATGATTTATAAAATTTTATTTTTTTAATTATTTGCAAGATTTTTCAATTATAAATATTACTAACTCTTTGTAATCAAAATCAAACTTTGAAAATAGTGTTAGGTTATGTATTATCCTAACATATCATATTTATATTTTGATAGGTTAATCATTCTTATTTTCATCATATGACTTAAACTAACAAGAATTTTAAAATGAAATGAAGAAAAAAATTTAAGATTTTTAATTAAAACAACTATACATATACGTACTTACCTTTCAAGGCAAACAAAATTAGAACTAACATCTAGGGTTTCTTTTTTTCTTTTTTTTATCTTCACTTCTTAAAATATAGTTAAATGACTAAATTATTAAATTTCTATAACTTTTATCAAGAGGCGACTTTGTCTTTTCATCTTAAAATTTTTCTTTATTATCATGCATGCCTACGTACTAAGAAGTGATTTAGTAATTTAATAAATATAAATATTACTAAAAAAAAATGACTCGTGTGTGCATTTCACGAGTCAACATGTGCGGAGTTGTCTAGCAGCAAAACTCAAATTTCTAGGGCATCATTATAATTACCTCAGTAGCCCCTCCATGTCTAGACAATGCGTGTGGTTAATGGATCTCTGGTTTGATGTTAGTGACCTGTTTGCCCCCCTTTTATTTTCTCTATTTGCAAATCAACCTTTCAATTTGTTTTTCCTTCAATATTGTTCCATGTTGTATTATTTGAAATAATTTAAAATTTTGAGATTTTTTTAATTTCATCCTCCAATCGTTTCATATGTTAGATTTAGTCATCATTTTTTATTTGAGATTATTTTTTTATTTTTTTCATTAAGTTGCATCATTCTTGGGTTTTTCCTATCAACTTTTATCCTTATATTTGTAGTTGCTTTTGCAGGGTTTTTATTAATATTTTTCTACCGAGCTCGTTTTTTGAAATTAAATTGTTTGAAAATTATGTTTCTTAATTGAATACGAGTAAACTTCACAAGATGCAACTTTTAAAGATTAGGTCAGGTTTAAGAGGTTTGCGTTGTTTGTTTTTCCTTTTTTTCTAAATTGATGTTGTCTTATTTTTTATTCTTTTTTTAAACCTTTTTTTTTATCTTTTAGGTTTAATTCTCTTTATTTTTTAAACTTTTGTTTTCTTATTTTTTTTCTGGTTTGATTCTACTGGGTTAGCCCTTAATAATTGTCTTTTATTTCATTCTCATCATTTTTTAATCTATAAAAAATATATCATATTACAAATGAATTTTAATTTTACACCCCTTTATGATTTTTCAATCTCTCAAATTTGATTCTAAATTTTTTAATTGAAATTTTTTTTATATGCAGTAATGTTTTTTGGATTTCATTCTCATCGGGTTTTTTCCTGTTAGACTTTAATCCTATTTTTTTGTTCTTTTTTTTGCAAGTTTTTTATTAATAGCTTTTTTAATGATTTCATCCTTCAAGATTAAATTGGATGACATTTAAACTTCTTAATTGAATTCGGATTCATGATTTAACACATTGCAATCTTTTAGATTGGACTAGGTTTAAGAGGGATTACCTAGGTTTGTTTGGTTTTTTTTACTCTTTTTTTTTAAATCGATGTTTTCTGTTTTTTTTTAGTTTGACTCTTTTTTTTGTGGTATTCTTTCGGTTATGTTAGCTTTGAGTTGTTTGATAAACCGAATAGGCTCAGGTGTAATTCTTTTTTTTTTCGTTGTTTTTTTTGTTGGTTTATTTACCGTTGGTGGTTTTTTTTTTATAAATATTTAAATTGTCAATTTAACCATTGACTTGAGGCGCTTAGATTTTTTTTGACCTATCACTTTTTTTATATTAAAAAAAAAAAATTTTCAGCCGCGTCAATCCACGGGCAACATATATAGTTATAAATAAGTTTGGGTGAACAATATTTTTCAAAAAAGGGTTTATTTTTTTGTTAATACACATGGTTAACAAATAGAGGACAGAAACGAAGTTAATATTAACATCCATTAGCAACTGCATTATTGGAGTTGATAGTCTTGGGGTTGATAGTCAGTAAGAGGCCCACTTCTATCTGGACCACAGAAAGGCCCAATTTTGTACTGGGAGTTTGCTTTTTAGTTTTTAAGAATAAAATAACTTTAAAAATAAAGTGGTATATGGGACGCTTATATTGATGTTTTGGTGGATCAATTCGGTAATCATATCGTTTCGCTTGGGCTTAAAGCCCATTTCGTTTCTGGATTGCAACGTCGCCTTGTTCACCCAACCAGCCGGTTTAACGTATGCTTATATGTTTCAGAATGGACCGCTGGAGAGCTACTGCCCTGGATATCATGAATCATGAAGTGTTTTTTAAGAATATTTTTAATTAAAAATACATCAGTAAACACACAAGGTAAGAAAAGAAATCAAAGGAGTTATTAAATTATTAGATAATTACGCATTTTCTTAATCACCCGTTGGAGGTGTTTTGTTAAGACGCTAACTAGTTGTAGAATCTACTTTAAAAAGCCCGAGTGGTTCTGATTTGTAGCTATTAAATGTAAAATTTCATAAATCTTTTACTTTTTAAAATATTTTTAAAAATTTATTCTTGATATCAGCATATTAAAAAAATTAAAATTAAAACAAAAAAATAAAATAAAAAACACCACAAAAACAAGGTTAAAATGGTAAGCCAATGATTTTTTCCCCCCAAGAAACATAGTTCTAGTTTTTACTTGTAAGTTTTCTTTTAACCATTCATGGTTCAATTATATATAATAAAATAACTTCTTTTTTTATATATAGAAATACAATATCATTGAAAGTTTTACATATGATATAGTATAAGAAAAAAAAATTCTAATAATTGAATTTTATTCTCATTTTAGTATAATAGTAAAAATGTCTTCTTGATTATCATTTGAGCTGCATATTATAACCAAACACTTTTTTTCTAGCTATAATTAATTTCTTTGCATCAAAATAGTCAAACTTAATTTTGATACATGAAATTAAATTGATCACGATTTCACCTTCACTTGTTGTATAACAAAATAATTGTAAGGATGAGTTCGGGTTCCTAATCACTCCGCATGTTGAAGTGAAACAAGTGTCTAAGATCACATTTATCAAACAAGTCTTTTTTATTTCAGGTGATCACACAAGGCGAATGAAACATTCTGCTGTCCATAGTCAGTAATGTACATAAACCTACTCTATTGTCTGATGGTGCCTCTCAGTCCCAGAAATTACATTCTCGTGAACCTTGCAACCCTTACAAATGCAATGTGTGGTGCGATTTGGACGCCCGCCATGCTAATTTGTCATTGTGCCTAGCTCTACCAGTTAATTATCTTAGCTAGCTAGCTAGCTAGCAGATATGTGGAAGAATTTCCATTTCTTCTGAAGTAGCCCTTGCTACTTGCTAGACAGAAGAAGTTCATGGCAATTATTACTGTTTGCTACTAAAAGAAAAACAATAATCAAGGCACATCACATGCATGTGCAGTTAAAATGACAACTGGAAATCAGAAGGGAGTAGCTAGAGTGGAAATTAGCGTGTCTCAGGAAGAACAGAAAAGGCTAACAAAACCGGGGTTATCAAAACGAGCATGTTTTCCAATAATGTAAGAGCGAATATCTATGTGGGTCTAGCTACAGTAATATGATTTTGATCACCCAAGTCCAAATACTTAGAATAATAATTAAACACGATTTGATTACCTAGCTAGCCCACTGTTTGTTATGTGCTCAACACTTGATGGTTTTTATCGGCGCCACTGCATATGAATTGTGATATCCCATTGCCAAACAAAATAATTAAGCCTCGGTAACTAATCCTCCTTTGCAAGGATTTTGCAGCACTGCCGACGCAATAAGAAATGTAGAGGGTGATGATGATCTGCGAGATTTCTGGGATATGCTGCATTCTTGAATTGGCTGGTAGATTAGACATGGAAAAGAAGCATAATTCACCAACTAGACAGATAGCAAAGTTTGTAATGGGACATGCTCTGAAAGCCAATCAGAACCTTAGCAGCACATTATCCTTATCTTGTTAGTTTATCTAGTCTCGGTTAGGTTAATGGCGTGATAATAACCCTTCCTTCTTTCAAATAAAATAAATAAATAAATAAAATTACCTGGTATTACTTCTAGACACATTTGGTAAAACAGAAGGCCCAGCAATTGTATTTTATAACGGCATGGCTCTCTAGATAACCCTGTGTTGCTAGGGTTTCTCAAGCTGTCACATTAATATTTGCTCTCTATCTTCTATGGCATCCGACAAATTACATCTCCCTTCCGTCTCCATTTACAAGAGTACGTATATCCATATTGTATCAGTTTTTTTTTATTCATTTTTAATTATATAATGATCAATTTATTTATTTTTTGAGCGTGAATTATATAAACCATGATTGATATTGGTTCCCATTGATTGATGAGGTATTTCACTGCCCACCAAAAGCACTTGACTCAGCAAGTGAAAGAAAAATCACAAGAACATCTCAATTGATCAGTCATCAATGACACTTGTTCTCTGTGGTCCCTAGTCCAAAAACTTCCCAAGTGAAAAATTATACACACACACATGCACTTGAATTTATGATGATCTTTCTCGTTATTAGCAAGTTGTCATTTTTATAACACCCTTGAGAAACAAAACAGCATCACTTCAGGCTTCAGCAATGGACTAATTAACAAGGTTCCATCTTATAAAAGAAATCAGATTGAAAAGGACTTGAACTAGTCCAGAAATGAAATCTCATTTCAAGCTATGCGCTGTTCCTTATCCATACATATATAGGAAGTCATCTCATTTTGTTCCTTATGCTTACATTTGTTATGCATGTCACGATCTGTCTCCATAGACACAGAGCAAGGCACGGGCAGGATCTTGCGGCTTTCATAATCAAATGTTGTTAGTATCTAGGTTATGGAACTGGTGGCGGGTCTTTATCAATTTCATTAAGAGAAAGGCTTAAATTGTGCATTAGATCGCTGTCTTTGGCTCCATATGTTCCTCTCAACCGTCTTCATATTGCATGAGCCAAATGAGCGACAACAACTTATCACATTTCTACACGTAAGATTTTGTTGTCCTCCTTTCCTCTGTTGTCGGTTCTTTCCTGTGTTAACAGTACCTCATTTGCCATAAGAAAGGATATAATACAAGGCAATGCCTTTAATAATAACACCAATCTTAGATGGGTTTCTATATTTATCATGGAGCTATAATCTGGCATTTTGCACCCCTCATTTCTATGCAGTACTGGTTGGCATATTATGTGATGTCTGTATTCTTTGAGCAGTAATCCCTTCCGAAATCACACTCTAATATTTCTTATCTTTACTTTCTTGGCGATTGTCTGTGGGCTCTAGATATAGTCATGTGTAATTTAGTGAGGAACATCTCCCCCTGCATGATTCTTCAAAATCTTTTGTTTGGGTTGAATTTAATCATAGACTCTTAGTAACATATCAAACAAGTTTAATATTATCCAAGCTAATTAGCATTGATCCATGGCTAACCGATGCTTTATTATGTTTGGATCATGTTTCCATATTGCCACCAACATGCATGTTTAACTATTAATAATTAACGATGCTCAATTATTTTGTTTTATTTCCTGTTACAAATCATGAAGAGGCCGAACCCTTTGGGATTTCATGGGAAAAAAAGGGATGCAGTCATATAGGAACCAATCATTAATTGAGTTACATTAATTTCATTGACACACACTTAATTATTAGATATATTCTTAGAATACTGTTAAAAGCATAGTTTCATGAAGTTATTCAAATGCTTCAATTTTGGGTCGCGTGCTTGCAAAAGCAACTCAATCGATCGTTTGAATTAAAGACCTCTTAACTTGTACAAAATTGGATCTGGTAAGATCACAATGTGCTGGATAATTGTATTTTAATTTTATTACAACTTCAGCAACTAATTCACTTGAGACGGGAAGAAAACAGTTGATGATTAGGTGGATAGAATTTGGTTTCATTCTGACATGGAAATAGTCGATGGTTCAATTCAAAAGAATAGTATTCTGTGCACACGGTTTTCAAGTGACGTACGTAGTTTAGTGAAGACACTTTCTTTTAGCTTATTTAATTATATGAACGGGCAAAGAAGTTGATACGATGCGTGTAGAGCTATCTATCTGATAAAATTAAAGGTACAAATATTTTCTTAGCTTGATCTCTGTTTAGTAAAAGCAAAATCACATGCCTGACGAGTAAAATGGGTTGGTGTTTTGTTTGTTTTGATTTTATTTTTTTTGATAATAAGGGTTGATGTCATTGAATTTGACAAAAGATAAAAGATACCTGTTCAGCATTATCTAAATATATTTATTATATTTTATTCTTATAAATTGGAATTTAACATGTCAAAAAACCTTTAAAAAAATTAAAAAAATATTTTTGTGGATTCTAATATAGTAGTCTAGGTCATGTTGGGCTTGCACCCCAACATGGCTTCAGGCTAATATATATACTTGAGCTAACTATGTTCGGGTCTCTACTACTTGGTTGGATCCTTTTAAAAAAAATTTTAAGATTTGAACATCTTTTCCGAGCTCAATATTTTTTTAAAAAAAAAATTCAAGACCCCACACAGGTTTCTCAACATTTATATTATTGTAATATGTATTATTTTGAGTAGAATATAACTCAAAATATCACAAAAATAAAATAATACTTTAGTCTCTCCTCTTAAAAAAACAAGACTCATAAGCTATAAATTTCATGTGAATCATTCAAGCTTTAAGTTCATAATCTCTTTATTCTTAATTTTTTTATTATGCATATTTTCAAAATTTTTCTCTAAAATATCTTTGGTTTTGCTTCTCTAAAAATATATGTACCTAAGTATCTTAGAATCTACAAATTTATCTATCGAATGAAATTTGTTATAATAATTAATTATTAATCACCTTGATTAAAAAAATAAACTAAATTATAAAACTAATAAATTAATTGGTTACCTAACATAAACTTTTATTCTTAAGCTACTTACAAATTTTTTAACCTCACCATGTTGATTGTTTGATAGTAATAAAAATGAAAGAAAATCAAATAATTTAATAAAAATAAATGGTATTGATTGTAGATATTTTAGAAGTGTTATGTATATGGTAATATTAATTTTAAAGTATTGGCAATAAATTTTATGACTAATTTGAAACATCAAATAATTCTCAAAAAATATATTCTAAGAATACCCGAACCCGATTTTAAATATTCTTGCCATTTACTTGAAGCAAACAGGCTACTGCTCCATTTTGAATACCAAATTTAATTTAAATCCAGATGATTTGAGCCAGTACACTCCTAGTCCTAGCTAATTTAATGCGGTGACAGAAGCAAGCTCTTAGTATGACACGATATTGACCTATTAAATTAAGGTAGCAATATATATATATATATATATATATATATATATATATATATATTACTCTCTAGATATCAATCATGGACTTCGACATGACGACACTAGCTGCGGTAGACTGTATGCTGGATTAGTTTAATTTTTACATGGAAAAAATAATTGTCAGGTCAATTCATTGTTGCTAGAAAACATGATTAAAATTGTTTGATGACAATATGCCTAGCTAGCAGGCTACCACATCCACCAGTGAAAAGCGCTGTCTATAAGCTCTAGCATCTATATCAAGGGTCCTTGGAGTTATTCTATGTTACAAATCAATCTTTATTTTCCTCTTTAATTAGTTATATAATTTACTGCCAATGCTTAAAACTATTACCTTATAAATCAAACTTATTAAATATTTATAATCAGTACAATTCATTATTTTAGTTAAAATATTTTATTTTTATTACAATCCAATAATAAATGAAGCATAATTACATTGCGTAAGACACCCGTTAGCTTTTGCCTTCAAGCTTATCACAAATTCAATAACGAAAAACGTTATACTTTTAATTAATCTTCATGTGTATTTTCAGAAATTCTAAAAAATATTATATACATCTTGAGGAATTCTGAACATGTTTACCTGATTTATTTACTTCCTGTATTCTTTTTTTTATATATATATATATATATATATATATCAAAGCCTCTCTTCTTTTTTCTTTTTTCTTTTTTCTTTTTTCTTTTTTGTATTGATTGAGTCCCTTTATTCTATGTTTTGTTTTGTAAAATTACTCTATTACAACGTTGTTAGTTAATATGTTTACACGATACTTTTCTTTTAAGAGTACAAAACTAAATGCTTAACACATGTTGCTTTACAAGATCCACAATAACTCCTCTGTT
This sequence comes from Populus nigra, assembly GCF_951802175.1. Classification (NCBI taxonomy): domain Eukaryota; kingdom Viridiplantae; phylum Streptophyta; class Magnoliopsida; order Malpighiales; family Salicaceae; genus Populus; species Populus nigra. Next base: position 42,197,071 of record NC_084853.1, on the reverse strand, counting down.
TCTAAATTTTCCCGCTCGGTGAAAAATAAATAATTAAAATAACGTAAATTAAATTAATTAAGAATAGATAAATAAACGAACCTAATTAATTAAAATAATTTAATTTTAAATGTTTATCTTTTTATATTTATTTAATTATATAATTTCAGAAATGAAAGAGTTGCTTTAATAGAAAGATGCTAAGTAAGCATATGAACTAACAACGTGACGACACAGGGACCTTTTTGGAACAAAATAAGAATAAAAAAACTTAATGAATACGAATAAAATTAGACTCTACGTACCACCTTCCTACAAAACAATTTATGATGTAAGATGTTCATAGGGTCCTTCAATCGTCTAGAATAAAAAAAACAATTCGGGACAGGTCCTTAAATGCTTTAATTAATTTCATTAGATCAGAGTAAAAGAATTGTTGACCATTGAATTAAAAAATTATTGAATTAATTACTGGTGATCAAGTGCTGGAGCAGCCTACAAAATCTTTTGTTCTCTAGTGATTCTCGAAAAATCCGAACGCAGTCGCAGCCACTCTTTTCTTTTTGTTTTGTTTTTTTCGACGAGGAGCGATTAGTTAGAAGAACTATATATATTCACAATTAAGTGAATATGATTTGAGTGAATCAAACTTTGAATTGGGAGTTAGAATTCTTTTATGAAATTAAATCACTTAGACTTCCCTCATATATATATATATATATATAAATTAAATCAAAATGAAAAACACTTATTATTAGCTAGCATCGTAGTCATCAACAGGGATTAATGAAACAAAGTTCCCTTAATCCAGTGTCCAAGTTGTTCCACGAATGTTGGAACACGATATATATTTAAAGACTTGGAGCTCTATTATCATACAAAAACCGCCGTGCCCCGCTAGCACAAAATTGGCAATGCGAATCTTGCTTGCTTGCTTGCATGTATGTATGTATGCATGATTAATTAAGCTGGAGCACAATTTGGATAATCTCATGCATGATTAGTGACAAAACGCCTACGTACATCATTACAATTTCTTAAGATCGATCGCACCCAACAATCACATACCATTAAAGTATATATATACGACTTACCAAAAAAATAAAATAAAACTACTATTAAATATAAGTCATGAGTCCTGTCTAGCTGAGCTGTGCTTGTTATAACTGGAATCTTCGTGGATTGCTCATTTTAGAGAGATAATGAATTCAGTCCTTCCCGGAAAACGAAAGGTATATTTCCCTTTTCCCCCTAAAAGCTTTTTTTTTTTTTTTCAAATCATACTTAACCCATAAAGCATGGGATGTTCCTCTCTTTCTCTTAGAAACGACATAGATAGTGTTTTTTAAAGAAAATCCCAGGGAAAAAGATAGATTTACCCCAACTATCATCCAGTTAGATCCTCCACCTATCAATTTTCTTAATTGACTAGTCTCCTTTTTATTTAGATTTTGATCAATTAATCCTCATTGTGATCTACAATAAAATATCCCTTAAATAGGCACATGATAGGCATATATATAGCTAGGTCACTCTACTAGCCAAATTGCGGCACAAATTTCGGATTTGTTTGCGTTTTTTCGTGATTAAAAGCTTATTTACATTCTAAAATGCATCCGTTTGTAGGCAAGGTTTTGAGCGGAAAATTTTTTTTCAAGGAAGAGTGACTTTACGTGTCTATTGAGCATATCATTGGCTATAAATCACGGCTGAGTTGATTGATCAAGAGTTGGATATGTGGGGGACTCAATTCGGACAATCAATAGATGGAGGACCCAATTGGAACATGTGAGATAGTTTGAGGATAAATTTGTCCTTCACTCAAGTTTTTAATCTGATTCCTAAGAAGTATTTATAAAGTTATCCACGTTCATCTTTTAAAAAACAGGGGTGTGTGTATCCTTAAGAAATTATTGCATTCTTAAACATAAGTGATCTCATTCTTCCATTATTTTTCTATATAAACACCATCTAAAACTTATAATTTTTTTCATTTTGTCAATTAACCATGTATAATTTCGAATTTCTTATAGTTTGAGTAATGGAGAAGTGTTTTGAACCACCCCTAAAATCAATTGTTCTTTCAAAATATCAAATGAACCAAAGATCGAAGCAGAGGGGCTTACCAAGGGTTCCACTTCCTCATGATCAACGGCAGCATGATTTCATCCTACCATTTGTAAAACAATGAAGAAAACTAGAACTACAGAAAGACAAACCAAAGAAGGGGAGGGGAGAGAGTAAATCCTTCTCATTTTCAAGAATTAATTAAAAATTGAAATTATATAGATTGATAATTGATAGGTGACTCAAATGGACTAGTATTGTTCTGAAAAAAAAACTTTCAAACTAGAACTACTAAAATTTTTAGATTTATCGAAGAAATTTTTTGTTGGTATTTATCTTATAGTTCATTAATAATAAACTTGTTAACAGACTTACAAACAGAAATAATCCATAAAAAAACTCGTAGTGATTTTGATTTATTAATGAGTTTATCAATAATAATTTTACAAATAAATTTATTAATGGACAAAGTGTGCAAATAATAATAATAATTTAAAGTACTTAATCTTTTTAATTCTTTTCATTATTTTCCTTTTTCTCTCGTGGGATTTTTTAAAAAAAAATTATATTTGACGGACTTTTTTAGCAAGGTTTATCTAGATAATGATTATATTAAGGAACTGGCTTGACTAGTATTGTTATGAAAAAATCTCTCAAACTAGAACTACTAAAATTTTTAGATTTATCGAAGAAATGTTTTGTTCGTGTTTATCTTATAGTTCAGTGATAAGAAACTTGTTGATAAATTTACAAACAGAAATAATTCATTAAAAAAACTTGTGGTGATTTTTTATTTATTAATGAGTTTATTAGTAATGATTTTATAAATAAATTTATTAACAGGTAAGGTTTGCAAATAATAATAATAATAATAATTTGAAGTACTTAATCTTTTTAATTCTTTTCATTTCTTTTTTATTTTTTTTGTTGGATTTTTTTAAAAAAAATTGTATTTAACAACGGATTTTTTTAGCAAGGTTTATCTGGATAATAATCATATTATGGAACTGGCTGGTTTAATGGCCAATGTCATTAAGTTTTTTAATAAATTGACTGGACGAGGCTAATCTGAGAATTATTTTTAAATTATTGGTGGTTAATTAATTAGCAAAGTTAAGAAATTGGTGTGCAATTGATAGAAACACCAAATTCCATGAACAAAATAAAATTTATCCAAATATTAATGTCAATGTCACATCTAAATTGTGGATAAGTGATTTAAATATTTCCCAAGCTCGTGAAAAATCTCACTCATAATGGAGCACGCCATGGAAAACCGCAAGAATGATTAAATGACGAATGAAACGAAGATTTCGGTCATAAAACGGTGAACGCAAGACGGCAGAGAAAAAGAAAGGTATATTTCCATAGCATACGTCAAGGTCCTTTGTCAAGAAGCTACCACAGACAAATGCAACTGTGGTCAAACATCTAATTGTTTAATTAACTGAGTACCATGTGTTAATGAGCTTGTAATTTGCTGGTAATTTCTCAATCCAAGAGAGATTTAAGTGCTTCTAAAAACTAAATAACGAGGAACCAATGCATACATGATAGCTCTTGGGAGACAATGAGAAACTCGGAACTCCTTTTTCATTTTCACTCGTATTTACACCAGTTGAAACATGTCACGATATATGTATATATATATATATATAAGAGACACAATATTTGATACTCGACTGTCAAATTTAAAAACCGACCCCCAGGCCCCAAGAGACAGGCTAAAGATAACATGATCATATGGTGGATCAAGGGTTAAGATTTGTAAACCCCGTCACCAAGTACGTACTTGTTTCTTCCTTTTTTTAAGATCCACACTAGACATCTAGGACGTAGTTCTCTGTACAGAGGGCTTGTGGGAGGAACGCCTGGGCCGCACTTTAACGGTCAATGGATTCGCCATCTCACAGGAAAGTCGCAGTACTTCTGATAGGTCAACGTTGTTTTCATCTCCCGGCACCCATTCATACTCGTGTAAAAGTGATGCAACCCAAAAGGTCACCGTGGTTATGCCCAGTGTCTTTCCAGGGCAAGTCCGCCTACCGGAACCAAACGGAGCAAGCCTAAGATCCGAGCCGAGAACAGAAAACTCCAACACATCCTCCCTAGTCACGACGAATCTCTCGGGCATAAATTCAAGTGGGTCCTCCCAAAACTCTGGGTCCCTTGAAATGGCCCACATGTTAACCATTGCCGTGGTCCCTTTCGGCACGTGATACCCATCAATGGTTGTATCGGTGATGGCTAGCCTGGCCCACGAGAGAAGTGGGCCAGGTGGGTGTAGCCTCAACACTTCCTTCACCACTGCCTGGAGATACACCATGGCCGTGATATCAGATTCAGCAACGGCCCTTGATCTTCCAACAACTTTGTAAAGCTCATCGTGGACCTTTGATTGAACATCAGGATGAAGCACCATTCTCGCTAGAATCCACTCAATCAAAACCGCCACTGTATCAGTCCCTCTGAAAATCATTTCCTACACACAGAGAAAGTGAAACCCAGCAATATTAGTTAGTCCAAATGTACAACAACATAGTAAAAGATAGAAATAAAAGCATTAATTGCTTGCTGCTCAGAATAATTTACGTGTATGTACATCCACGAACACACATAACAATAATAAGTTACGTATCTGGGACAAAAATATTATAGAAAGATTCATGTGTGATGTGTGTATATGCGCGCGCGCCCCTGCTTGCTTACCCAAAGGACGGCAATCATATCGGAGTCCGATAATTTATCATGGCCTTGGAGAGACAACAAAACATCAACGAAATCTGGGTTTTCACTTCTGGTTAGAGCTCTGTGTTCAGCTATAATTCGGCTGACAAACCGGTTCACTTTTGGCACGAGATTTGAGCATCTGAACCGGATTTTTTGAGGGTCAAAATCTGCCAGCCAAGGAAGGTGGTCACTCCAGTTAAGTGTACCCAATAAATCGTACCCCTCTTCAACTAGAGCTCTTAGTTCTTCAACTTCATTATTAAATGAATCCAATTTATATTCGCGTCCAAAAACTGAACACATCATGTTGTTAAGTGAAGCTCTTTTAAGGACCCCACGAACGCTGAAACTGCTCTTTTCTCGGTCATTGAACGTTGACACCATTTGAGAAGCAATTTGGAGCCTTTGAGACTCGGCAGCTTTGATTTGCTTGGGGCAGAAAAGGTGTGTAGAGGCTATTTTTCTAAGGGTTCGCCAGTAGACACCATAAGGAGCGAACCCGATTGCTCTATTGAACATTAGGCTATAAGCAGATTCTTTAACTGGACGATCTGCAAACACCGAGCTGTTCAATATTTCTTTAGCGACATCAGGATTGCATGTCACGATAACACGAGTATCACCAAGGCTAAACGCCATGAGCCTCCTGGCTTTGCATGCATCTGCAGCAGCTGCAATCTTGTGATGTGCTAAGGAGGTCATAAGCTTCATGCTGCCGGTAATGGGGAATCCCCTGGGACCTGGAATTGGATTAGAAATTGTGAAGGAAGTATTTTTTAGTTTATATTTTCCCCAAGCTGGACCACCAGGGTATGCCCAGTAAATCAGGGTAACAACTATCCAGGCTAAACCAATGATAAAAAGTGACCATGCAATATTTTCTTGTGTAAAGGCTCTGCATTTGGAGGCCAAAGCAAAGATCGAGAAGTTATCTATGTCGGTTCTCATGGTGGGCTAGGTTAATTGGAATTTTGAAGATTGAGGAGAGGGTACACAAATACAGGGTGAATTTTATGTTTTCCACGCTGACAAGAAAAGAAAGTGGCTTCTGATTTTTGGGCTGAATGGAAATGCTTGGTTGGTGTCTATATATATAGAGTGGTGAGCGAGTAAGGCTATTAATTAACATCAAGAAGAATCCTAAAACGAAATGGTTTTCATACGTGGCAAGTTTTGTAATTTTTTTCAACTTTCTTTGGCTGCTTTCAAGTGTCGTTTTCATTATTTTCTCACTTTCTTTTCTTTTTTTCCTTAAAGTTTTGATTTTTTAATTTCATTCTTTCATGTCATATTTTCAATTTTTTTGTTTCAAAAAATTTCTTTCATTTTACATTTCCCAGCGTGTTAATAGTTTTGGACACACATTCCATTGTGTATTGGGCATTGATTTTGTAGCATTGAACTATAATTTTTATTAAAAATAATAATTAATAAAATAAGAATCAAAGTATACATTCAAAAAAATAGAATCCCCTTTTATATTTTTAAAAGGTTAGATGCAGAAGACAAACAAAAAAAAACAAAAAAAGATCATTAAAACCACTCTTTCCATCGAATACCACTGTGATGGGAAGACCTTGTCAAAACCTTTATAATGGCTTTAAGGATGGCCGTCATCGGGGCTTAAAGAAGTCGCACGTGCCACCGTAATGTGATGGCCTTTCTCACACACTAACGCATGTGTTACACATGCCAAAAAAATAATTTCATTCAATTTAGCTCTTAATTCTCTAATATCTTCTCATTTTAGATTATGATTAATTAATAACTCTTACACTAGGCCTAATTTGGGAGAGATGACAATACGAGAAAAAAAAAGTCCAATAGGCCTTAAGAGCAACCCGAACAAACACGATATGAGAGCTAAAATATAGTAATACCTTAAAAATAATATTGGCATACATGCTCATGTTTAACTATCAGATTTATATGTTTTAAAATACCATCAAGTGTCATCAATTGTATAAGAAAAAAAGATGTCCGAACATTTTACAACCTAGACCAGATAGAGAGTTGGTCAAAAGGTTTCAAGTTTGCCCACTTAACTTGTTTTGATGACAATTTCAAATAGTTCCTCTGTGGCTTTGATTTCGTTTTATTTTTTTGCTAAAAAAACTAGTTTAACTAGCAACGTAACATAAGTTGAAATTGTTTTAAAATACCATCAAACGTCATTAATTGTACAAGAAAAAAAGACGTTCGAACATTTTACAACCCAGACTAGGTAGAGAGTAGGTCGAAAGATTTCAAGTTTGCCCACTTAACTTGGTTTAATGATAATTTCAAATAGTTTCGTTGTGACTTTTATTTTTTATTTTTTATTTTTTTTGTTAAAAAAACTAGTTTAACTAGCAACGTAACATAAGAAGCAATCTAGTGTAGATTTATTTTATATGAAGATATATTTTTGTCTCAAGAAACTCCTCTTGATCTATATATCCATAACATATCTCATTGAAACTTATAATATATAGTTTTCAACAAATATGATAAAAAAATGACTTAAATTAATTCCAAACATAATAAAAAATTAAAATTATGCCTATATCTTTAGTTGAACAACTAATGCTTGTACTCTTTTTAGCTATGTAGGAATAAAAATATATTTTATATACATCTTTGTCAATATGTTGTATTTATGTGTATTTTAATTTGATAAAAAATTATTATATAGATTTAGTCTATCACTACTAAAAAATTAGCAAATATAAACGAAATTACCAACGACAATAATTGTTTTGGTAAATTGCAGGGTAATTTATCGATGGAATATGTTCTTGTACACTGACATAAATACAATGGGAAAATAAAAAATGAAAAAGAAAAAGAAAAAATGATGTATCATTGTTATAGTTGGTGTTGCTGATGAAATAAACGTGTCGCTAGTATTTGCTGCTAAACTCATCAATAATATTTAAGTTATGAACTAGTGAGAGACCCCTCCTCTTCTCCTTCCTCATTTCTTCTTCTTCTTCCTTTATTTTTCACTACAAATAACAACAAACCCCCTTCTCTATTTTATCATAAATTAAACTCTCATCATCATAAATCTAACCAACCCAACACTTAGTTTGTCAGCATCCCAATTTTTATTCAATTTCTTTTTAGGATTTCACTCATCAAGTAAGCAAAACTATCAATTTTTTTTGTTTTAACTCTTTTTTTATTTTAATATAGTATATGTAGTTTGTTTGTTTACTTGTTTTATAGCCTTTTTCCTATGGAAATTTGTTTTGTGAATCTATGATTTGTACATGTTAGAACTTGTTTGAGATTTTAAAAAATTATATTTGTATGTAATTTGATGAAATTAATTTTGATTTTGTGACTTTAGTGTTTTGTAATGAAATAAATAATACCTTATTTAATATATTTGTTTCATATTTTATCAATTTTATTGTTAAGTTTGAAATTCTGGTAAATTTAGAGGAATTTTTTTTTGTAGAAAGTTGATAATGATTTAAGGGTACTATTAAAATAGATTGAATAAGTTTGAGTTAAACCAATGTTAGCCAATTCATTTAGTTCACATAATAATTAATACATGTTATCATCAATATTCTATATAGGATGGATGATTGTAATGGGGTTACGGTTTTATTAATTATGCACTATCTAATTTGATGTTGCTAAATTTATGATAAAACTCATTGGACTAGGATACCAAAAAATTGATATTTTCCTAAAATTTTGTAAGTTATAATACCTTAAAAATAAAAATTTGATCAAGTGCAAAACTTATAGGTATGATCGGTATAAACCTAAAATTGGCATTAGAAGGACTTTTGTCATACATAGAAAACTTAAATACTTTTTAATCACTCTCAAAAAGGTTATTCATGTCTCCAAAGACTATTACGAACATGACATGACATCATTCACATGATGTGATGAATAGAGTAATGGTGAACCTTCCGGTGGTGAAGCTTGAGAACATTTTAGTAAGGTCTATCCTTGGTTTTCATTGGAATCACAAAACGTATGTCATGGGTTATATACTAACATATTCAATTCATTCGGTTCATTTGTTACTTCTTATTCTTATTGGTCGGTGACGCTTATAGTTTACAACTTAACACTAAGGATATGTATGAGGTTGAAATTCATTTTTTTATACAGTCATATCATGTCCTAATAGTCTAAATAGGAATACTGATGTTTGTCTATGACCGTTAATTGATGATTTAAAATAGTTGTGGTAATCTACGACTTTGACTTATGAAATATCAATGAGATATAATTTTTAGATGAAGGCATCTTTGATATAAACTATCAATGATTTTTCTATGTATGAGATAGTCTCTAGTTGGACCAAGCATGAAAAAGTAGCACGTCTATATTATATGAAAAATAACAAGGTCTTGACCTTAACAAATTATGGTAAAACGTTTATTTTTATTGTCACCGATGGTTCTTGTCGATCATAAGTATAGAAAAAAAAGAAAGAACTTTTTTATTGGTAGAGTTGAAAGGGATGTTACACAGCCAGTACCATCGAGTGAAAAATTATATGATGTGGTGTTGTAGTACGATGATATTGTGTTTGATTTTCAATCTTGTTAGTTGAAGTTTCTTGATTTTGGTGTAAATCAAAGTATTTTTTTGGATCTTTCTTATTAGAAGACTAATCTCCTCCACTATAATCTGGATGTCATACATATTAAAAAAAAAACATGTTTGAAAATATTTTAACACGATGATGAATGTGAAAGGAAAACAAAGGACAACATAAATGCTAGAATGGATATACCTTTTTTTTTTGTCATTATAAGAATATAGAGTTTATTTATGATGGATCACAAGTCACAAAACCCAAAGCCAACTTCATCTTAAAGAAGAATGCACAATTATTTATCTACAAATGGCTTAAAAATTTATATTTTCCTGATGGACATGCTTGAAATATAACTAGATTAGTGAATTTGAAAGATTGCATATTATATGAAATGAAAATTCATGTCTGTCATGTGTTTCTGCAAACAATCATTCCACTTGCTTACCAAGATTTATTACCAATAAGGGTATTGGATGCATTCATAGACCCCAATTACTTTTTATATATGGATATATATTCATGAGATTAGAGATTACATATGCATCTTAATTAAATTTCTTTTGTCTTCTTTTTTAAAATCTAAAATATTCATTTAATTCAATGCAGATACTTGCTCAACTTTAAGAAAAAAATTAGAAAACAAGGTGCATATTGAGACTTTGATATGCGAGACTTATATTATTGAAAAGATCTCAACATCTATCTCATTGTATTTCGAACATCACTTGAGAACAAGAATCAACCGCATTTCAAGACATGATGACGGTGATGAAGTGCCTTGGTGTGAGAATTAGTCAATATTTTCCCATATTGGATGACATGTACGAAAAAATATAAAGAGTATAAAATACTTAACATAAATCAAATTCAGAAACGCACATAATTACACGTTATTTAACCGTAATGAATTGAGATCTTTTATTCAATAAAAATAATAATTAACATGTCATTATTTTTTAACAATTTATCTTTTATACTATTATAAACTGATAGATTGATGAATTCCATGTAGGCTACATCGTTAATTTTTACAATCCAAAAACTCACAGCTAACTGGATCTCAAATCTTTCGATTAAAAGATGAATAATTTTTCATGTGTTCAAAATACATGTAAGCACTACTTAATTATTCTTATCTTTTGTAAAACTTAATTTCATTCCACCTTTCTCTTTAACATTTAATAGTTGTAATCGTGTACCAGGTTTATCAATTGAGAGAGAATGTTAATGGTACTTTAAATTTACTATGTCTAGATCCTGAAAGAAAAGTTAAGTGTTATAACAAGTATTTCTTTAATGGACATGTCTTTCATACTGAAGAGTATGATCAAAGTGGAAAGATATATAATAGTGGGGTTTATGTTAAGGGATCAACTTCTAATTAGTTTGAAGTTGATTATTATGGGAATTTAAAGAGGTGATCGAATTGTAATTTCATAGCAAACAGAATAAAGTCTTTTTATTCAAATATTATTGATATGATATAATTGATAAAAAAAAATCAAAATAGATCCTCATCATTGTTTGCTAAAGAAAAAAGTTTATTATACATACACTCTTTCTTTTAGAAAATATTGTTATATGGTTGATTGGTTTTTCATAATGAAAATCAAATCTAGAGGTGGTGTTCAAATTGTTTAGGATGGTAATGATGACGTAACTGTGAGAGATGGTGTATTACATCTTGATGAGTTAGTTGATCCATATCAAGTTGTTTTGTCTACCAAATTTGAAGAAGACTTAAATTTTCCCATCGTTAAGAATATATTTTGTTAATGTTGATGCTAAGAAGTTAAATGATATATTGAGAACCAATGGACATACAAAAGTCGATGACGATAATGATATTGATTAGCATATGAGAATTTATATAGATATTAAAGGAAAAGTCAATAGTGTGTCATACGAATAAGAGCGCTACTTGCTTTTCTAGCAGCACTTCTGGTGACCATGATTCGCTAGGTCATAAACAAGCACCTGAGGTATATATACCCTTTCTCGATGCATACTCATCGAGTGCGATGCCGCTTTATAGAGGGGGGGTATGTTTTAAGTGGGATTTATATATTAGGAAGTACATTATTCAATGGAAACCTGACCACTCAATATAAATTTGTTTTTCTTTCGTACACGATTAAAAAACAGACAACAGTTAATAATTTTTGAAATACTAATTTCAATTAACAAATAGAATTTCAAGTTTACAAATATAAAGGTTGTTCGCATTATAACATCAATGATGAAATCATTTATGGAAGTGCGATTATTTCAATGGAGTCAGGTTTTCAAAAAACTTGAATGAAAACCTATGATTGATGTATGGTTTGGAAAATTCAAGGTTAGTTTATACTTGAACAGTTTTTTTGTTATGTTAATTAAATTTTTTTTTGTTATGTTAATTCAGTTTAATTTTAATAAACTAATTCTTTTACAAATTTAATGTGCAAGGAAAAACAATTATGGGATATGGCTGGCAATGTTGGTGTCATGAGGGTTTGAGAGAATCACGGCGCGATTAGGTAAGATTTAATTTAAATTTTAAATTTTTTTATTTAAATGATAATTTTTTATCTTCCATTATCTTAACCGATAATTCATTTCTACCATGTAGGCTGTGTGAATTTTGGTATGAGGTACAAAACAAAAAACAAAAAAGCTAAAATTAAGGTTTTCTAGGCTAGGGAGACATGTTAGTTTTGAGGGATTTTAGACCGCTGCATATCTTGGAATCTATAAGGGTACATTATTTCTAGCATGTGATGTCTGAGCATTTCATATGACAGTCACAATCTGGTGCTAAGAACCAAAACAAAGAGATTCATGGTTTAATTACCACGTACACCGGCGAATCCATTCTATTTGTTTTGAATACAAAGCGGATGGTAAGATTCTTTTATATTGCGTCCATTTTTTAAAATTATTATTTTATATAAAAATATTTAACTAACAACTATTTTCTTTTGCAGGCTACGACTCTTAGACGCGAATCAAGACCAATGAAACTTTTTGTAGAAACTTACATGTGAAATGATAACCTCTTGAAAGGGGTGCCACAGCTCTTGCATAACTGAGTTTAGAAGTTCATGTTAAGTTGGATTTCTATAATTTTTTTCATAAGTTATTAAGTTTTTTAAATTTGCTGACTTGGTTTTTTAAAAAACAATTCAGGAAACATATAACACCCAGTTGCAGGAGAGATATTGGAATGATCCTTCGACCCATCCATAACCAGATCTAGATTTATAGTTAGAGGCTAGATTGTTTGGTGAATTGATAGAAATCAAGTTTAAGATATCTCAAACACTACGATCGAGGGTTTGCTGACGGCCTGTAGTGTTTTAATCGTTGGATGCTCAAAATCAATTATAAACACTCAATCTCCAGAGTTCCATGCGATTGTAAACCAACAAGTTGAAACTTAAACGACCGAGATTGCTGCTGAGACAGAACAATTTCCTCTTTATTCATTATCTTATTTCTAGCCACCATGTTTGATGCTATTACGATTATCATCTCGTACCAAAATAATAATTACTTTGTTAACATTCCGTTATAATTCTTCAATGTCATACCCTTTTTTGTAAAAACAATAGTGAAAAATAAAAATATTCCCAACTAAAAAATAGAAAAATAATGTTTGCAAAACAAATAAATTTCTTCCCATAAGACGTGACCTGGATGTCATCAATCACAGCTGGAGCATAAAAAAAGAAGAGGAGGAGGCAGCTTTGCATAACGGTTGAGGGTTGCCCCTTGCTATAGCATAACAAAAAAAAGAAAAAAAGAAAAAAAAAGAGGCAGTGTCGATTTATTGATTCTTTTTCTTAGTAAATAAATAAATGAATCTGGTTAGGAATAAACAGCTAGCGCCGCCACGATTGCATGACGATATGCGGGAAGGGAAACCTTCTTTACTGAATCGCGTGAACTGCACACTCAAGTCCCGCTGGATCCTGTACAGCCTCGCTGACGTTCGGTGTCAGGAGAACTGCCGTGTACGTACGTGTGCGCCCATCAAAGTGCTGTTACTTTCAATAAATTCTTATTTATCAATAAAGTTAAATTTTCCAAAAATAAAAATAAAAATAAAAATAAACACTGCTTTTATTTATTAACAACAACAATGTTCGAGCCACTTAATTATCTGCCGGATAATATTTGGGATTGGTTTGAGATCGCAATTGTCTTGCTAACAAGATTTTTTTTTTAAAAAAAAGCATGGTTGTGAGTTTTTTTAAGTATTTTTTATATTAAAATGTATTAAAATAATATTTTTTTTATATTTTAAAAATTATTTTTAAAATCAACGCATTAAAATACATAAAAAATTAGCTTTTAACAAAATAAAATTGTATTTTTTGAAAAATATCGGGCTCTTATTTTAAAATATCAGCTGTATTTTTAAATATTTTTTATTTTAAAATATATTAATATAATATATTTTTTTAATTTTTAATATTGTTTTATTAAAACAATAAAAATATATAAAAAAATTATTTAAAATTAAAAAGCACAATCCAGTTACAGACACGAACACTGTCTTAATTGGTCACTCCAATGTATAACAATTTTAACCTCAAAATCTATATACGATATCTGGAACACAAATCAAATAAATGATATTGGAATTTAAGATGAAAAAACCATGCTGGAACACTGTCTTTTTTATAACACTATTAATTGGCCAAACAAATAGCAATCATGTAGGAGAAGAGATCTAGCTTCTTCTTTTTTTAATAAGAAACCCTAATATTTCTCCTGTTAAAAATCATATTAAGACTTTATGGATTCACGCTCAAAACCCTTATATATATATTTATATATATATATATATATATATATATATATATATATATATATTAAGGTACAAGCCCTGTAAATTTAATCTAACTAGACTCACTCATTTTTCATAGACAAAAACACTTAATTATATTTTATAACTTTACGTAGATCAAGTCCAATTATTTTGGGTGAAGAATCCTTTTAGTTGCACCAATAAAAGCTATTTATAAAAAATAGAACATGAGTACAATGAGAGAATATAAAAAAGAATATAAGAGAAGACAAGGAGAGTATACATAAATAAAGATAATTTTAAATCATATTTAATAAAAAAATATAATAAAAAACCTCAAATGTTACAATCATTACATCCATCACTAAGGCTTTTATATATATATATACACACACACAACATTTTATTAAAAATTCCACTAATTTATTCACTACTTGAATTCTTAGATTTTACTGATAAAATTTCTATTGATATTTATACTCATAGTTTATCAGCAAGAAACTTGCCGACATGATCACATATGGAAATCAACTATATAAAAAAATTATTAGTGATTTATGGTATGTCGGTAATAATTTTATAGACAGATTTGCTAACGGACAGAGCATGCCAAAAAAACTTTACCCGCTTTATCTTATTGGTATTTCTATCGCTGAATATAACATATTATCAATAAAAAAATCATTTCATTTTATCAGTGATTTTTTTTGTTCGTAACATGTAATCATCAAACAAATCATCTATTTAAAAATCATATTAAGACTTTTTAGATTCACACTTGAAACCTTATATTTGTAAATTTTGATTAAGGTGCAAGCCCTATAAATTTAATCTAACTAGACTCACTCATTTTTCTTAAACAAAAACACTTATATTTTATAACTTTATATGGATCAAATCCAATTATTTTGGGTGAAGAATCCTGTTAGTTGCACCAATAAAATTTATTTATAAAAAAATAGAACATGAGTACAATGAGAGAATATAAAAAGGAATATAAGAGAAGGCAAGAAAAGTATACATAAATAAAGATAATTTTAAATTATGTTTAATAAAAAATATAGTAAAAAACCTCAAATGTTACAATCATTACATCCATCACTATGTTTCTCTTGCAATTAAGATAATGTTTTACACACACACATATATGAAGTGTGTCATATCTTTGCAATATTTTATTAAAAAGTCCACTAATTTTACTCAATATCAGAATTCTTAGATTTATCGATAATTTTTTGTTGGTATTTATACTCACAGTTCATGAACAAGAAACTTGCCGACATGATCATGGATGGAAATCATCCGTAAAAAAAACTTTCATTGGTAATTTGTGATCTTTTGGTAATAATTTTATAAATAGATTTACTGATGGATACAGAACGCCAAAAAAACTTTACTCGTTTCATTCCGTCAGTATTTCCATCGCTGAATATAACATATCACTAATAGAGAAACCATATATCATTCCATCACTGATTTTTTTTCATTCGTTAAAGAATTTGACATGTAACCATCAAACAAATCATTTGTTATTCTTTTGATGAGTAAACAGTGGCAGTGCAATTTGCAGCAATTCTTTTGAACTCTTTAGAATATACCAATAAACTATGTTCATCGGTAACCCTGTCACTAATAATTTAAAAAAATATTTTTAAAAAAAATATATTAAATAAAAACAGAAAAAAATTAAAAAAAATTGAATTAATATAAAATTCAAATATTTATTACAAGTTTAAATATTTATAAGTTCAAATACAATTAATTTAGAACAAAGGTGCTTAAGGAGGAGAAGGCAGGTCTTTGCCTAGACTGTGGGGTGAATAAGAGGGAGAATATATATATATATATATATATATATATATATATATATATATATATATATATATATCACTCATATGTGATCTCATCTCTAACATCAATTAAAGGAGTTCAACCGTCTCTGCACTTAGTTGTTCATAATCAGCAATAAGATGGGTCGTTCGATCTCTAACTCGTTGGTCTAAAATTACCTCAAAGTCTTGAGTTTGAGTGCTCAGGACCGATTGCAAGTATCTAATGGTTTAAACATTGTGAACCATCTGCAAAAACTCGACCATAGTGTCAGAGTGACCATACATCTGATTTCTATTGAGTCTACTAAACAATCCTGCCTCTAAACGCAAATATGGATCAGGATTCGGATAGGTTGAAGGATCGTCATCGTATCTCTCCTTCAACCTAGTGTTATATGTCTCTTAAGAAAAAGTCAACAAATTCAAAAAAATAATAACTTAAGAAAAAAATAGTTGAAAATAACATATCACAAAGTGCTAAGCTCGCCTATACACGCGTAGTTGCACCCTTTTTTGGTGGGTCATCAATACGCATATGCATTTCTAAAAAACACTCCATCGGCTTTGTCCGTATCCAACAACCATAGTCTGGAAGAGAAAATTATTGTTACTTAAATATATTTAAAAAACAATAAATAAGAAAAATGGATGTAATTGAAAAGAAATCTTACCATTCATTTCACATCGAAACAAACGGAATTAAGCCATCGATGTGTGTGGTAACAGAATTGTGAACACGTCGGTTCCAATCTATATACAATAATTAAAGAACATCAAAATTTTTTAAAAAAACTCCAATAACATTTATACAATTATTAAAAACAAAAAAATAAGAAAATTGCCATCAACATTTGTGCAATTATTTATAATAGAAATATTTTTTTTTAAAAAAAAGAAATTGCCATCAACATTTATACAATTATTTATAATAGAAAAATTAAAACATTTTAAAAAAAACTTCCATTAACATTTATATAATTATTAATAACATAAAAATAAAAAATTCTCAATAACATTTATACAATTATTAATAACAAATAAATATAAAAAAGTGAAAAAAAACACAAAAAATAAGAAGGAAAAAGAATAATGTTACCTTAATGTTGAGTTTTCCTAAGCTTGGGAAGGGAAAAAAAATTCGAACAAATTATTAAATAATTAGAGAATAAGAGTAAATGGAGGAGAAAACATACATACACATGAAGAAGAAGAGAAAAGAAGATAATGGGTTAAGGATAAAAGAAGATAGAGAAGAGAAAGAAAGATGAAGATTTGGGAGGAGGAGAAAAAATATTGCAGAGGAAGAGAGAAGATTAGAATTGTGTCTGTCTGTTCTGATTTTAGGGATTCTAGTCTTTTAATTTGAAGCTTTTTTATAGATGGACAATCAAATATTAATATTTTTAATTTTTTTCATCGGTGTATCTGTTTATAAAGTCTAATTGAAAATTTTAATTTAATCAGAAATTTTCAGTAACCCACTACCTGTCACTAACTATTTTTTTCGTCCGTTAGTGATTATGTATGTATTGGTCATTAATAAATAATGCAAGTGAGAAGTGAACAATACATTGACTCTTGGGAAAATACCAATATACATTAACTGTCGATGATCCTGTATTGTATTGAACACAATAAACAATGAAAGTGAGAAGAGAATAGTTCCAATGCTCTTTGAAATATACCGACATACTAAATTTATCGGTGTATCTGTTTGTTAATTATAGGTTCATCGGTTTTTTTATCAAAACAAAATAGTTTATGCTGTCAGATTGTATCTATATTCCTTATGTATCCAATAGCAAAAATTCAAGATGCACGTTACTTGATTCCATTGAAAATTAAGGATGTACCCTATTAAAATATTTTCAGGCTTTACCATCAGAAGAGTGCATCATCACTCCATCCATCACACCGTATAAATGATACCATGTTACACGCTATGTAATCTTTGGTGACGTGAATAACCTTTATGGTTTATGTGTGATTGAAAAAGTATCTAAGTTTTCTATATGTAGCAAAAGTCTTTCCTCTGCTAGTTTCAGGTTTATAACGAGCATGTCCACTTGTTCTGCACTCGGTTAACTATGAATCTTCAAAGTAGTACAACATGCAAAAATTTGGACTCATGTTAACTTTCTAGTATCCTAAGCTGAAGGGTTTCATCATGGATTTAACAGCATAAAAGTTATCTTTCAATCTATTCCCTTTAAGTAAAATGTTACTCACCCATTCGTCCATTTTGTTATAACCGACCTCACTCAACCTATGATCTGACTTCATGGTGAACAATTATGCAACGATCGATAATTCATTGTGATTTGTGCACCCATCCCATAATGGTTCATCGAAGTCTTTTAAAAGATAAAAAAAATGGTCATGTTTGTATTAGGTTTTTTTATCTACTATTGGACATTAACCGCCATAACTCCTATTCATTCTCATCGCATCCATAACCTTATTCCTATAAGGACTATGATTTATAACTTTATACACGTTTCTAGAACTAAATGTTGACCCAATCATCTTTTCTATCATGGTCTCGTGAGGAATATATGGTTCTCCGTGTGTAAACCAACATGAGTGTCTCTCAATAAACCTTTTATATATATATAGAAGATGCATTGTTATAACATCTAGATTGAGAAATTTTTATTTTACACCTCTTACATGGACATCTAATACCACATTTACTAATATTTCTCATATTAAATAGTGAGTAATTAATAAAAATCTTAACCTCATTATAATAATCTATCATGTGCAAACTTTCGGGTGAATCTTGATACATTCATGAACGATCATCCATTATTTATGTCAAACCTATATAGAATATTGATGACATGTATTACTTAATTATGTAAACTAAATAAATAACAGAACATTGGTTTAACTTAAACTTATTAAAACTATTTTAATAATATAACTAATTTATTATCAATTATCTACATAAATTTAAATTTCTATGCATTTCTTGAAAATTTCAACTCAACAATAAAATTGACAAAATATAAAATGGACCCGTTAAATAATCCATTATTTATTTCATCACAAAACATCTAAGTCATAAATTCAAATTAAATTTTATCAATTTACAAACAAATAGAATTTTATAAAATCTCAAACAAACCCTAACTTGTATAAATCATACATTCATACAACAAATTTCCATGGAAAAAAGCTATAAAACAAGTAAATATCCAAATAAAATACATATACTACAAAAATATGCGATAAAATTTAACATTTTAAAATTGAGTTCAAATAAAAAAATGGATGGTTTTGCTTACTTGAAGTGGGGAATCCTTAACAAAAATTGAATTAGAAAAGGGATGTTGACAAACTGAGTATTAGGGTGGCTGAATTTGTAGTGAGAGGTTGATTTGTTATAATTTTTTCTTAAGGGATCTGTGGTGTTTGTTGCAGAGAAAAATAGAGGAAGAAAAAGAAGTACGGGCAAGAGAAAGAATGATCGTTCGTCAGGTTATAAATTAAATATTACAGATGGATTTAATTGATATATTTAAATTTATCGGTAATATTATCTATAAAAATAACATGTCATTGTATTTTTTTATTTTTTTTATTTTATTTTATTGTAATTTTCTCAATACATACCGAGAAAATATATTAATTAGTGTTTACTGATAGCAATTACTAATGGAATATTTCTACTGATGCATTTATTTGTATTTATGAATTTTTTTGGTAATGACTTTGTTTCAAATAAATCAGGAACAAACCAGCTAAAAAGGTTTATTGAATGGGTTGACTTCTAGTAAAGAAAATAAGAAGAAGAGGCCATATGTCGCACATAGAAATTAGTGAAATAATAACAAATTTACAAGTTAATGAAGCACGTAGAAAATGATTCAAGAAGAAAATGCATATGTGCTCCCTAACAACGTACGTATTGGATAACAACCGTTTAGGGAGCTGCATTCGTTGGATGGTTCCCGAAGCGTGAGCTTTAATGTAGTGAGGCTGCGCGTAGGCAAGGGGACATGAGGACAGTTTAACGTGGGCGGTAAATTTCAGGTTTGTGTTACTAGCACGTGGTAGTCGTGTGGCGGGTTGTTGTCGGATCCCATGTAGAGGGTGCGCATGATACCCATGCACTTATGCTCTTTTCCTTCACTGCTCTTAGGCTGCAAACTATCTATTTCAACTGCTCTTAAAAGTCACGGGTAGAATATATTTTTTTCAGTATAAAAACAAAAATTCATATTTTTTTAAACTCATTTTTAGATATAAAAGATTCTTAATCATAAACCAAGATACATGTATTTGATTAAATAAATTAATATACAATCAAAAAATAACTAAGATTAAGATATTTAATATTATAACTTAATTTAACTATTCAATTGTATTTAATAACTTTGTTTTTAAAATATTTATTTAATAAAATGATTATCCATGCCAAACAAAAGATAAAAAAATCATTAACATAAGCAAATTAAATAAAATTATGGAGCTCAAATATCAAAAAACTTAATATTGAATGACGTAACTAAAAAAAGAATAAAAAAAACTTAGGCTAATCCATTAACTCCGCGACTATGGATACATTATTGGGATAGACATGTAGAAGGGAAGTGTAAAAAAAGAAAATCAATTCTTAAAAAATAGATGTTAAAGAATGAAATAAAAAAATCAATTTGAAAAAAAAAAGAAGGTCAAAATTAACTCGTGTTAACATTTGAAACTCATGATCATGGTCATAAGGTTGGGATTGAGCGCATACGAGGCAAGCTCAAAAAAACAATGAAATCAAATTCTCAATAAAAAAATCTCAGCGATGAAACTAAAAAAGAATCAATTTAAAATAAAAAGCAATGAGGAAAAAAATTTAAGCCAAATTAAATTAACTCACTAACCTCGAGATCATGAACATAAAATTGAGATAACCCTACAAAACATTTTAAAAAAAAAACACAAAAACCAATTCAAAAAAAATATTGATGGATAAAATTAAAAATAAATTAATTTTATAAAATGACCTAAAAAGATATCAAAGTCAACCTATGTTGACCTTGAAAACAATGCAATATGGGTTGTTGAAGGATGAAATTGGAGAAAACAATGCAACAACAAAAAAAGGATTTAAAACAAACAACAATAAAAAGAAGGAGGATCAAATTTGACACAATAATAAATTAAAATCAAATATTGAGGGATAAAATTGAACATAAAATTCAATTAGTAAAAGAGTTTAAAAATCAAAAGAATAAGCACCAAATTTGATATGAAAATCAAATCAAATCAAATCAAATCAAATGACAAGGAAAAAATTGAAGGAAAAAAATCAATTAAAAAAGATAGAAAACAAAATAAATAACAATCAAAAGAATAAGAACCAAATTTGATATAAAAAATAAATGACATGACAACTTCATATTTTGGCAAGGAAAAGAAAGAAAAAAGATGGAGGAGGAAAAAAAAACCCATTGGAGCTTAATTGTTGCACCATTGTTCACATACGTCACACCACGATAAAAAAGATGTCGGTGTGCTTTTGACGCCACTATTAAAAGCGATGTTTCATCACTGAACGTGGTTGAACGCGTTGCTCGCGTAAAAGGCATTCACTCGCTGGCTTGTATTTGACACGTGTCAACCATTTTTTTATTAATACTTTATATTTATTAAAAGATCAAAGTGTCTCCTAGTTCATTTGAGTATAATAAAAAAAAGCCATGATTAAAAGATGAAAAGCCCATTTTAGGAAGCTTTTTTTTTTGAAGAAAGTTAAGGAATTTCATTTAACATAGAAAAATGAAAGTTTTTATAAAGCTCTCTCCACCAACTTGATTATATATAAAATTATTGTGAAAATATCAAAATACTCCTAACACGAGTGAAATGAAATTTTAATTTTTAAAGGTAATTTACCATGTATGAAAAATGAAAAAGATAAAAATAACTCTAGACATCAGTTTAAAATTAAATTTAAAAAATAATGAATTCATTTTACTATACATGAAAATAAAAAAAAACCCAATCGAATCCCATTAATATGGCATCGAAAAATGAACCTAAATTAAAAATACCATACCATCCCTCATCCCTCATAGTTAGTTATATTATTTATGATTTTTTTTTGTCAAATGAACATTTAAATTCGAGTATGTTAAGTCAGCAATTAATTGATTATAATCACTTGGTTGAGAGAAAATATTTTCTGACTCACTCATAAGAAAGTTGGTAAAAAAACTTGGAAAATTTGAATCCATCTACATTAAAAAAAAAAACTCAAGTTAAAACCTTATAAGAAAGTGTAAAAGAAGCTCACATTCAATATCTAGCAATTTTGTAGTTTCCATACATGTGAATTAATAATAAGCATTGCATCCTACTTGTTCTAACATAATAATTTGATTATTTTTTGGAACTAAAAGAGAATTGATATACTGGTTTAATTGTATTTTCAACCAGACAAAATATAATTGATCTCAAATTAAAACATATAATCAAAAATAAATTTTAAATATGTCACTCTATCTTTTTATCAATATCAACTACCATTATTAATTCCTCTCAATTTTATCAAAGATAATAACATAAATAAAATTATCTTTCTTAACCCATATTAAAAACATAAAATAATAAAGAAATAAAAATCATCACAAATATTAAATTAACAACAAAAAATCTAAAAAATCAAGAGATATAAAAGAGAAAATAGAAAAAGCTTTTAAACAAACATATCTTTTAATTTTAGCTAATTAACACAACCGATATTATTAATTAACCGGAGAATAATTGATTCTTGTTTTTAAAATTTGAGAGAAGGGTGAGGCACAATACAAAATTTTAAAATCTACAAGTTCTTTCCTCCTCTATTTAAAGAAAATTCCTCATGCATTTTTTTTAAAAAAGAGCTTTTTGGCTAACGGCTATAAAAATAACCATTGGCCAACAATTATTTATTTTTGCTATTTTTATAGGGAAATATAAAAATGATTGGCCAATAAAAAAATAACCAAAATAACTATTTATTTTGGTGCTACGGGTGAAGAAATGAAAAAATAAAAGCTAAAAATATACTTTTTAACATTTGATTCTTCATTTGGCTATTCGTTGGAGGTGCTCATTTAGATTTTCTTATAATATAATAATAGGAGAAAGCAGCGGATGGCAAAGGTCTATAATAACACCGTGATCCATCACTGTTGAACGGCTACGAGTACGTTTCATGCAATGTCTATGTTCATGATGGCGACAACTCAGCGTACCCGCACATCAAAGCTTCTGTCTTGTAATTAATACAGATGCTTGCACGTGGCGTTCCCTCATGGTTTTTTGGACAGTACATAGAATCATTGATGCCTTTCCGAATTGCATTCCCTATCATACCCTTCTCGCTTGGATTTATGTTGAAAATAGTATAGATCTGCAGTCTGGACTTGATTTTGATTTCCTCACTTTGGGTGTTTGTCAGAGTTTTAAATCTTTTTTTTTAAAATTTTTTTAATTCAAACAATTTTTTTTATTGTTTATTAATTGTTTTGATGTATAAATATAAAAATTAAATTTGAAAAATAAAAAAAATATTATTTTAATATCATATTTCTAAATACTTATTTTATTAGTTTTATTTTAGGATTTCATCTTTTAGAGTGTTGATTTCTGGATGAAAATTTCTTAATTTCCATACTTAAATTGTTTTAATTTGTAATTTTCAATAATATCTTTTAAAAAAACAGCTGTAATAATATATTAGGTATGCTATAAAAATCTATTAGATGAATAGAACTTTCAATATAACTAAGGGTTCGTTTATTTACACGGCATGTAGAGAAATAATATTTTTAATTTTAAATCATAGTTTGTAACGTGATGTTACCACATAGATAAACAAGTTTTTAATTTAATTGGATTGATAAAATTTTTGTAATTATTATGTTTTATATAACCTTATATTAACAAAAATTTTCTATAAGTTTATACTTTTTTATTTATATATTAACATGGCAGTTTCATATAAAAAAATTAATATAAATAAATTTGTTTTGAAATCATTCTACTTATATATATAAACTAAAACCCCGCCACCCACGTGTACCTATCCCTGGCCGGAAATGGTATAAAGAGATATGTTTAGCTTGTGTTTTTTCTTGTATGTTTGTGTATTTTTTAAAAATCTGAATTTTTTATTTTAATTAAAATTAAAATTTTTTATTTTTTTATTGTTTTGATATATTAATATTAAAAATAAAATTTAAAAAATAAAAAATTATTTTAATACATTAAAAATAAAAAACACTTTAAAAAATAAATACTAACATTACACAATATTACACAATAGTATCTTTCAGACAGCACACATGGTAGGATGGACCATGTCTCAGGGTAGCGTGGAAAATAAGCTATTTAAGCGGAGCCAAACTGTTACATGCGGGACCCACTTTGGTTCTTGTTGTTAAGTGATTCAACGGCTTGTGCTCTGATCTTGCACGATGGACAATCCCTGACCGTTGATCTTGTTGCTTCACCCAGCATCGTAGTTGCTCTGGTTTAAAAGACCAAGACCAAATTGAGGTTTGGTCGAGTATTGTTTGTTTATTATGGTTTCATTCCATTTGGTCATGCTTTACGAATACGAGCCTTCCCCCCACCAAATCTTGGCATGAAGATATATTGAGGGTTTAAAAACTATTA
Source organism: Populus nigra (assembly GCF_951802175.1). Classification (NCBI taxonomy): domain Eukaryota; kingdom Viridiplantae; phylum Streptophyta; class Magnoliopsida; order Malpighiales; family Salicaceae; genus Populus; species Populus nigra. The sequence continues at coordinate 42,172,449 of NC_084853.1, read as the reverse complement.
ATATTTTGAGAAAATTAACCAAAAAAACAACATATTGCTACTATATTTCTTGTTTAAAAAACCCTGGAAATCTAGTCATTTCATTACCAAAACCACGAGCTGAATTATTATTATTATCATTGTGTAAACAAAGCGATGGAAAGGCTGTGGGTGCCCGCAAAAAAGAAAAAGAATTGCATATAGAAAATTAAGGATTAGATAATGTCTTTTCATAAGACTAAACAAGGTCCGTGACAAGATGTAGACAGAATTGCATCAGCTTAATTTGACCCACTTGTTCGTCGAAAAAGACCTGCAACTGTATGGAAGTTGCACAAAGAAGAAAAAAATTTGGTAACAATATAAGAATCGATCTTTGTAACTTTGATTTTTATGAACAAACCTTTACTATCAATTATATCAAGCCATTTAAAATGATGATGTATCAGAACTTGATATATTTATAAATTAGATTATTTGATATTTAGATAGTTATTAATCATAAGGTTAATATTCTCTTTTTTAGAGTTCAAAAAATGCATAATTAGTGATAAAAATACTAGCAACTTTAAAACAATTTGTTTTGGTGAGGTTTAGTAATCATTTTATCCGATGATACAGTCAATAACTTTAAATAAATAATTATAATAAATAAAATAAAAATTTTAAATTCTAAAAACAAAAGTGTTTGTTCTTATTTTGATATGATAGATACTTTTGAAACTGAAATATAGATGCTCAGAGAAAATAAATTGTGAACTTTTTACCTAAATAATTCAGAAGGTATTTATAATCCCTGAATTTTATCACTTTGATGAAGTGAAGGGGTTTGATAGTTATTTTCTCTTGATGACATTAATGAGGGGTAAAAATCGCTTACACATCATTAACAAAGGACAATATCCCTTACACATCTTTAAAGAGATGAAAATGTGGCAGACAACAGAGAGACATATAAATGTAGGGAGAAGCTTATTCTTGACATGAATAGTTTATGTTAAAAGTCTTAAGAATGAATATACAGAGTGTTTATGACCCTACCATGGGTTTATGCCAATTGGGCTTGACGTGTAGTCAAGCTTGGGGAGGTGAATCTGGCAGTTTGTCAGATTTATGTTCACTTGAATTCAGTGCGTGACAGAACTCAAGAATATTAGGTTTGATAACTCGCTATACCCATGCTTATTTGGGCTCTGTGCATGGTTGAGTCTAAGTATATTGGGTCTGGCAACTTGTCAGGCCTATGATTACGTAGACTTAACACATGGTTGAACCAAGTATACTAGGTGTGATACTTCCCAGGACCAAGTATTTTGACAATGTTTTAAGCGTTTTTCACTAAACATAAAAAAACACTGATTCATTAGTTAATAATCTAATTAAGTTGTTAGCACATACACACATGCTTGAAGTTAAAGTAATCAGATTTCTGTTACTTAAAACAGCAAAACTCCTTAATGCTTGGATATTTGCTGTATAAAGAATACTTAAAGCACGAATAAAGGTGGCGCTTATATAAAATGGAAATAAATAGATTAAAATCCTTATCTAGCTACAACACGGACGTTTGAATAATATAAACTGAAGACCATAAGCAAATCTAATATACCTATTATTGTTCGTAGCCTCCTGGGGAAGTCCATAACGAGCTTTCAAGGAAGTTTCACATGGGGTCATTCATCTCTTATCTAAACCTACAGCAAGCATATTATATGTTTTATCAGCAAATGAGGCATGAACGAATCTTTCAGAGATGCTTTGGTCTGATATGGGTATTGAAGAAATGTTGTACAGGAAGAGACAAGTTGCCGATGATGCTTAGATAAATGATCCGCGCATTAATTAAACATGTTAAGTAAAGATATAATTATGTAGAATGAGCAGTAACATTAGTAGTGATCGAAGAATATTCACATGAGAGAGAACCAATTCCAAGCAAGACAAAACAATGTCTCAATCTTGGTTCAATTTAAAATCCCAACTGGACAAAAATAAAACAAATATAGTCATAGAATGAAATTTCCTTGCGTGCTAAGGTATGGGAGAATAGCGCATTGGTTGCTGAAAACTCAGTGTCGCACTCTTATTGAATTGGTCTTTTGTGTGTGGCGTCATTAATATTCACCATAATCCAACCAATTCTATCTTCGATGGGTTTTTGTTGAAGAGTCCTTCAATTAAATCAGAGGTGAAAACAATTAACTGCTCGTAGTAATGTTGAAGAGTCATATATACTCTCAGTACCTTTGAATTCTACAATAGTAATTAAATCAAAGTCGATATTCTTTGGAAGAACTTAAAATACTAAAGTCACCCCTTTGCAAACTTAGTTTGGATAGTAAGTGGGTTTATCATTCATATTATCGATACCATCCAATATCCAAATCTTAATGAAGGGGTATAAGCAAGTAATTAATTTATCATAAACACTACTCTAATCCGTATTTAGATGACATATTTAAGACAAGTGAGGAGGGGCCAAGTCTTGGTTTACAAAACTAATGACCCAGTACACACTCTAAACTTTTAAAACAAAACACGCGCGCACATATATTTATACTAAACTCACAATTGAATTGATGGAATACAATCCTAAAGAAAACAATTTTGAAAGCTTAGTGATTTTTATTTATTTTTTGGATATGGTAAAAAAAATTGGATCTTTGACACTGGCGCCATTTCTATAATTAAATTAATTCCAACATAATTGAATTGGCAATTGCTTTACTTCATTTTTTTTAAGTTCCTAATTAGAAGTTTGAGAATCTAAACCGAATGGTTCTTCGACACGTTGCTGACTAGTACAGCTATGAACAAATGAGCTAAGAGCAGTAAAAATCCTAGTCCATGCACGTTGTTGGACTCTTTCAAAATTTCAGCAAAGTGTTGGATTAGCAACTTGACTTCAAACAGGTTCCATAAGCACCGTGCACCTAATTAATTAATTTACCCAAGTTCATATATATATGTACCATATCGTCAAACTAAAATCTTCAATCAGGTATTGAAAATTTCTTTTCATTCGAAAAGGAAGTCACGCATGAGAATATCATGCCTGAATTTTGAACTTTGACGTGAATTTCATATAAAGTCATTGCTTCTTCATGCGTTGATATAAAGGAGGTTGGGGGAGAGAGAGTGCTGCAACTTTTATTATGTTAGAATTTAGTCACGCCAAAAGCAAGAGTACTTCTTAAAATATGGTAAAACCCCTAATCCTAGCTAGCTACAAGCTAGCTCTGAATGAAAAATTCTGGAATAGATTTGGTCACTCTAACATGGTTGTTTTGGGATAAACAATGTCAATTGTTCAGTGGGATAGCTAAGGCCAAACCCACTAATCTTAAAAAACTCAGGCGATGATTGGATTCGATGCCACAATATAAGACGGAAACTCCTTTACAAGCTAGCAGAGGTTGGGTGGAGATGTCTAGCTAAAAGATGCTTGCCTTTTGTTAATTTCTTTTTCAAATCTTGAATCTTTGAACATATTTTTTTTTTCTTCACCATTGAATCCGTGCCTTTCATTGCTCTTTTCCAGCTGGGCTCTTTAGGCATGCCCAAAATGGGCGATGATCACATAATTCCATTGCCACTTCTGCTTTTGACTGATGAAAGTTGAACAGGAGGCATGGAGAAGTGAATTTGGGTCCTCCATGTAGATTTGCTCGCTTTGCAATATCGTTGAAAAATATATACTCTATGAAAAATATTAACCTATGATTTGTCCATGATATTATTTAATTATAGATTCCCACGTTTGTTAATAGATGGAAGATTTTGTTGTTTCTGAATTCAAATGTCAGTTACCCTATTCCATAAAAAAGAAAAATATAATTTGACCTGAAACTTTCAAGTTCTTCGTATTAAGGTTGATTTCAGGAAAAGAAGCCAATGGTCTTGAGCTGTCAAAATAAACTAGCCAGGCAACAGAAAATTTAGAGTTTCCAAAATTAACGAGATAGCAGGAAAATTAACTCTAGCAAATCATGAAAACCCAGAAAAATCAATTCCTTGTATAAAGGCTAGAATCGTGGGTTCTGTTTTTGATATTTTGCTTTCCTGTATCTGTTTCTCTTATATATATTCAAGACATGCAAAAGTAAATTCACAAGCCAAGATTTCAAATCTTGATCTCTTATTCTTCATGCTTTGTTATCTGTTCCATGCAATTGTTCTATCATGCATAAAGTGGGGTAAATTAGGCAGAATCAATGGAAAATTCCTTTTGATTTGCAGATTTGCACATGCACAACAATAATGGCAGAATCAATGGAAAATTCCTTTTGATTTGCTGATTTGCACATGCACAACAATAATCAGAGTCAATTATTATGCCTCAAATCAAGCTGCTCCACTTGTTGATTTTAACCTTAGATTTTATGGAAAACCAAGAATTGTTATTGTAAACAACATAAGGCACGCAAGTATAAAAGTAAAATCAACACACTAGCTAAAACTTTTGTGCTAGTGTAGAGAAATTAAAATGGAGAGACAACGGTGCAACTGGCGACTGCATATCTTGAAGGAGCATCCTACTTTTGTGTCACTTCATCAAGTGTTAGGGGTATAGAACCAAAGTGCAACCAACTGCAGATAAACAATAACAACATAATATTCTTTGGGCTCAAATCCTTTTTCTTCCTCTCAAGATATGATTCGGGATGGAGATAGATAATATCTTACAGAGCATTTGGGTAATAAATTAATATATAATTTTATCTGTACCTTTTGCAACTTGCGTTCACCATGCACAAGATCTCTAGTTTCTTTCCAAAATTCTCCTCCTTCTACAATGTTTCCTTTTTGGATATCAATAGCTATTAAAGACTGGTTGGTGTCGAACAAATCCTTTTTGGGTTTAGATCAGTGGTATTATAGATGTTCGAAAAAGATCATATGCCCTTCTCCCAAAAATAAATAAATAAATAAATAAACAAAGAAAGAGCATGTTTGGCTAAATAGCCCCCCTACTCCAACAGCCTTTTCTATTCATGTGAATATAATCATTTGGTGAACATAGGACCATATTCTAAGTACACTAACTGATGTTAAGGTTATCATCATGTAAGGGGAAAGTAATCATTTAAAATCTACAATCACATTAATTAAGGATCAAAATCATTATTATTGATGGATTAGAGCAGGTTATGATTGACTTCACAAGGATCAGATCTTGGTCCCGGCGGGCGCATTCTTTGATTATGCTATGATGTTCTAGCTCTTATTAATTCTGAGCAACATAGAGTGGTTATTTTTCGTAATTTTATGTGTCTGTGTGGAAGAAAAGGATCTCCTTTCGGCAGCATGATGAACTTATCGAGGACAGATGAATTCTTCTTAGCCAGAGAGTACTGTAAAAGTGTAGCGAACCTACCTGTTTTCCTGTTAAATTCACACCTTCGTCTCCTTTTATTTTATAGTTATTTTTTAGATGAACGACCCTGAGCCTGCTTTCCACCATGCATGTGCATTTCCTACAGCAGTACAAATTTCTCCAGCATTAATATATATATATCTTTCAATCAAGCGGGAAATTAACCAGACATGTACAGTTGTGTTGCCCAAAAAGTCTATAAAAAAATCAATGGGGTCAACGTTGGGAAGTAAATTTGTCTTAGTTCTAATGCAAAGGTAGTCTGCTGGAACTCTCCAGTCTCCCATTGGCAAGTAAGCGGCAGAGGCATGCATCTTGTCTTCTTGTATAATATGGAGGAACGAAAAGGAAATATATATGATGTTTACACGCCCTTTTCACTAGGTTGAAAGTTGAAACAAACAAGTGGGGTCCTATTTGACTACAAATTTTCCATTTAGATTTTGCATCTGGATAAAGATCAGAGATTTGTTATTTCCAACTTGTAAAATCGTGGGTGGACATCAGACAAATAAATTAACAAGAGTCCATATAATATTTTTGGTTAGAAAAGTTTTTTTAATATATATTAATAATAATTAAAAAAAAACACTAGTGAATATATAAGAGATTTGTTATTTCCAAGTTGTGAAATCGATCGTGGGTGGACATTAGACAAATAAATTAACTAGAGTCCATGGAATTTATTTATTAGTAAAGCTTTTTTTTTTCATAAAAAATAGATAGATTATCTCTTAAAAAAATAGAAGCATACTTTCCTTTGCTTCTCTTATATTCTTTACTCATAAACATGTTAATTACCCCATATAATAAATCCTACACCAATTAAATTAAGTAGATATTTTATATAAAAGGCACACCATCAAATCAAATATACGTTCTTTCAAATATTGCCAAAGTCTCTCTCATTAATTGTTTTTTTAGAGAACTCCTATATTGGATCACCGAGTAGCTTTGATTATGTTTACCAAACCCTAACCTTTAAAATTATATTTTAAAAACAAAAATTTTAAGAAAATAACTTAACTAGTCACGTTTTAGATTTATTTTTTAAAGATCATCAAATTGAATATCAGAAATCTTAAAGTCATTGAAGATTTATATAGTTATTAACTTTAAGATTCGTGAAATTAGTCAAGATTCACACAAATTAATCTGAATTTTTATGTTAATAAAAAAAATTATATTAAAAAAAAAACAAAAAAACAAAAGCAAGGTGTGAAGACGTCGATCGAGAAGTTTCTGATGCCGACTATACGTTATAAACTCGAAGAGTCAAGGAAAGTGATTCACTGAAAAGGGCAAAAAGATCGAAAGAAACATATCACACACACACACACACACACACACACACACACACAAGGATTATAATGCTTTATGGGCTGGCATATACCACTGTACACGCTCCAACAAAGGACTGAAGCAAATAATTTATTTTGAAACAAATCAAGGAGAGATAGATTGAAATTTCTCACATTAATGCTACTGTATGGAGAAGGCTGATTCAGTTGCCTACTTAATCCCTGTTGGGACCATTGGTTCTTGTTTTTGTCAAGACACAAGTGTCTTATTATTATTATCATGATATTTTTCTAAACAACAAAACAGTATTAATTCTCAGGGAAGGAAATCACTTGGCTGTTGACACGCAAAGAGAATATTCATGTTAATATTGTAGCGTCCCCAGCCATCCCTCAAAGGGCATTTGCACATAACTTTTCCGAGCAGTACCATCAACTTGGAAATGAAATAAGTTGGCAGTACAAATGCAAGATACATACCATACGTATACTAATTTCTTATTTGTATTTTCGTACATATGTATGCCAATGATCCATGCAACAAGTCTCCTAATACTGGGGGACTTTGCGATGTGATGTTGGGGGAAAACGCCATTTAATACTGTTGTCTACGCATCGACTCATCTAAATAGTTCTTAATTTTTGATTGCTAAAGCCATCAAAGATGTGACAAAGGGAGTGAGCATGTGTTTATTCACAATATTTTTTAGGGCCACCAACCTAACCATGTGCATTGTTTTAATTTTTTTTTCCAAAGGTCAATGGTGTTATATTAAGTTATTTCATTTCTATTAACTAATATAAACTATAATTTATATTACTGTTTGTGATCTTGATTAGTTGGTGGCTGAGATATGGTCTTATGTCAGCTGCACCTCTTGAAGTGACACTAAATTCAATTCCTGCATCTCTCAAAGACTATTAAAGCAACGAAAACATTAGCCCATTTAAGACCCTCTGTTGAGCCAGGACCGATGATGAGCGTAAATTCTGGGGTCCAGTAGACTATCAAGTCAAGGTCCTAAGCCCAAATTATCTGCTTTTCACCAGCGAATCAGATTGGGAGACTAGAGAGCCCAGCGGCAGATATTTCGCGAGTTGCTTGGCCTCTAAGTAATTGACAAACAAGAGGTAGAGAGCAAGCATAGAAATGCAGATATTCGTGAAAACATCAACAGGGAGACAATAGCCCTAGATGTTGAATCAAGTGACACCATTGACAATATCAAGGCTAATACCCAAGACAAAAATGTGATCTATTCTTTTTTTTTTCTTTACACACACACAGGTCTAATTTGTTCATTTTGAATGGCTGAGTTTGGCGAGTCTTGATTATTCATTTTGTGTAAAATTCTTAGGGATTTCAACGTACGAGCAATCAAACATAACTTCACTTTTCATATTCAAGATAAGTCGACATGACTAGAAATAATAATGGGTATTTACATATCAGGTTTTGCAATATTCATACTTGAATCCAAACCAGATCAAGTATAAATCAAACCTGACACAGTCAAGTTTCAGGGCATCCATACCTCTGATGATGCCCTCAAACCCTGACTTCTCCTACAAAACTCCCATGGTAAGATAAAAAAGTCTTTCAATAAAAGGATCCACAGGGAGAGGAAATCAAGACTGCAGTGCTAGCTAGCTCTTTCAGCTGTTAGTATTGCCTTGGTAATAGAATGAACAACATTTTTTTTTTTTTGATAATTGTGGGTTTTTGAATCAATCTACGAGGATCTCAACTAATTCTTTAAAATTCTGAAATTAACAACAAAAGATTTATGAGAATAAAATGAACAACTATTATCACGCCAAGTGCTCTACCTTTTATTGGAAAATTCTCTCCCCTAGTGCAGTCGTGGGGCATTAAGGAAACTATACCCTTGGCAATGACATAAGCATACCCCAGATTTATTCTTCATTGGATCGCCTCACGAGGAATGATTTTGCGTGTACTTCATTTGTGAGAGAACAGCAATCCGTCTATACAATTACCACAAAAATTGGCAAATTACCAAAAAAATTGGCAAATAATAATGAAAAAGCTGATGAAAAATATTTTGTTGATAATTTTTTTTTATGAAAGTAGCGGTGTAAAAGCTCTGTAAATAACTTCTAATAAAAATGACCATGGACTTTCAAAAATAATAAAAAAAAGTCAATAAAAATTCCATCGTGTTTTACTAAATGCCTACATAAATTGTGTTGGCAAATATTAAAACGAATGAATTAAAACCCACAGCTCCTCTTCTCTTCCTATTTCATCTTCTTCTTTGAATTAAAATTACAACAAGAAAGGCAAAAATTGATCCTAGATTCTATCTAGAAATTAACAATAAAGATAGAAAGAGAGACCGGGCATCATTCTTATATTTGAAACAGAAGAAAGGTAGACGCAAAATGCAGATAATATTTGTGAGAACTCTAACAGGGAAGACAGTAACCCTCGAGGTTGAATGAAACAACAACATTGGCAACGTCGAAACCAAAATCGAAGACAAAGAAGGTACCTCTTCTTTCTTTCTTTCTAAAAATCCAATTGATGTGTTAATTTGAAGATTGGGGTTATAAGGGAGTTTGAGAAAGTGATTGAGGTGTTGTTTTTTAAAATTTTTAATTTTTTTATTTAAAATTAATTTTTTTTATTTTAAAATTATTTTAATTTATTGATATTAAAAATAATTTTTTAAAAATAAAAATAATATTATTTTAAAATACTTCTACATAAAAAAAATATAACATAATTATTAGCAAACTCTCAAAATCAGCTCTTAGTCAAATTTGTGTAAGTCTATGATGTAATGAAACAAGACTTTAGCATGTGATAACAGTTATGGTTTAAAATATTTTTTATTTAAAAATATATTAAAATAATATATATTTTTTTATTTTTTAACAATTATTTTTAAAATTAACACATTAAAACTATATAAAAACATAAATTTTTTTTTAATAAAAATATTTTTAAAATATTTTTTTAAAAAACAAAATTCCAAACGCGTTACAAACCAGCTGTGACCTGTCTGTTTATTATTAGGCTGGTGATCCAAATATTACCCAACTAGGCCTGCACTGCAGATCACTTCTTGGGCTCTCGTTAGATGCGCCAACACGACGCATGCCACCCATGCTTGACCGTTGGTCGGTTCTCCTCCCTTTCAAGATTTAGTATAGTCTTATCCTAAAAATGAAGAAATAAACCCTAAACACCTGTTTTTATCTGATCATCCAACCACCCGGGTAAGGTAATTTGAATTCCTTTCGCTTTTCTTTTTATTTACTGCAAAATTAGGGCTCTTCTATCTCTCTCTCAACAATTACTGCTGCTGGAATTAAATCAAAGAGAATGAGAGATTAGGTTTGCTCTGCTTTGTTATTTGCAATTTCAAAATTCACTACATTCCTAGTTATTTTCATGTTTATATTTTAATGGCCTCTGTCACCGCCTCCTGGCTCACTTGTTTCATAGCCGCATCTTTTATGTTTCCCTATCTATCTCTTCTGCAATTAATTTCTTTCTTCTTTTTTTGGTAATTGTAAGCATTTGTTCGTTATTTTTTTCCAGGTTACCTAAAGCGCCCCCCCCCCCCCAAAAAAAAAAAAAAAAAAATCTTGTTCGAGCACAGAAGAGTGGACCAAGGCCGGGGCGATCACATCACAAAAATGGTACTGGCAGTTCTTTTTTTGAAAAAAAAATGCTATTCTTTTTACTTAATGTGATTTTATTAGATGATTTATTAATTACTGAATGAAAAAAAGAAAAGAAAAGAAAAGAAAAGAAAAGGATTGATGTAGTATTTGTCCACTAACTGCCTTTTTTGGGATTATGTATATATAATATATATTAGGCAACGCTAGCTGATTCTTTCCTTGCAGACCTTGATGAGTTATCCGACAATGATGCTAATATTGTTGTAAGTATCATTTGTATATCTTTTTTTGTGTATTTTATATTCTTTTTTGTTTGTTAGAGAATTAAACTTGTAGTTTAGTTGTTTGTTAATTTTGTTGGATACTTTTTGTAGGAGGAAGATGATGTTGAGGCAGGAAACATGGAAGAAGATGTCGATGGAGACTTGGCAGACATTGAAGCTCTTAATTATGATGATTTGGATACTGTGTCAAAACTGCAGAAAACACAACGATATAATGATATAATGCAGGTTATTATTCTATCCATTTATATTTACTTTTACTGCTGCCTCTCTGCATCCTTGTTGGTTTGGCTAAATGGTATGAACTTCTGGTCTGTTTATTTTATGCATGGTTTTTTTGGCTTAAATGTTTCTACCTTTTCCTTTTATTAGTTACTGGAGGCTTCTGTATAAGAAATAAAATTCATGTTGGTGCTCTTTTTTTTCAAGTTTTTTTGATCAATCACTTATTCTCTTCAGGCTACATTTATGATTTGACTTAATTTGATTCTGTGTTTAGTAAACCTGATGTTGCAGCTAATTTGTTGTTTAAATGGCAGAAAGTGGAAGATGCACTTGAGAAGGGCTCAGGTGTCCAAGATCATGGAATAGTATTGGAAGATGATCCTGAGTATCAGCTAATAGTGAACTGCAATGTATTGTCAGTTGACATCGAGAATGAAATTGTTATCATCCATAATTTTATTCGTGACAAGTACCGGCTGAAATTTCCGGAGCTTGAATCACTTGTGCATCACCCAATTGATTATGCTCGTGTTGTGAAAAAGATTGGAAATGAGATGGATTTGACCCTTGTTGATATGGAAGGGCTTTTACCCGCAGCTATCAGAATGGTGATTTCTGTGACTGCATCCACAACAAGTGGCAAACCACTTCCTGAAGAAGTCCTTCAAAAGACTATTGAAGCATGTGATCGGGCTCTTGCTCTTGATTCAGCAAAGAAAAAGGTCCTTGATTTTGTAGAAACTAGAATGGGTTACATTGCCCCAAATCTTTCTGCTATTGTTGGTAGTGCTGTTGCTGCAAAACTTATGGGAACTGCTGGTGGTCTCACAGCCTTGGCCAAGATGCCTGCCTGCAATGTTCAGCTTCTTGGTGCCAAGAAGAAGAACCTTGCAGGGTTTTCTACTGCAACATCTCAATTTCGTGTAGGTTTTATAGAGCAAACAGAGGTGTTTCAGTCCACACCACCTTCTCTTAGAATGCGGGCTGGTCGACTCTTGGCTGCAAAATCAACACTTGCTGCACGAGTAGATTCTACCAGAGGAGATCCATCAGGAAACACTGGAAGGGCCCTTAGGGAAGAAATTCGCAAGAAAATAGAGAAGTGGCAAGAGCCTCCTCCTGCAAAGCAACCTAAACCGCTTCCAGTTCCTGATTCTGAGCCTAAAAAAAAGAGAGGTGGGCGGCGCCTAAGGAAGATGAAGGAAAGGTAGTGCAGGTTTTTATTGCTATATATTTGTTAGGCGAAATTTCCTTTGAATTCTGGGTAATCTCGTAATGCATGAATTTCCAGATATGCGATAACAGACATGAGGAAGCTTGCCAATAGGATGCAATTTGGGGTACCTGAAGAGAGTTCTTTGGGTATATTCATGTCTTTAACCTGTTGAGATTCTGAAATAGTTGTGAATATTAGAGAGCTTTCCTTTTTATGTCCATTGTCATAGATCTAGTATATATTTTAATTTCTTTCTTATGGCTTGCAAATCTTGACATTAAGGTGATGGACTGGGGGAAGGTTATGGTATGCTTGGTCAGGCTGGGAATGGCAAACTGCGTGTATCAATTGGTCAGAGCAAACTCGCAGCAAAAGTTGCTAAGAAGTAAGCCCTTTTCAGTTATTGTAATTTTTTATTCTTTTTTACAGCAAAGCTGCGATTTTATGAGTTTCAAAGTTATTCTCTAATCTTTAAACTGTGGCTTGGAAAAAAATCAGTAAACTTGTTTGCATTCTCTCTCAACCATTCATGGCCTTGTTGTTTTTAGATTCAAGGAGAAGCGTTATGGAAGCAGCAGCGGTGCTACTTCTGGGCTCACCTCAAGTCTGGCATTTACACCTGTTCAGGTTTGTAGTAATTTGTTGTCTCTTTGTTTATGAATTGCTTCTGTTAATGCTAATTTGAATAGCAACTTCCAAGTTGGTGTGCTGGTACTGATGACAAAGATTTACTAATGGAGGCAAAGTATTTAGCTCGAACAAAAAGCAAAATTTATCCTCAAACTTACCATGAACACAATAGCTGACCTTCAGACCTTGTATAATAGTTTCTGGGTTTTAAGTTCTTGGAATATCTTGTCTAATATAAGATTTTATGAGTTGACATGGGGAATTTTATCCTTTTAAGAATTTATAGTTTATATATGAGGTTGAACTGTTTAAAATAATCAAGCAATATATGGCTTTGACTTTATCTTAAAAAAATATATATCAAGTTTTGAATCATTTTAGAAGTAGAAATCCGTTCTTTCATGTTGATCCTGTGAAACACTTGTGGCTAGATGTGCCTTTGAAATCTATTGCTGTTTCAAAGAGCAGTTAGGTGATGATGCTGTGTTTTCAGAACATTGCTTCTTAGATTTGATATTTTATGGTATCCACTTGTCATCATGCCAGGTATAAGAAGTCATTTGTATTTTTTTTCTGGGCATTAGGTTCTCGTGGTCATAGGGAATGGGGGTTAAGGTTGAATCTACCTATATCAGAGAATTCAAGAATCTACTGTAGTCAGAAAAACTGTTTGAATTTCACATCCTCATGTACTATAACATCACACTAAAATATGTTTCATTTCACATCGAAAGTTGAGGGTTGTGCTCATGGTCCTATTCAATTAAGATTTGGCAGGAAAATTTTTTCCTATGCCTTTCGAACTTTTCACCACTAGAAATTTTCAAGTTATGCTTTACTAGAAGTCAATCAATCTGAAAAGAGGGTTTACATAACAAATCCGAGCTCATAAAATAGTGGATAAGTTGCTCGTTCTTTTGATGTGTTTTCAATTTTTTTTCCCTGTATCCTTCTGCTTAGCGCTTACTACAATGGTCATCCTGTTTTGACAGGGGATTGAGCTCTCAAATCCGCAATCTCATGCACACCAACTTGGCAGTGGAACGCAAAGCACGTACTTTTCTGAGAATGGAACATTTTCGAAGATCAAGAGAACCTGATGATGCAAAATCTTATTTTATGGATTATGAGTTTTTGACTACCAGTAGTTACGTTTATAAACATGAGGGATTGTCTTGAATCTCAAATTCACTTAGTGGGATATGATATTTTTAATGTTGTCTCTTATTTGAATATATTGTATTTCTTACTCATTTTCATTATAAAATAGAATTTACAGCAATGATAACAACTTCAGGTATCATATATCGTATATGCACCAAAATGTGTACATCATTGCCGAGTTTTACTCCTGGCTCAAGAAATTTACATAAACTTTCTTTTGTATTTTGCCTGCTTTGATTTGTCAATACTGTATGTTGATGTTGCTAGTCAGATTTAAGCAGTATTTCATGTCTGGTCTAGAGAGAGTAAAGAGATTGATTCACTGACGTAAGTTTTGCTTTATGATCGTTGATGAAAAGACTTGTAGGTTGAATTTGAGTTTCCAAAAGAACGACTTGTCTTTTCACAATACCAAACTGGAGAAGAAATACTACATATACATGATACACAATGATTACACACAAAATGCACAGGAGTAACAGAAATGGTAATTTTCCAGGAGAAATCAATTTTATCAACCAGGTCTAACTCCTACCTTTTCCTACATATACATGATACACATCATTGCCTTATTTAAGATTTTTTGGATTTAATTTATGAATTTACCCCTATAACTTATACCTAATTACATCTAGGGTATAATTGGGGAAGAATTATAATTTTTCCCCTTCATGTATAAAATATTGATTTTATATTACAAAATTAAAACCCTAAAAAAATTAATTGTAAAATTAACTTTTCTAATTAGATTAGGACTAAATTAAATTGTTTGATTAAAAAATTGTAGATTTTGTATTTTCCTAATTGGAATAGGATTTAATTAAAATATTTAATTAAATAATGTTTATAAAAATAGTTTTTCTAAAATATAGAAAGTTTTTAAGTTGTAAAATTTTATTTATTTGATCCTAAAAATATTTAGGATGTTAATAAGAATTTTAATATGATTAATTTCTTATTAAATGTTTGAAAAATGGTTTTTCAGAGAAAAATATGTGTTAAATAAAATTTACTAAGTTTGGAAAATTATCAAATTAGATTTAATTTAATATTTCTAAATGTTAATAAAAATATTAGTTTTTTTAAAATTTCACATAAAGCCAATAATTAGAATTAAAGCACACAATATATTTATTTATGCATATTAATGTGTTATTAGGCATGATGGATGATTATGGACATTAAAAATCAAAGTCATTTTGTTTTTATGGTTGAATGATTGTAATATTAAATAGGACTTATGTGTCTTGTTTTTTTTTTGTTTTTTTTCCAAGGTTGTAAAATTATTTTCTCATCTAATTCCTCTGGAATGTAACTTGAGGTTTCTTATTCAATTATGTAACATTGAAAAGTAGGAATTAAGATAGGAAAAATTATTTTGTAATCTACGACGAAGAAAGAACGACGGTGAAGAATACAATCATGGTGCTCGCAAAAGATTTATGAAAATTTACAGCTGCTGCCTAGGTTTTAACCACCTAATTTTCTTCGATGTCTTAAGGAAATTATTTTAGATATGTCCATAATCACCCAATTATGCTAGGGGTGTATGTTAATATATAGTTGTTATGTATGATATATCAATTTTGCCATGAAATGAGACCTAATTAAAATTAAAATAATGAATCTTTCATTTATATATTAAGTACATATTGAGATCATGATTTGTTGCCTTCTGATTTTACATGTATAAAACCAGAGTTGTATTCATGGATAATTTGTTGAGTTACTCAAGGTTACTTTTAATTGAATATGTTTAATGCTATAAAATTATATCCTACCTAACTATCTTATATGATTTGGATGTGTTACTTATGATAATTTAATATTAGAGGCAGTAGTAAGGCGAAACATATATGATATATTTAGATAAAGAGTTGTAACCTAACTAATCTAGAAGTCATATAGAGATGTGATTGATATGTTATCTATTCAATTTAGTTTATTTTGATTTGTTGAGTTACTTAGAGTTATATAAATTAAATGAGATCTTAGCCTACCAGGAGATCTAAACAAGATTTTCTTAATTAATAGTGAGGGTTATTAATTTGCAAGAAAATAGTGGGAGATCAAGTTATGAATAAATACCTTATCTAAATTTGGTTATAAATATTTATGCATGAAATAAATACTCGTTATCTTTACATGAATAGGTTGATAGATTACAATAAGTTCCCTATATAACATATATGATGCTAATAAATTCACTAAACCAAACTTCTTGAACTAGTACTAAATTATGAGAATTGCTTTTAAACAAGAAAAAATGTTATATGTTCTTGAAAATCCAATTCCTCTTTTCCTTTATGAGGGTGTTAACAATGAAGTTAAGAATGAATATCAATGTCATATAGATTACAATGAGTTCCCTACATAACACATCATGAGAATATGTATGCCCATATAATAATTATAAATATAAAAGAATTGTTTGATGTGGCTAGATACACTAAAAGATATGAGATCTCTGAGTAATTATTCCTCTATAAGATGATAGAGGGTTCCTTGGTGAAACCTATGTGTTGTTATCTATTTTTAGAGCCTCACATAAACAAAAGAAATTAGAAAAAAAAGAAAATACAAAATACAAAAAAATTGAAAAACAACTGGAGGAAAATAAAAAAATATATTAGTAAGAAAAATATACCAGAACACCTAGAAAATTATCGAATACTACTTGCAGAAGGATCAAAATATACAAGATTGAAAAATTAATTTGACAGTGTATTTTCGACTAATAAAGACCCTATTGGCAAAGAAAATTCAATTTAAGAAGAAAAATTCAAAATTAGATGTTTGAGGACTCAAATAGAATTTTTCAAGGTTTAATTGAATTCATTGAGGGCTTAATTGTAAGAAAAATTAATTTTTGAAGTTAATTTAGGTTTTTATTGGAGGAAATTAAAGTCTGGAATTGAATTGGAATTTTTAAGAGTTAATTTGGTCAAATCAGAAGTTTAATTGCATAAATATTAAAGTTTGATGGGCAATTAGAGACTTGATTAAATAAATTTAAAACCAATGACCAAACTAAAAAAATACGTGAATATAGGGGTTGAAATTAACCAAATTAGAGGTCAAATTGGAAATTAGAAGTTTGTTGATCAATTGAAGTTCAAAACTCATAAATTCAGAACTAAGGACCAAATTCAAAAAATGATCAACTTAGGGGCTGACAATTGACTTTGGCTAGGGTTAAATTGTATGAAATTAAAAGTTTAGAGGTAATTATGGGTGTAATTAAAAGAAATTAAAAGAATATAAACTCTATCAAAATTTACCAAACTCAAATTAAAAACCTTAAACAACGTGTCATTAGACTTAATGAAGAGAATATGAGTGGCACTTTGTCTGCTAGACTAATCTCTGTTTTGCTAATTTTGGCTTCGGCTTTTGAGTAGCCTCTACAGAGATACTTAAATAACGTTATTATTAATATTTAAAATATATGCACCTAAAAAAATAAAAATCACTTTGAATTTAAACTACAAAATTAATTCTTACACATGTAATGCTCTTTAGTTTATCCGAAGAGCACTCTCCAAAGCAGAAGAACTATTGTACGACTTAAATTGTCCTGAAATTTATAGTTTCTCAATGGCCTTTTATGGTATGTCTCCTGAATCACCGAGTGCCTCTGATTTCACGCCTATAGTTTTCATTACTTTCGTTTAGTCAGCGTGATAATTCGCAATATTTCCTTGTGCTGTGAACTTCAATTTTAGATCCATCTGATCATACATGCACAACGAAATTTCTCTGCAAACATCACTGGTGTGGGAAAAAAAGAAGGAAATACTGAATTCAATATAAGATAGCACAACAGCAACTCCTTTAAAGAGTGGAGAGAATGTCTCTGTATTGTAGTAGTAATGCAGCATTTCTCCCGTCTCTCCCCACCTACAAGCAACTCTTCTATGCACACTAGCTTGCTACTTACACGGCTGCCTTTATTTTTTCCATTTCTTCTGGACTCTCATTTTCCTGGCTCAAACCAGTAGGGACACTAGTTTTGGGGTATATATTCGGAGAGGCAAGATCAGCGTGGCAGCTTTTCTGGTTGCATCAAGAGGACAATTTGAATCTCTATATTCACAACAAAATCCAAATTCGTCACGTCAATTGATGCATTTCTCTGAAGTGTTCCTCTCCGACGGTCTCTCTAAATATTGCCTCACCAGGTGTGGAGTTCATCAGTACAAAGACTAATTATACATGTGTTTCATGCTTCATCCAGTTTACTCTTCAATCAAGCCCAGAAATCCCACCACTGATATCCACTGCTTGATTGATCGAAGAGGCCATCGGAGTCTATACTCCCCCAATCTTCTTGTGATGTCAATGATCCTTCAGCCGGTTCCACCATACTCATTAGGTTCGGTTCTTCTTCTAATTCAAAATAATCTACCTTTATGCTGCTATCTTCATCTGAAAGGACTCCTAATCCATGCCCTGGTTGTTCAATTGACAATCTAGGTTTCGTTTCTGATTCACCCTTGGTTGCGTCTCCATTCTCCGATTCGCCCTCACTGCTGTTCACAGCAGCTCC
The DNA here is from genome assembly GCF_951802175.1 of Populus nigra. Taxonomy (NCBI): domain Eukaryota; kingdom Viridiplantae; phylum Streptophyta; class Magnoliopsida; order Malpighiales; family Salicaceae; genus Populus; species Populus nigra. The sequence goes on along the minus strand of NC_084853.1, from coordinate 42,154,067 downwards.
TTGGCCACAACACTCTCCTTCCTCTACCGGCTTCTTCATCAGATCATTTAGCTTCTGCAACTGTCAGATTTTGGAAAACCCTTCGTTAGTACTATGCACGCAAATGTTTCTTTTCTTCCCCTCTACTACCAGTAGAGAACAAAAAACTTAAGATGAATATGGTGTATATCAAGTACCTGTATCGCCAACGCTTGCTTCTCTTTCTTCAGAGTCTCAAACCGGGAAGCCAAGCTGTTGTAATTAGCTCGTAGCATGCTGTAGTCTCTTTCGAGTTGCTTAGACTTCCATCTAGCTCTCTTATTCTGAAACCATATCGCAACCTGTCGTGGTTGCAACCCAAGCTCTCTTGCCAACTGCATCTTCTTTCGAGGCTCAAGCCTTGTTTCCGATTCGAACATAGTTTCCAATGATTTAATCTGCTCATCGCTAAACCTCCTTTTAATCTTGTTCTTCTTCTTTCTGGAGATTGTGACACTGTTCAAGCAGCTAAAAGGCTCTGTTGCTGAAGGAGAATATTCTCCTCCATCAAACATCTTGTTGGGATCTTCACCTGCCTTCGGGAACTTCTATATCTTTAATTAATTCAACTATAGAATATGTTGGTAAAGGAGAATGTTTTTGGAACATGAAAGTATTTGTGAGCAATAGGTGAATGTCTTGAGTGTGTGCATCTACTTATTGGCTAGGATTTTGAATGAGCAAGTCTTGGTTCCGGGTCTAACTGGAATTGGCCTAATTGATGCTTTATATCTGCAGTTTGTGGGGGCTGATCATAACGTACGTGCTGTGCTTTTCTTATAATTCCTTGGGAACACTATACGTATTTTCTAACTTTTTATACATTTATTTGATGACCAATTTCTTTCTTGGAGTTATTTCATTGATGGGGCTCTAGCTTAGGTGGCCTATTCAAGCCGGCTTGTTTATTTTCATCCATGACTTTATCGTTTCTTCTATATAGTAACACAAACCTGTCCCCATAAGTCATAGTAAAATATTTTGATTTCAATTTCTAACTTTTGATTAGAAAAGTTTACACCTTTTAGATGCATGTCATGATGAAGTCTTTATAAGCTTCCATTACTCTGACTAATTAATGGAAGTTTTTTTCTCATAAACAGTGTGGGTTCTCCCTTTGGAGAAATTCAACTGAAACCTCACTAGTTAAGGCATACAAGTTCCTTGGGAATCTAATTGAGAACTGAATCATGCATAGTCTTTATGTTAATCCAGGTTGCTGAATTTACATCGACGAGGATCGTAATTTGTAGAGATTAAATTGACCCAGTTGCAGATTCTTGCATTTAGATTGAACCTCAAAGTTAATTGCAGAGAACAACGTGCATTTGTTCTTGAAAGGTAGATGTATACATATTGAGGCACATTTTAAGTGATTTATATAAGGATAGAAATAAAATATTGAACCGTCCAAGGACATTATATTTTGTCTTTAACTTGACGGTGTCGGCAACGTGAGTCACGTTGTGCCACTTAGCTATCACTGGTCTTTACAAGCAAGTTTCATATTTCAAAACAAAGCCTCCGTCATGTCATCAGAATTGAGAATATAGGTTTGTTCTCCAGATTTGCTGGAGAGATTGATCCTTGATCATCATCTTGATGATACGCTACAGGTGAACGAGATTCGTGGGCCAATTTTGTAGAGGCCCGCGGCACGTGTCTTTTGCATTCTTCCATATATAGTTGATCAGTTGTTGTCTTCCCACGCTGGCATGGCAAGTGTCATTCGTGAAGCGTGGAGGTATGGATACGCTCAATCTCACCACCAATAGAAAATAAATGGAATCCTCGATCTGGACTTGTGTGTTAGAGAGGGAGGGTGATGTTTCAGGAACACAGAAGCTCTTGCAAACATTTAATTTATCGCATCTTGGATTACACAAATTAGCAAATTGATTCCCATGAATGTTTAAACTAGCAATCGAGTAATTCACAGCTCCGAGTAATTTGTATACATTTTACAGTGTCTTGATCAGTAAACAAGTCGACTTGAGCCATATTAGAAGAGTTGGGTGGGTGGGTGAGTGAGTCCCATTGTCAAACTCAACGTGCCTCACTTTGGTTCTCTTCCCAGAATATATATATATATATATATATATATATATATATATATATATATATATATATATATCTGTCAAAGACAACTTTTTAAAGAAAAATCAAAAGGAATAATATCCTCCAATTTCATCCAATAAAATAAGATTAGCTGCCTAGGACCAAAAGTATCTGTAACACGTCACCCAATAATATTATGCCAGCTGCACTGGGTCAATGCTTCGCATCCATTTTTTTTGTCGTCATTCTCTTTTGGAGTTATGGCCAGGTGGGGCTTTAGTTCAGTACGTTGTACGTGTCCAAAATTTTATGGTTCAACGTAGAAAGATTGTTTTCACTTCAGAGGACACGTGCTTATTGTTGCTTTAGTATCGTAGCCTCTTCGGAGACGTCGATGGGGACAATTTTTTAATTACAGAAAGATATTTGTCCTATTCTGCTTTTTTAATCATCCCTGTTTGACTGACACGTAGTGTTTCTGCCCCTGTTTTGTACTTGAAACAATCCTTGGACGGTTCTCCAGAAATCTAATATCGAGAGGAAGGGAGGAGTCATTCCTTTTCCAGTAAATATTACTGATGATACAGAGTATTTTTTTTTATTCAGTTTTGTAATAAGGATGGATTTTCTTATGATCCTCACTTAGTTCATGTACCATAAGATAAATGAGCTCATGTTCAGGTCTCCCATGATCAAGTTCGAGCTGTTACAATCAAGGATGGAACTACAAATAGGGTTGAGGATGCTAGATACCCATAGACTTAGAAAATTAAGGTTTATTTCTTAGAGAATTTGCATTTTACAACTCCAAGAATTACTAGGATTGAGGATGCCACCATAGCTACCCACAGACTTTAAAAAGTTTAGTATTTGATCACGAAATTTTTATTTTAATGATATTTTAAAATTAAGATTTATTTATTAGAAAATTTACATTTTGCATCTCCAAAAATTATATATTATCTCCATATATGGTTTATGGTTTGTGTTATTTTTGTGCTTATATCCTAACCTGCATTTTAATTCTGATTCCCTCTCCCTTTACTTCCCACAACAATAGAATTACTGCTATGTTTAAATAAAATTGTTTAACGAATATATAGCGAATAGATATAAAGACAATTTAGATCAATTTATGGTTTATTTTATATTTCTATTCACTGCATATGGGTTAAGAATTTTCTTTTTACAAAGCAATACTCCAACAATATTCATACATATCTAAGATGAATTCCACGCTATAATGAAGAAATCCCTTACCCTAAAAACACTTCACTGTCGACCTCCTTTTTCGAATCCATCTTTCTTGCAATGATAAACAACTGGAAAAATCCACATTGAAGGCTCACTTCTTCCATTTGTAGTACTGTTCTGACCTAGACCTTACTATCTTATTCTTATCAAAATTCAAGCAGAGAGCATTAAAAAAACGTTTGATGACTATAAAGTTTGCAAATGGAAGTAAAAAAGGAAAAGGAAACATAAGTGATGGAGACACTTTGCAGGTGACAATGACCACAATTATCATTTGTATTAGGCGGAGGTTATGAATAGCATTTCTTTCCGTATAGCTAAGAATGGAACAATGACCAGTCTAAAATGGCAGAGTCGCAAATAAGCTAGAGATGGGGGGACGTTGAATAGTCTCTGTGTAATCACGTTACAGAAACAATTTTGGCAGAACATAGGTTACGTTAGAACAGGGCAATTTATCGATTGAGATATTTCCATCTTTGATCACAGTTCTGGGGCTGAAACTCCTTGTGCTGGAGTTTTTTTGGTATTAGAGAAGGGCAACGTGGCGCAAGATGAAGGTGATGGGGTTGAACATGTTGGATCTAATGGCTTATGGTACGTGGAACCCGGAGGCCAAGGTAGAAAGAAAGGATCAACTTGAAGTCGTAGTCATGAGTTTTTGTCGTTTTTGAGGACATGTTTAATTAGAAATGCAACCTGTATCCTTACGTGAACAAGAATTTTGGAAGGGATAGAACATTGACATTTGAAAATAAATATCAAAACCATAAAATGTCCTCGTATCAATTAATGCGTCCCAGCTCCTGTGATGAGTACCTGGAAATTTATATGTGCCAAGATGGGTATTTGATGTGATGTAAATTGTAATCTAAGGCGATGGATTGGATGCTGCCTGCATGGGAGAGGCGGTAATGGGCTGCACAACGTCTTTGTTTAATGTTTGGGCAATAGTTTAGGCCGTCAGAGCTCGGTCGAGGTGGAGATGTTTTATTGAAGGTGCACGCTGCTGAGTCCTTAATCATGTCCACAGACCTCGACCTTCCAGCCAACAGTTCCTCAAAGAGCGTCCAAATCGGGCCTCGGATCCAGTTAAATCCTTAATTTACTTTAACATGGCTTCGAGGTTTTACAAATATGAAATTAAGAGATACAAAATTGGGCCCGATGTTCTCTGTTGCCATTTCCCAACCAGAATGCAAGACTTAACAAAGTATGTACAGGTGAAAGGCCATTGACGACAAGAGCTGGTCTTAAGGTTTTGAGATTAGGAAAATGACAAAACAAAGTTAACACCTGTATTTTTCTCAGTGCATGTTGGATATGGTTTGTATTCTGCCTTCTGTCCTGGCCTCCTGTAAGAATACATTCCTTGTAAATTTTTACTATTACAAAATTAGCAAATAACAATAAAAACACAAGGATTATATTCCGTTGCTACTTTTCTATAGAAATAGTGATGGAGAATTTTCATTGGTGACATAATATTTTTTTGTTGTTAATTTCGGATGGACTAAAAAAATAAATAAAAATTATGCTGGCAATTTCTTCAAAAAGCTAACATGTTATTATTTACCGAAGGAATTGCTGATATAATTATAATCCTGTCAGGAATGTAAATAAGTTAAAACCAGCATTCTTCTTCTTTCTGCCTAAAAAATACCAGCAACCCCTTATTTTCTCACAAATCTAGCCACCCAAACCCACTAGCATCAATTTACATATATCAGTAATGACAACATCCATTGTTGAATTTTTTGTGAAGCTTTGATACACAAAGTAAGCAAACTCACTCATTATTTTTTTATAACCTATTTATATTTTAGTTTAATTTATTGAAATATTTTATAATATTTGTAGTTTGCTTGTACTAGGAGGGCTCACCCATTTTCCTCTAACAATCAACTTTGTTGTATTAATGTATGATTTGTATGTTAAGGGTTGTTCAAGATTTGAGAAAAAATGAATTTTGTTGTCACTTAATGAAATTCAGTTTGATTTTGTAACTTATATGTGTTATAATTGGAAAAATGATAGGTTATTTTAATGGATATCAATCATTTTTTTGACAATTTTATTATTAACTTGGAAATTTAGGGAAATTGATTTTTTATAGAATTAATAATATCAATATTATTGGATATAAATTTTATAAGCAATGGATGATCATTTTTAGATGTATTGAGATTTACTTAAAAGGTTGTATATGCAAGATTATCTTCAAGGAGTTGAGGTTTTAATAATTTTGTACTTTCTAAACCGAAAAATATTAATGGAGGTAAAATTAGATGTCCATTTATCAAGTGTAAGAACAAAAAGCTTCACAATAAAGATGTCGTGATGGTGCATTAACTTAAAAAAGGATTCGACAAAAAATATTTATGTTGGTTTGCACATGAGAAATCCTATATTCCTTACGAAATCATGTTAGAAAAGACGATTGACTTAATTTCTAGTTCTCCCAACATGCATGGGTTTGTGAATAATAATAATAATTTTTATAGGAGTATGGTGATGGATGAATGAGAATGAATCGTGGTTATTTAGGTGAAAGTTCACTTAATATCCCTTTAAATAAAGAACTAAATGTAGGATATAACTAGTTTAATTGAACTTTTAAAAGATTCTTGTAAAACTCATGGTCTAAAAAATAAATAAATAAAAATATACTTTCAATGAAAATCATTTAAATGGATATTAAGGAATTGATTAAACAATAAGAAAGTTCGGTGTAGTATTAAAAATTGTTAAAATTAAGAATGAGGCGGAAAATTAAAGGACATTAAAATCTTTAGGGGTCAATTTATAAATAGGAAAAATAAGGAGTATAAATATTTTTCTTCTCCTATTAAGGCCGACAACAAGGTTGAGAGAGGAGTTAGGGATTTTAGAGTTTTTTCTTCAAATTTCTTGAAAAATCTCTTAAAAAGTAGTACTTTTGAGAAATCAAAAGGGCTAGAGAATGATCAAAGAAGGAAAGTGAGTGATTTTAGTGGGTTTAAAGGCTTGGAAGAGAAAATTTGGTGTTAGAAAACAAGGAAAGACAACGTGAAAGGAAGCTTAAATTTTCTTCCAAGTTTCTCTTTGTTTTTTGTTATTGTTTCAAGGTAAGAACACCTTTTATTTTGTTTACTTTTGAAAATTTTAGCATATTGAGGTTTAAAGTGATGTTTGGGTATTATGAAAAAATAGATTTTTGTGGTTATGATGATTGTAAGGGCATTCATTTTTTTTTTGTTAAAATCAAGTTTAGAAGCATGAACAAATATTGGATTAGTGGAAGATTTGTACAAATTTGAAAGAAAATCCAAAATTCATTCCCTTCTAAGAAGGTTTGTTTGGCTAGAGAGGGAGAGTAGAAGAAGGGAATTTTATTTGAATTTTTGATATAATTGATGAGTTCCATCAGTGTAATTTATAAGCTAATTATGATTGAATTATTTTGAAATTTGATGCTTAATAAAAAAAATAATAGGGGGAAGGCCTTTAAGGCTAGTCAATTTTAGGATTTGGGAGAAATGTTTTTGGATAATTGGTAATGAACCCTATTAAATGGTAAATTATTTTATAGTATTAGAGAGATGATAATTGTTAAGGAAATAATAATTGAATTTATAATAAGAAATATGAATATGAATGAGATTATCCATTTGAAATTATTGAAGACTTATTGGATAAGAGTGAGGTTAAATAATGATATCATGGATATTGTATTGCCATAAAATGATTAGTCACTTGAGAAAAGATGACTAATGATAATGATAAATATCGTTGTCGACATGAATTAATTACTAGTTAAGGTGATTAATGATATAATAGGTATTGATATCAACATAAATTGATTAGTCACTTGAGAGAAAATGTGACTAATCAATGTCAATATGAATTAATTACCATATAGGGTAATTAATGATATCATGAGTATTGATATCAGCATAACTTGATTAGTCACTTGGAAAAAAAAATGATTAATGATTAATGATAATGATGAACGTCATTGTTGGCATGAATTAATTACTAAGTGAGGGTAATTAATGATATCACGGGTATTGATATCAGTATAAATTTAGTTGTCATTTGAGAAATGGTGAAATGGTAATCAATGAAATTGATGAATATTGTTGTCGGCATGGATAAATTATCAAGTTGAATAACCAATGGTATCATGAATAATGATATCAATAGAAAATGATAAAAAAAGAAGAAGAAGAAGAAGAGAGTTTTGTTATGATGTAATAATAAATGAGATATTAATTAATTCTAAGTCTGGAAATAATTAGTGATCAAAGAGGAAATACAATTATAGAGGTAATTATATTCATAGAAAAAGGTTGTGTTATATTAATTATATATTTATGTAATGTATTACAATTCATTATAAACTCATCCAGAATAGAGTGAATTATGATTGTGATCTTCTTTGTTATAATTTAGGTAGTAATACAACTTCATTGTAGGCTAATGTATTGGGATCTAAAACTTATTAAATTAATGTCATTGTGAAATGTTGAACTTATGTATAACTTTCTAGTTAATACATAAGTTCAACATGCATAACTTTCTAGTTTATATATGGTGACATGTAATTTATTTGTTAATATTTTCTAGTTAGATAAATGTGATGTTTTTATATTTTTTCTTAATTTTATTGTTATAATTTCTTTAATCTTGAAAGATAATTAGTAATACAATGTAAGTTGTGTGCTATCTATATAGAATAAATAGTATGTGTTAATAAATATAGTTTATTTATGATTGTAGTGATCATTGAAAAAATATCCAGGATGATTAGAATGTGTGATAGTAGATGGTTGATATGGAAATTGATGATTTCTATAACTTGCTAGTGTTGGGAAATGTTGTAGGATTTTCATTAAAAAAATTCATGGAAAATCCTATATTAATGTGTATGTTTTAATTCCAAAAATATGAAGAAAAAAAAAGTTGTTACAATTGGTATCAGAGTAAAGTTATAGTTTAGAGGACATAACATGTTGTCTCTTTGAACTAGAATTAATCCCTTTTCTGGTACGGGGAAGAGATCATAATGATCATCACCAAAAAGGTTGAGGGGAGGATGCTCTAGTTGATACTGCTTCACATGTGCCTATTATTTTAGGGCATGAAGAACCGAGAGAATCAATAGGACATCAACATGACTCCTCTTCTTTACGAGCTGAAATGCCATAAACCAAAGTATCAAGAGGGAGGGGACACGTTAATAGGTTGTTGTAGGCTACACCAATTAAGGCTCCAAAACGATATGGAGGTCCTGCCTACTTAGAACAGCTTGTTAGGGCAATGATGGCAGGAATGACTAGGACCATTAGCACAATCCTTAAGGTTGATAAGGTGGTTACCTTGGTACACAAGGTAAAAACCATGAGATAACTTGGTTGTGTACCCTTTTTAGGGGAGGAGAACATCAAGGTTTCCAAACAATGGCTAAAGTGGAGAGGGTTGTTACTTAAATCCTAGTGCTGATGGAGCTATAAGTGGATTTTGTAACACAATTGTTGTCAGACGGTGCCTATTCTTTGTAGGAGATTACGAGAGAGGAGTTTAGATGAAGTACTAACTTGGAAAGATTTCAAAACAAAGTTTGAGACACAATATTACTCTTGGTAGCATATAAGAGATTAAAAAAAATGGAGTTCCTAACATTAAGACAAGAAGACATGATGAGGCTGACATATATAAAAAGAGATTCCAAAACTTGTCTATGTTCGCTTCGCATATTTTCCCATGGAATGTCATTGGATCGAGAGGTTTCAAGATGGTCCTAGATAAAAATTAAAGAGGGTTTTAATTTCGATGCAGTTCCAAATGATAAGGGAATTAGTGCAGGCTACCCAGATAATTGAAGTAGTAATTAAAGATGATCAGAAAGTGGAAGAGAGAAGAGAAATAAGGAAGAATGGCTAGGACAGAAAGGAACTAATATATGTTCTTTACAGGTAGGCCTTCTTGAAAAATAAAGAGGAAAAGCAACAATCTAGACAGTTCTAAAGCAACTAAGGAAACTTTTCTATATAGGAGAGTTTTGAAGGATCCTTATATATAAGTTCATGGAAGAGGAGCTTATAGGGGACATATATGCCTAGAATTCACTATTGCAAAGGGGGTTATAAAACAGAAAGGACATGTTTATCCTTTGTGTGACAGGTGCAATTTAAGACATCTTGGTGATTGTTCAACTTTCCTAAGGAGATGTTACATATGAAGAGGAGAGGGGCACTAAGAGAGGGAGTGTAAGTATTTGGGTATGGAATGTTTCTACTGTGAGGAGAAGAGACACACGAAAAAAAAAATCTTTGTAAAGTTAAAAGAAAACAACAGTCAGTAATTATTGTTAGGCTAGTTAAACCTCCTCATTTTAGGATGAGTGTGATTAGGGGTTGACTCAGGATCTTGGAGGATAGGAATCAGGGGAGGGTTTATTATATGATCTAGGAGGATGTTGGTGCTACACTAGAGGTAGTGGTAGGTATAATATTTTTAAATTCACAACAAGTTTACATCTTGTTTGATCCTGAAGCAACACACTTGTTTATGTCATATCAAGTTGTAAATAAATTGCATGTGTTACCTAGTAAACTAAAGAAAAGATTGATAGTTATTACACCTCTAGGTGAAACCATTGATATAGATCACATGTTTAAGGGAATTAAGATAACTATTAGATGATATGATATGAAAGTGGATTTAGTTCCTTTAAAGTTATATGATTTTAATTTAATTTTTAGGGACGGATTGATTGAGTACATATCAGGCATAAATGGATTGTTATCCTGAAACCATAACTATTCAAGGGATGAGAAATAGAATAATAACATTTAGAAGAAAGAATAGAGTAATACCAAAAAGTGTGATTTCAGTAATGATGGTAAGAAGGCTAATACGAAAACTGTTAGTATGGGATGGATTTATGTTAAAGCACACATGAAAAATTAAATTGCCCATATTATATGAGAAATAATAAGGCCTTTATCTTATGAATGATGGTAAAGCTTTTTTTTTTTTTTAATTGTTATTGGAGGTTCTTGTCAAGTCATCATCTATACAAAGAAAACAGAAAAATGACTTATTGAATGGTAAAGCTGAAAGGAATGTTGCACTGCTTGTATTATTGGATGAAGTATTATATGATGCAGTGTCATAATATGAGGGTATTTCATTTGGTTTTTATTTAGGTAAGTAGAAATGTTCTTGTTTTGGTGTGACTCTTGGGTAAAACAAAGTATATTTTAGGATATTTCTAATTGGAAGACAAATGTTATTCGCTATTTTTTGGATGTCATGCATATTGAGAAGAATATGTTTAACAATATTCTTAACACCGTTATGAAAGTGAAAGGGCAAACAAAAGATAATATATAAGCTAGAATGGATCTAGATTTGTATTGTGATTGTCAAAATATGTAGTTGCTTAATGATGGGTTATATGCTGTAAAGCCTAAAGCCATTTTTGCCTTAGATAAGAATGCATAATGTTTTGTTTACAAATGGCTTAAGAGTCTATGATTTTCTGATGGATATGCTTCAAACATAGTTGGATTGTGAATTTAGGATAATACAAATTGTATGTAATAAAAAGTCATGATTGCCATGTATTTATATTGCTTATGTGATTCTTTTTTCCAAAGGGATATAGGATGCACTAACAGAGAATAACCATTTTTTCAGAGATATATATTCGAGCAAGTTGTATATCCACCACATATAGCAGCTTTAAACGAATATCATTAAGACAATATATAAACTTGAAATGCTCTTCCCTCTCTTATTTTTTACCTCAATAGAGCATTTGCCTATATATTTAACATATAAAGCAAAAGTTAGAGGGCAAGTGCAGTAGAGATGGATGTATTCATTCAAGAGGTTAAAGAGAGGTTGGGATTTATGCATCTTAAGTAATTGTAGATTTTTTTATTATAAAAATTCAATTATTCATCTTTAATTACTTGTATACAGATACTTTTTCAATCTTTAAAAACAAAGTATATATTGAGGCTTCAATATGTTTGGCTTATATTATTAAAGTGATTTTAACATTTACCTCATATTATTTTGAGCATCACTTGAGAATAAGAATCAACATAATTCAGAACACGATAATGGTGTGAAAGAAAGGTCCAGTGTTATTGTCGTACCCTCGCGAGAGCTCGACGTCGCAGCGACCCTTCCCGGTAACAGGGATTGATGTTGGGGTTTTTGTTTTGTGAAAAAGGGAGTCACCACCTAGAATTATGGTTACTAGGAAACCTAACTGGTCTTTCAGAGATTCTAAGACAATGGACTGGTTGCGTAAATGGAAGGTTTTAGCACCCCTAGTACGCCCTACCTAAGTTAAGCTGCTTGGTGTTTGGTTTGCCTATAATTGTTATGGTGTTGATGTTCTCTAATCCCATCAGTTTCCTAGGATAAGTCTACTATGATGTACGAACTTGGGTTCAAAGTTTAAGGGAAAGAACCCTTGGCCAATATGGATCATACCTTTAGATATGTATATAGAGTGCCAAAGAGAAACGGCGCAGATCTTTTAAAGTCTATGTTTGATTTGAAATAAATTTAGAATTTATAAATTTAGAGACAACCAAAATAGAAATCTAAGGAGATTTAATGTGCTTAAGAGCTCATTTTTCCCTTAGTATTTCAAGTGTTCGCGAATCGTAAATCGCAAGGAATAGAAACAAAAAAAAATTATGTTAGAAATCTAAGGAAATTCAAGGAGCTTTAAAAGCCCATTTTTACCTTATTATTTTATATTTTCATGGCTCATAAACTGTGGATTCAAAATTTAAAATGTCTCCAATTATAATTGAGGCTTCTTTTAAGGATGTGCAATTAAGTTCTAAATAAAATTTTAGATATAAAACTATCCTTATGTTAAAAATAAACAAGTTGTTTTTCTATTAACAATATTTTGGACATTTACCTTTCATAGATTTTTTTCACCCTTATATTATTAAGGGATAATGACTTGTTATTTCTAGAAAAATATTTTTTTGATATTAACCACTTGGGTTTTCTTTATCCAAATATTAATAGTGGATAATGGTGAATTATTTCCAATAATATTTTGAACATTAACCCCTTTGGGGTTTCTTTATCCAAACATTAATAATGAATAATAACAAATTGTTCCTAATAATATTTTGGATATTTACTACTTTAGGATTTCTTTATCCAAATATTAATAGTGAATAATAACAAATTATTCCTAACAATATTTTAGATATTTATCCCTTTGGGATTTCTTTATCCAAACTTTAGTAGTGAATAAAGATGAATTCTCAAAAATAAAATTTTTATATTTTTTGAAATATTGGCCAACACCCTTTGGAATTTACAAACACGTTGTAAAATCTAAGATGCAAGAAAATAATTTTTTTGTTTAAGAAATCCATGTTAAAATATATTTTTTGAAAACATTGAATATTTGCTTTTTTGAAAAAAAAAATTTATAATATGTTAGGGTATTGATCATATGCAACACACAAGAAAACATTTTTATTATAATCAAAACACAAACATTATACTAAACACAATTAAAACGACAAACCATCACATATATTTCACAAAGCAGGAGGAACCCAGAAAAAAAGTCATCCAAAGCCAAATCTCATCAAAACAGAATCGGTCTATCAACTCAAAGCCCAAACATATCATGGCCATCATTTTCAACAGAAAGGAGTAAATCATGTACACATGGAAGCTAAACATTTGAAAACCAAAACTATAGCAGAAAACGTTGCTCCTGCCCCCTTTCTTTTCTGATCTCTGACACTGCCACACTCGTTTCATGAAAACAGAAAGAAAACACTGGGGAGCACGCCTATATATCATGTATATCAAAGACTAAAAAACATTATGGTCGGCCATCCTTTCTCTAGAGGGCAGAAAAGAGATGGAGGAAATATGACCTTCCCCAGAACCTGCCAACATTACTTCAAGTAAAAAGGAGCTTTGTTTGTGTTTTCTTTATCCTATGGACAAACTACATTTAGGAGCACAACTCCCCCTATACAGAAACTTAACACCAAGAAGGTACTCGAATAGAGGGGGGGAAAAGTGGGGAGGGTCTTTGAAGTTCATGGTTTCTCGCGGTAGGGGAATAAGGAAAGAAAATATGCCTTTAACATAAACAATAAGCTAAACTCAAAGCCATGAAAGATTAATTAGTGAGTGAGCATATAAACTTTGTCCACACAGAAACCGCATGTTCAGAGCAAAGGGAGAAACAGGCTTGGAACAGAACAACCAACAAATGCCTAGTTTGAATATAATCAAGAAGAAAAAGTTGACATATACCTGCAGATTCTGTTTGCTTGAACACAGGAGATGAAGTACAGGTGGATGGAAAGGCCCTCGCCTTTCTGCCTCTAAAAAACCCAAAGAAAGCCTCCCTCTTTTTGCCGTTAGGAGTTTTAAAAAACCCTTAGATATTGTGAACTGCTGCTTGGCAATGTAGGATAGACTACGATGATCCTCTCTCGTTCTCATCATTACCTCAGCCTTATGCTCATTCTCTCTATGTTTTTCTTCACTCTTTTCTCCCGTTCTCTTTGTTTTTTCTATCCAGCCCTCTCCGCTCTTTTTTCTTCTCTTCGCCTCTCCTTTTTTTTTTTTATTTTACGAAGCAGTTTGTTATATATACCAGAACTGGAGACCACCCTCACATTCTCTCATCTCCACCATCTCTGTTAGGGAAACAATCCCAGCCCTTAGATGATGATGAGGCTCCTTTTTGCGTCTTCTTTCATAACTGGCACAGTGAGGTGCAAAACGGTTTCCTTGGACTGGAGCTCTAAGTTGCAGCTGTACATTTTTGTGTGAAAAGGGGGGTTGTGCTATATATGTCAGGTTGCAGAGGGTGCAAGGACGAGAGGTTTACAAAAAAATTAGCTGGGAACGATTGCTGAGGGGCGGTACTGTTCTGAAAATGCAAATAAACAGTGCCATAATGGAGCTGTTTCAAAACAGTGCTGCTTCTTTTCTCAGCTGAAGAAAGAAAAAAACAAATACAAAGTAATGTATGACGGCGTCGTTTGTATTGCTGAAAAAGAATACAGCAGCAGCCACGTAATTCATAGTGGCAGATTTTTCTGTCATTTGCTCATCCTATCCCTTTTTCAATTTTTTTAAAACCCAGCCAAGTTTCTTCCAATTTATATAGACAATTAACTCCCTTATTTCAGTTTTTTTTTTCAATTCAGTCCTGCAAACTTGGGAGGCAAAATCCTTCCTGCGGCAGAATTTTGCTTCCTCATTAGATATTCAAATGTGAATATCTTGAGCTTCTGATATCGAAATCAAGCGATTCAAAAACCTAAATTCATCTACACATATAGGACTACAACTTTCATGAGGAATTTAAGGTGAGATAAAATTGTTTTACAAAACAGAATCAGGTCGCAATCTGGTTGGTAAAAATGGTCTCCTAATCTGATTAAAAAACTGGCAAATGTTGAGCATCCCGATATGACTGAGAGTATAACCTAAGAATAAAAACTAGCAAAATCATGATGGAAGCAAAGCCTTTAGTGTGAAATTCGGGTCAGAATCCTGCTTGTGGCAAAGTTCTTTACTTTCACTTTGAGATATTCAAACGGGGATATCTTAAGTTTCTGATATCAAAATCAGGTGATTCAAAAACTAAAATTCATCTACGCGTATAGAACTATAACTTTCATGAAGGATTAAAAATGAAAAAAATTCATTTTAAAGTACAGAAATTGGCTGCGACCTGGTTGGTCAAAAAGGATCTCCTGATCTCAATCAGGAAACTGACAATGCCAAGCATTTT
This sequence comes from Populus nigra, assembly GCF_951802175.1. Taxonomy (NCBI): domain Eukaryota; kingdom Viridiplantae; phylum Streptophyta; class Magnoliopsida; order Malpighiales; family Salicaceae; genus Populus; species Populus nigra. The sequence goes on along the minus strand of NC_084853.1, from coordinate 42,138,928 downwards.
ACTTTGATTGAGAGTCTGCCATAAAAATAGCAAGCCCTAGGACCCAATAAAAGTGTAGGTCAATTTTTCAACATGTCATTATTATAGAATATATTTATATAGGAAATATTGTATATAGGAAATATTGTAGACATACTCTTGTGTGGTAACCTCCACCATTACTATTGTATATTGCCCTACCTATATATATAGAAAGGGTTGGCTAACCATCAGGTTAAGCCTCCCAATTATTCTCAACTTGGTATCAGAGCCTTCTGCCGTCAGAACTCTTTTCTTCCTTCCTTCCTTTACAGCCGACCCTCTCTTTACTTTCTCTACATGGATTCTACTGCTGCCGCCGGCTTCTCCCTCTTCACAGGTGGTGCAGCACAGCCGGCCAACCCTCCACTTGCAGAGCTTGTCTCTGATTCTTCCTCCCAAGTCTCTGCCGTTCCTTTACCTCTCATGGGAACTCACACTACAACTATTGTTCCTTTAGCGAACACTCACCAAGTTGTTTCGCTAAAGCTTACGAACACAAATTATCTCTATTGAAGAATGCAGATGAAGCCATATCTCCTTGGTCAAGGTGTTTTTCACTTTGTTGACGGTTCCGTGCCGTGTCCTCCATCTCATATTTTTGACAGTTCTGCTAGTTCTTCCTCCATCATCAGCCCTTCTTTTCTTCGTTGGAAGCAACATGATCAACTTATTTTGAGTGCTTTGCTCTCCTCTCTCTCCGTGGATGTGTTGCATCTCGTGGTAGATTGTTCTACTTCGCATTGTGTTTGGCGCACTCTTGAGAAAGCGCTTGCCTCTCCGTCTAATTCTCGCATCATGCAACTCCATGGCTCCTTTCAAGACCTTCGGCAAGGTGACTCCTCGGTTGGTCTATATATGCAGCAAGCCAAATCGTTATGTGATGAATTGGCTGCTGCTGGTCGTCCCATGTCTCTTGAAGATTTCAATCTTTATGTGTTTCGTGGCCTTCGTGGCGAGTTCAAAGACTTGGTAACGAGTCTCATAACCAAGGCAGAACCGCTATCCTATGCTGATCTTCACAGCCACCTTCTTACCCATGAATTTCTGCACAAGAACTCTTTCCATTCCATGGTTGCCGCTCCTTCTCTGCTGTCTTCTTCTTCTCTGCCGCAGCAGCCACCTCTGCTGCCAACACCACAGTTTTCTGCACACCATGCTATGTCTCATCACAGCTCTAACTTTAGCCGCAACAGGGGTCGCTCAAGAGGTAATTGGCGTCCCCACAGCAACCGTTCCCCTCCCCAGAACAGGGGCCAATCTGCTGCAGATTGGCGACCAAACCACTGGCAGCAAACCAGGCGAAATTCCAGTGCTGGGCAGTGGTCTGGACAGCAGCATGTACGCTGCCAATTGTGCTCTGGTTTTGGGCACACAGCTCCCCATTGTTCCCAGTTTCGTAGCAGCTCTTCGCAGCCCTCTGCTCATCTTGCGGTTGGGAATATCTCTGCTGCGACTTGGTTCCCCGACACCGGCGTAAATCAACACGTCACACCTGATCTTGGAACTCTGACCGATTCTGCACCCTATCTTGGTAATGATTATTTGCATGTTGGTGACGGTAAGGGCCTTGACATATCCCATATTGGACATACTAAATTACATTCCCCAAAACGCATGTTTACATTATCTAATGTTCTCCATGTGCCTCACATTACCAAACCGTTGTTATCTGTTCAAAAATTCTGTCGTGATAATCATGTTTATTTTGAATTTCACGCTTCTATGTTTTTTGTGAAGGATCTCGTCACCAAGGAAGTTCTCCTTTCCGATCAGAGTCATGATGGCCTTTATGTCCTCTCTGAGTCTTTTGCCACGTCAGTTCCTCAAGCTTTTTGGTCTCCTTGCATCTCCGCGACTGCCGACCTGTGGCATCGTCGTTTGGGTCATCCAACCCCTCGCATTTTCAATTTGTTAGTCTCCGGAAATAAAATCGTATGTACTTCTAGACGTTCTCTTACTCAGTGTCAAGCTTGTCCTTTAGGAAAGTCGTCCCGTTTGTCATTACGACCTACGGGTCACAAAACTTCTGCCCCGCTTGAATTAATTTTTAGTGATGTTTGGGGTCCAGCCCCTATGTTTTCTTCTGATGGCTTCCGCTATTTTGTTATTTTTGTTGATGCGCATACCAAACATATATGGTATTATCCGCTTGTTGCGAAATCTGATGTTTTTTCCACTTTTCAACGTTTTCAAACACTTGTTGAGCGTCAGTTTTCTCTTAAAATTAAATCTGTTCAAACTGATTGGGGAGGTGAATATCGTAAATTAAATAAATTTTTTCAGACCATTGGTATTCATCATCGGTTAATTTGTCCTCATACTCATGAACAAAATGGCACTGTTGAACGTCATCATCGACATATCGTCGAAACTGGCCTAACCCTTTTAGGCCAGTGTAGTGCCCCATTGCGATTTTGGAACTATGCTTTTGAATCATCGGTCTACCTTATTAATCTCATGCCTACTTTTGTTCTCCAAAATACATCTCCATTTGAGTGTCTGTTTCGACGCACTCCTGATTATAACTTCCTACGTACTTTTGGGTGTCTTTATTTTCCTTTTTTGCGTCCATATCATGCTCATAAATTAGATTTCCGGTCTTCCCCTTGTGTGTTTTTAGGTTATAGCTCATCTCATCTTGGTTATCGTTGTCTTGACTTAGAGTCTGATTGTATTTATATCTCCCGTCATGTTCGTTTTCATGAAAATGTCTTTCCTTTTGCGAAGTCTGAACAGGTAACATCCTCACCGGTACCTCCCACCCCACCTACCTATCTTCCATCCTTGCACCCTCCTCCATCTTTTCAGCCTACTACTTACCAAACCAGCCCTAACCACAACCCAATTCTGCCATCTGCCGCACCCCATCAGCCTACCACTTTGCCCATTGATTCTGCCACCCCCTCATCACCATCCCCCACTACCATACTATCACCATATGCTTGTCTTTCCAATGATAATTATGCAGGTACAGGTTCTCCATCACCGGATGTGCATGTTCTCAGGTCTGCTGTAACAGAGCAGCCCGGTTCTGCATCAGCTCTTCCCAGTTCTGCAGCAGCCTCACCAGTGTCTACAGTGCCGACCAGTCCCTCCACTGCTTCTCCAGCTGGTCTGCAGCTCTGTGTATACCTCTCCTCATATCCTCTCTAGCCTCTTCCAGGTACAGGCCCCACTTCTCCATGCCCAGCTGCTCGTCAACATCCCATGGTTCTTCGTCCAAGGCAGCCCAAGACAGCACTGTCCACAGCCACTGCTGCAACCTCTGTTGTCTCCTTCAGCCGGGTAGTTTCTTCCCCCTCTCATGAGCCACTTGTTTTTAATGATGCTAACAGATATGAGGCGTGGCATAGTGCTATGCGTGAGGAAATTCAGGCATTACATGCAAACCGAACTTGGACCTTAGTGCCGTTTCATCCCTCCATGAATGTTGTTGGTAGTCGGTGGGTATACAAGATTAAACGCAGATCTGATGGCAGCATCGAGAGGTATAAGGCGCGTCTGGTTGCTAGAGGTTTCACTCAGCAAGAAGGTATTGATTACTCTGAAACCTTTAGTCCAGTCATCAAACAGGCGACCCTCAGATTAGTCTTCTCCATTGCAGTTTCGTGTGGTTGGAAAATTCATCAGCTTGACATCCATAATGCCTTCCTCCATGGTGTTCTTGATGAGGAGGTCTACATGAAACAACCTCCAGGTTTTGTTGATACTGCTCTCCCCTCTCATGTGTGCCGATTGCATAAATCTCTGTATGGTTTAAAACAGGCTCCACGGGCTTGGTACACTCGTCTGAATGATTTCCTGTTATCCATTGGTTTTCATGCCTCTGAGGTGGATACTTCATTATTTATCTTCTCTGTTGGTGCTGATATTTGCTATCTTCTAGTCTATGTTGATGATATTCTGCTTACGGGTAGTAACTCTCTTCTGCTCCAACGCCTCATTCAACTACTGAGCTCAGAATTTAAGCTTCGCGACTTGGGTTCTGTTCATTACTTTTTGGGTATTGAGGTTCAGTCTACTAGTATGGGTCTTATGCTTCGCCAGCATAAATATATACTTGACATCCTCACTCGGGCTGGTATGTTATCTTGCAAACCAGTTGATACCCCTATCTCTACATCCAAAGCTACCATTCTTCCTGATCCATTGTTTTCTGATGCTACCCGCTTTCGTCAAATTGTGGGTGTTATCTTCGGGGTACGGCATCACATGGCTTACATATCACTCGCAGTTCTTCTTTTGCCTTACATGGTTTTACAGATGCAGATTGGGCAGGCAGTGTTGAGGACAGAAAATCTATGGGTGGTTACCTTGTGTTTTTTGGTCAAACGCCGATTTCGTGGAAATCTGGTAAGCAACGCACAGTTGCTCGCTCTTCTACTGAGGCTGAGTACAAAGCCTTAGCTGATGGCACTGCTGAGGTTATCTGGCTTTAATATTTATTAACAGATCTCCAGATTCCATCCACTTCTACTCCTATTATCTGGTGTGACAACCTTGGTGCCACTTATTTGTCTGCGAATCCTGTTTTTCATGCTCGCACTAAACATGTTGAGGTCGATTATCATTTTGTCCGAGATAGAGTTGCAAAGAAGGAAATTCAGATTCGTTTTATTTCCTCCAATGATCAACTTGCCGATGTCTTCACTAAGCCACTTCCTACTTCTTCGTTTACTGCTTTTCATTTCAAGCTTCGGGTTGATCCTCCACCCTCAGCTTGAGGGGGCATATTATAGAATATATTTATATAGAAAATATTGTAGACATACTCTTGTGTGGTAACCTCCACCATTACTATTGTATATTGCCCTACCTATATATATAGAAAGGGTTGGCTAACCATCAGGTTAAGCCTCCCAATTATTCTCAACTGTCATGAATTAAAAAAATATAGCCGGGATGGTCGGATATTGCATGGAACCAGATCAGAATCAAAGCCTAAGTTGGAACAAAAAATTATGACAATGGCAGAGCTGGTTTTTTTAGTACAGTTTCTGAGGGATTTATCCAACCTTAGAGACCAGATAGCAAAGGAACGAATTTAGCATTTTAAAGACTCCTAATTAGCCTAAGAATCCTGACAATTTCGGCAGCAAAGGGGAAGGATAAGGAGAGCATATGCCAGCTGAAACATGGTCCGAAAAACATTTCCTTCTCCTTTGTTTTTGTCAATCTCCCAGCAACCTTGAACTAAACTCCTGCCTTTAATTTAAAAGAGATATACCCATTAGCACGTATGACTTAAAAAAATGGGTAACAATAGTTATAATGAGTTTTTCATAAATGAATATGTATTTTATACTAAAGAGTATAGTGAGGGTAGAAAGACATATAATATTGGGTTTTGTACAAAGAGTTTAATGGCAAGTTACTACATGTTATTTAATTATGATATTATAGTGAGAAAGATACATTAGTTTTATTCACAAACTATTGGTATGATACCAATAGAGAAATTAGAGTAGATTTTCATCATGGAATGGTCAAAATAAATAAAAGAGGTAGAATTTATAACATCAACAATGTTTTAGTTTTTATCAAATAATTTCAACAAGTGTATATTATACATAAATTTATTCCTTTATAAAGGATACTAACAGAGTTGATTGGTTATTTGTTGTGAAAACCAAACCGAGGAGTCGTGTCTAGGTTGAAGATGAGGGAGACAATGTATTCCAAATGGATAACCTAGTTGATCCTTATTAAATTACTCTATCTACCAAGTTAAAAAATCTAAATTTTTATGATATTGAGAATACTTATGTTGGTATTGATCTTGATAAGTTAAATGTAATATTCAGTACTAATGGATATAAAGGAGTGGATGGAGATGATGAGATCAATCAACGTGAATTCAACAAAGAAGATTATAAAAATAAAAATAAGGATTCTCATTAAAGGGTGTTGCATTGATTTAGATGAAAAAACAATCATTGTGTAATAAAATTGACATTATGTAACATATTTTTTATAAGTTTATAATGCTTTATATTTTTTACATTTTTAAAGTACTTTTTGTTATGGTAGTGGGTTTAATGTTTGCAATTATTGGCTTGAAAATGCTTGGTGTTGTTATTGTTGTTGTAAATTTAGGTTGGCTTAGGGGTTATAACAAGAAAAAAAAATGGCAACAAATTAGCGATGAACATGGAAATGATGACAAACGTGCAATTTCATCAAAAAAATTACAATAGGTTTGAGAAATGGCAACAAAATTGCTGATGAATTTAAAAATATTAAAAAATAAATGAATTTCCATTAGCATTTGTTGATGTGTTAACACATCAATGAAATTACTAATAGAATTTTCATTGGCGAATCTAGGTTATAACCCAATAGTTCCCTTCTCTCTATTTCATCTCAAGAGTAGTGTTGCTAATGTTGATGATTGTGATGTTAGATTAAGTATCAATCATGAGAAGTACCTAATGCATACAATATCGATCGAAGCTCATCCACTTTGGCAAGCAAATGTGGAATCTCTTTTTCAAGATATTCATATTCTAGTAAAATTATTGCATAATAGAAAGCCAACCACTCAATGTAAGTTATGTTTTGAAGTTATTTATTTTGATTAGATTATGTTAATATTTACATTAAATAAAAATGATTTGTTAAATATCATTCAAGAATATAATATACCTCAGAATATTTTGGTTAAAAGAAAAGGTATTGTCACACGTGTGCGGCGTCGCAGCGATCGTCCTCCACACTCAATGTGTGTGTATCTATCTGGCAAATATGGAAAGACAAGGAATTCTTGTCTTTGATCAATGGAAAAAATAAAATAGGAGTCGCCACCTAGTATTCTAGTCACTAGGAACCCTAACTAGTCTCAGAGATCGGGTACGGAGACTGGTTGCGTAAACAGAAGGTATTAGCACCCCAAATACGCCCTACCTAAGGTAGGCTGCATTGTTTTATTGTCTGATAAAAACTAAGCTCTCATTATGTTTTCTAATTGTTGGTTTGTCTATGGTTTAAGAAAAGTCCTCCTTGATAAGGAGATCCTTATCTTATCAGGTAAAACCTAATCGTCCTAATGTCAATAAAAGAACTACCTTTTTAATATGGGGAATACATTTTATGTATAAATTCATAATCCCTGATATTAAAAGAAAACAAAATAATTTTTTGAAATTTTTTGAAATTTTAGCCAAGTTCTCGTGACTTTAATAAACTGGTTATTAAAGCTAAAATGCATGCTAAAACATTTTTTTTAAAAGTTTTCTTTGTTGTATGAAAATATGACGTGATTTTTTCTTTAAGAAACTTGGTCGTATGCATGAAAACAAAAACATTTTTTTAAAATTTTAACAAAAATCAGGTATTTTAATACCAGATTTGTATTTTTATGATATACAAATACAGACAAATATTAATCAAAATAGCGTAGAAAAATACACGGGAAAATCACACATTTTCAAAAAATGATTTTCGAATATATATATTTTTTTCAACTGGGCCAACCCGGCCCAAAAGGAGGCTAGGCCGAAATCAACCCAAAAAATGAAATCGAGCTAGGACCTGCCCAAAAGAGAACCTACTTGTGGCTGGAGTCAACTTAGCCGCGTGGGCTGGGCTGATGTTCCAGCCCAAAAAAACCAACAGCAGGTTGTTGTGCTAAGCACAATAACCCGTTATATATAATTAGCTGGTTACTGTGCGCAACATAGTAACCAGCTAATTATTTTCCACTTTGCTGCAGAACGTGAATTGCTCACGTTCTGCATGCAAATGTTGACCACAGCAGAGGAGCCAGAAAAGGGGAAAAGATTACCTAGAGTAAGGGAGCGTGGTTCTGTCTCCGGTGGTGGCGGGTCACGACTGAGGACTGTGGTTCTTCCTCTTGTTCTGCGTGCTTCCTTTTCACGCCGCTGCGTTCCTTTTTCTTCTCCTCTTTGTCTACCTCAGCTTCCCCCTGTTTTTCTGTTCTTCTTTTATTATCTGTTGGCGACGGTGGCAGCGAGTAGGACTGCAAATGGTGATTGGGAAACCAGGTGGCAACCGCTGTGATGGTGGTTCTATGACGGTTCTTCTTCTCTGTTCCGTGTTCCTCCCTCTATCTGTTTCTGTTCTTATATTGTTCTCGTTTCTGCTTCTCCTTCTTCGATCTCTGATGATGGTGGAGCTGCTGCCGTTGGCGGTACTGCTGGGACAAAGCAGAATGACGGTGGCACAGCTTCCAATGGTGGAAGGAGAGAAACCAGAGAGAGAGATGAGTTACTGTTCTTCTCCCTTGTTCTTTTGTTTTTCTATTCTTTCCTTCTATTCTCTCATCAGTTCAAGTCTTTCCCTCTCTGTTTGTCTCTCAAACAATCCCCTGCTTCCTTCTCTCTATTCAATTATCTTCTTCAAGTTCATTTCCCATAAATTTTGCCCCCTTTGGTTTCCTTTTTTCCTTTTCCTCCCCGTTTCTGCGGCTTGCTTCCCTCTTCTCTCCGAAAAATTTATCTTCCCTATTCTTATCTTTCTCTCTACCCAAAAAATCACCCTATCTCAGATCTTCTCCTTCCCTTCTATATATAAGCAGGAAGAGAGGGAGCTCCCCCTTGCTCTGTCCCATCGTGGTGCAGGGGGGAAACGGGCTGCCTTACTCTGCAGGGTAAGGTGGCCGGCTGTGTTTGCAGGGCATAGTGTCCCTCTCTTTTATTGTCATGTTGGCAGGGTGTGGTTGTGTGGGTATGGGTTTTGGCAGAGGTTTATGCAAGTGGAAAGGGAGAGAAAGTGAGCGGGAAAAGCATTTTCAAAAACTTCTTCTTCCCTGCCTTTGCATGCGCAGGGAAGAAAGAGAACAGTGTTGTTCAAAACGACACTGTTTTGGTTTTTTTTTTAAGAAAAGAAAAATGTAATTTAGAAAAACCCAAAAATAGGTTATGACAGGTATCATGCTTTGAATTGAAAGAAAAATATTATTATTTAATAAATAGCATTGTTTTACTTTTAAAATAATCATGCCTTGACCAAACATTGATTTTAGATTAATATGGGTAAAAATTGAAAACACTAGCAATTATTTAAAGATAAACACTTGACTATTTAAGGATGGATTTGAACACTGATATCCATAAGCCATAACCATAGTTATCTAACCTCATTCGAGGACTAACTTGAAAAAAAACATGGGTTACTGAGTCATATGACTCTAGTTACATAAATCGATTTAGGTTAATCATTTTTATTAAAATTGTAGCGTCTTGTTTTTTCTTTTTTTCCTTGAATGCTGATTTGATAAGTTTAGAACAGTTTGGTTAGATCAATTGGGTCATTAAAAATGTGATCAGGTTGAATAAGTTTGACTAGGTTAATATCTTATCCAATTCAACAAGAAAGTTAGATAAAATCAAGCTCTACATCTAGTGTTTTTCTAGGGTCAACCCACCCATGGATATGGGTTGAGATTAACAACTATGACATGACAACGTCATATCCCCTAATAATAGGACACATTTAGTCTTTTTGTTTAGATAAATGTCATTTTAATTCTAAAAAAAGTGATATATTTAATGTCTTTTCCTTAAAAGTTAAAATAATATATTTTACTTCAAGAAAAATATTCATTCCATTTCTCATGATAAAATTTTATTTGTTTAGCCTATAATAAGACATTCATTAACAATAAATGGTCTTCTCCATAATCTACAATTACATTTCCTATTATATCCATCATTTCAGCATAATAAGACATGGGTCAGTTTCACTTTTTATATTAACAGTGAACTAATTGATTTTTTTTTCATTTTTTAAGTTTTTTTTAATTCAATCCTTTTATAGCCTAATTAAATAAAATTAGATTCTAAATTATAATAAAAATACAAAATGAAAAAAATGAAAAGTAAAAAGTAAAACACGGTGAAAACTACATGCTTCACACCAAATTCATGATAATTCATACTTTGATCCAAAACTTCATTTTATAGTTCCTATCTTTGAGAAAAGAGAGAAAGTCACTTGACAAGGTGAGGAGAGAGAAAATTGTCGGTTGGAAAAATTTTCAACTAACAAACTTGTTGTTCTTTGTGTCGATGTGTTTCATTCAATGAAAGGAGCTAAATGGTGGTGATTTTTTCTTTAAACATCCATGAGAAAGAAGATTAAGCTTGGTTTAGAGGTTATTTGGTTGGTTTTTTAGGTAATTTTAGGATGTTTTGGAGTTATTAGTGTTAAAGCAATCCAAATTAACAGAAAACAAATACGTACATAAGAGAGAAATAGGCTAGGGTTTTCATTAATCACAATATTCTAAAGTGTTTAATTAACCTAGGTATAAAAGGATTATATATAGGCTAAACTGAAAATATTATTCTACCTTTAATAAATAAAACAAAAAATATATATATTTCTTAACATCTCCCCTTAAACTCATGATGCAGCAGCTACAAGCATCTAGAGTTTGCCAACTAGAAAACAAAAACAAGAAATGGAATATGACTCGGTAATAAAGTCTGCAATCCACAAATAAGAAGAAATAAAACATAGAGTAATGGTGTCATGTTTGAGATGATGACGAGTAAGATGACAATCGATCTTAATGTGCTTAGTTCGTTCATGAAAAATCGAGTTATAAGCAATCTGAATAGAATTCTGGTTGTCACAATACATAGAAGTAGGATGAGAAAGAGAAACTATCATATTAACAAGTAACAAACGTAACCAAACAATCTCATTCAGAATGTAACATACCTGAGGAACTATAAGGCAACTGACTTACGGAAGAAGAAGCAGACATTGCTTGTGACTGTAAGGAGAGAAACTTTTAAAATTACTCAGCAAGAGTACTAGGATCGGTGATAAGGCCTTATGAAACTACTGTTGCAGTATTGTGGTGTCATGGTTTATAACTCTGAGGTGGTTTATGAGCATAAGATTGTGACTGACTGCCAGACTTTCAAGCTTGATTCTGTTGTCTCAACTTGGGACACTGAGCCTTCCAATGACCTTTCTGCTTACAGAAATTGCACTCATTAAAGGCAATTCTTGTGTAAGGCTTATTCTGATGATTAAAGAATGACTTGGAGGGTGCTGCTAGTACAGATGGATTCAAAGCAGAAAGAATTCCCCTTTCAAAATAAGATTGAAGACGTCTTTTTTCAGTCAATAACTCACTGACAACAGAGTGAATAGAAGATAGTGGAGAACGATGTAGAATTGAACCTCTGAGTCCTTCAAAATCACTATAAAGTGCTGTTAAAAATTATACCAATTGTTGTTGTTTCCTATTATCAATATAGGCACTACATGCCTTTAATTTTGCCAATTCTGTAAAAGTCAATTGATCCCAAAGATATGTCATTGCAGAATAGAACTCTTGAATACTCATATTCTTCAAGAGCAGAACTCATATGTTATTCTCTAACTAATATTACTTCACAAAATTTGATTGCGTGAATAACCATTGTAGATGATCATAAACCTCTTTTGTTATCTCATACTTCGCTAACTACGTACTTATGGAATGCTCAATAAAATTGTTAATCCAAGTGATGATCTTTGCATTGTTTGCTTCTCATGCATCTATCAAAGCAGCATCCCCTTCCTCAGTATTTTTCGGTACCACTGACATGTCTCCACATCTTTTTACCCTTAAGAAAATTTTGCATTACATAACTCCAATACAAATAGTTCTTCCCATCCAACCTCACACTCACAGATTGAAACAAATCATCTCTTTCAGTAGCTGTAATCAACAATCACAGAGAACCAGAATGCAAAAGCAGCGAAAAACAAAATACTAAATTGTAAAAACTGAACAGATATCGTAGAAACTAAACAAATATCTTCTCGAAGTAATATGATTACTCCAAAAATAAAAAAAAATACATAAACAAAACGCAAAAACCAAGTTGTAGAAACCAAAGAGAGGGCGAAATACAAGATTCACAGAAATTAAAAGGAAGACAAAATACTAGATTTATAGAAACATAACGAATATCATTGTAAAAAACCATTAAGTGGTTTGGAGAATGCTTATGGTATTTTAGATGTGTTTTTGGATAAAAATAGATATAATAGTAGAATTTTCAACCCAATAAATCCTATCTTTATTTTCCAAGGCACCACAATAGTAGTTGTAATTTGAGCTATAACCCAATAGACGAAAAGTAGCTTGTTATTTTTTTTTTTAAAAAAAAAAAGAGGTGGATGCTTGTCTTCTACCTTTGTATAACGTACGTTATAAATATACGCGTGTGAAGTAACGTAGTCATTACTGAAAATATATTTCTATATATAAGTCAAAGCATTTTCTTACAAGTTTGTGTACACAAAACTCGCGAAATAAATATACAAGGAAGCACGTATAAAGCTTAACATAGTTGGATCAACAATTTTCTACATCCACAAACTACAATTATCAAAATAGAGGCTACAATTACTCATGCAACCACTGTAATAAATTATGGAAGGATTTGGCTATGGAAGGTAAAGAAGATGAAAGCTGGTTATCTCTCTCTCTCTCTCTACAAATGAACAACTTTTTCTGGAAGCTGCAGAATATGAGGGGTTCAAGGAAATTGAACGGTGTCGATAGAACATGGGGGAAGTGAAGGCTACGTTGACGGCAGTAATCCCCATGACAACATTTTAGAAGCTGGAAGTGGTCTTCAGTCAAATCAATCCAAGATCTTTTCAAAATTCAATTTTGATTATGTTTAAAATTTGAATTTCTAACATTATTTAAAATGAAATAATTCAGAACTTGGTTAGCTGTGGAAAATTGTAGTCTACCTCGAATCTGCTCATAAATTATTTCTTTTATTTCAGTTAGGTCTCTTTCCTTCGTAATTCAACTCTTTCAATATAATACACTTCTTTCAATTACATCCCTTAGTTTCACAATTAGGAACACAAACTACCCAACTTCTTATAGTTAAGCCCTTTCCGAGTTTTGCGCTGGCTACAATCACTATCCAAAACTCAATTACCCCTGAAATAATATCATCAAAGCTTACAAAACTCGCTACATGATTCTCTCACCAGAAAACCTTAAATCAGGAGCTCCTGTAGGACTGCCAAACAAGCCACAATGCTGCTACAAAAGGGATATTCTACGTTGCAAACTTTTCAAGGATGTCTCAACAGGCAAAACTATAAATTTTTCGTACAAGTCTTTCATTACTCTTGCCGTAAAATCAAACTTCTCATGCTCTAGTTTATATAAATATTGTTATGCACAAGGAAAGAAATTCCATCTAACAAGGAATTCTAGACTAGTAGGAAAATCTAAACACTACTTTATTGAAATCTGAAACACAATATAATGCTGGATATCTTCCTATACGAACATTTCATTGTCGAAGCCTATAAGGTGTCGTTGGAGGTTGAAAGAGACTTTGATCAGCCCTAAAATGTTACTGTTGCGGTGAAAGTAAGAACACTACTGATAATAAAATATAGCTAAAGTTCTTATGCGAATAATTAATTAAATGTTCAAAACTAAAAATAGTCATCTCATACGTCTAAAAATAGCTAAAGTCCAGGCTCAAAGTTAGCCGAGTACACCTAAAGAGCTATCATAAAAGCAAAACAGCAGGGGGCGGTAAGCAGGGCGGTCTAAGGAGTTAGAAGGATGACCTGGATTCTCTTAATACAAGGGAAGAAATGAATGGAAACAAGAAACAAACAAACAAACAAAGAGGTCTCACTGTACTTGTTATTTTCGCTAATTACAATGCTACAGCCTATTGTTAACAGGTTTTTAGGTGCTAAAAAATCATCTTCAGTACGTAATCATACAATATTAAAATCTTTAGGAGTCAAGATAGATATATATATATATATATATATATATAGGAGAATGTGTCCAGGAAAAAAATATTCCAAATGAACATTTACCCTCGTAAGCTTTTTGTTTGTTTGTCTGTTTGTCACTTTACAGAGAGTATGACTGTATCAGTATCTCCCGCTCTTTCTCGATCCAGACACCAAATTGACTTGAGTATCAAAAAGCTGCCCTCTAAAGTATAATAAATTTCACCAACCCTTTTCTTTCCCCTCGCCACTTTCAACCACTCCTCCAATCGACACACCACGACGACGACCATGCATTTTTAAAGAGACATGGCACGTGAAAATGCATTTTCAGGTTGAGAAGTTGGGAGTGGACTCAGATGGGGTGGAGAGCAAATTAAGAGTTTAGGAAATTAATATTGTTGGGTTTTGTTAGTAGCTAGTATTTTGATTGATAAACTAATAGTTATTATATGATCGAAAGGGTGGAGTCGACAACCTGGGTTGGAGATACAGTATTTGACATTTACGTGTTGTTTCTATCGAACACACTTCTCTCTCTCTCTCTCTCTCTATATATATATATAGAGAGAGAGAGAGAGAGAGAGAGAGACACACACACACACAATTTTCAAGACTGTGAAAGCGTTGAAATATGTAGCCAGTATCGTCCTCTCCGTTTGTCACTCTGATGTACAGTATTTGGAAAGATAGAGAGGCATGGACCAGATGGTGGTGGAGCCTTTGGATGTGTTATAGAGGTGATAGCATGGCAGCACTTCTTACGGGCACCTTCCGACCCAACCTCACATGAAAAAAATAATCCCTGATTCTGGCTGTACAGGTACTTACTAATCATTCCATAATCGTTAAGGTTAATTAATTGCGATTAATAATGTCTATAATCAAATGGTCACGGACCATTGTATCAAAAAACTGATGAAAACAAGTGCCCGCACCCCTGCCTTACCACGATTCAAGGCAGCTGTGAGGAGTAAAGCACCATAATTTTAAAAAGAAAACAGCTAGCATTTCGAGTTAATTGTATTTTAAAAAGCAGAATGTGACTCTGATTCTTCCACGCCATGGCTTAACTATACTATTTTCATTGACTTAATTCTGTAAGTGTCAAAGGTCAAGAATCCCACTGCTTGATTTACCGATTGAAAGTCTTGTCTGATGGAATGCTAATTAATCTGTTTGTGTTGTGAAACACGCGGAAAATTTACATGCAGTAGCCTAAAAAATCTTCATTTGACTATTAACAGTACTGGATCCAATTTTAGTGTCATTGAAAGAATTGATAAGAGACGGACATTTTAGGTAAGGCATCTTTCAATGTTGCCGATTTAACATATACTGGCAATTTATTACTGCAACTACGAGTACCGTGCATAGTACACATGGTGATTTGTGACCAAATAAGCAATTAATTAGAACCTCACGATCCATTCCACTAATAATTTCAAACGAGGCGAGAGGCATATCGAAGAGAGAGAGGAGAGAATGGACCCAAGAATTTTTAAGGCGATGTGCATAGGAAGATGATGGTTTTGCCAAGTCTCTATCGGGACACCGAGAAAGTAGATGACAGTTTTTAATAAGCCAAATAAATCTTTATCTCAAGGTCACCATTTGTTTCCTTCCGTCAACAACAATAATTTTAATAGAGTAATGTTACATTTCTATCACTTTGTTTGGTTTTTTCAAGAGTAAGTAGCAAGGTCAACTTGGATCCAAGAGCATGAAAAGCTGTTGTGGTAAATAAATTAAATATTCAACCATAAGCTAGGATGCTGTATGCTGAATCCCCCATGCCATACTCTTACAAAAAAAGAAAAAAAAAACAGAGAGATTAACGAGAATCATGTAAACAACGTCTTTGATCCTTAATTCTATCGCATATCATAGAAAACAAGTGAGTTGTGAGCGTCAAACAAGCTCAGTATGTCACATCGAATAAGTGCTCAAAAAACAGTTTCTCACCGAATGAAAACGACAAAGTAATTAAGTTTTACATGGTTCTCTCTCATCCGAGTTAGTGAAGTTTACCACTCGCACAAAACTCAAAACTCCGTAAGTACTTCATTTTGTCAAATGTATTTTGCATTTTGTTTTCTATAATTCAATGGAAAATTTTAAAAACGTCCTCACACAGCTGATCTTGTTAACAAGGGAGCTAACTTATATTTAAGAAGTTGAAAGAGAAAATTGGATTTAGTTATGAAACAACAGAGAAGGAGAGAACAAAACTACGTTCAACATTAAAGAACACTCCATGGTTTTAGCTTCAATGTAAATCTAAAAAGAAAAAAAAGAAAAAAGAAATTGAAGCAACAAGAAGGAAGGTAGAAAGGCAAAGTGAAAAGGAAAGCGTGGACCCCTGGCTCTATCTGTCGGTCATCGCCTCGGATTTCTCGCCTCTGCCTAAAAAGTGACACGGCAGACGAGGGTCCATTCTTTCATGCCCAATTTTTATTTTTATTTTTATTTTTAATTCTTCTACTTAGGGATTACTATATTCTACTGTACCGTTTAATTTTCTCATTCCAATCGCAATTAATTGATTCGAAAAAGTGTAGATATATATATATATTAAATGGGCCTTTCCATTGTCGGGCAGCTCAAAAACTCAACCACTCCTCTGACCCAATTCTATGCCTCCTTTACTTTGATTCCTTTACTATCTTCTTATCAATTATTTTATAATCATACAATAGGTTTTCTTAGCATAGTACACACCATTCTACGGTCCATAATGGGTATTTAATTTCTAGGTTACATAGTACAGTAGACAGCACAGTTACAGTCAACAGTGTTCGTGTTTGATGACACCATCCAACCATCATCTAATGGTGGGTTTCACTTGGGTACGTACATGTTCAATCTCTTACGAGGTGTTACCATCACAGTCATCTGGCAAATCCAACGGTGGATAAGGGTTTCCATAACAGAGACATGTTTCATGGAGTCCACCCCTCTATTTTAGTAGTGGTGGCATGATATGTATGAACATGAAAGTGAATGGGTTCTTATTAGAATAGTATTTGATTTGTTTTTTTAGAGATGATGGGAGGGAGGGAGGGAGGGAGGGAGAGAAAGGTGCATGGGGTCGTGGTCATTTCTGGAACTGAGAAACCCCAGCTGGTAGGGGCGGGTCTGCACCTATCTTTTGTCTTTTTTAACGTTGGCTTTCCACTCCTTTTACTCTTCTTAATATAGCCCCCATACCATATCATTCTCTTCATCATCACCAATCTTTCTCTCTCACCAACCCCCTTCAAGATAGGCGAGACTCTTGGGGGATAAAGTGAATAGTTTGAGAATCACCGGCACGCACACACACGAAATCAAATTCCATATATCTCCCTCTTTCACTTGGAAGAATTGATCAAGATTTGCTAACAAAGGTAGCTTCTTTTTTGAGGGGAATGTTGTCTGGCTCGAGGACTTTTTCTTGATCAATCTAATCGAACTTTCTACCTGTAGATCTAGTATCTTATTTAAGATTGATCACGTATTAGGGTTGTCGGACCAGGCTTCATTCCCCCCAATCATTGCTTCCATCTCAAGGGCTTGATCATGGGCTGTTGCATGTACAGGTTTGATTTTTAATCATCCTTTTTTTTTCTTTAATTGGTTTTGTATATCGTAATCTTGCTCGGGGTAAAAAACCTGGGAGTTTTTTAATCATGAGTTTTTTCATTTTAGTCTTTAGGGTTGTTGGTATATATGCAGATTGGTGTAATCATGATGTGTTTTGACCATGCTGAGAACTAAGAAGCTTCATCATTACTCTTTTTCTGGTTTGCTTTTTCTCTGATCATGTGATGATGGTGTTTTTTCTGTCAGTCTACAACCTTCGAAGGCTCGGCATTATTAGGCAGATTTTTCCCATGATAGCTTCATCATGTATCTGATCTGTCTGTTTGTGCTATTTTCAGATCTGGCTTTCAACTTTTGGTGGAAATGATACTTCTATTCTTCTCTCTTCTTACTCGTTCTGTTTTATAGTGTCTCATGCTGCAGTTGTTTCTGAGGTTTGGCTCTGATCTCCAAATCAATATTTTACAGAGAAAAGGGCATGTGCTGTGTGCAGATGTACAAGCAAGAAAGTGATGCGCTTTCTGTCATTGTTTGAAGAGTCTCTCGATTATCTATAGAAAGAGATAGAAAACTTGGTGGTACTGAAAATCTAGACGTACTTGCATACTCGTGATATGAATTTTGGATACAACATTTTGGCTCAGATATTTAAAGTTTTCTATAGTCGTGCCCTTGGTTTCTTTGCTTCCTCTTTCAGAAGAGTTTTGCTGTTTTCTAAAATCAAAGCTGGATGTTTGAACATGGGTAACTTCCTATGCATGCCTGCCTGCCTACTTATGAAGTGTGCTATATTCTACCTGTTTCTTGGCCTCTTTTCCTTTGGGTTGAGTAGGGGTAAACATTATTGTTGTTGTTATTATTATGCTTTCCCTTGAACTGCTGTTAAATGCCAAGAATATTTTAAATTGAGAACAATTATGTTATTGCCAGGAGTTTGTGCCCGCGTGTTTTGTGTCACTCTCACATTACATGAAACAATCTGTCTTGGCAAAGTTATCTCTCGATTACATTTCGAATTCTTTTCGAACAAAGAGATATTGTTGTGAACTCCTCAGTTAAAGCCTACTGGTCTAAAGTTACAAGTTCCCATTCCTGATAGCTCACAAAATCCTCTTGTTTCTTAATTTTAACTCTACTAGCTAGAAATGAATGGATAATGATTCTTGTTTCACCATTTGATTATATATGCCACGCGTTAAATAGCAGGTTCATAAAGTCTCCCCGCAATGTGGAATATGGATCGATGTCATACTTTTCCAGCGTAAAGCTTGATTGCTTTCTAGAGGATCAGTATGCAGGTAAAACCTCTTGTTTTCAGTGAGCTTTTTTCTATTTCTTGTGTAGCTATTGTATTGCTAAGGCCAAGGGATGACATGGGTGTTTGAATTTTTGTGAGCATTGTTATTCCATCGTGCTTGCCTCCTTGCCCATCATTTGCCTTGCTTTTCTCATGTGAGTTTACTAATGAAATCCTTGCTAAAAGATGAAAAGACAAACATTATGATTTGAAAGATGGCCAAACGTGTCACCTATGCTCTAGGCTTATACGTTTATACATGCCAGTTGTATATGGGCCTAAATAATTAATCTTCTCTCTCTCTCTTCCGCACTAGCATTCATGGAAACACAACAATTAAAGAAACTCGCATAGAGTGAGAGCAAAGGCAAAATTAAGGTCAGGGAGAAGGAGCCATGAATATCCTTTTTATTCCATGTCACTGAGTAACCTAACGTTCTGCAACATATGTTTCATATTTTAAAGCTGGTTTGGAATCTAGGAAGCAAACTCCATTTTTTAATGTTATTACACACACACACACACACACAAATATATATATATATATATACACATACATGTCTGCATTTGTACCTTGAGATCAATCAGACCAAAGACCAATCTTTATGGTTTTACCTCCAGGATATGGGCGCTTAGACTTCTTTTTTTCTTTCTACCCTCTTTTCCCGTTTCAGAATTTTCCTCTAGTCCTTTGTTGAAAAGGGGATTGCATGTATGAATGCTGTCTCGTAAAGCACCGCCTTTTGGGAAATTGAATCTTTTTGACCTTTGCAAACATAAAGCAAACCACTTTCTCCCATGCTTTTATCCGTGATATTTTTTGCTTTAGTCTTTGATTTTGTGGGAGCCGAGGGAGGGGGGTCTTTGGCCATGTTGATGAATTCCTATGAAGGTTTTAATTATGACCACAATTTTCCATGGTGTGACTGGTATGTGTACAACTTGACCAAAACTCTATGAAAACTGTGTGCCATTGGATGAGAAGTTGAGGACCTTGTAAGTATATAGCTCCACAAAAGTACGTACAAGTGTCACCTAGAGCCCTAGACCTTGAAATTACTGAAGGATCCAATGAAACTTTGCCTTTCGCCCTTTTTCACTCCGCTGTCACGAGTCAGGACGGAGCATGTTGTGGAAATTGGGAAGATGGTAAAGCTACAATATTTTTCAGGCACTGTAATCTTTCCTGTTACATACATGAAGTGCAACGACCCCTGCCCTCTCAACCGAGATTGTCTCTATGACTTTCTTGTAATATCACTGTTGAGTGTTTTTTGAATGAGCATTGTCGTAATTCAATTCTGGGTTATTTTAAAAAAAATCATATTTTTTTAAATAAAAATCAAAAAATAAAATAAAGGCTGACAACGTGGAGAAAGCAGGCCGGGGAATCAAGCTGCAATTTTTTGAAGGAAATTCAAGACCTAATTGGACCCCATTATGCCTAAAAATAAAGAAAAAAAATGCAAATTTAAGGTCAAATTAAATGTTTATTGGATGAATTTGCATAAAAATTAAGTCCAAAAATATAATTATATTTTTAATAGGCTAATTTGATTTAATCATGGGCCGAACTGAAATTTAATTACGTTTAAGAATTAATTTTGGTCCAATTGAAAGATTTAATTAAGTGCAAGGACTTAATTATACTTTAAATGGGTCACATTAATTTTATTTGTGGCTAAATTGGTGAAAAATTAAGTTTAGGAGCCTAATTTGGGCTTAATTGAGGAGATTGGAATTTTAAGAAACCAAATTTCATTTTTTTTCAAGTTAATTGATTGAAATTAGGGGCCAAATTACAAGAAAATTGAAGTTTTAGAGTCAAGTAGGGGCTAAATTGAAGAAATCTGAGGTCAAGGACCATTTTGCAATAGGTGGCAAACTTTGGGGATTCAATTGACAAAAACCGGGGGTGAAATTGAAGAAATTGAAAGTTTGATGGTCATTTAGGGGTTAAATTATCAAAATCCGAGACTAAGGACCATATTGTAAAAGGCGCGTAACTTTGGGGTTTCAATTGAAGTTCATTAGGGGCTTAATTGCATTAAATCCAAAGTTTATGGTCAATTAGGGGTTCAATTGAAAGCAATTGAAAGCTAAAGGACTAAATTAAAAAGCAGTTAAATCTCTAATTTAGTAAAAAAAACGGCGTCGTTTTGCATCAAAAAGAAAAAAAACAAAGAGGAACAGACGACGCGTCGTCTGGTCACTGTTCATTGTCTTCCCCGTTTTACCCGAAAGAAACAGTGTGGGAGCTTACTTTGCAGGTGCATTTAATGGTTGATTTCTCCATCAAATCAAACAAAGCTTGCACGAAACGAATCCTCTGCAATTCCTCTACAAGCCCATATGAACGTTTCAGGATGAATGACAGTACGACAACACTGACGACAGCGTGAAGAGGTCAACTTAGGCAGTCTTTTCCTACAGATTTGACAACCTCAGGGAGGCTACTTTGAACCAACGGTTGGGATCCTTCCCAACCAAATCAAGGGCTGGAATTTTACCCCGATGTAGACAAAATTTTAACCCGGTTTGGATAAATAGAGTCTTCGTTCATGGCCTAAGAGAGGAGAAAATCGGGTCCAAAAATTGAAAAAAACCAGCCTCCTCCCCAGTTTTTTCTGCGGCAAGTCTCTCTCTCTATACTCTCTCTCCATAGTGCTCTTAGTGACTCCAAGCCACGCTGCCACCAACTTGTCTTCCACCCTCTCCGCCAAACTTATCCCTCTCCATCGAAAGCTCCTTCTTTTTCCTCCATGGCGGTAGTAACCAATCAGCACCACCATTTTCGTTTTCTTCCTTCTCCAGTAAAGGCAGCAGCAACACCGACTCCTCCACAAACATCGCCACCAGCTTCAGGGAGACTACCCAGACCACCTCCAACCTCATGCCAAGCCAGTGACAGCAGCTTCTTCTCCTGCGCAAGGTTGCCTCCCGCTTTGCTCCGCCATCTGCAACTGTGAAGTTGCATACAGAACATGAACTTACTGTTCATGTTCTGCAATTAATATATAATATTATATTATATACTTCCTTTTAAGAAAACAAAAAAAATCCAAAAAAATTCAAAAAATCATTTTAAAAAAATTTGTGATTTTCTCAAATATTTTTTCTATCTATTTTGCATAATATCGGGTTGTATATTTATATTGTAAAATACAAATCTAGTATTAAAATACCCGATTTTTCTCTAAAATATTTTAAAAAAATAAAAAAAATTTCAAAAAAATATTTGGTTGCATACGGCTAAATCCTTAAATTTTTCTAAGCATATTTTTCATTACAAAAACAAAAATTGTATTTTTTTTCATGTTTAAAAAATTAAAAAATGGATATTGTAACCAATTTATGATTATCCATTAGGATTTGGCCAACATGTCAAAAATCTTTTTTTCAATTTTTTTTTAAGATCCTGATGTAGACTTTAATATTTGTGGGTTGTAAAATTACACGATAAAGTATACCCTCAAGTATTAAAGATACAAGGTGTAGAAATGCAATGCTAAAATTCAGACTTTAGGACAGTTAGGATTTAACCCAATAAAATAGAGACTTTCTCATGAAGAGAGATATGTCTTGAGCCTTAGAAAAGACCAACAGAAACTCAACTCAAAAGAAAAAAAACAATCAAACCACAATGCAGCTTACCTTAGGTAGGGTGCACTAGGGGTGATGCGTCTTTCCCCTTACACAACCAGTCCCTTACTCAAACTCTCGCAGACCATAGGTTCCTAATGACCATAATATTAGGTGGCGACTCCTAAACATTAATTATAATTTTATGATTACATTCAATAACCTTCCCAACACATCACATCTCACACAGGAGGCATGACAAAGAGCTTCCGCCGTCACCAGACAACGTCACCCCACAATAGGCAGCACAAATCCTTTTATAGACTCATTAACAAAAACTATATTGAACATGTTCAACGCATCCAAAAAATTTTCAGAAGCATTTATTAATAGAACCATAGTTATTAAATCTGTTCGGGTGTTGACCCAGCTAAAAGGCCGGGTTTCAAGTTTCATGGGTAAAGACATATCTCATATTAAAAATATTTAAAATTTAACATTTCATATGAAAAAATTAAAAAAAATATCCATGTTGTAAATAATAATATTTTAAAAAAATTATCTCATATTAAAAATATATTATATTATATTTTTAAATTACAGTATTTTAAAAAAAAAACATCTTATGACTTAGACTAATAAGCACAGGAGCAAATATAACCACAGGAGCAACAATTTTTTTTTTTTGTGCGGGCTTTTAATCTCATCATCATCTCCTCACAAAGTTTATCTACCCTCTCTAGCTTTATCACAAGCAACCAAACACCACACAAACCCAGAAATTGAAAACAGTGTCCTACTTATTGCCTCTCTCTCTCTCCTGAAACTGTGAGTTTAGTCCCTTTTAACCTTTAATTTCCTTCAAGTTACAGTCATCAATCGTCACTCCGCAACTCGATCACTAGGTGCTCAGTGGTCTTCTTGAAACTTCCCAACTGTCGCAGCTTTCGATTGGGGCAGCCTCGAGCATCCAGTATATGACATTAAGGACTATTCCTCCATGGAGTAGTCCACTCATAGAACAAGCATGTAAGCGAAGCAAGAAAACGACTTTCCATTTTTTAGATCCCTCATCTGGTCAACAATACACATTCTTTTATTCAATAAATACATCTCATGCCTGGAACGAGTTCAAGGAGGAGGGCGATCAGGGAGCACATGAAGGAGCTGCACTTTTCAGATCTCTCACCGGGTCTCGTCCAGGTTTGCCCAGGTCTCCCAAGTCATGGGTCGACCCATCGAGTCGATCGGGTTTTGCCAGGTTATTGTCCTGGCCAATCTTTTATTAAACCCGAATCGGTCTAGCCACTGGGTCGACCGGGTCTCGGGTTAACCCGTCGGGCTGGGCCGGGTTTAATAACTATGATTAGAACATCTCAAATCCATTCTTTTAATCTAAGAATATTTAATCTCTAGAATTTTTTTTATTGTTTTTATTATAGAATATCAAATTCTTGAAAATCTGATAAGTCTTGTTCTTCTTATTAAAAGAGGAAAGATTTTCGCTTATTAAAAAAAACACTAAACCCATTAGTGTAAGGCTAGACTCGTTGCTATGTGAATTGCTACATTAGAATGATATCTTTGTCTTTCATGAAAAAAGCCAAATAGTCTATCTTCAGGGTAAATTGATACTTTCTAGGGAATTTATTTGTCATTGTAAAATTCATTGGAGTTATAATTTTCCATCACCTTTTTTTTCCAAGTTAAATAACATAAAACTAAAAATAAAGTGAAAGGTTAAGAAGAGTTTTTTTTTTTACATTCCCTTTTTAAAATAGTAAAATTACTTCATTGCCCTTCAAGTTAAAAAAAATTAAAGAAAATATCAAGGGATATTTTGGTTTTTTCATAATGGTTATTTTGTTTTAATCTATTTTAATTAGAAGCAAATCAATATTTTAACATATAAAAATATTAATAAAAAAAGTTGGCGGATGCAATGGCGAGTGCATGTCGTCCACGCTTTTTGAACGATGTGTTTACAGCGTCTTACGGCGGCCAAAAAAGCTCAACTACCATGTTGTTTGAAGTGTGCAGTGGCGACGTAACTAATAAGACAACACATGTAGTGATATTCATGAAGGTTCAATGATGATTGAATCTTTTTTCTTCCCCCTCTTTTCTCTTCTCACCTTGAAATCCTTATTGGGTCAGCCAAATTCAGATTAGTTGTCCTCTCATTTATTTTTTTTGTTTCAACTGCGGTCCTCCTTCATTTGATTAGTCTTTTTTTGTTTTTGTTTTTTTTCAATTTCAACCTTTTCTATTTGGTTTTATTTTATTTTTATATCAAATACTCATTTTTTTTATTGTTGTTTTTTTTATCATTTTATTGATTTTTTTTTCAATTTTGTTTCTCACCATTTTATTTCATTTTTTTTTTAATTTTGTTCCCCATTCTTTTAATTGCTCTTTTTTAATCATTTTCTTTTTTAAAAAATTTTCCCTTAACATTTTATTTCATTTATTTTTTATTCAATTTTTATCCTCATTCTTTTAATTGCTTTTATTATTATTATTATTATTATTTTATTTTATTTTTCAATTTAGTCTCTCATTATTTTCTTTCATTAGTTTTTATACCAGATTTGATCCTCATTATTTTAATTGTTATTTGTTTTCTTTCTAATTTTTTATGATTGATAATTTTGTTCATGATTTTTTGTTTTTCGCCTTCTACTAGATCATTCTAGTCTCATGATTCGGGTCACTAGTTTTGAAAATTAGCTTGATTTAACTTCGGCCTTTTCATAAAAAAAAATTTGAAGTTCATCTTTTGACATTAGGTTATTAGGCCTTGAGCTTTTTGATATATTTTTCTTTCCTTTCTATGTGGTTAACTCAGATTGACTTGGATTTTTTTTCAATTCCATCCTTCAATATTAGGTTGCTAGGTCTTGAGCTTTCTGATTTTTGTATGCCTTTTCTTTCTATGGGGTTATCCTGGGTCATTGGTTAGTCAAGTTAACCCAGGGTGAATTAGTTTTTTTTCAATGTTTTTATTTATTTAAATTCAATCCTATTTTTCTAGGTTATTTAAAAAAAATATTTTTCTTAGTCAATATTGATATTAGGAAGAAAATAGGGAATTATTAAAGAATTTTATAGAAAAAATCAAGTTGAAATTCAAAATATGTTTTGAGGTTGAAGATGGCAGAATTATAGTTTAGTCCTTAGTTTTGAAAAATTATAATTTTGCCTATGAATTCAAAAAAAAATATAGCTTAGTCCATGGTTTTAAATGACAATTTTTTGGATAGGTTTTTATAAATAATTGAGATTTTCTGATGGTTTATTATCAATTTTATTTCTTTCATTTGAATTTGGAATTAATTTTATTATATGTTGAAATGAGTTTAGATACTTAAAAAGCCCTACATTGTTTGTAAGAGATTGGTTGAACATTGCTATTTACATACTTCTTGCATGATTGTGAGTAATTAATATAAATATACCTTAAAAGTATCATGAATTTTTTCCATGCATTTATTTTGAAACTGATATATTAATTATGAGTAATCGATGTAAATATATTTTAAAGAATATTTATAAAGCATGTGTGTTTGCATCTTTATATTTATATGAAATATGATATATGAACTTGGTGTGATGATGGGTTATATACTTGGTGTGACAAGTTATGTATATGGTGTGATTTTGGGTTATATACATGGTGTGATAGGTTTGTACATGGTGTGATGGGTTATGAAATAGTATGAAATTTACTAATTAAATCACTATGTGTGTGTGTGTTTGATTTTATTATTCTTAAATATATTTATAGTTAATTAAGTTGTGGAAACTCATCCTTTTTCCACAATTATTTTCTTTCAAGCTTATAGATTTAAAAATTAGGGAAAATAACTTGACGATCAAAAGTTATATGTCAGTTTGTTGCTCGTTTGCCTTTTGGTCTTTCTTGAAAACTTTCTATTGTTTTTTCATATTGTGAGTTGTGTATATAAATGATGTAAAGCTTTATAATTACAATAGATTTCAATTGTGAATTGAGTTCTTGTTCAGAGACATTAATATTTTGTTTATGTATATATGATTGATGCGATTAAGTGTTTTTATTTATTTGAATTTCTTGTTTGAGAAATGTTATAGTTTGAGGCTTAGTATGGTCAAAGTAGTCTTTATATATTTAGACCATGTGTCGATCATGTTTTGATTAGGGTGCGATAGTAATACCATTATTATGTTTTAGTTCTTGGCTAACATATCATACTATGATTAACAAATTGGCAAAAACCAAATCATGGTATAGATAAAAGTCTGTCATCTAACTTTCAATAAAATAATATGTTTTGTGTTGGATGATTCTTTGATTGGTACTGAAACCTTCTTTTTTTTGGCATATGAATTAATTTTAGAAAATAACTAGTAGGTTTGTGCTTAGCATTAGGGTACTTGTTAAGAGTTGAAAGTCTATTTAACTTGTATATGCTTAATGAATCTCAATTCCAAAATTTCCATATGTAATACACATGCATGAGAGTGCAAGACTTGTTTACATACTTATCACATATGATGGTAACTCAAAATTAATATCTGATCCAATATTAATAATAATATACCACACCCATCTTATCATATAAGAATGTCAAAGTAAGAATATTCATTTATGATAAGTTTATGTTGCTGCCATTCATAAAAACTAGTGAGTCTATACAGGCAGATTGATTTGTGGTTGTCATAATCTATCTCCATTAAAGATTACCAGACTCAATGAATTGTTAGACCCATTTAAGAAGAAGATGTAAACCCCTGGTCTAAATATCAGTAAACCAAAGTCATTAGGGTAATCCTTAATTGAAAAATGGTAAATTAAGAGGAAATATTATTGTGATTTAAAATAAACATCCTCAATGAGTTAACTTAAATTTTGGATGAAATAAAGTAATAAAATTGATACGTGAAATGTTAACTAGTGATAAATCGTGTAAACTTTTCAATCGTGTAAAATAACTATTTAAAGAAAAATATATTTTTTTTTAGATAATAGTTGAGATTTTTTAAAACTTTTTGGCTAAAAAGAGAATAAACCTTATAACAATAATAAGGCAACAATAAAGAAGAGAAAATAAAGAAGTCATAAAAGAATGAAATCTGCAATAGGAAGAAGAAAACAGGGACCAAACAATGGATAAAAACTATAAGTCAACTTTTGTTATCCCCAAAAAAGATCCCATCAGAGCTGATCACTAAATCCAAACTAATGGAAGCAGGAGTTATGCTATCAAATTTAACCATAAAGAAAACCTGTGAAGGAACAAGTAAAAACAACCCTAAAGATCTGGAGTAGCATCATTGAAGATTACATTATTCCGATGAAGCAACAGACTCCACACAATAAAAGAAAAGAGAAGTTGCTATAAAAAGATTCTGAAATTTACCTTACACCATTGGTAACATATATCGTCAACAAAATTTAAGAAATAGTCACTAATACCCCCCTCCCCCACAGACATAGAAATTCCATCCATAACTTCCAGGAAAAAAACACATTAAATGAATAGATGACTTGAAGTTTCAATACTTCTTTTTTAAAAACACACATCTAGTTTGCTGAAGAGAAAGGAAATCATGCTGAAATAGGAAATCATCGGTGAAAATTTTATCTCGGATAAGCAACTAAAGAAACAATTGAACTTTTAGGGGGCATCTTTTAACCATATTAAAGACTGAAAAGGTTGGACAACACCATAAAGCAATTGATCCAAGAGATGGGAACTCGATTTTACTATATAAAGACCATTTGTGTTGAGAGTCCAGATCTTCATATCCGACCTAAAACGATACATTATCTTTGTTTCTAATAAGGAAAACAAGGAAAATAACTGCTCCAATTCAAATTGAAACATAAAGCTGCATTATTGTAAAGACCACATCCAATTATAGTTATCCAGTTACCCATATCAATAACCACGTAAAATTAAGAAGAAGATAAATTAAATGACTTGAGGAAGGCTACTTTTATAGGAATATCTCCAATCCAATTATCCTACCAAAAAGATGTTAAACTGCCAATACCCACAATAAACTTACAGTGTTGTGTGAGAGCCCGATGTTCACCTATTTGAAAAGTGGACATAATATCCCTTCAAATTCTAGAGAGATGCTTGTTGAAAGTTGGGATCTCATTCTCAAAAGCTGATTTGTATAGGTTAATAATAATAGATTTTCATAGACCAGAGCCTGAAGAAAAAAGTCTTGATATCCATTTAAATAACATGGCTCTATTTTTTTACATAAGGGAGCATATACCAAGACCTCTTTGCTTCTTATCACGCATTACCAATCTTTATTAGACCTTATAAAAAGATCTATGCTTAATAAAGCCACATCATAAGAAACATAGTTGAGTAGAGGTAAGTAATCTACAAACTCCCTTCAGCATCAAGAAGACTACATGAAAAAATTGACAGCGAGTTGA
This sequence comes from Populus nigra, assembly GCF_951802175.1. NCBI lineage: Eukaryota > Viridiplantae > Streptophyta > Magnoliopsida > Malpighiales > Salicaceae > Populus > Populus nigra. The sequence goes on along the minus strand of NC_084853.1, from coordinate 42,110,249 downwards.
TGACACTCTTAATTAGGCACAGACACCCAGTCATGCTTAAAAGCCTACCCTTCCACTAACTTAGTCTTCAATGAAATTTGTCTATTACTAGCTTTCACGTGGAGATGCAATTTGGATTTGCACCCAATGACATATACTAAGATAAGTGTACGAAAAAGAGTCAGTCATGCAAAAAGTAGTTGAAGCCAGGCTCATACAAAAACAATCTTCCACATTGGCTTTGATAATAGAGCTATTATGGAAGTTAATGTGAAGACCTGAACTTAAAGCAAACACCTCAGAATTCTTTTGACTTGAAGAAATTGATCAATCTCTATTGGTGTCATAACCCATTAATGGGTTATTCTTCAAATTCATCTTTCCTTTTCTTTTCAAAATTAAAATCAAAAAATAAATTAACAATAGCAAAAAAATTGGCATATTGGCAAAAGCAAGCTAGGAGGATTTCAAACGTAGAAAAATCAAGCTGTAATTTTAGATGGAATCGAGAACCTAATTGTACTCTATTATACTCAGAACTAGAGAAACAATGCAAATTCAAGGTCAAATTAAATTATTTTTGGATGAACCTACATAAAAATTAAGTCTAAGGACATAACTAGATTTTTAATAGGCCAATTTGATTTAATAATGAGCTAAATTAAAGTTTAATCATGTTTAAGAATTAATTTGGATCCAATTGAATGATTAAATTAAGTGCAAGGACTTAATTATACTTTAAATAGAACAAATTAATTTTATTATAGGCTTAACTGGTGAAAAATTAAGTTTGAAAGCCTTGTCTATCTTTTATATTATATTGTTTCCTCTGTTTTCATCATCTCCATCTTTTATATTCCAAGACAATAATCAAATACTGTCATTGAGTTTTTATAATTTTAAACTAAGGGCAATCATGCATTTGTTAAGAGATATTAAAATTATGATCGCGTGAGATATTAAAAAAAGGGACTCTATCATACTCAAGTTAAGTTTTCACTTTAAGAAAATTACAAGTTTGTGGAAAAAACACAAATGAATAAAAAATTTACAAACAACTAAAATTAACTTTGGCATGCACGGTTGAAACTTGAAATTGAAATAAAAGGACACGAAGGGCAAGTTTGGTGATTGTTTGATATTATTATGTTATATCTTGTTATGCATTGGATAATATATTGTAATATCTTATGTTGGGTTAAAAATAATATAAGCAAAAATAGTATTTAATAATTGGTTATTTTGATTTCAAAACTTATATTTTCATTCAAGAATATAATATACCTCACAATATTTTGGTTTAAAGTAAGGGTATCATGCTTCGAATTGAAAGAAAAACATTATTATTTTTTTAGTATCATGTGCTTTACTTTTAAAACAAACATACCTTGACTAAACATTGATTTTAAATCAGCATTGGTAAAAAGTGAAAAAAAAAAACTAGCAATTATTTAAAGATAAACACTTGACTATTTAGGGACAGATTTGAACACCAATATCCATAAGCCATAACTACAGATTCAAGAATTAACTTGCAAAAAAAAAAAAACGTGGATCCAAGTCATTTCAATAGTTACATATTTCAATTATTTTTATGAAAATCGCAGCGTTTTTTTTTTTTTTAATGAATGCTTATTCGATAAGTTTGAACCGGGTTTAAATGGAATAATTCAGAACTTGGTTAGCTGTGGAAAATTGTAGTCTACCTCGAATCTGCTCATAAATTATTTCTTTTATTTCAGTTAGGTCTCTTTCAATATAATACACTTCTTTCAATTACATCCCTTAGTTTCAGAATTAGGAACACAAACTACCCAACTTCTTATAGTTAAGCCCTTCCGAGTTTTGAGTTGATACAATCACTATCCAAAACTCAATTACCCCTGAAATAATATCATCAAAGCTTACAAAACTCGCTACATGATTCTCTCACCAGAAAACCTTAAATCAGGAGCTCTTGTAAGACTGCCAAACAAGCCACAATGCTGCTACAAAAGGGATATTCTATGTTGCAAACTTTTCAAGGATGTCTTAACAGGCAACACTATAAATTTTTCGTACAAGTCTTTCATTACTCTTGCCGTAAAATCAAACTTCTCATGCTATAGTTTATATAAATGTTATGCACAAGGAAAGAAATTCCATCTAACAAGGAATTCTAGACAAGTAGGAAAATCTAAACACTACTTTATTGAAATCTGAAACACATATAATGCTGGATATCTTCCTAAACGAACATTTCATTGTCGAAGCCTATAAGGTGTCGTTGGAGGTTGAAAAGAGACTTTGATCAGCCCTAAAATGTTACTGTTGCGGTGAAAGTAAGAACACTACTGATAATAAAATATAGCTAATGTTCAAAACTAAAAATAGTCATCTCATACGTCTAAAAATAGCTAAAGTCCAGGCTCAAAGTTAGCCGAGTACACCTAAAGAGCTATCATAAAAGCAAAACAGCAGGGGGCGGTAAGCAGGGCGGTCTAAGGAGTTAGAAGGATGACCTGGATTCTCTTAATACAAGGGAAGAAATGAATAGAAACAAGAAACAAACAAACAAACAAAGAGGTCTCACTGTACTTGTTATTTTCGCTAATTACAATGCTACAGCCTATTGTTAACAGGTTTTTAGGTGCTAAAAAATCCTCTTCAGTACGTAATCATACAATAGTAAAATCTTTAGGAGTCAAGATATATATATAGGAGAATGTGACCAGGAAAAAAAAAATTCCGAATGAACATTTACCCTCGTAAGCTTTTTGTTTGTTTGTCTGTTTGTCACTTTACAGAGTATAACTGTATCAGTATCTCCCGCTCTTTCTCGATCCAGACACCAAATTGACTTGAGTATCAAAAAGCTGCCCTCTAAAGTATAACAAATTTTCATCAACCCTTTTCTTTCCCCTCTCCACTTTCAACCACTCCTCCAATCGACACACCACGACGACGACCATGCATTTTTAAAGAGACATGGCACGGGAAAATGCATTTTCAGCTTGAGAAGTTGGGGGTGGACTCAGACGGGGGTGGAGAGCAAATTAAAATTTTAGGAAATTAATATTGTTGGGTTTTATTAGTAGCTAGTATTTTGATTGATAAACTAATAATTATTATATGATCGAAAGGGTGGAGTCGACAACCTGGGTTGGAGATGCAGGATTTGACATTTACGTGTTGTTTCTATCGAACACACTTCTCTCTCTCTATATATATATATAGAGAGAGAGAGAGAGAGAGAGAGAGACACACACACACACAATTTTCAAGACTGTGAAAGCGTTGAAATATGTAGCCAGTATCGTCCTCTCCGTTTGTCACTCTGATGTACAGTATTTGGAAAGATAGAGAGGCATGGACCAGATGGTGGTGGAGCCTTTGGATGTGTTATAGAGGTGATAGCATGGCAGCACTTCTTACGGGCACCTTCCGACCCAACCTCACATGAAAAAAATAATCCCTGATTCTGGCTGTACAGGTACTTACTAATCATTCCATAATCGTTAAGGTTAATTAATTGCGATTAATAATGTCTATAATCAAATGGTCACGGACCATTGTATCAAAAAACTGATGAAAACAAGTGCCCGCACCCCTGCCTTACCACGATTCAAGGCAGCTGTGAGGAGTAAAGCACCATAATTTTAAAAAGAAAACAGCTAGCATTTCGAGTTAATTGTATTTTAAAAAGCAGAATGTGACTCTGATTCTTCCACGCCATGGCTTAACTATACTATTTTCATTGACTTAATTCTGTAAGTGTCAAATGTCAAGAATCCCACTGCTTGATTTACCGATTGAAAGTCTTGTCTGATGGAATGCTAATTAATCTGTTTGTGTTGTGAAACACGCGGAAAATTTACATGCAGTAGCCTAAAAAATCTTCATTTGACTATTAACAGTACTGGATCCAATTTTAGTGTCATTGAAAGAATTGATAAGAGACGGACATTTTAGGTAAGGCATCTTTCAATGTTGCCGATTTAACATATACTGGCAATTTATTACTGCAACTACGAGTACCGTGCATAGTACACATGGTGATTTGTGACCAAATAAGCAATTAATTAGAACCTCACGATCCATTCCACTAATAATTTCAAACGAGGCGAGAGGCATATCGAAGAGAGAGAGGAGAGAATGGACCCAAGAATTTTTAAGGCGATGTGTATAGGAAGATGATGGTTGTGCCAAGTCTCTATCGGGACACCGAGAAAGTAGATGACAGTTTTTAATAAGCCAAATAAATCTTTATCTCAAGGTCACCATTTGTTTCCTTCCGTCAACAACAATAATTTTAATAGAGTAATGTTACATTTCTATCACTTTGTTTGGTTTTTTCAAGAGTAAGTAGCAAGGTCAACTTGGATCCAAGAGCATGAAAAGCTGTTGTGGTAAATAAATTAAATATTCAACCATAAGCTAGGATGCTGTATGCTGAATCCCCCATGCCATATTCTTACAAAAAAAGAAAAAAAAAACAGAGAGATTAACGAGAATCATGTAAACAACGTCTTTGATCCTTAATTCTATCGCATATCATAGAAAACAAGTGAGTTGTGAGCGTCAAACAAGCTCAGTATGTCACATCGAATAAGTGCTCAAAAAACAGTTTCTCACCGAATGAAAACGACAAAGTAATTAAGTTTTACATGGTTCTCTCTCATCCGAGTTAGTGAAGTTTACCACTCGCACAAAACTCAAAACTCCGTAAGTACTTCATTTTGTCAAATGTATTTTGCATTTTGTTTTCTATAATTCAATGGAAAATTTTAAAAACGTCCTCACACAGCTGATCTTGTTAACAAGGGAGCTAACTTATATTTAAGAAGTTGAAAGAGAAAATTGGATTTAGTTATGAAACAACAGAGAAGGAGAGAACAAAACTACGTTCAACATTAAAGAACACTCCATGGTTTTAGCTTCAATGTAAATCTAAAAAGAAAAAAAAGAAAAAAGAAATTGAAGCAACAAGAAGGAAGGTAGAAAGGCAAAGTGAAAAGGAAAGCGTGGACCCCTGGCTCTATCTGTCGGTCATCGCCTCGGATTTCTCGCCTCTGCCTAAAAAGTGACACGGCAGACGAGGGTCCATTCTTTCATGCCCAATTTTTATTTTTATTTTTATTTTTAATTCTTCTACTTAGGGATTACTATATTCTACTGTACCGTTTAATTTTCTCATTCCAATCGCAATTAATTGATTCGAAAAAGTGTAGATATATATATATATTAAATGGGCCTTTCCATTATCGGGCAGCTCAAAAACTCAACCACTCCTCTGACCCAATTCTATGCCTCCTTTACTTTGATTCCTTTACTATCTTCTTATCAATTATTTTATAATCATACAATAGGTTTTCTTAGCATAGTACACACCATTCTACGGTCCATAATGGGTATTTAATTTCTAGGTTACATAGTACAGTAGACAGCACAGTTACAGTCAACAGTGTTCGTGTTTGATGACACCATCCAACCATCATCTAATGGTGGGTTTCACTTGGGTACGTACATGTTCAATCTCTTACGAGGTGTTACCATCACAGTCATCTGGCAAATCCAACGGTGGATAAGGGTTTCCATAACAGAGACATGTTTCATGGAGTCCACCCCTCTATTTTAGTAGTGGTGGCATGATATGTATGAACATGAAAGTGAATGGGTTCTTATTAGAATAGTATTTGATTTGTTTTTTTAGAGATGATGGGAGGGAGGGAGGGAGGGAGGGAGAGAAAGGTGCATGGGGTCGTGGTCATTTCTGGAACTGAGAAACCCCAGCTGGTAGGGGCGGGTCTGCACCTATCTTTTGTCTTTTTTAACGTTGGCTTTCCACTCCTTTTACTCTTCTTAATATAGCCCCCATACCATATCATTCTCTTCATCATCACCAATCTTTCTCTCTCACCAACCCCCTTCAAGATAGGCGAGACTCTTGGGGGATAAAGTGAATAGTTTGAGAATCACCGGCACGCACACACACGAAATCAAATTCCATATATCTCCCTCTTTCACTTGGAAGAATTGATCAAGATTTGCTAACAAAGGTAGCTTCTTTTTTGAGGGGAATGTTGTCTGGCTCGAGGACTTTTTCTTGATCAATCTAATCGAACTTTCTACCTGTAGATCTAGTATCTTATTTAAGATTGATCACGTATTAGGGTTGTCGGACCAGGCTTCATTCCCCCCAATCATTGCTTCCATCTCAAGGGCTTGATCATGGGCTGTTGCATGTACAGGTTTGATTTTTAATCATCCTTTTTTTTTCTTTAATTGGTTTTGTATATCGTAATCTTGCTCGGGGTAAAAAACCTGGGAGTTTTTTAATCATGAGTTTTTTCATTTTAGTCTTTAGGGTTGTTGGTATATATGCAGATTGGTGTAATCATGATGTGTTTTGACCATGCTGAGAACTAAGAAGCTTCATCATTACTCTTTTTCTGGTTTGCTTTTTCTCTGATCATGTGATGATGGTGTTTTTTCTGTCAGTCTACAACCTTCGAAGGCTCGGCATTATTAGGCAGATTTTTCCCATGATAGCTTCATCATGTATCTGATCTGTCTGTTTGTGCTATTTTCAGATCTGGCTTTCAACTTTTGGTGGAAATGATACTTCTATTCTTCTCTCTTCTTACTCGTTCTGTTTTATAGTGTCTCATGCTGCAGTTGTTTCTGAGGTTTGGCTCTGATCTCCAAATCAATATTTTACAGAGAAAAGGGCATGTGCTGTGTGCAGATGTACAAGCAAGAAAGTGATGCGCTTTCTGTCATTGTTTGAAGAGTCTCTCGATTATCTATAGAAAGAGATAGAAAACTTGGTGGTACTGAAAATCTAGACGTACTTGCATACTCGTGATATGAATTTTGGATACAACATTTTGGCTCAGATATTTAAAGTTTTCTATAGTCGTGCCCTTGGTTTCTTTGCTTCCTCTTTCAGAAGAGTTTTGCTGTTTTCTAAAATCAAAGCTGGATGTTTGAACATGGGTAACTTCCTATGCATGCCTGCCTGCCTACTTATGAAGTGTGCTATATTCTACCTGTTTCTTGGCCTCTTTTCCTTTGGGTTGAGTAGGGGTAAACATTATTGTTGTTGTTATTATTATGCTTTCCCTTGAACTGCTGTTAAATGCCAAGAATATTTTAAATTGAGAACAATTATGTTATTGCCAGGAGTTTGTGCCCGCGTGTTTTGTGTCACTCTCACATTACATGAAACAATCTGTCTTGGCAAAGTTATCTCTCGATTACATTTCGAATTCTTTTCGAACAAAGAGATATTGTTGTGAACTCCTCAGTTAAAGCCTACTGGTCTAAAGTTACAAGTTCCCATTCCTGATAGCTCACAAAATCCTCTTGTTTCTTAATTTTAACTCTACTAGCTAGAAATGAATGGATAATGATTCTTGTTTCACCATTTGATTATATATGCCACGCGTTAAATAGCAGGTTCATAAAGTCTCCCCGCAATGTGGAATATGGATCGATGTCATACTTTTCCAGCGTAAAGCTTGATTGCTTTCTAGAGGATCAGTATGCAGGTAAAACCTCTTGTTTTCAGTGAGCTTTTTTCTATTTCTTGTGTAGCTATTGTATTGCTAAGGCCAAGGGATGACATGGGTGTTTGAATTTTTGTGAGCATTGTTATTCCATCGTGCTTGCCTCCTTGCCCATCATTTGCCTTGCTTTTCTCATGTGAGTTTACTAATGAAATCCTTGCTAAAAGATGAAAAGACAAACATTATGATTTGAAAGATGGCCAAACGTGTCACCTATGCTCTAGGCTTATACGTTTATACATGCCAGTTGTATATGGGCCTAAATAATTAATCTTCTCTCTCTCTCTTCCGCACTAGCATTCATGGAAACACAACAATTAAAGAAACTCGCATAGAGTGAGAGCAAAGGCAAAATTAAGGTCAGGGAGAAGGAGCCATGAATATCCTTTTTATTCCATGTCACTGAGTAACCTAACGTTCTGCAACATATGTTTCATATTTTAAAGCTGGTTTGGAATCTAGGAAGCAAACTCCATTTTTTAATGTTATTACACACACACACACACACACAAATATATATATATATATATACACATACATGTCTGCATTTGTACCTTGAGATCAATCAGACCAAAGACCAATCTTTATGGTTTTACCTCCAGGATATGGGCGCTTAGACTTCTTTTTTTCTTTCTACCCTCTTTTCCCGTTTCAGAATTTTCCTCTAGTCCTTTGTTGAAAAGGGGATTGCATGTATGAATGCTGTCTCGTAAAGCACCGCCTTTTGGGAAATTGAATCTTTTTGACCTTTGCAAACATAAAGCAAACCACTTTCTCCCATGCTTTTATCCGTGATATTTTTTGCTTTAGTCTTTGATTTTGTGGGAGCCGAGGGAGGGGGGTCTTTGGCCATGTTGATGAATTCCTATGAAGGTTTTAATTATGACCACAATTTTCCATGGTGTGACTGGTATGTGTACAACTTGACCAAAACTCTATGAAAACTGTGTGCCATTGGATGAGAAGTTGAGGACCTTGTAAGTATATAGCTCCACAAAAGTACGTACAAGTGTCACCTAGAGCCCTAGACCTTGAAAATTACTGAAGGATCCAATGAAACTTTGTCTTTCGCCCTTTTCACTCCGCTGTCAGGAGTCAGGACGGATCATGGTGTGGAAATTGGGAAGATGGTAAAGCTACAATTTTTTCAGGCACTGTAATCTTTCCTGTTACAGACATGAAGTGCAACGACCCCTGCCCTCTCAACCAAGATTGTCTCTATGACTTTCTTGTAATATCACTGTTGAATCTACTTTTTTTTTTAATGGGCAGCACGCATCCTTTTATAGACTCATTGACAAAAACTATATTGAACATGTTCAACGCATCCAAAAACTCTTCGGAAGCGTTTATTATGAGAACAATATCTCAAAATAATTCTTCTAATCTAGGAATATTTAATCTCTATAACGTTTTTATTTGTTTTATTATTGAATATCAAATTCTTGAAAATCTGGTAACCCTTGTTCTTCTTATTAAAAGTGGATTGATGTTGGCTTATTTTTACTAGTAATAATTGTGAGTGGCGTCTTATATTTTATATACATATGTTAGCCCACATATGTATATTTGTTTTTGTTGACCTTTAACCCGAGCCTTGATTGTATAATTACCTTTGCTAGCGCAAGATATAAATAAAAGCAAGAGTTGACTGAACTTTCTCATTACTCTTTCCTTTTTTTTTTCTTTCTCTAAAACGCCAGCCAACTCTGCCTATTCCCTCTGCAAAATCTCTTCAAGTTTCTAACCTACAACAATTCATCATATAAGTTATTTCTTTTTGAGTAAGTTTACTTAGCTTCTTTTATTGCTTTATTATATTGTTTTGTATCTTTTTAATTATAATAAGTTGTGGAAGGTTAGGGTCAGGGTTTATATGATGTTAGTTGATATATGAGTAATTTTGTTGCAGTTAATTTGTGTATGGTTAATATTATATGCATATAAATACAAATTGATAAGTATTTTTATTTGATTGATGAGTTTTGAATAAAAGCCCCCAGGGGGATACTGATATTAGGAAGAAACTAGGGAATTATTGAAGAATTGTATAGAAAGAATTGTGTTGAGAGTTTGGAAAATATGTTTTGAGGTTGAAGATGGCAGAATTATAGTTTGATCCCTATTTTTGGAAAATTATGGTTCTGCCCTTGAATTCTAAAAACTTATTGTTTAGTCCCTGGTTATATTTTTCAGATAGGTTTTGCTAAATAGTTGAGATTTATTTATGTTTATTATCAATTTTATTGCTTTCATTTGAATTTGGAATTAATTTTATTATACATTGAATTGTGTTTAGATTTTTTGAAAGTCCATATACCGTTCATTTGTAAGAAATTGGTTAAAGATTGCGGTTTACATACTCTTTTGCATAATTGTGAGTAATTAATAGAAATATTCCTTAGAAGTATTATGAATTTGTATCTATACGTTTGTTTTGAAATTGATATGTGATTTTGAGTAATTGATGTAAATATGTTTTAAAAAATATTTATAAAGCATATGTGATTGTATCCTTATATTTATTATAAAATAAGATATGTGAACTTGGTGTGATGGTGGGTTACATATTTGGTGTGACGGGTGACATATATTGTGTGATGTTAGGTTATGTAGTTTGTGTGATAGGTGGTGTGAAGCTAGGTTATATACATGGTGTGATGGGATTGTATATGGTGTAATGGGTTATGCTGGTAAATTATGTATATGATGTGATGGGTTATGAAATATTATGAAAGTTATGTGTATTTTGATTTTATTATTCTTGGATATATTTATATTGATTAATCATTGAGTCGTGGAAACTCATGTTTTTTCACAATTATTTATTTTTAGAGGATGTTTAAGAGTGTGGTGCATAGAAGTTGTTTTTTTATCGCACGTGGGCAAGCGACAATGAAGGGTCAGGAGTCTCCACCTAGCTGTTTGATTAAGGATCGCTAGAAAGCCCGGATGTACTAATCTTATCAAAAATTTTAAAGGTAAGGGATTGGTTGTGGTTAGGGAAGGTATTGACACCCTTATCACACCCTACTTGAGTTAAGCTGCATTAAGTGATTTGAATGTGATTTAAATTCACTCATGCGAATAAATATGGTATTTCAAATTTATTATGGGCTTATGTGCCTAAACGAATTCTTATGGAAAAGGTTAGTGTATGTACCTTAATAAGGTTCACCTATCCTGAAAGGCGAAAAAGTTTTCCACAACTCGTATGTTGTGGTGAAAAATATTCTCAATTAAAATTGATGAATATTCAGAATAATTCTAAAAACTTTCTAATCAACTCCTGATATTTAAACATCAGCATACTTGTAAGTTCATTGTTTATACCATAATATTGACCATTAATTCTTATGAAGTAAAATTTTAGAGGTTATTTAAATATTGGCTAAATTCTCTTGAATTCAGTAAACTAGTTATTAAATCCAAAATGCATGCAAATATATATTTTATTAACATGTGTGTATTAAACAAAAACATGATTTTTTTATTTTTGAGAGACTAAACCGTATGTAATAAAAATATTTAATTCTTTTTGTTTTTTTATTTTAAACATTCAAAAACGTGTAAGAAAATACAAATACACACACCCATCTTTTTTACTAACTTATCCACACTTATACAATTACAAATATTTACACAACATTGTAATTAAACACAAATCATAAAAAAAATCATTTGAATCCTAAAATAGACCTTCCAGAGGCTGCTATAAAGTGCTGGAAATGGAGAAACGATAGTGGCACGTGGGTTCAATGCACCACCGTCACTATCAGTGCGTGGTTCCACGTGCCGCCGCTAGTGAAATGGAAAACAAGGTGGATCTAAAAGATGTCTTCCTTTCCCCCTTGTGCCAGTGGTTAAGACCAACATCACCTGCAAAACCAAGAAAAAATCCATAAAATAATAGTTTTATTTTTTTTTCTCTTCGGATCTACCTCTATCTCTCTCTATTGATCTTCTCTCCTTCTTTATAGATTCAATGCCACCATTGTTTGGTGTTGTGTTGATGGTCGAAGATGGGGAAAGAAGTTGTCGTGAATGTTGTGAGTTAGTGGAGCCACCGTCATGGGAGCTACTGGTTGTTGGTGTCACGTTTAAAGATGGAGATTGTTGTGCTAGGTTGTTGGTTTTGATTCTCGAATAGAAGGAGATCTGTCGATGGTGGTAAAAAAAAAAAGAAAATTTGAAGGGGTGATTGGTGTGGTGGCTGAGTGGATGGACGTTATTGGATGGTAGTGTTACTAGAGGCATTGATAAGGGTTATTAATTGGTGGTGCTGGGTCTTAATGACTGGTGAGCATGGGTCTGGTTAAAAGGATGCATGGTTGAGTTAGAGGCGCTGACATAAATGGTTTGGCTCAGCTGTTGCTGGTGGTTATATTGCCATTAATAAAGACTATTAATGGAGGTTGAGGATGAGTTTGGAAAGAGAGTTTTTAGGTTCTCTTTGAAGGGAGGCTTTGGACTCTGAGTAAGATAGATTATTGTGTGTTTGAGTGGTTGGAATAGAGGTTGTTGGCTACCATTGACTGTAGTCAGTCAGAGGCTTATGAGGGATGCGACTGAAAAGGTTGTGGTTGTAAGACTTTTCTTTTGGCTGAGAGCTAGGGAAGATGATGAGAGAGGGGACTGATGTTAGGGTTGCTAGTATTGGCTGGTGGTTTGGGTCACGGTGGTGAAGGCTGTGAAGAGAGTTTTGTTGGAGAAGAGTTAATTATTTTTTGCCCTCCTTTCTTCTCATGAGATTCTTGTGTTTTTTTTTTTTTTTTTGTATTAGTGTGCTGATGAGTGGGGGAGTGTTTAGGTGTGTGTGAGATTTTTTTTTTCTAACTAACTATCTGGTCTCATTTCCCCTCTAAAATCTCTCTTAAATTGTTCTTTCTTTTTTTATGTGTGTAACCACTTATTTATAGGCAAAACAAAATTTTTATTTTTAATTGCTTGGTCTCCAAGCAAAGTTGGTGACCAAGTAATCCAAAAAAATAATTTGGTCCCTCAACTTCTTTCTTTTCATATTTGATCCCTTTGTTTATTTTGATTTTTCATTTTTTTTTGTGTTTTGAATTTTTTGAAAAAAAAAACAACATTAACGATAACTCAAAAGGCGCGTTAATAACTGAACGCATCAAAAATAGATTTTTTTTAAATTTAAAATTCTTTAGAAAAGACGTTGAAAATAACAAAAAAAAAATCAATAATGTATTTTTTTGTAACGCATTATTGATTTTTTTGTTGTTTCTTGCTATTTTTTGTTTTTTTTATTTTTATTTTCAAGAATGGGATTAAAAATTGGATAACAATACTTTTCAAAATAATTTTTACCTGAAAATACATTAAAACTCATAAAAAAAATAACTTAAGGCTAGAAGTTATATGTTAGTTCGTTGCTCATTTGTCTTTAGATCTTTATTGGGCACTTTCCGCAATTATGTTAGTCAAAGTAGGAATATTTGTATCTGATAAGTTTATGCCACTGCCATTCACAAAAACTAGTGAGTCTATCGTTGTGGATTGATAGTCGGCTGCAATAATCTATCTCCATTGAGCATTATCAGAGTAAATGAATTGCCGGACCCATTTAAAAAGAAGGGCTTGGTTCATAGTTGTAATTATCCCAAGCGCCGCTTTTGTACTTTGGAGCACAAAAAACATTCATATCCGCATTAGATTCAAGTCATTAACTCTTTGAATGAATCTGCAGCGATATTGAGAAGAAAAGAGAGAGATGGTGAATAACCTTGATAGATACCCAAAACACTTGGAACACTAAGCTGGGAGGAGAGCCATTTATAAGAACTGGGAGTTTACTCGTGGAAAGACACCGAGATATCCAAGTTCGCCATTTTGTCCCGAAACCCATGGCTTCCGTAACATTAAGCATGTCTCTGGAGACCGAGTCGAAAGCCCTTTGAAAGTCTAGCTTGAAGGGACACCTGCATTCTGATCAACTTTTTAACATGAAACGAATGCTCTTTTATCATTTTGTAGGGCAGATCCGGTTTGTTTCTTTCTTTTGATATAGGACGTAGTTAGGTGAACTTCTTTCTGCCCCTTATAGATTCATTAATTTTTCACTTATGCCCTTGTGTTACAAAACTTTCAAAAGTTTGAATATTACCTTTATTCATTAAATAACTTACATTTTATTTTTTTTTATTTTTTATAGATTCCGTGCTTCGGAGTACAAAAATGAAAGAAAAGGAAACAAAATAGCGAAAACTGAGTTTTTTTTTTTGTCATTAATAGCAAAGGGTAAAATCTAAAAAGAAGCTATAAGGGTACCATTAAAAAAATTTAAACCATGGCAGTAGAAACGATAAATAATGAATCTATATGGTGCGCCCTTTATAGTGTGTAATGTTATACTGCATGCGTGTTGTTGCAGGAAAGTCTATAAAATATATTTTACTATATTTTGTAAATTTATATGAATAAAAGTAAAATGAAGAAGTAATTTCTTTGATTTTAATATATATTTTTTAGTTTTTAACTCACTGTGTATTTTATGTTTAAGTTTAAATATATTATATGAATATGTTTAATTTTAATGAATAAAAAAACAAAATACATTTGTTTTACAAAAGTCTAATAAAAAGAGTTAATAAGTGAAAGAATGTGAAGCCTGACAATGAAAGAGTGCTAAATAAATCATTAGTTACTGAGAAATTTTTATCTTGAGAGAATAGTAAATAATAGAAAAATAACAGCATTGAAAAAAAAAGCTGGCATGGACAATAAAAAAAAATAAAACAATAAAAAAAAATAAAGGCAGACGATATTAGGTTACCAAAAGTTAGCTGGGAAATTAAACATCTTAAAATCATCCCGACAATATTAAAAACTACTTTTAAACCTCAAAACATGTTTTGATAAACTTAAAAATAAAAAAAATTATTCTCTCTCCTTCCTTCTCTCTCATTGACTCTTTCTCCTCTGATTACATGGACCTTATTTTAATACAAATAAAGTTTATATATCATTTCATATATACAAATCTTGAAGAACATCAAATATCAAAAGCACTATATAATTTAAATGTGGGGATTTGCTTTCTAAAAAAGGAAATATTTAATGAATTAATCTTAAATTATGAGCTAGATTTTTCATAGCTACAGTACTGCAACCCTTCGTTATCTTTTAGTTTTTCTTAATTCTATTTTATTACGTAAAAGTCAGATTACATTGCGACTTGCAACAAGATGGTTCAATAGCTAGATTTCCTTTGGCCAAGTAGGCTCTCGATTATAATTATGCCATGATCATAGCTCGTGATAGGTGATAAATCTACTTGACAGTCCCCTCTATTTACTACCTGGGATCTCCTTAGCTTTGACCGGAAATGGGGAAGTGGGAACCCTGCAGATATGTGGCCTCAAGGGAGTTGTGGAAATAGCCTGCCTAGGACCTGATCTCCATTTTCTGGAATAACAGGCAAGGAAAAAAAAAAGAGGAAGAAGAAGTCCAACGGCAACAAATAGATGTGGAGGTTTTCTAAACTTGGAGGCATGGATCACGTACCTAATTCCTGCATGAACAGAATCTTTTCTAGTCAATACAATGCGGTTCACGCATTGATTTCTGTAAACTATGATGATACATGCTGCTTTTGTTACCCTTTGGTCCCCTCTTAGACCAGTAGCAGTAATTGTAAATAATTAATGAGTTTATAGATCAATTAACACACATTTGCCTCTCTTTTAAGTTATATATATATATATATATATATATATATATATATATATATATATATATATATATAATGTTCATAAAATGCCTTATGCAAAATCTACACCCTATAATTTCTTCCAAATCGATCCTCATATTATGATAATTTCTCCAACATTACAAACTGCATTGACAATGGCCAGGCAAAAAATTGGCATATAGCCAATGCAGATAGGAGCCCGCCCACACTACAGTCTACAATAGAAGTCCATAGCAAATAGAGCAAAAGACCTTAAACTACAATTATACCCAAGTAAACAGCAGAAAGCCCAATCATATCATAACAACAACATACCTTCCCATTGGAGAAAATGCTCAAAAGCTTCATGGAACTCAAAAAAAAATAAGGGGGCGTCTGATATAATGAAAGCTCTATGACTGTAGCTTAAAAAAATATTTCAAAAAAATTATAAATTGTAATTTTTTTAATTAAAGCTTTAAAAAAAAACTTTTAATAAGATCCGCAGACAACACCGCATCATAAAACACCACCAAAACAAACAAAGCAATATATGTCATTTGACATGTTAGATGACAATTTGGATTAAAATCTACCGTGATTAAAGAAGTTTGTTATTTAATTTTAATTTTGAGTTTGTTTTTTAAAATCAATAAAAAAAATAAATTTATTTATCTTGATGTACTAAACTGGTATAAGAATATATTTCAGCCTGGCAGCGTCTACGTACCATACGAGACAACTCTCGTCCTTTGCCCTTTATAATTAATTAATTAGCATGACAACGCTTGGATTTAATAATAGACCTTCTCAATTAAGTTGTAGCCTGGTTCATGCATGCGCAGAAAGAGAGGGATGACATTGCAACGTGGCTAATGATGGTTTCCATGGACCAACAGCCAAGTCTCAACCAGATTTGAAGTGGAACCTCATGAGTCTTCCAGTTGCGTGCCCCGTGCCTGCCTGTGACCTTGTTTCCTTTTTAAAAACAAATTTTTTTGATCTGTGAAAGAGATTTTTGAATTCGAAATTTTTGATCTTGTTAGCTAAAAATATGTTCTATTTTACAGAACTTCAACAAATAAAACTCTAATGTCAAAACTCATTCCTCCTACTTGTAAAACCAAGCCTAAAAGAGTCGAGCCAAACTTGAAAGGATCAAATCCAGCTCAAGAACTTAACACAAACTATTACTACACTTCTTCTTCTTCTTCTTCTTCTTTTGAATAGGTCAATTGGTTTTCTTTGCAAAAGATAATAAAACTGATGTAAATTCAAAAGGCAAAGGCATAAAATATATATCAAAAACACCATCTTTGCTAGCCTTTTTCTTTTTCCTTTCTTCAAAAGGAAAAGCACCCTCCTTCCACTTTGGATGGTTTTTCCGTTCCCCACTTCCTTGACTTGGCATCTTTCTCCCGACCATATCTCCCTCTAGTGGTCAGATATATGTGTATACAGTGAAAAAATAATTTAAAAGACATGGCTAGTGGGTCATCGGATGCAACTTCTTGTCTTCTTGGTGGCTCGTTATCAAAATTTGACACAAAATCAAGGAGCTTCCTTTTCAAATTCAGAAAAAAATGCTTTACAGGAATGATTCTACTTGGTGTATGTGTTTCGGATTGTGAGGTTGGATTTTTTTATAGTTACAATTCTTTTAAAACATAAATTATATCTCATTAAAAACTAAAAATACATGTTTTTTATACGTTTCAAAAAAAAAAAAAAACTCAAACACACTTTCCTCCTCTCAATTTAGAGGGAAGTGACAATAAAGTACGTACAAGATATTAGATATTCCTTCAAGATATTCTATATATTGGGTGAAATTTATATATCAGAGTTTCTAGCTAATGAATTCTCTGATAGGGATTCCTTAATGAAAGATTCAAATTTACGCGGTCTGTTTGTGTCTTCTTTCTCTAACATAATGTCAGAAATTATCATTACTCAATTGAAAAATAGACGAAGAGAATACAGAAGGAAACTTTCTAAAGTAAAGGTGCCAGTTGAATAGAAATGATTTTTAAAGAGCCATATTAAAAAAAAATCTAAAAAATATGAAGATCAAATAAATAAAATTATTAACACATTAGGTAAATAGTCGGGAGGGAAGGGAAGAAGAATGGAAGGTCGATGAACCTTATTTGAAAAAAATAGGTAGGAAATGAAGGAAAAGGAATCTTTTAACCTCCATTTCAATCTTTCTTTTTTTATTGAAGGTTTCTTTTTATTTACAGTATTATAAATAGAAAAAAAAATAAATGGGATCAGCAAATCATTATGACACTAAACTTATTACACTATGGATTGGAATTGTACAGTAATGATTTTGTTGTTATTCTCAAACAAAATCAATTAACTTACTATTAGAAATAATACAATTTTTTTTACATGATTCATTAGTCATTATCCAATTGATTTGGAAAAATCTCAATCTTCTCATAATTTTTTAGAAAAACAAAATGACTTAATTGCTTTTAAAAGAAAAAAAATACTAAGCATTAGTTAAGGGACTTTTTTATCTTTTTATTATTTTAAGCACAGTAAAATAATTGAATTACTCTTAAAATAAAACAAAAATCTTAAGCTAGAATCCAAAGGTTTCTTTATGTTTTTAACTTGGTTCTTTTGTAATAATTAAGTAAAGTAAGGAGAAATTTAGTATTTTAATAAATATTAAATATTATCTAGAAAGGAAAATAGGCTAGCACGTGTAACGCATATGCCAAGGCCATTCGTTCCCCATCGTCCGACAGCCAAATGGTGGCTTTTAGGGCAGCATTTGATTAGTTTCATCGGCGCCGACATTATTTTTTTATTTTTTTCTCTCTCCTCATTGATTTCAATATTTGACCCTCCAGTTTTTCAAATTAACTTTTCAATTTATTTTTCTTTCATATGTGATTCTTATTTTTTTTGTTTTATTTGAGATAATTTTTAAAATTGATTTTTTTATGATTTATCTTTCTTTTTTATATCAAATTTGATCATCATTCTTTTTCTTTTTCTTTTTATTTTTATTATTTTTACTTTAGTAAATCTTTTCAATTGATTTTTTTTCCGATTTCATCTTTCAATATTAAATTGGTTAGGAATTAAGCATCTTGATTGAGTCTAGATTTACGATTTCATGGGCTACAAGTTTTGGAGATTAACCTAAGCTTAAGAGATTCGTTGGAGTTTGCTTGGTTTTTTTTTAAGCTCATGTTTTCTCAGTTTTGTCCTTTAGCATTTATTTAATTAAAGATTAGGCTCTGTTATATATTTTTTTTGTTTTTGATAGGATTTATTTAATTGAAAATTGGGCTCCATTAAAATTAAGGGGGGAATATAAAAATAATAGAGTCGTGCTATCAAGTAATCCCTAAAAATAAATGATTTCATTGATTTTGGAAAATTTTAATATTACTCCCTATATAGAAGATTTTGTTGATTTATGAAAAAGATTGACGTTAATCTTTAAAAAAGAAATTTCACCAGTTTAGGACTTTAAAATAAATATTGAACCTGTATTAATGGTGAAAATAAAAATGAGCTTTTTTAAAAAAGGATTTCTTACATGCGACTCTTTTTTTAAAAAAAAAATCTTTAACTATATTACTCTAGTTAGGAATATTTTTATTTTTTTTATCTTTTATTCTAAGACTATCCTTATTGTATTGTTTTTTGTCCTTCATTTTTTTTCTTGCACTTTTAACCCACTTGTTTATTTTGCTTCTTATTTTGATTTTTTTCCTTTCTCATTATTTATTTGTATTTTATTTTTTATTTTTTAAAAAACAACATTAACGTCAATTCAATAAAAAAAAAAGTAATCAAGAATTATGAAATGGATGTGTTAATAGCTGAAAATATATTTTTAGGTATTTTTTTTCTTTTCAAGTTTTTTGAGTTTCTTGAAAAGAAAATTGAAAATTACAAAAAGGGTGTGAAGGCTCGAAAACATATATTTGAATTATTATTTTTTGAGAATCCACGGGTTTCTTGATTTTCGTTTTCCCTCTCCCTCATAGAGGAAATAAGGTAATTAGGTGGTATACTATATTTATATGTGTACTAGAACTCCTTTTAATGACCTATTCATTATCTTATTATTTTCAATTGGACGATCCCTTAATCCAATTGACGGAGTCTTATAAATGGATTAATTTTTTTTTATTTTTACTGGAGATTAGGAATAGATGGACTTTCTCTAGGACCTATTTTACTGACCGGATTTATCACCACTTTAGCTACTTTAACGGCTCGGCTAATTACTCGGGATTCCCGATTATTTTATTTTTTGATGTTAGCAATGTATAGTGGTCAAATAGGATTATTTTCGTCTCAAAATCTTTTACTTTTTTTCATTATGTGGGAGTTAGATATCAATAAAAAAAATAATTAAAATTAAAAAAAATTAGATGTGTGAATAACTGGAAACATGTTTTTTTTAGAATCTTCATTTTTTTTTAGATTTTTGGAAAATAGTTTTGGAAGGGATTGTAAGAAATTCAGTTATAATATATAGGGTATGAATATCTAAATTTTTTTATCTAATAAATAATAAATAGATTATAAATATAAGTAAAAACTCGGTATATAAATACACATTATCATTCATGATAAAATATACTGAACTTAGCTCAAAGAGGTTATACAATGGCAATTATATTTGAGATAAAATTGATAAAAATAAAATAGAAAAAACTTTAACACTGATATCATAAGTTTGGGAGTGAATTAATATTTTCCTTAAAATTTTCTTTTCAAATCTGGAAACTCCCCTTTCTTCCTACCTAGGAATGCAAAAGTAATGAATTTTAACATTTTTTATGATGCTTTCGAAATCTTAGGAGACTTTTTTTTTCTGATAAATATGATTTTTTTTAAGGCACTACGATTGTACTTTTAAGGATGATAAAAGAAAAATGATTCTACTGTTAAATCGAGAAAAAAAGAGACAATATAATAAGTATTTATTTATTTTGTGCAGTACAATAGGTGGTCCAGGAACATACAGTAAGAGAACGCAGCACAAGCTGACGAGACATCTTGGTGTCTACATGGACATGTTCAATCCCTGCTATTGGCTGTCCTCTAGAATCGCCTTACTGTAGACGACACCTCATTGTCGGCTATGCTGATGATTCATTGCCCCACTCGCATCCACGTGTATACATCTTCTCCATTCACTATCCACGTGTCTTGCCCCTTTAGAAATCTCAAATTTACAGCGTTTTGCCACTCAAGGAATCGTAACACCCCCAATATGTGGTCCGTTACAGCAGAAACGACATCATTTGTATCATCATCAGTATCGGAAGCCACTTCTTAATCAGACGTCTAGAAATAAGTTTAATTTGTTTAAAAAACAAGCAATGATTACATTTTATTAAAACGCACTTTCACGGCCTCGCTCTCCGCTCCTATATATGATCTTTCCTATGCTTTTTTATGGTTGGCATGTACTGTTTGGTTCTTCTTCAACCATGGCAAACGTACCAAGGTCCCTCACATACTCTTCTCCAGCCCTCTTCAACCAAGCCGTGACAGCAGATCCTTGGCCATCTTCCTTTGTTTTGTACTGAGATTTTCTCAAAAGAAGAAAGAGCTCCTAGGGTTTTTCTTCTTTCCTGCCTTTTATTTTTCTTTTGCAGAGATATTATTATGGGTAGTACTGGAGAAAAGAGTCTGAGGAACTTTCACCTACACCTGCCTCATCTTCACCATCACAAGAAGCAAGCGAGAGATGTTCCGAAAGGGTGTTTGGCAATCAAGGTGGGTCAGGGAGAGGAGCAACAGAGATTTGTAGTGCCCGTCATATACTTCAATCACCCGCTGTTCATACAGTTATTGAAGGAAGCAGAAGAAGAATATGGCTTTGATCAAAAAGGCACCATCAGTATCCCTTGTCATGTGGAGGAGTTTAGGAACGTTCGAGGCATGATTGACAGGGAAAAGTCCATTCACCATCACCATCTTGTTGGATGTTTTAGGGCTTGATATTAGCATGTCATGAAAGAGATCGCGGTGGGTTGTGGTGCCAAACAGGCCTAACCCCATGAATTAGGTTCAGTCTTTTTATTGGGATGTCTAGATTTGGGCGTGCCTTTTTTAGGTGTGTTTCTCTTTCTTTCTGGTTCTTGATGGTTAGTTGATGCTGTGATGAAGACGACAAAATGTTGTTGCAATTGTATTGATTTTGTTTCTTTGCTAGGAACCATAATGAAAAAAGAGTAGAAGTAAATGCTTTTCGTTTCTTGAAGATGAATCTCGGAAAATTTTTAATGGTAATGGCATCTTCTGTACAGCACTGAGAAGGAGAGAATAGACAAGGCTAACCAATGGTAGGGCCATATATAGCAGTTTCTTTAAGACTTGTAAATTTTCTTTGCTTAGGTTACAGATATTGAACGTTCAATAATAATCATAATGCCGCACTCAACAATGAGGATTCTATTCACATATATGAAAATGACTTTTTCTTTACACGCCAAACATTTTCAAATAATGGATTGTGGAAACGAAACGATAATGTAAAGCAGTTTCAAAATCTTTGTTGTTTATCCTTGATAAGAATAAAACTGGAAAAAAGATAACTTTTTGTGCTTAATAACAACAGAGATCAGTTAATCCATGGAGCCATAACTGAGCATGAACTGCATAACATGCAAGGACCAGTCCCATGACTGCAGCAAAAGTACTGAACTGACTGAGTACATCGTTGGAATGGGTGAGATTGCATGTAACTATAAAAGAAAGTGAATAGCAAGAAAGAATCAAGGCTGCTGCTGCGTGGACCGATCGAATTGAACCCTCCACGTGTGGTGAGCTAGTTTCTCGATTGATGTATATTACAGCAAAGTTCTTGTAGGACAGACACAGCATCTCTGCATGGATGCCTTGAACAGAAGAGCCAAAAGGCATCAATTTTGAACCTTTTCCACTGTAGTATTTATTGAGGCCTGGAGATCACGGTTCAGGAATGACAAAGTTTCACTGGCATGTACATTTGGCTTCACGAATATTACAGCTTTAAAATGTTGAAGGCTACCAACAGAGCATTGCGGGGCCCTTCGGTGGAGTGGTGGGTTTTTGACTGTTCTGGAAATGCTTAATGCCACTGCTAATTTGTGTATAATATTAAAAAGCTTTTGCTATTTGCCTAAGCAGGGACAGGGACGTGTTTGTATTCTTCCATTCCTTGAATTTCTCATTTAATATAATCGATAATGAATTCGAGTCAATCCGATAACGACAGTGGGAAGCAAATAAATATCCCTATGTGATTATTTCAGGATTATTAAAAGATAAAAATACAGAGTTCACAGGAAGCATTGTAGTCCCTTTTCTCCTTTTTCAATGTTTATACGCCAGAATTAACTAGCTATAGGTGGATTACAAGCCATTTGCAGTTTCTAACTAATTGCATGTGCTCCATTAAAATCATATTCAGGAAATTGCTCCCAGGGAGAACTAATCTTTTACAGGGATGTTAAGCCTCTATTTCGTCAGGGTTTTTTCGGAGTTTCTTAAAAAGAGGAATATTATTTACATTCAGCTAGTTCCAATCATGGATGTATCTGAAGTTTAAGTACAGAGGAAGTTCCTCTGAAGAAGATTATGATTAAGATATGAAGATAAGATAAGATAAATCATTGTTCTTTCAATTTAAGATATATAAAAAATATCCACTTCTAAGTCCATATGGATAGTTTTAAATACATATTGGTTCTTCGAGTATAAACTACTACAAAATATAAATTTATGAGGACTTGTTTCATAATTATACCAATATTTGAGTAAAACTAATTTTAAATACATATTATAATGACATTTCTAGAAGAAATTTTATTATATATATATTTAGTAGTATTTATTTAATTATATATATATATATATATATATATATATCAATTTACTAACATTGGATATCTCAATGTGTTTAATTTGTTTCAAATACTATTAAAATTCTAATGACATTTGAAAACAAATGTCTCTATAACCAATATTAGTAAAAATATACCACAATTACCACTAAAATTAAAAAAAAAATACCACTAAAAAATATAGTAATGGAAATCATGAAATTCCGTTATAATGTATATCTATCAGAAAAATCTATTTGAGTAAAGTTTTTAGACAAATGCCATTAAAAATAAATTTTGTTGAAGTGATCTCAAATTATTCATAAAAAAAAGTAGTATTTTTCTTATAAAAAAATTTGCTAATATTAAAAAAAAAGTGTGTGATTAAATTGAATCTAATATTGTTTTGATAAAGATTTTTTTTCTATTGTAATTCTTTAATTTTGACATATCCTACTAACATTAAAAATCAGAATATAAAAATATGTGGCATCCAATAATTTATCGAATTTGATTTTCTATTGAACCTTCCAAAATTAACTTTCCAAATATAGATATACAAAAAAAATGTGTAATCCAAACAAAAATGAAAAAAAATAATTATGTAGGAGGGTATTTATAATATTTATTAGTGATATAGTGATATAAAATACATGGTCGAAATAATTCTTATACTTATATTTAAACATTTTATTTTCATGAAATAATCAAACCAACTTTAAGTTTTAAAACGAAAAATATCAAAATTGCAATACATCAAGGAGCCCACTTATGTTCTTTGGAATCACTGAGGCTGGATGTGCCAAAATCGCAATACAACAAGGAAGAAAATGGCATTAAATCGATTTTTAAAAAAAATGATTTATTGCAATGAGAGAGTTGGAGTAGACCCTCATCTTTGTAACGATGGTCAGTTCAATTCTTATCACAGTAACACAACTCTCTTATCCCGCGAACTACTAACCACTAATTAACACTAATTCCCTAACTGATTACCCACTGATTGTTGATTACAGTCCTATCTATGATATATATAAATAATAATAATTACGCCAAAACATTGTATCGCCATCCATCCCTGTCATGTGCTGGAGGAGGATAGCTTGCTAACGTCAAAATTACCTGCACAGGAAGTAAACGAGCAAAGTATTCTCATCTCCATTGATTGCTATCCGTCACCATCTCAGCGACTGTTACCTTCATCTCATCGACTGATAACTCCCGAGACGCATGCTGTACCAATGGCTTCCACGCTTTGCTGTTAAAACGACATATGCTAGCTATTCAAGAAAATGGGGATGACACAGGGTGATGGAACCTATTTGGAGGGTGATTTGGTATTGGAAGGGACCGGAGAGGATTGGAAGCTTGATGTGGAATGGCACATGGTAAACTGTTGACAAATGAAAACAAAGCTAGAAGGAGTCTTTCGTCGGAAGCACACTGTCATTTATGCCCGACTTTTGTAGAGTCCATTGTTCATGTACTTTGTGATTGTCCAACCAGCAAGGAGGAGTTGGAGACCGTTTATACCATCACAACACCGACATGAGTTTTACCACAGAAGGGAATATATTCTTTCCTTTTGAAAAATTTGCCCAGCCATGCAGTCACCGGAGAATGATGGAGTTGGGCTATGGAGTTTGGGGTCACTCTTTGGCATACAAGGAAAGCAAGGAACCAGAGAATTTTCAGGGAGCAAGCTGAATTTCAATCTAGCCCGATATGCAACATCAGATCAGGTATGGTTGCTGACATTAACAGGTCTCTTGTAGAGACATTTAGTGGGATGGAAATATCCCTTGCGGATGGGTGTAGCAAAGGTAACTCTGAAAGTGCAGGAGCGGGGGGTTGATTCGGGATAGCTTGGGGACCTGGATTAAGAGTTTTCAGTTTTGACGTTTATTCTTCTTTCATTTATAGTAGCAGTCAATTTTGACGTTTTCTCAAGTACTGATCACTAGCTATAAGTTGAAGACTCGTATGAATCACAACTGTGGTATTAGCCAATCTACTCTTAGCCTATAAACCAAATTGATATTTATGATTAAAACTATTGCCCCGTGATCATGCTTGAATTATAAGTAAAATGCACATGCATCTCATTAAATTAAGAAAAAAAAATCTTAAAATAAATTTTAATTAGTTTGCAATTACCATAAAGCTTCTTATTGCTGCACTTGAAAGGTCAACCAGTTGACATGCTTGTCCAAGTTCTAATACAAAAAAAAAATGGCAACTTGACCTTTATCAACAACTGAAGCTATTTATTGCCTTTTTTTCCTTTTCTTTTTTTTTCTTTTTGGGAGGAGGGGGGGGGGGATGCATTGTTTTGTAAGGTGTATAAAGTCAGACCTGCCTTATATGAATATATTATTTCTACCAGTTGGTGAATCATGCATCCACTGCATAAAAAATGTTACAGAGTCAGAGCAGACAAATGTAGCCGGCAAGACAGGTGCATGAAGCGAGACCTTAACACCCTCCTCCCTCCATCATCCAATTGAAAACAGATGATGAGTGTTTTAATTAGTTGAAGAGTTCTTCCAACCACATTTGTGATAAGTCTACATGCTCTTAATTGGGAGAATATGGTCTCAGCCAATTAACCAAGGTCTTCTACTTAGTCAACTCCAAAACTTTCCCTATCATGATTGCTCTTGTTATCAACTTACTGTACCCAACCCCCCCACTCATGCAAAGGGAGGCGCTCTTCCTAATTAAGCCTGGCCAAATTTAAATTTCCCAGTTACAGAAGAAGACCTTTCTGGTCAACCTTTGTCGTGTTTCTGGGCCTTCTATGTAATGCTCCAACCTCAGCTCCTGATTAAACGATCTTTAAGCAGATGACTGGACTGCGTACTGTGTAGAGTGAAACCGATTAGCCTGTGAGAAGCCTAATAATGACTGTTAAGTGCTGCTCTTGATTCTTATATAAGATGTCATGTTGGGGTACAAAATTCTGTTGGCCTTCAATGAAATCTTTAGCAAGAAAGTTTGAGAATAAACATGATGTCTGCTGACAGGCCAAAATGGAAATGATAGCTTATCCTGAAATTCTATAACCCTTGTCAACACTAAAAAGATCATGGAGAAATATTACAATAATTGACATATTCATAAAGCATGGACACTTCATTGCAATAGCACCCCCTTCCACAGTCCAGGAAGTTGCTCGGGTGTTCTTGGGTCATTTCTAGAAGTTTCTTGGGCTACCAACAACTAGCTGCAGTAGACGAGGTAGTCCAAAGAAAGATCAACATGGATCAATTATTGAAGACACAACAAGAATTAGCTAGGCACAAAATGCAACAAATTGCAGACAAAGGAAAAACAGAAAAGGGAATTTGAGGTGGAAGATTTGGTATACCCTAAACTACAACCTCATAGTCTCATAGACAAACCAATATGGCCTTAAAAGAAGAGCATTAAGTTGAATCTCGGGTTCTATGGGCTATAAAAAATAGTGCGAATGATTGGATTAGTAGCATACAAGTTACAACTACCTAAAGGCTGCACTATCCACCTTGTGTTCCATGTGTCTTTGCTCGAGAAGGTGAGAAAAGTAGATGTTGTAGTTTCGTCACTACTGCCGAGAGTAGATGGGTATGGAAGAGTTGAAGATTGTCTAGTAGTCATTTTAGACGGGAAGATTGGAGAAAGACAATCGAGCTGTGATCATGGGACCAAGATGTTCAAAGAGGATGCCATGTGGGGAGATATTGTGGAGGAACTCACTAATCAATTCCCTGAATCTTGCATTGATTCTTGAGGACAAGAATCTTATAGGGAGGGGACTATTGTTACAGGTCTTGGAATTAGTTGACAGAGAAGAGGATTGGAGCAAGCTTAGCAAGAATAAAACAGTTGCAGCAGTTGCACTGGTCACCGAAAGCAGCAATTGAGCAATGGAAAAGAAGTTGGTTAGCAGTTAGCAATTCAGACAGTAGTTAGTTAATAGTCACTTACAATCAGTTGTTAGTTAGGAAAAGAAGAATGGCTTGTATAAATAAAGACTCTTTCTTCTTTTCTCATTTCTTCCTTTTAAAAACTCACACTGCTTGTTAAGAAGAACTTAACAGGAGGGCGGTGTTGACGATGGTCGATGGAGAGCGGGAGCGGTGTCAGATCCGTGATGGTGTTGACGCCGATTCTCTGATTCAATCAAATATCCTATACCGACCCAAAGGCCGATGAAAGCCCGCCCAATAGCAAGAAGGCTTTTTCAACGATTGGAATGCTTCCTTCCTCGATTGATGAGGCCTAAGGTAAGGAGTGTCTTTTGTGCTTTGCTTGCCGGTTAGTTTTGCGTATCAGTTCCTTGCTTTCCTTCCCCAGCTTGAAGTGCAGTTACAAGCCTTAGGTTACTTACCAAGACATACGATTAGCGGGATAAGCTCCCTTTGATTTGATGCCTCTTTCTTGGGCTTTGGCCAAGCCAGGAAAAAACAAGCCGTTATTTATACTTCTTTTTAAATTTCTTCTTCTTTCTAGTTTCTTGTACCCTCGTTCCCTAGTTGCTTCGAGAAAAAGGTTTCCTCGATTATCCTTTCACTCATTATTCTTTATTTCTTGTTTTATTTTCTTCTCTTATGATTTACAAAAAAAAAAATATAAATACAAAAGGGATAGCAAAAAAACAAATTGACCGGAATCGAAGACGCATTTTTTGAGAATTTTCGTATTTTAAAAAAATAAAAAAATTTGAGAATACATGAGAAGGGTCAGGCAAGCGTTTCATCATGCTGGCCAGATCATGTATGAACAGAATTGATAAGAGCACAAGTGTTCCACCATTCGGCCTAACAATAAGAACAAGTACTGTTCAACACATTTTACATGTTATAGTCAACTACAAAATTCCTATGACCACTGTTATCGAGAGATTGAAACCAACTTTTGTTGTCGGACCATTTTTACCCACGAATAAACCGAGCTAAATCACTTTCTTTTCCTCTTTTTTTTGGAGGGGGGCAAAAATTAGGAATGACCCAAGAAAAAACTTTAAATTAAAAATTTGCCCCAACAATCTCAGAACCGACTCAGCTAACAGTATATTCACTTATGCACGCTTTTTTGTACCCCGCCCATGAAAAACAAATCCTCCAATGCCACACTTTTTTTGAACAAAAAAAAATAAAAAAAAAAACCTATATGTCAAAAGCTAAACTAACGGGGTCTTGTATTTGAGCTACGAAGCGTCACACCATGTAAAAATTTTGTATATCCAATTAAACTAAGCTTGCCATCCGAGTTTCTGATCCAATCTTTGATGAATGTGTAGGCTGAAGGGCCCACGTTCAATTCCTGCAGAGAGGACAGATTTAAAATGATATTCAAATAGCAATGTGTAGGAAGCACAAATCAAACGGCAGCAGTCGTATACATACCCTTGCCAATTCTTCAACTGAGATGACACGGTTACCCTCCTGTTCAAAATGCTCAAAAGCAGCGGCGGCAATCTGCTCCCACCCCTCGAGAGCCTCTAGTTGATATGTGCTGATCGCAGCTGCACAAAATTCTTCAAAGTACATCTTCCTATAAGCAAGGGATTCCATCTGACAAAAAGAGGGACAATCAGAAAAGGATAACCATCAACTCTGAAGGGTAAAAAATCAAAACTATTCATTATCTTCAGAGAGAGTAATAAAAAGAGAAGCCATTGCGTTTTAAGTGGATTGACAATCATAATTGGTGGGAGTAAAAATCCAAAAGCCAAAAAAAAAAAAGGCAGTGTATTTTTTGAAATTCAAATGCAAGAACTTCTTTCATGCAGAAAGAAAATTCATAGGTTTATATCTTTAAATTGCAATCAACATAATTCTTAAAATGCAGAGACAGTGACTGCTGGTTATAATATTTCAAGCACAGAACCAAATAAGAGTACCGCATTGAGAATTTCAGGAGCCCTCGACTCTCTCATGGCATCAGTTGCATTGCGTACTAAAGCCTGCAAGAAATTGCATTTCTTTTATAGAAAAATTATAATCCCATAGTCCTGTATACTACTGAAATTGATTGAAATAGAAAAAGCAGTGACCATTCTGAAATTATCAAGTGAAACACTTCCGTCGCCATTTGGTTCCAACAAACTGAATTGAGCTCTGAGATAGACAAGCTCGTCCTCTGTCAACGCTTTTGAGAGAGCCTGCATAAGAAAGGAACCCAAAGAAATGTCAGCTGATATGCAATAGACAATTATCAATCCAACACTCTTAACCATTTCACATTTAAGCTTCAGCATAGTTGAAATATTCAGTCACGTTGATGATTATACCTTTTGCATCAGAAAAAGCAGTACTCAGTGAATACGTTAGAAATAGAGCCAGACAGAGCTTCACTTATACCTAACAAATCATGGCTACTTTTACTTGAAGCAGCCCAGTCTCCGGATGCTTTGGACAATGAAAGCTGCTTTTAATTTATCTTCTAACAATATCGTGCCAAATTTAGTTTCAAATTCTGTTTTTTTAAAAGAAAATAGAAAGCCATGTTCTAAATAGTTTAGATACAAATCAGGAAGTTTCAATCAAATATAAGATTAGGAATCCGAACAAATAATCATATAAGGATTTTTGGTAATTAGATACAGAAATAAAATTTAAAAACTGCACCTCAAAAAAAAAACCAAAAAAAAATTGAAGAGAGAGAGAACATCAAACTAGGGGCTGATGAATGTTTGAAGGTTCTCTGCAAAAGGAATTCTTTAGGTAATGCAAAGTTTTAGTACTTAAGGGGTATAGTTAACGCTAAATGGTGAGCCTATTTGCACTTGAACATATTTCCTCACTTCATTACCAATTATGTTTCCCTTGATAATAAACTTGAGCTTTGAATCTACATGGTGGATAATGTTTTCACTATCAGGATTAAGATGCAATACAAAATTCTTAAAAGAAGGCGCACACACGCATGTCCTCTTGTTAATAAGGGAGGGTGTACCTTTAGCGCTGCACGTTTAAAAGGTGTAGCATGTAGGTATGCCTTGACTAGCTTGTAGATTAATATGTCTAAATTTATAGGTCGGCTATCATCCCTCAACCATGGGTGAGCTGCAATTACCAAGGTTTTCGTTAGCTAAAAGAAATCAAGAAATAAGAAGCGTTAGATGTAAATTTCTCAAGATCATCAAATTGTCAATGAGAAAATAAGATGCAACATGCAATATAGGTATAGACTAAATTTCATACGCATGTCAAACATCCAACTATTGCAAGTGATGTACAAAAATATTTAAGTCACTTCCACCTCAACCACCTTTAAGCAGCATGGACACAACCAAATAGCTCCTGGAATAGTCCTTTTTGTTTAACTTCACAAGTGAGGATTGCTTCCAAAGGGGACCATTTAACATCCATCATCAATTAAAAAATACAATCCAGGATCCTTCTGATCTAACATACTGCAACTCATCCACTTTGGTTCTCCCAAAGACACTTTCTCAGCACAGGAAAGAATGCCATAACCTTGTAGAAAGACTTGCAAAACCATCTAGGTATATCCATTGTTTTGTCAATGTTATGGGCATTTGTTTTAATAAAATAATACAGGAATTACAAACTTACTTAGAGCTTGGACAGCAGTCATTCTTTTCCTGTAATCCTTGTTCAGAAGTCTCTTCACAAAGTCCTTGGCCTCTGGGGTGACAGAAGGCCAGGGTAGATCTTCAAAGTTGGGATCAGATCTCAGCACAGCACGGAAAATTCCTGATTCAGTCCGTGCCCAGAAAGGCCGGCTTCCACATATCAAGATATAAGTAATAACACCAATGCTCCATATATCTGCTTCAAGACTGTAAGATCTATGCAAGACTTCAGGTGCAACATAGTATGCACTTCCAACGATATCATTTAACCTTTCATCTGCAAATATCACACAGAATAAATCATTAAAAACTCTCCAGTATCAACTAATAAGTAAGAAAGTTATAAATATTATAAAAGCCTTATAGTTTAAACTAGAAAATCATGTGCACAAATAACATAGAAATCAAAAAATTGGCAGGCATGCTCATGCTCTTATATTATCAAGGCTACCAGCCTGCATCAATTTAGCTTAATAATGTAATTAGCACAATCAAGTCTAAATCGTTGTCACAACACTTGTTGCATCAGTCAATAATGCATATAGATGTCTAGTTAACAGGCAAGGAACAAGTAAAGATAGCTATGGCAGAGAAAATAACCAGAGTAATCAGGCAAAAACATAAAATCTCATCTCTGATTTAGGGACCCAACCCATTCAGTTAAATAAAACTAAATCAATCTACTTGTGGCATGGTGGAGGCAAGGATAGTATTTTCTGTGAGTTGACCCAAAAACATAGGAAGCTCTGCTTATTACCTGGCCTAATAAAGTCAGAGAGGCCAAAATCAATAAGCTTCATATCAGCATCTTCGCCGCCTGAAGTGAAAAGGAAGTTCTGTAACAAAAGAGGATCAGTTATGAGCAAGCATGGAATGAAAATTCCCCATAAACACTGTCAGCCCCCACAAAACATCAAGTTTATGAGGAAAAAAACCTCTGGTTTTAAATCACGGTGTACGACGCCTTGAAGGTGACAAAATGCAACCACACACAAGATTTGCACAATTATAGCTTTTGCATCTTCCTCTGTGTATCTTCCTCCTCTGCAGCAGAGGAAAATGTTATGTTTATATCAGTAAATAACACCTCAACCATGCAAGAACCATTCAACAGAACATACAATTTAGATCGGTTCTGCTCAGGGTAGGTAGATGATAATTTCACACGCAACATCCATCATGGTTATAATCCAAGGCCAAGGCAAGTAGTCAAAAAAAAAAATTATAGTTAATCACCCGTGCAAAGATATTGCATTACCTTGCCAAAATTCTGTCTAGAAGCTCCCCTCCCTCACACAATCTGATAAGCAAACAGTAATCCACCAAACATCAGAGATAAAAGTTCAAAATTGCACAACACAAACAAAAGTCAAGACTTCTAGCCAAGCAAAACATTCCAAAAGGTGCCATTTACAAATACTGCAGGAGAGAAGCTAAAGAAAAAGACGCAATGTTGACAAAGCTCAATTATATTTCATGCAGAACTTAGAACAGAAAGTAAGAAAAGACATACTCCATCACTATGTACACATTATTGGCATCCTCGCATGCATCATAAAATTTGACCAGATGCCTATGTCCCGATAGACCTTTCAGTATTTTTACCTCCCTACGAACATCTTCGATTGATATAGCGGTTGTCATCTGCCAAACAAGTCTTGTGAAATTTTAGATATTACACAATCCATAAGGCAATTAATCCTAATTAAGAAAAGAATTCAGAATTTCATAAATCTGATCACTGCAAATAAAAGAAAAGAGTAATAACTGAAGCGATTAAGGAAAACAACCAAGGATCAGGATTAGAAGATACAGGTTTAAGAGGAAAACTTTGATCATCAGCATATACAGACACATTTGATGAAGGAAAAGGCCACAGAATGTCTGTCATACACTGGCACGAGCAATTGGCATTGCCCAGGGGGGTAGATTGCCTTGAGTGTTCAAATGCACCCATGAGCACACATTCAAGAACATGTGTGTTACTATGCATTTGTACTGTGTCAAGTGAATGACAAGTTGGCAATTGAACCTCTTTTAAAGGGTTCAGGGGGGTTATAAAACAGTATTTAAAAGAAGAATGTAAATGTAAGAAAAGCAGGAACAATAAATTGAATTTCCAATGTAAAAGAAATACAGCAAGAAATTCATTTCAAGGCGCAGTGTGCAATTAAAGAGGGTTGAATGATCACTTTGCACGAAAAGAAAGTAATTACAGGTTTAACTACCGACCATGTAAACAAATTCAAGATGTAACAGAAGATTAGAAAGGACCTTGAAATAGAACATTTATAATTCTGAGTGTGTATGTGCATACTCGCATCTGTAAATGTCTTCAATACAAAATGACAGATTAAGAAAACTATTACAAGTACATATTTGATAGTCCGAAAGTAGGATGCCTAAGACCTATGAAGCATAATACATTATACATTTCCATGAAGATATTAAAGATATCTGAATTCTTTCTATGAATATCCGTATTGGATAGTTTTCACAAAAACAACACATTTCCAATGAGATTCAGTTTTAGCTAGTGAACCATTGATCTGGTTAATAGAACTTGTGTCATGAAACTAATTCCACTCACATATTGCCTGCATTTTCACAGAAGAATCGAAGAATTTGAGAGTTAGTTATTGTCTAATGCATGGCAATATAAACAAGATCACGCCATATCAAGTCCTATTTATCTTTCCAGGTCATCCTCACTGGAGTTTCATCTTTGATGACACAATTAAAGCTGAGAATGCTGTTTGTAAGTGAACTACCCTTTGTTTTATGCTTTCAGTATTTGAATGCTTATATGCTGCAATAATACAAGTGAACTCAATAAGTATCATCAAATTTGCAAACTCTGGCAGGGAAATATTCTCGTTACTGTTTCTCTCTTCAGATACAAAAGGCTAGGCAAAGACATGAATCACCATAAGGACTAAGAAAGTTTGTGTTGCAATACTGTCACAGCTCATAAGCTCATACAATGCTTTTATATCAGTATCAGATGCTGATAACCATATCCATGTGTGTCATCCTCATCAATATACAATTAACATCCTTAAAAGTAAATATATTTAGAGACAGCTAACATCAAATTAAAACTCGGACTGATCTTTATCCCTTTTCTTAAGGTCTAAATGATACACAATTACCTTAGGTGCTTAGTTATTTTGCAGAATTTTTTTACCGCTACGGATATTCCCTAAACAAGGAAAGCTCGAGCATCAAACATTTTTCAATGCCAACTTCCAGGTCTGCAAATGGCAAAAAATCAGCATGACCACAATCACATTTCATTTATTGAACTGCATATCCTTACTCAAATATCTCGTCCATTCACCCAACAATCTTCATTAAAACCCGTGTAATATATCCTCTTTGATCTTCCAAATAATGCTTATGAAGTAGTTTCTTCTCCTAGTGCCTTCAGTTACATTTCAGTTTCTGATACAAACTGTTCCAACCAGATACCTCGAATCATTATCAGATACTGACTAACACGCCTATGTCCCTTCCATTCTTCCCAAGATATTCACATCCATATTTTCAGTCACAAAACAAGCTAAGTTTGACTTAAGTAATCCATACCGCCTTTCAAAATTCTTGCAACACATGGCAGGAATACATTGCTGGTAAACTATACCTAAAAATTCTCATTGTATTTTCCACTTCCACGTTGACAAGTATTCAAACCCCTAAAAAAACGAATATGCTTCCATTCAAGTAAGCAGCACAGCCAAACCAAGCCCGAGAGTTGCGGCATATTGCCAGTATCTTGAATAACTGACAAAAATTAGCCCTAACGCATCAACAAGTTAAGCACAACATCTATTAATCTAATTACAAAAACAAACCCCTCGTTAATCAAATTGAAAAAATAGAAATATATATTAATCTAATTACAGAAACAAACCCCTCGTTAATCAGATTGAAAAAATAGAAATGAGAGCATTGAATTAGTACCTTAGCTTTGGATATAATCTTGACAGCAACAGTCTGATCTTTAAGTTCACCTTTCTTAACCGTAGCAGAGCAAGTATGACCAAAATGCCCTCTCCCTATTTCCTTCCCTAGCTCGTACTTAGCTCCGAAATTCTTGCTATATCCAAAACTCTTATCAAGCGACTGCTGTTGCTGTTGCTGCTGCTCCGCCTCCACTCCACCGTGCTCCGGAATCGGTCCCTCCTTCGGTTTCCCTCCACCACCAAGCCTCTTAACCAACGACGCCGCTATATGCTTCGCCGGAGACGGCGGAGGAAACGGCCTCCTAAAAAATCTCCTCGGCGTCGACGCCCTCGCCGGGGACGGCGACACTCCACCGGGAAGCGGACTTGCGGCCACACCATGCGGATACGTACTCGGCCAGGGGCTCGGATGCGTAGAGGAGGACCTCGCCGGAGTGTTTTTCACCGAGAGCACGCCGTTACGCGAGGTGGAGGAAGGTAACGACGTCGGTTGGTTGTGATCGGTGGAGGAAGCAACGATTGTGACGGTTGTTGCGTCATTTTCGTTAGCTGGACTGGTTTTACCGTAACACTGCCCCATCAAAAGAAATCTTACAGTCTCAGTTAAAGTCCACGCATCGGACGGTTAGTGAGATATTTCTCCTCCGGATCTGATCTGATCATCACCGGAGAGAAAATAAAGAGAGGGAGAGAGGGAGTTAGGGGCAGAGAGAGATCTGAGTTAAGAAAACGATAAAAGAAGAGAATGAAAAGAGAGTTTTTAAGTCAGAGAGAGAGAGAGGAAGAAAGACAAAGGGTTAGTTAGTTTTTGCAAGAAACAAAAGAAACTGACACATGTAGATATGTTATTTTATAAAGTGTTTTTTATTTAAAATAATATTTTTTTATTTGAAATATTAATACATTAAAATAAAACGAGTAAAAAATATAATAATGTAAAAATTTTATAAAAATATAAATGTTTAAGAAAATCCAGTGCGCCGTAGCTAGCACGCAAGTGAAGCAACAGTAGAAGTAGAAGAAGCAAAGAAAGGAAACTATCTGAAGGAATTAAATAAATTCTCGCTTAAAAATGCAAAAAGTTAAGGATTAATAATCTGCCGTTGGATTTGTAGAATCAACTGTATTTATACTCATGGAGAGAAACGAGTAGAGTCTTTCTCTCTGTTTTTTTTTTTTTGAGCCTGGTTGATAATGTTATAAATATTATTTTTTAAAATGTTTAATTTGAAAATATATTAAAATAATATTTTAAAAATTTTATAAAAATATATTAAATTTTATAAAAAATTTCAAAAATACACTTTAATAACACTAAGAGCGTGTTTGGCAGTGTGGTTGCGGGTGCTTTTCAAATAACTTTTCGTGCCAAAATACATGTCAACGATGTTTTTTTATTTTTTAAAAATTATTTTTGACATTAGCACATCAAAACGATCCAAAATATACAAACTATATTAAATTTTAAAAAAAAAAATTTCAAATTTTTTTGGGAACGGTGCCTAAGAATCACACCCTTGCCTTCAAATAGAGAGAATATTAGAAGTTGGATAAAGTAATGTACTTCGTACCAGTACTAATCACTTTTTTATATATTTGTAAACAAGTTGTCTGTCTCTCCCTCTCTGACTGCCAGTTTCTTTCTCTCTTTTTAAACGGATTATGGTCCAAATCTACTTATCTTGATTTTGAGCTTATTCTTCAGATATGGAGAAAACGGATTTTCTGTCTAATTAGCCATTTAGAGCATGTAAAAAATTTGAATTTTTTTTTTTTACTAAAATTTAATATATTTTATACGTTTTGGATCGTTTTGATGTGCTAATGTTAAAAATAATTTTTAAAAAATAAAAAAATATTATTGGCATGCACTTTTGCACGAAAAGTTATTTGAAAAGCAGCCGCAACTATACTGTCATATAAGCTCTTAACCCGCTCTGCCGTGGGCCATAATTTTGTTTTTTTCAAAAAAGTAATGGTTATGGAGGTTGTTTTAATGTATTTTTTTAATATAAAAAATTCAGATTAAAAATTAAAAAGTTTTGTAAGTATTTCATTAAATAAATTAATAATTATCAATGTAAAAAAACAAAAAACAAAATGTTAAGAATAACTAGAAGAGAAATTGATAAAATTAGAAGATGAATGTAAATTAAGATATTCAACCATATAAAATGAGATATTCACTTGATTGTATTTACTGGACATGTTTATTAAAATCAATAAAAGATAAATCTACAATTTAAAAATCTCATGACTTAAAAAATAAATACAATGAAAATGATTAAATAAATGTCATAAACTTTGTTTTAAATATTGAATTGAATACTAATAAAATTTTAATAAAAAAATCTAGGAATTAAAAAGATAAATCAAAAAAATAAGGACCGAATTTAAAAAAAAGTAATATATGATAAATTGTAATTTAAAAACCGAATTGAAAACAAAATTCTAAAAAAGCCAGAATGAAAATAAACAACAAATAATAGAATAATTTTTAACTATACAAAATAATTTAGAAAAACAATAATTTATCTGTTCATTCTTTAAATATCAATTTATCAGTACAAAACATCAAAATACCTCATATCTCAGCTTTCAAACTTCTCCATTGAAAAACATTAAAAAAATATATTATTATATGAATCCACCATAAATTATATCTAATTACGACGTGTTTTAGAGTTATTTTAAATTACACTCACGGAAAGATACCGAAGACTAATCATGAGATTTTGTAAATTTGTTATTTCACAAGTTTTTCCACTCAACGAGCTCCGGTGGTTGCTTCCCTGTTTTCGTCTCTTGCTACTTTTTTTTTTTTACGTTATTTCTATTTTTTAATTAGAAAGCAATTTTATGGATAAATGAGATTTTTATTATCCAGTGATTTCAGAACTACGTGTGAAACCGTGCCACCATTAATTACAACTCGTTCTTTTTTCAGGCTTAGAAATATCCCCCTCGTGGCTTACAAATATGCCCATTCAATGAAACGTGGCTCTGTTTCGGAGGTGTAGAGTATAAGAGATGATGGTGTGGATGGTACCGAATAAAGGCCAGTGTTAGAGGATTTCAGAAAATCTGAGCCGAGGAATGTTGACAGCTAAACCTGGTCCGAAGGTTCCAAATAAACGAGAATTCGCCACTTCGGCGATGCTCACGGGCGGGGTTGGTATGAGGTGGCATGATATTATCAGTTGAAAACTGAAATAAAATTTCCATAAGTCTTTGAGAAGTTAGGTAATTTTTTTTTTAGGTTTATTGTGGGTATCTGGACTAGCTTACATGTATCTTGATTAATTCTACAGGTCTTGAAGTTAACAATCATGTAAGTCTCTAGTGATCATCATATAAGCAATCACAGGGCTCGAGCTTAAAATCACAAAAAAAACAAACTTTTTGATCCCAAATTTTTATCACTGGACCACCATCTAAATAGTTAGAAGTGAGGTAATTTTAATTAAAAGAAAAGGTGTGTTTTGATATGACGGTGTCGTTTGAGTTTGTGTTCTTTGTTTTTGTTCATTGTTAGAATTTAAATTTTCAAAGTTATTATTTAAATAAATATAAATAAAAAAAATATCAACTTGACATGAGATTGTGGCCCAAGATATAAAGGATTGTGACTGAAACATTATATTTATATTTCCTGTTCTTCTCTGCAATACATAATGGCCTAGCTGATGGGGTAAGATTGTTTTTTCAAAAAAAATCATTGGTCATTAGCTAATTAATTAAAAACAAATTGGTCTATACACTTCTATTTAGCACAGTAAAATAACACTATCACCTGTTAAAATCAAATAACATATATAGGCTTTTTTTATATTTTTTATTTTTTTTTTGCACCGTAGAATAATATTACTAGCCTTGGAAGCCAACAAATATTATTCTGGTTTTTTTTTTATCTTTTTATATTTTTAGCATAATACAAGGACATATTTACCTTTAATATATATATATATAAATATAAATATAAAGTAAGGTTGTGTGAAAGGACGTTGTCATCTTTTCATTATATGTTTTTATATAATATAAAACTGCACTTGGTGGGTAATTTAACAAATATTAAAACTAATAAAAAAAATGGTAGTTGTGTGGAAGCCCCTTACACCTTTTTAGCGACGCATGATGGGCTACTTGGCAACCATATGCTGGCTTTTATGATGATGTTTTAATTGTCTCCACAGCTTCTCTATATTGCAGGCTTTTCCCTTCATTCTAATTTTGGAGCTCTTACTTGCCATGTTGTCATTAACGAAAAGCTGAAAAGAAGTGGCGGAGTGGCCCTTGCATATATCTTTGTCTGCCAAGTTATTATTATTAATTTTTTTTTTTTTTAACTTAAGTTATCTTGGCTCAGCTTATTTAATCCGTGATATAATTATTAAACTAGATCAGTCATCAGATCAAATTTCAAAACTATAATTACAATAGCTCGAATGGCCATCAAGTCTCGAGTTTTGCTCTAGTGTTTTTTTTTATGGCTCTTTCTTCACTTTAAATTTCTTTTAAATTTTCATGTTTTCAATTGTTTTTTCCTTTATATTTTATTTCTAGTTTTTTTATTTGTTCTATATAAAAATATTTTTTTATTTTTTTATCATTTTATTTTTTCATGTGTCAAATATGGTCTCTATTATTTTTATTTTGATTACTACTTATTTTATTTGGAATAGTTTTTAAAATTGAATTTGTTTTGTGATTTCATCATTTTATAGTTTTTTTTCTATCATTTTTAATCTATATTTTTTTATTTTAAAAAAACTTTGATAAATTTTTTTTATTTCATAATTTTTTCGGGTTTCATCTTTCAATATAAAATTAGTTGGGAATTGAACTTCTTATTTAAGTTTAGATTTGAGATTTAATAAATTGCAAGTTTGGAGAATCAATTTAAGTCTAAGAGATTCATTCTGGTTTGCTTGGTTTTTTTTTAGTTCATATTTTTTTTATTCTTTAATATTTATTTGATTTTAGATTGGGCTATTATTATTATTATTATTTATTTTTATTATATATTTTTTATTTATGTAGTTATTAAATTCAATGAAAACAATGATCGAGTCTTGATTTTTTTTTTAAAAAAAAAACACTTGTATCATATTAGCATTTTTATATTTAAAAAGCTAATCATGCGGTAAAAAACTATCTTTGTGATTAAAAATTAAGTAAAATTTAATTACATGTTTGAGAGCATGATTATCAACACTTGTAGGCTGAAATGTACGACATCATCATGAATTCTTGGTCAAGTCATCATTAATTTCTGAACTAAAAGTTCCATGCCATCGGTGCTCGAATTAATTATTTCATTTAATTTAATTCATCCACGTGATCCGTTATTTACTAACAGTTTCCGTTACTAGCATAGGCGAACACGTGAGTTCACGTGTTCCACTCTTCAACTCCTCCCTCAACAACAGTAATTATAAAATAAATAAAAAATACTCTAAATTTGAACCCAGCAAAATATGAGTTGCAAAGAAAAAAACAAGAACCCGACTCCAACCAATGAAATCGACTCCTGGTCTAGAAATTCTCAAAATTTGTTCTCAATATCCAGTTATTAAATCTCTGGTTGATATCCAATATTCCAGTTGTTAATAACTCAATAGGCATAGTTTGGAAGTGCAGGTGGACTCTATTTTTTAAAATTTTTAAAGTTTTATATTAATTTTTTTTATTGTTTTAATTTGCTAATATAAAAATAAAAAATATTATTTTGATATATTTTAAAATAAAAAATATTTTAAAATAATATTTACTATATTCTCAAACATACTAATAATCTCTTGCCAATGATTCATTAGATTTTCAAGAGTGTTGCGGAGTCATGTTACTGGAAAATGAAAGGTTGAGAGAAATTAGATTTTTTTTTTTTAGTTTAACGTGAGTGTCCGGGCCAGCTTGCGCGTACCTCGACTAATTCCACGGGCTCTGAAGTTAACGACCATGTAAGCCTCCAGTGGCCATCATATGAGCAACCACAGAGCTCGAACCTGAGACCACAGAGAAAGCAAATCTCTTGGTTCTAAACTCTTATTACTGGGCCACCATCTAGATAGTTGATTTTTTTTCTATTAAATCATGATTATTTTGAAATATAATTTTTATTGAAAACAGATGGAAACGAGTCTCCTAGAAGTCACGTGACTTGACCATATGGCTGATTCTGTTAACAATGAATGGAAAAATAAGAAAATAATTATTCATGGATTTTCAATTTTTATGTTTCAAATTTCACCGTTAGTTCCGAGTTAATTCGTGGCTATTTTTATCATGCACTAAAACCATATCTATTAATTTTGAATTATTAATCTAGACTCAACAGACAACGTGAATCATGAATAGAATATACCAGCTTTGTTTTAAACCTTTTCTTAATAATAAGAACCTTAATCAATCAAATTGTTAAACCAAATTGAGTACATAACTCAGGTAACAAGTTTAATTAATTAATTAATTTTGTTTAGGCAAGGCTTAGATTTGGTAATTTTTTTTGTTGTGTTAATATTTTTCAATTTATTTAATTAGATGTGTTTATTTTTTAAATTTTTTAGGATATTTTTATTTACAAAACACATCGTAAAAGTTTGTATATATATATTTTTTAAGGAAAAAAATATTTGACCTGCAATGAAATGCAGGTTAAATAGCCAATAACAACTAAAATGAGTGGCGGTCGCAACAATCGAAGTAGCCAAACTTGGTGTAAAAAAGTTTTATTCAACAAGAAGAGTTCAATGATCCTGGTTTTTTCCATTCATCTTACTGGATAAAATAAATTATCAGGCTCGAGATATATTTTTTGGTTTGATTGTGTTTTGGACCATTTTAGAAGTGTTTCGAGTTGAGAAATCTAAGATATTTAGTAATAAGGTTGATGCGTTGAATAATTAGTTGATCTTTTAATTCAAACAATTTAATCAATTCTTTATAGTGGATGTATTTAGTGACTTACCATGCAAAACCTAGAGGATTGGTAATTGGTAGCAGATCATATTTAGTAAACCAAGTGACCAGTAGCTAATACATGCAAAAGGTCTTTTTTAATAAATATAAGGACTCTCCGATGGTAAAATCAGTAACTTTATAGAGAGAGAAAATGCAATAATATCCTATAAAAAGATACTCTGAAAATACATATGCAGTAGAGAATGAAGAGATTGTGAATTTTTTTTTAAAAAAAGTTTTAGGGTATTTATATAGCTCATATATCTTGTCATTTTGTGGAGATGAAGGATTGAAGTGTAATTTTATATTTATGATATTTTGAGTTATATTTCACTCAAAATAATATATATTTGATCAATATAAAATACCGAGAGACCTGCATGGGTTTTGAAAAAAACTTCATGGTGAGTGTTGGGCTCGGGCAAGGTACCTGAGCCCATGAAAAATGAAATTGGATCCAAGTGCACAATCTAGATCTAAACACGTTGGGTTTGAGCGTGATAGCCTGAGATCATAAGAGGTGAAAGTAGATTCTGACACTCTATCCAGATCCAAACATGCTAGGCTCAGGCGTCCATGTTCCTTAGGTGTTTTTTTGAGCTTTTATCTTCGTAGAGAATTTTTTAGGTGTAATTTATTTGATCCATTGTTAATTAAGTAAAAGACGAAATGGTATATTAACATAAATAAATCATTATTTTAGAAATGATCAGAGCAAATTAACTTGCCCCAACTGGAAATGTTTCCAACAGTCTTTTTGGTCATGTAGAGCGTTCCTCCTCGACTTCAATCCATCATCAAATACATTAGACGTGCATAAACTTTAAATCTTAGTAACGATGAGTGGTTATTATTCAACCGCTATAAATATATAGAGATTGATACATAATTAGGCAGGAAGAGTTCCCAATCCAGCTTGGAGCCCATGAACAATCGTTCCTGTCTCTCTTTTCTTTTCTTTTCTTCAGCAAGGAATCACACTGTTCTCTAGTAACTTAGCCAACTCGATCCCCACCCTGAATACAAGAGCTCACCCGCAAGAATCATGCAACACGAAATCTGATTGTTGAGCCGTGATGATCCAGTAGCGACCAGCCGATTAATGGTCATTATAGAACCCTTAATTTGGCAAACCATATGAAATTAATGGAGCTAACTGTACTCCAGCACATTCTGACAAACAGACCGTCATCATTGAACTTGTAAAAGTGAAAGATGAGGTGTGCTGATGCTGATAATGATGCAACATGCATGGATTATCCCAGCGGAGCGTCACTACTCACAAGGTAACATCGAAATGGCGATAAAAAATGGCCAAACGCATGTTTTATTTTCTTAATTCCGGCACTCGATCGATGTTAGGATTATTAAATAACAAGGAAAACGTCATTAGAGAACCTAAGACCCTGAAACACCCAACAATTTTTTAGTTTTGTTTTTCAGTTTTTATTCTCTAATAGAAAATTAAAAAAAATGTTAATTTCTTAAAATTTCAGAATGTTTTTCTAACCCAGAAAACTGGGAAACGTGCTTAGGTTATTGTTTTCTATTTGGAGAAAAATTAATAACAAAATAAAAATTATGTTCAAATTAAACTTGTTTTCTATAATATTCTTAAAATTTTAAGATACACAAATATTTTTTTATCATTAATACGAGAGAAATCTTCCATCTAATTAAATTAAATGAGATACAAGAATAAACATAAAAAAAATAATATTTTCCGCTTTTAGAGTATATTAATAATAAAGTTTTATATCTGTGAATAATATTAATTAAGATACAGTAAATTTTTAATGACTATTATATATAATCATTCCACAATTGACGTGCAATGACTTCTCGCTGGAATATTTAATTTGATCCCTTTTTTTTGTCACCTTCACGTTGGCTAAAAAAATATTCTTAGTGATGTTTATTTCATTCGAAAACAAAATCTTTTTGGTGATATTTATTTCATTTCAAAATTAAATAAGAGTAACGTTGGAAAGTACTATTAATTATATTTCGAGCGTTCCTAAGACGAAGGGAATACATAATTCCAAATCTAGAATGCCTCCTCGAAAAGTATCAATCAGCCCACAAAACAAAAGATGAACTGCTGTCGTTTTGGACCTTTTGGAGCTTTGCTAGTCATGGGCTTGATGGAAATTTGGGCTGGACTGTTTCTACTAGCAGGATGGACTGCAGCAGAGGTTACACTGGATCTAGGCTAGTTTGCCCAACTTGGTCCAGGGATTTACTTCTTCTTCTTCTTTTTTGTTTTTTTTTTTTGTGGGGGCATCATGAAGACTGTCAAATCCGGGAAGATCGGTAGAGCATAATTCTTTGGAACTCTAAGGCAAAAATTATCTACCCAGAAAATCATGATTATGCAAAGAAGTAAAGTATCATTACTCACAAGGCAAATCACCTCTGCGTTCTTATCCAAATCTTCCATTTGTCTATCAATTTTTTTTTTGGTTTAAGTATATCATTCACCCGTGTTTTGCAAAATACACACCATGGAATCTATATTTGTTTTACATGGAAGAGATAAAATATAAACCTGACATAATATTTTACTCTATTAAATACATTGGAATATCTCGATGAATTATAAATTAAAAACGATAAAAAAATTACCATCTAGTTTTATATAATCTCAGGTAAGGGATTGAATATATAAATTAAAAAAATTAAGAAAAAACTTTTAATTTTAG
The DNA here is from genome assembly GCF_951802175.1 of Populus nigra. Classification (NCBI taxonomy): domain Eukaryota; kingdom Viridiplantae; phylum Streptophyta; class Magnoliopsida; order Malpighiales; family Salicaceae; genus Populus; species Populus nigra. The sequence goes on along the minus strand of NC_084853.1, from coordinate 42,065,962 downwards.
TTTCGTAGGTGGGTTTATGGAGTAGTTTCTCCAGGAGAAAAGCTTGCATTTCTCAGTCTACACTCTACAAGGCTGATCTCTCTAACTTGATTCGTAAATTAACGGAGAATCATAGGCCTGTATTTTGAACATGTATTTAAGCCCACTCGGAAATAAATAACAGTGGGAGCCAGATTAGCCATCAATTATCTTTTAAATTTCTAGTTTTTGCACCTTTTCAGCAGGCAGTTTTAGTTACTTAAAAAAGAAATCTAGCTATAGTTTTTCAATTGGAGTCCGGTTGCGATACTGAAATAGTTTTAAAAATGTTTTAGCTGCGCAACAATCTTAACACGACTTCGGAAGGAAAAAATTAAGTAATAATTTGACCTGTAGCATGCACGTAAGACACCCAAATGTGCCAACGCCATTGTCTACTTGTAGTAATTGAAAATCCAACAAATCCACTTCGCTAATCGTTGAAACTTGAAATCAATTATTTGTCATCAATTATCTTAAGGTTTAATCAATGGGAGGTATCGACCCCAGATCATCATAGACATAGAAATACCACCATCTCTGGAGAGATCGAGTCAAAGTCTTCTTTAAATCTCAGTGGAAATTTGGGAAATCAACTCCCATTTGCTGCCTTAATTCTTGATTTCTAATGTCTTGAGACTCAAACATGGATCAGTTAAGATGCTTATTCTTGGTTGGTGGTTTAGTTAAGCCGTTACATAAGAGATTAAGTTACATGAATGTGGGGATTTGCGGATTTTTTGAGTAGCTTAAAAGGAATTCATTCAGAGATGGCAAAAATCATATTTATATATGCACCAGACCCCTTCGCCTTCGGCGTTTCCTTTTTGGCTTTTGCATGAAATGGCAAATAACATGGCCTGTGATGCTTTAAGAGCAAGCCAAAACAGGAAGCTTTAGATGGTAAAAAGAGTTGGTGGGGTGTTGGGATCAGCCATAACCACCCATCATCGATCATAATTACTCAATCATGCATATTTTGAAGATGCTGAAATACTGTTTATTGCAGCAACTACCATACTATATATATGTCTCGAAAGGGCAAATACAAAAGGCCTCGTATATCTACCACGTTTTGTTTAGTTCACGCTGACACTGAATTTATTAATTGCTCTGGTAATGGAAGTTAGATCGATGATCTGTTTCATGTCTTTATTCAATAGCAGCATTTGTTGGGAAATTTATTTAAGAAACGGTCAGTGTATGTGCATTTTAAATTTCAAATTAAAAGTAGGATTTACTCATTCTTAGTGTTAGAACAAGTCATTACGTACAGAGGGGTTCCTTGGTTCATTAAATGAGTAACAATAAAACAACTTCAAGGTCAAATAATTAATAATTAGCAACAACACAAACACAAAATTCTCAGGTTATATTTTAAGAACTTCAGAAAATAAGTGCACTAAACTAGTTTTGTTTAAATATATTTTTAATGCATGATTAATTAATATGCATACTATGTTTGTGCTATTTTTCAACTTTTTATACAAGTTTATACATATTTGTTTAATATATATATATATATATATATATATATATATATGCTATCTTTGTTTGATTACAAGATTATCATGTTCTTTTATATATATATATACATGGTTACTTGGTTAATTATCTAATATATAAATATATCTTGGACAACAACATTTGATTTCTTGCAGTTCACGTTAATTTGTGTGTAAATTAACAAGTAATTACAAGAAACTGACACTTAGCTAAAAATAGGAGAAATCTTTTTTTTTTTTTAGGATAACTTGGTGTGTTCGAACCAACTTACACATATCACAATTAATTTTCAGGTCCACCGAACACTTTATAAATCCAATAAATAGATAAAACATCACGAAAACAACAGACATTCACATAAAAAAAAATTGAACTGAAGATGTGAAAAAAAAAATCCCTTCCATCACTAGGCAGGAATCCTTCGACATTGACGTGATAGTATTCTTTTTCTCTGATATGCAAAAATGCCCAAGCCCGAAAAAAAGAAAGTTACGATCTGATTAGTTAATGATATGATTAGTTTATGATATGATTAGTCTACCAATACAAAAAAGAGAAGGTCAGTATACTAGGAAGAGTTTTAAGTCTATAAACATCTCACCACTTTTATTAAATTAAATCAAATCCATCTCCGTTGTCACATCAAATGAAAATCATTGACGTGTAAACATAAGCTAGCAAGAAAAGTAAATCCCACTACCCATCCATTTGGAGACTCTCATAGGGAAATTCGGACCCAGCAGCCAAGCAAAAAAAAAAAAAAAAGGAAAAATATTCTTAAATATAAAATCAAATACATGCACATAGAGATAAGGACGTGATTTATCTATATGCATTATAGCTAGGAGGGTTATTACAAACAGACAAAGTGCAAAAAAAGAACAATTTATATAAATACAATTCTCTCAGTGTCGAGGCTTGCGTTATTGAATCCATGCATGGTCTCCAACATTACTTCGTCAAAAGCGCAATAAACAAGTGGTACAATTGTCTTAGGATGCCCGCATCGTCTCACATGGAACAATATGTTTTGGACTAGGAAGACATTTGGAAACATTTTAAAAGACCAAAATTAGAGTAGTGGCTAATTAAACTAATAGCAGTGATTCCACCGAAAAAAACCCCAAGGAAGACAGGCCAAGCATGCAATAGGGGATTGCCTGGTAGACGCCATCGTCGTTGCCGAGTTCTGATCTCTACCTGACAACTGCTGGAACTATGTATTAACATCGATCGTAATATATATATATATATATATAATTTGGCCGGAATTGGAGTTATTCATGATTCGAATTACATGTGATGTTTTTTGTTTTTTCATATTTACAGGCAGAGTTGAGCTATGTATTATTGGACGTCATTCGATTTTTTCTCGTGACTTATAATACTGCCATGACAGAACTGTAGCTGTAGCGGGCAACACCAATACGACACATCAAGAAGGAGTCGCATTTTGGGACCATGTAGAACCAGCGGTAGATCAACATCGAGCACTTGTGATTTTAGCAATGCAAGACAGCTGCATTTACATGACAATACATGCATTCACAAGTCACACCTTCTCTTGGACCGAGTGTTTCTTAGTATTGTCAAGTAAGTGTACCAATATATATACGTATCTATCAAGGTAATTAATAAGATTCCCCGAGTAAAATTACACTTTTATAATTAGCAGAAACAATACACCTTTTTTTTTCATGTTCAAGGCGAGGTCAACTCGATTCTTAGTCACTAGGAGTAGGTTTTTGTTTTTTTGTTTTTTTTCGCAGGTGGGGTGAGCAAGATAGCTAGCGAGGAATATATGTTGTAAGAAAATAATTCATACAAATTGAATAATTGGTGTAGAGGATACATTTTTTCATGCTTACTATCATTTATTATCTTTAGAACTTATAACTTCTAATTAATGCTTTGCCAAATTAATTTTTAGGAATTTGATATGATTTCAGGTTTGTAAAGTGATGAAAAACTTCACGTGATAATTGGGTTTTTCATGGTTGTGTCATGAGGTGGTGACAAATATAGGTTTTTGTCCGTAATTAGTCCGAGTGGTTCAAAATAAATCCTTTGTGGGTAAAGGAGACACTCCAATACTTAATTAAATACACACAGGAGGAGAAAATAATATGCAATAAGAGAAAGTATAATGAAAATTATATGAATTGTGTATTTGTATGTTATGTATTTTTGTCTACAAACTTGTATGATTTGTTGTATAGTTGATGGCAGTTCTTGGAATTATTATTAGGTGATTAAGGCTCATGTATGAAATGATTTCCCTGGCTGATATGGCGACCAAAATATTTATATATATTGGTCACGTCTGCTTATCTTGTCTGTTGTAGTTGCAGGTATGTCGGATGTTTGTGGAGAATGAATTGTTATATAATTGGTGAAGGCTGTAATGCTTATGCTTGGTAAAGAAGATGATTGCCAGATATAGGAAACAGTCTTTGACTTAGAAATGTGGTGCTCGCTCTGCTTAAAAACAATGAATTTGCATACTGCATAGTCTTGGAAACTAAAAAAAAGCTTAGAGATGTGTGCCGAGACATGGATAACCTACACTGGAAATTAAGCAAGAAAATGAAGAAAAAGAAAGAGAGGGAAGGGGAGAAAAGAGAGAGATATTCCAGCCGTTTCCCCCAAAAGGCTAGAGATGAAGCTTAAATGACTGGAGTTTCCGGCCACCCCAGACGGCTTAGCAAAGTACTTTTTTTTTTAGTTTTTTGAATTTTGATGTACCACCATAAAGCAAAGATGATATCCCGATATTCCGTGTCGCCCTTGCTTTGGATAAGGATTGATGGTGAGCTACAGCCCAGTTATAATCATAATTTAAATATTTATTTTTTGCTTCCAGGAATCAATTAGAGAGAGAAAAAAACAGGGTGCTGATTATAACTTGAGGAATGCACTTTATGTATCTAGTAAAGATGACAAGAGAGAAAGGGTTGTGGATAATGAAATTGATGAATGGGCCCATAAGGACCAGTGTCCACACATAGCAGAAACTTAAATGTGACATTTGAGGCTATCCCTGCACAGAAGAGAGAGCCCACAAGGAACACGAAAGGAACACCTCCATGTGACCATGTGACCGGAGTTTGGGGATTGGCAAGCAATATACAAAACAGCGAAGCACAAGCAAGTTTCAGACATTAACTAGATCCAAATCCTCATTCCCAAAGCAAGGAATTTCGTAAGACCCACATACCTTCCATTTATAACTTGACGGGTTTGATAAAAAGTTCTGCAATTTGCAAAGTTCCGCAGCCAGAAGAAATTTTCTCGTTCCCTAATTCACGCTCGAAACAACGTCAGATAATTGAACTAATCAAACACCATTTGCAATATTATATATGCAAGGAAAAGGCAAAGAAGATTAGAAATGTTTTAGGAATCCTTAAAATTATAACTCAATATTTTTAGATTCAGATCAAGGCTTCGATCTCACCACATCATTAAAATAAACAATCAACTAAGATTAGTTAAACTACTGCATCAATATATATATATATATATATATCTACGGATACGAAAGGGATAATGATAGTCACTTGTGTGCTGTACAGTAGTTGAGGTATATGCTATCATCAAAGCTTCACTCTTAACCAGCCATTAATCCAGATTCCATGCTCCCCTCTTAAGTGCTTCTTCTATGCTCACCTGCAAGATGGCGCACTCTTCCAGTTTTGCTTTGATTAGGCGTGTCAGCATCGGAAAAACTAAACCTAGCCCGTATCCAGATCGATCTTTACCATCTTAACTAATTGACCGCCTGCTTTTCTTGTAACTTCTTAGTTTGTGTTTTGCTGAGTAAATGAAAGAGAAATCATGATGAACAGATTTTATCAGTTAAAACGAAGAAAAACTGTCGCATTGTACGGTCAAATTCTATCAAACCTCTCGATAAAAGAAATGTTTTTCCTCCTACAAAAATGATGTGTATTTCTTATCTTGATACTATTATGTTCGCACAAGAGCGAAAATATCATCCCTCAACAAAAAGAAAAGAAGAGAAAAGAAAGCAGAGATCTGTAAGGCAAATAAATAAATAAATAGAGGGTGTACCATGGTACAGAATCTCGCCATTCATTTGCTGTCTTCCTCCTTCCTGTCTGTAGCTACTTGCTAGACAGTCTCCTTATTCTGTAATTTACATGTCGAAAACCTAGCCATACTTTATTAACGAATCACCAATAAAATCCAAAAAACGAAAACACACTCACACGCATACATTGTCCTGTCTACTGTTACTGCTACTAGTCGTCTCTTTTTCAACTATCTTTCTTCATTTGCTTGCTTCCTCCCTTCCTTAATTCCGTGTCAAGATGCAGCCTTAACTGTCACCTCCACTTTTCGCTCGCTCGATCATTCACCAAAATACAAAGGGTCTTTATCATCCCACCCCACCTCAAAAACCATATCATCATCTCCTCCTCCACCAAACTTCTCTACCACCCCCTCCATTCTTCTCACCAAATCCCTTCTTTCGTATTACTCCATTAATATTATTATTAATAATAATACCACATTTCCACACCCTCCCCCCCCTTAATTATTAAGTCTTGACCTTCCCCATTGTTTTCATGAATAAAATATATTCCATCCCACACTCCTCGCAATTATATCACACTCACTAGCTCGCCATTAATTTTCTAAATAAAAAAAAAAAAACACATTCAACCAAAATGACTCGGCTTTTCCGATCCAAATCTTGCGGACTCGTCGGACTCACCGAGTCCAACTCTGCCCCCCCTCCATCTCCCTTCTTTCACCGAAACGGCACTGAAGACGGAGAAGAGGACGAGGACGAGGATGATGAAGAAGAATTATATAGTGATGCTTCTGGAAACCCGATATCAACGCCGTTTATTGGGTCGAGAGAAGGAACGGGAGGGAGTGAGAGAGGTCGAAACGGAAATAGCAATAAAGAGTTCGCAATTCTGGATGTTTTGGTAACGGCGTTAAGGAAGTCGTTGGTGACATGCAGCGTGGAAAGAGAGGATGTTTCTTCCATGGATATAAGCTGGCCTACTGAAGTTAGGCACGTGTCTCACGTGACTTTTGATAGGTTTAATGGTTTCCTTGGTTTGCCTACTGAGTTTGAGCCTGAGGTTCCTTGCAAGGTCCCTAGCGCCAGGTTTAAATTTATTTATTTTTTTACTTCCTTTTCTTATGAAACATTATTTGGAATAACTACGAGGTGAATTATGAAAGAAAATAATTAGTACATGATGTGATTAATTAAGAAAGCATAAAAATTATTTCAATATTAATTGCAAAGAAAATATATCATTTGGTTTCTTTTTTTTTTCAACTTTTTTTCCCGTGCCTGGTGAGTATTTCAGGAGATGTAACAGTGTAATAGCCTATAGGATATAGGCTATAAATGATACAAATAACAATATAGCTTGTATAAGAATTTTTTTTTTTTTTCTGCCTGAGCATGGTTAATGAAATAAGCAACTGTTACAAAGCTTCGGCAGTAGCAAGATCGCATGAAATCCTAAAAAATAAAGACCTGTTCTTGGACTGTTGATGTTATAAGGGAGAGCCTTCTTTTTTTCCCCTGTTGTAATGGAGTTATTTATATTGGATGTCTTGGTTGAGATATGGACCTGTTTTATAAGAAAAGATTACCGCTGATTTAAGGCTGGCTTGTGAACATGTAAATTAATATTTATCATCATGTTTTTCAAATAAGGATCTTTCTCAACAACTAGTTCAGCTCTGAGAGTAACTGAATTCATCGATATTTTCACTCAGGTAGAGGACAGTAAATGGCAAGTAAAAGACTTCTTTTTCCTCCTCCCTTTGACCGAATACAGTGAATGTCAACATATACCCACTGATGGTCTAGTTTATATGCACACGCAAAGACAATTTTTAGTTTGCATTGTTTTGTGGGGGTGTAGGATGAATATATGCACTGTTGGTTGTATGATCCTTGTGGATTAGTTGTGATTTCGTTTTTGGTCATATGAACAATGGTTTAACGGAGCTGATTTTGATGATGGAATGGAGCAATTACTTAAGATTTTGATTAAACATGTGATATCTGCTAGTACTGGTTCTGATTCTTTGAATTTTAAATTCCATTGCATCATTGTTTAGTCCTGCTTCTTGGATTAGTCAGCAGTGGATATCTTCTTGGCTTACACGATACATCGATCCTCTGTTTTCCAGTGCAAATGTATTTGGAGTTTCTGCCAAGTCGATGCAATGTTCTCATGATGACAAAGGGAACAGTGTGCCGACTATTCTTCTAATGATGCAAAAGCGTTTATATATAGAAGGAGGACTTAAGGTATGTTTATGTTCCTACTTTGCTTCCAAGGAAATTTATCTTCAGTCTGCTGCTTGCCATTTCTATATTAAAAAAAAAAAAAACTAGTATCGGTACTGCTACTCGTCACTCCTGTTCAAAATTGAGGCTTTTCTTTGCTGTGTTTGCTTCCAAGGCAGAAGGGATTTTCCGAATAAATGCTGAGAATGATCGGGAGGAGTATGTCAGAAACCAGCTAAACAAAGGTGTAGTGCCTCGTGGAATTGAAGTCCATTGCTTGGCAGGTTTAATAAAGGTATGCCATATGACATGTTGACATTGTTTGACAAAATGGTCAGTAAATCAGCTGTGGGGATATGATTCTGTGTCATCAAATTCTCTGTGTCTCTTTTATCACTTGACATATTTTCTTCGCTGGTTGCCATTATATTAGACATTTCACTTTATTTCATAATTAATCATATATTATTGTCACTTTGCCCTTTCCCCCCCACTTTCTGAACTGTACGCTGCATATATTTTTTTTGTTATATCCAGGCATGGTTTAGAGAACTACCCTCTGGGGTGCTCGATTCTATCACACCAGAACAGGTAATGCACTGCAACACCGAAGATGACTGCACTCAACTTGTGAAGCAACTTCCTCTGACAGAAGCTGCACTACTTGATTGGGCAATCAATTTGATGGCAGATGTCGTGGAGCATGAACAATATAACAAGATGAATGCACGCAACATTGCTATGGTTTTTGCACCCAACATGACGCAGGTTTGTTGAATTTGTATTAGTTAGTTCTAGTTGGTCGTTGTTGGAAAGTTACCCTCATGTTAAGCTGTATATTATTTTTCCATTAAATAATTTCTATGATTTTGAATGAAAAAATGGATGGGCCAACTGCTTCTTTTGAATGATCACAAAAGATGACCATATGTTCCATTAGCTCCTAGCATATGGACAACGGACTATTGACGAGAGCTAACAATCATCATTTCTAATTGATTTTATACACATTTAAATAGAACTCACAGATGTATGGGGTTTCACAAGCTGACGCTGTGGTTGTAACGAAGGAAATTCCCTTTTGTTTGCAAATACATAACATTTTTTAGTTATTATATATCTAAGATGTAATATTCTTATGATGCAGATGGCTGATCCTTTGACCGCATTGATTCATGCCGTGCAAGTAATGAACTTGCTCAAGACATTGATCTTAAAAACACTCCGGGAAAGAGAGGAATCCAGTACAAAGCTTAGGTTGCCCTCGACATGCTCAGATTCCCCAGGCGACAAGAGTGAACCGGCCTGTCATTCAAACTTAAACAGCAAAGAATTCTGTAAAATATCACTCAACGCTGGTGCACCTGAGATACCTTCCACTGGTAAGTTTTTGAGGTCTGCCACTATGAATAGATTAGAATCCAACACTGAGGAAAAATATTGGAGATTTCAGAAGAAAGGTGATGGAGAAGAGGAATTTAAGCCTGTTTCAAGTAGCAGCCCCCCTTTCCGTGAAATGGGCACCCTAGACAGTGGATGCAAAGGTGAATATGATAGTGGAGATTGGCTAAGTTTTAGAAAAGGGGTGAGGAGGCTATGTATACACCCTGTATTTCAGTTGAGTAAACCAGTTAAGAAGACTCGTGGTATTGGAATTGTAAATACTAGGGGAAGAGGCGGAGAAGCTTGGGCGTGATTTATCAGTTGTGTCCCGGCTTGTACCATATAAATGTTGAGTTCATGGTTGCTTGTCTAAAGATTGTTGTGGAATAGATGTCACTGTTTGCTTAATTCTGTAGTCAGATAAAAAAAAAATCTCTAATTTGTAGGAAGGCCCTAACTGCAGCTTTAGCTATATGAACAATAACTCTTGAGAGATGACCCTCACCTTTTATGATTCCTTATTTGTTTTCCCTCTTTCATAATCGTGTTGGAGGTTTTGACAGAAGTTTAAGGAAAATTATGCAGGTTTGACATCAACAGCTGTCTGAATCTAATGTGATGGGATTTCAAGGCCTAGAAGAGATGATAATGCCGCCGAATATTAGAGAGAAATCACTAACTAGATGATTTGCCGAGGCAGAATGTCTAGTGTATTGAAAACGGACTGTTCTCCTCTATTTAGCTTCGTTTTAGGCCAGGAAGGTGGAAGACTGCTCAAAAGAATTTGGAAGGATAAGCTAATTCAATTTCCTTGTGGTTTGGATTGAATAATAAGGACGTCGTCACCCCAAATGTGATCTAGTTTTCTGTATGTGTATACCTTAAACTGTAATGACACAAGTTATTGCAATAGTCAAAGTTTTAGGAGCAACACAAGGAGAAACTTGTTTTCCATTCATCGTAGTTTAGTGGCAAGTAAGAAAGAGGATTTGAAGTGAGCAGGAAGCCAGGATACATGTAACACAAGCAAGTCTGGTCCAGAAACAGTAGATGTTGGCAGAAAAGCAGGTCGGAAAATTCACATCCTGAAAACCTCCCAGTTATGAGTTACCTGGCATTGGATTTGCAACGTCATTTTCCATGGAAGTTGATCGATATCGTGTAATCAAAACCACCTCATCTGGGCGAAACCTGACTGTCTTAAGATATGATTAGGAAAGAACCTCGGTCTTCCATGCGCTTGAGCCCGGTCATGTAGTCGCAGCAGGCATTTTCTACAACGCTATAGCTATAAAAAAGGACATTTTCGTTAAATGCGTTTCATATATCACACAGAAATTTCAGAATGGCACAGAATTCTGAAACGATCTTGACTGATTTCGAAATGGGAATTACATTCTCCTATGTTTAGTTAACCAGACCCGATCAACTAATTCTAGACCATGACAAGATCTTATGATCAGCTAGTTCTAGACGATCCCATAGAAATCCAGAAAGAAATGATTTATTTTTTAAAATCACAGCTTTGGTGCCATTCGTGGACAGGGCAAAGCAGGTCATTATGGATGTTCTGTAATGGTCACGGCTTCGTTGCGTGCAGAATATGAAGGAATCCAATACCTAGAAATCTTATAAATTAAATACTATAATTGGTATTTTAAGATTGGTATTTGTATTACGTAATTAATTTAAAACCATTGATTGCAAATACATAACATAAATTCGGGTGAAAATGACAATTTTTCACACAAAAATAGAAAAATCCAATTTTTAAAATGTGTAATGGAAAAATGGTTACCAGCCTGCCACAGTAACCTCGCATTAAAAGCCCGAGGAGGTTGGATTCAACCAATCAAAGGCCACTACACGGGTTTTCTTTAAGCTCTAAATAATTGGGCTTTTATTCTCATAAATGGATTACGCTGTAAATTCCGTATCAGCCCGATTTTTTATTGGTTTTTGCCCCAACCCTAAATACCCGGGTCTTCCGCGGTGTGTTTTTAGTTACAATATACTTTTCAAGGTACTTTTTAAATTACTTTTTAACTGAAAAATACAATTTTTTTTTAAGTATTTTTAGTAGAAACACATTTAAAAAATATCCTGCAAATATTGTTTCAAGGCAAAGTTTAAACTTCAAGCAATCGTCCTTAAATTTAGAAATACCCTGTTAATCAACAAGATGAAATTCAAAGGGCATACATTAATTTGGAGCCATATCAACCTTTGATGCTTGAATATCTGCTGACTGATAAAAAACATTCTCGTCGATTTCAGTCTCATTGGTTCAAAAGTTATCCGTGGCTTGAATATTCAGAGAAAAATACTGCATTTTGTTTCCCTTGCTATTTATTTCCAAGTAAACCATCCGGAAAGCCAGGATCAGACATATTTACTGTTAAATGATTTAATTGTTGGAAGAAAGTTAATGATGGGGAACGATGTGCTTTTTTGACTCATATAGGAAAAGGTCCAAATTCAGCTCATAGATTTGCTATCAGGTGCTTGGAAAATTTGAAAAACCAGTCATGTCATATTGAGAAGGTAGTTAAGAGGCAAACTACTTAAGAAATTCAGAATAATTGATTGCGTATTAAAGCTTAAATAGATATTGTTCGTTGGCTCACATTTCAAGCATGTGCTTTTAAAGGGCATGATGAACGTCCAGAATAAAAAAACCGAGGTAATTTTCTTGAAATGATGGAACTATTAGCATTATACAATGAACAAGTAGGTGCTCTTGTTTTAGGTAATGCTTCACAAAATGTTAAATACACCTCACATCAAATTCAAAAAGAAATTTTGCATGTCTTTGTTAGAAATGTTCAGTCTTCAATTCGTCATGAGATTGGTGATGCAAGATTTTGTTTAATTGTTGATGAAGCTCGAGATAAATCTAGAAGAGAGCAAATGGCCCTTGTTATTAGGTTTGTTGATAGAAGTGAATTTATACGAGAATGATTTTTGGATATAGTTCATGTCAAAGATACAACTGCTGCAACTCTTAAGAAGAGATTTCCTTTGTTTTATCTCATCACAATCTTGATATTCAAAATATTAGGGGTTAAGGGTATGATGGTGCCAGTAATATGCGTGAAATGGTTTGCAAGCTTTATTCATTAATGATTGCCCTTATGCATATTATGTACATTGCTTAGCTCATCAATTACAATTGACTCTTATTGTTGCAGCTAGGGAAATATCTGATGTTCACACTTTCTTTTAGAATTTGATTTTTATTATTAACATTGTTAGTGCTTCTTGTAAGCGTAATGATGAATTACGGGCTTTCCAAGCAGCTATAATTGAACATTTAGTTGATATTGGTAAGATTGAAACGAGTAAAGGAGTTAATCAAGTAGGTGGTTTGCAACAACCTGGAGATAGCAGATGGAGTTTGCACTTTAAATTAATTTGCAGTTTGATAAAAATGTATGGGGCAACTTGTTTGGTTCTTGAAAACATTGCTTTAGATGGATATACTTATTCTCAACGTGGTCATACAGCTTTTTCATTTAAGTTGTTAATGTCATTTGATTTTGCATTCATCTTACATATAATGAAAGATGTTATGGGAATTACTGATATGCTTTGCTAAGCCCTGCAACAAAAATCTCAAGACATTTTAAATGTTATGTATTTGGTGACTATCACAAAGACTTTAATTCAGAAGTTAAGAGATGATGGTTGGAAAAGTCTTTTAGAAGAAGTGACAACATTTTGTAAGCATTAAGACATTGAAGCTCCTGATATGGATGCTTGTTTTTCTAATGTGGGATGATCTCGCCGTAAATAAAAATCAGTAATAGTTGAACATCATTATCGAGTTGATATATTTAAAGCTATCATTGATCAACAATTGTAAGAGCTAAATAATAGATTCAATAAGCAGGCGATTGAGCTTCTTAAGTTGAGTATAGCTTTAGATCCTAGAAATAACTATAAATTATTCAATGTTGAAGATATATGCTTACTTGTTGACAAGTTCTATCCTCAAGATTTTTTTGACCAAGAAAAAATTCATTTGAGACTTCAGTTGCAGCATTATGAGTTTGATGTACCCAATCATCCAAAGTTAAAGAGCATGTCATCGATTGCTGATTTATGTCAACGATTGGTTGAAACAGAAAAATCAACAATTTATCCACTACTGAGCGAGCAACTACTGAACGAGCTTTTTCATTGATGAAGATTGTTAAAACAAGACTTTGTAATCGGATGGAGATTGATTTTTTTGCAAATTATTTGATTGCCTACATAGAAAAAGAAATTGCTGAAAGATTCACAATTGATATGATAATAAATGATTTCTATTCTATGAAAGAACGATGAGCACAATTAAAATAAATATGTAAGAATCATTCTTTATTATTTTTTACTTTATTTCAAAATTTATCAAACATAAATAATGTTTCGCTTTAGCTAATATTTCTTATAGACTTTATATGTTTATATTTGATAGGTATAAAGACCAACATCATTAAAGTGATTGATACATCATAAAGAAGAAATTTACTTCATTACTGTGACTCAATTTGGTATTGCTCCAAACCTTTTACTTTATACAAAGGTCATTATATGTTTATAATAAGTTATTTGAATAAAACTAAATCATGCAAGTTTTTTTTTTACAACTTATGTACAATAAATTAAAACAAATATTATATCTTATTATATTATTTTTGGCCACCCCAAGTCTCTTTTATATGAATATTAATGATATCAATATGATGACTCTTGGCAATTGATTCTTTTAAAGAATTTATTAAAAAAAAATTGTAATTAGTTAATTTATTAATGGATGATTATTGAAATTAAATTGAATAACAAATATTCAATTAATATAAAAAACATACCTTTTTTCCTTAACAATCATATATGTTTCTATTGTATTTTATTGTTTCAGGTTTATTTTGTCCTACTTCTTATTCTAGTTTAAGATGTTTATTTTTTCTTAATAGTCATATGATTCCATTACATTGATTCAATTCTATAAATAAGACCTATTATTATACATAATTAACATGTACTAGACCATATTTTCTCTTGTCTTTCTTCTTATTCTAGTTTATACAGCCTTAGTTGTACTTTGAAGATATTATTTTTATACAAAACAAATAAACATTTACAAAATCATTCTACTGCATTTCTAAGCCAAATTATTATTTTTATTTCTTTAATTATCTCCCTTCCAAATTACTTCAACAACAACAATTATGTGGACCGACTTACTGATAGGGCTTCCCTTCACTCCTTTAGCAACCGTCAAAGAGTCTTTCATCATTGTTTTTAAACCATATAAAGCACTACTAGTTGATAATTAACATTCGTTGCGTGTAGTTGTATTTGGATCAAAGTTTTTTAACATAAAAAAAGAATTATTCAAGCATTATTAGTGTGTTTTCTAATAGTTTTTTTAATTATAAACTCAAAATTTTATGTATATATTAGATGATGTTTTTTTAAATATTGATATGGTTACATATTTGACGATATGTTTTTCACATATTGAGACTGTCATAAGTTAAATCAACAAAGTTTAACATGTCAGTCTACAACTCAGTTCATGAAACTGTTATTAAATTCAAACAAGAGAAAACTATTTTGTTTAACCTACCAAACCCGTAATCAGTCTTAAGATCAAGATAATCTCATAAAAAGCAAATAAAAAAAACTTCGAAGCTCAATCTCCAACCAACCCAATGTTGAAGGATGAAATAAAAAAAATCATTAAAAAAAAAAACAACAATTCAAGTTAATTTGAGCTAACATGTTAAATTTATGATCTGGATAATAAGATTGAGATAACTTCATAAAAAAAATATGAAACTCCATTTCCAACAGATCCAATATTGAAAGTTGAAACTGAAAAAACAAAATCTATAAGAATGGGATAACTCCACATAAAAAAACCTTGAAAAATCACAATTCTCAAACATCCTAATATTGAAAGATGAAAATTTAAAAAAAAAATTGAGTTGTTAAAGGTTGAAATTGAAAAAAAAATACATTCAATCAAAAAAGAACAAAAGGTAAATCGAGTCAACTCGGGTCAACTTGTCAAATACACTACCCGGTTCATAAAATTAGAATAACTCTATGGAAAGCAAATTGAAAAAAGTTATGATGCCTATTTAAAAAATATATATAAAAAAGAAAAATAGAGTCAACTTAGGTCAACCAGCTAAACCTTCGATCTAGATCATGAAATCGAGATAAACTCATAAAAAGTAAATAAAAAAAATACAAAACTCAATTTCCAACTGGCCCAATGTTGAAGGATGAAATAAAAAAATCAATTAGAAAAAACAACCCAAAAAAACCCGAGTCAACTCAAGTTAACCTGTTGAAGGTTGAAATCAAGGAAAAAAAATCCATGAGACTAATATTTAACCAAACAAAAAGGGAAAAAAAACACAAAACATAATTCCTAAAAAAATTCTAATATTGAAAGATGAAATTAAGAAAATAAAAAATATTAGTTTGTACTTCAAATTTGTTTATTATAAAAAAATAAAGATAGAAAGAAATAAAAATTTAAGTATGTATTTGAAAATTTTGTTAAGAGTTTTTTTATAAAAAAGAAATACATTGATTTTAAGCATTTTTTTATGTTTGTTAATATTTTTGTATCAAAACTATTGAAAAATATATAATAAAGCTTTAATAACTTTAGAAAAAACTTTTATAAAACACTTGAACAAGCAATATCTTAACACAACGGAAAATATTCCATACACTCGTCATTGCATCATAGATATAAAATCATAGTTGCATCACATAACACACAAAATAATGGTTACTTAGGGTATGTTTAGGAGCGCGGTGCAAACCGTGTTCTCAAAAATTTTGAATTTTTTTTGTTTAAAATATTTTTTTATATTCTCAGATCATTTTGATATGCTGATATCAAAAATAATTTTTAAAAAATACAAAAATTTTATTTTAATGCATTTCTAAGCGAAAATCACTTTGAACCGTCATCGTTACCACAATCCCAAATAGACCCTTAATATACGGGTTACTGAGTTTGCTTTTAGATTGATAATAATAGTAGGAGTGTTTGTAAAAAAAATGATGCAATAATGATGGTAAAACATATAGGAAAAAACAATTGGAAGGTTGATGTACCAAATTTATCAATATTTTTTCAAACTTTTTTTTAGCCCAAGCCCACTTTAATGATGGCCGCCTAATGCCCTTTAGGCTCGGGTCACGTGCCTGAGCCTAGCATCAACACACTATCTCGATGCCTTTGGATCCCGACTTACAACCTGAGTCTAATCTCGAGTAATGTTTGATTGACCTAGGCTTATTAGCATAGATCCATAAAACTAAGAGACCGTGTACTTCCTCTTGGAGAGTTGTTTATTATTTTACATATTGCATACAATATCAATGACTTACTCAATAATGACTTACTCAATAAAATTTGTACTCCACTTACATTTCTAAATGTATAAAAATCTTTCATGGCCTACTATATTTTTATTTTATTAATACATGTATAAAATATATTTATTTCTTATTAATGATTGTGTAAAAGATATTTATCTTTTATTAATGATCAAGTAAAATATATTTATCTCTCATTAATGTTACTAGGGCGAAATTGTTTCCCAACCCCTTAATTCCAGCAAAAATAGAAGATTTGTGAGGTATAAATACCCCATAAATCATCGAGGTAAAAAATTCATAATTTTATCAATTCTCAACATATACATGTAACACTATTTTCTTATAGAACATTCATTTCATACCAAAACAAGAACAAACAATCTTGTTTTTAAGATTTGAATGCTCTTTTACATATGTATTACACTTCTTATCTATAAGTATATTATCTTAAGCATTTGATGATCCTAAAATCTAATAAAAAATTATTATTTTACAAGTATCATGGCATGTATTAAGTTATCATCTTCTTGGACTATAAGGGAATATATCAAATAACAAGAACATTGGATTATAAGCTTATTATCCAATCACTAAAAAACTATATTTTTAAGCATTTTGGATTTTGTAATGCAAATTAAATTGCAAGTTCCATGGATTGTTTTCTTATGACAATGACAAAATTAATCTATTTCATTCATAAATCACAAATGTTGTTAAAAGATCTTGTAAAAATACAAGAAAAAATAAAATTTTGTACGTTGATATATTTTTTACTCATTTTTTAACCAATTAAAAGTGATTTAACTCGCTAGAGGTTGAAGTTGAAAATAGAATTATGATTCAGTCTTTATAACATTGAAAGATATCAATCTAGTCCCATCATATTGTTAGATAATTATTAGTTTGGTAAAAATAAATATCAATGTAATTTAGAAAAACAAAAGAGTGAAATATCACATGCTATGCATGCGTGGAATAGTTGGATTTTATTTTAAATTTTAAAGTGACAAGTGTCATCTTTTAATTATTAGTTTTTTTTAATTGGTAATAAAAAAGAAAAAATATATAAAAAATATTAATATATACAGGGACAAAAAAAAATACAGGTACAAAGAATTACACTATCCTCTCCTTGGGTTCTCCGAGTCAATTGAGCCATCACCAAACAAAAAGAAAAAAAAATGGAAACTTGGAGAATTTCCCAAACCTAGGGCAATAAATACCTATATAAATACGATGAATAAGTAATACCGGAAAAACAGTACCAGTCTGAAAACCGCAGTCCCTGAGGGCACCAAACTTTTCTTCGCCCATATGGTTTGGATTTGCAGCCATATATATTCTTTATTAGATAATTAATAATACTTAAATAATAAATACCTATATAAATACGATGAATAAGTTATATATATCTAAATTTTTTACCTATTAAATAAAATATAAAATATAAATATAAAAAAACTCAGACCGTGAATACTAGTATCATAAAAAGAAAGAAAGAAAACTTGGAATTGTACAAGGAGGACCCGTTGATTGTTATTGATTTGTTCTTGTGCTCTCTTACAAAGAACAAAAAAAAATCCCTTCCTGTGAACTGTAATGCTAGAAGAAGTTCACCGCGCCGAGCCCGCACCGCTCAGGAGTCACTGGCCCTCTCGCTTTCCATTCACGTGCCGGTTTTATGTCCGACGCTGACATATCTAATTAAGCTAATCTGAGACCCTTTGCCCTACCATCACCAACCTTCCCTGCATATCGTAATTATACTTCCCTTCTTGCAATTGCTTTCCCATCTCTGCCCCTCTAATTCCCTTTATATTATCCCATTCTCTACTCTCTACGAGTAGTGGTGACTCATCACCTGCCCCCCACCCCCCACCGTAGCCAGGAAGAACATTGCCAAACCTCTGGGTCTCCCTTTGTCTCGTTTTTTTTTTTCCTGTATCTTTACCGC
The DNA here is from genome assembly GCF_951802175.1 of Populus nigra. NCBI lineage: Eukaryota > Viridiplantae > Streptophyta > Magnoliopsida > Malpighiales > Salicaceae > Populus > Populus nigra. Next base: position 42,047,411 of record NC_084853.1, on the reverse strand, counting down.
ATTGGATACTTTCTAATCTATTTCTGTAGCAAAAAAGAAAGTTTCATTTTCTTTCTTGAAAGAAATTTGTTTGATGTAACCTTAGCCATGACGTCGAGTGATTATAAGTGGTTAGGTATAGATATGTCATATCTAAATAGAAGTATATCTCAAATATATTGTAGAGATGATCTAACTAATGTATTTATAAACTACTGAAATAGATTTAGATCCAAGAAAAAATTTGTTCATAACATGTTAAAATAATGGTTTAAAAAATTCATAGTTTTTAATCCGACTGTTAGATTAAATTTAAATTTTTATAGGAGTTTCTAGATGTTGATTTTCTTACAATAGTCATTATATCGCTACGCGGACCATTGAATCTTTAAATATTAAAAATCTCGATGAGGCTCTTGGTTTTGGTAGTTTTGTTATTTTTCTTATTATTTTCGGATTCCATGACATATTTTGGATTTAATATTTCTTTCCTTTATATTTTTATATTTTTGTTTTGTTTCCTAATTAATATAGGATTATGACCTATTTAAAATTTTATAAACTTTCTATAGAGGTAAACTTTATTATTATTACTTTGATAGATAATAAACTAAATTGGGAGCTCACATCCATAATTCCTTTCACTTATAAAATTTATGTGTTATTTGTTTATTGTTGTATTTATCTTCCACATGTATAACTTCTACTTTATAAATATGAATTATTTTAAAAAAAACTAGCACATTAATTTAAAGTTTATGATAAAATAACATATTTTTATTTTATTATGTTTTTAAAGGGTGATAATATAATTATTAAATTTTGCTCTTAACACCAATTTTATTAATATCAGATATAAAATTAATAAATATGCGGCTTTATTTTATTTTAATTTTATTTTTGCTTATTCTTGATCAGCAATAAGTATCCATTAACTACTGGGCCATTGGCAGGTCCTCTCCTTCCCTACTGAACACAAAAGTCTCTCCTTTTTCTCTCACCAGCTCTTCTATCTCGGATTCCTATTTCTTACATAAACGCTCCGTTATATTAATTTCCTCCCACTGTCTTTCTCAACACAACTAGATTCCATACATGGAGGGGCTCATTATCTCTCCATCTTCATCTTCTTCGCTAGTCTCTTTATCCCACGAAACCCCACCAACTCTCCAACAAAGGCTTCAGTTTATAGTCCAAAGCCAACCAGATCGGTGGTCTTATGCCATATTTTGGCAAGCATCGAAGGATGATAGTGGCCAAATCTTCCTAGCCTGGGGTGATGGCCATTTTCAAGGCTCCAAGGACACTTCCCCAAAACTAAGCACCACTAACAACAGCCGCATGTCGACATCAAACTCCGAGAGGAAAAGGGTCATGAAGGGAATCCATTCCCTGCTCGATGAATGTCATGATCTTGATATGTCTTTGATGGATGGCACTGATTCCACCGACACCGAGTGGTTCTATGTCATGTCTCTTACTCGATCTTTCTCACCTGGAGATGGAATCCTCGGCAAGGCTTATACCACTGGCTCTTTGATTTGGTTAACTGGTGGCCATGAACTTCAGTTCTACAACTGTGAAAGAGTCAAAGAAGCACAAATGCATGGCATTGAGACCCTGATTTGCATACCTACATCCTGTGGGGTTCTTGAATTGGGATCCTCTTGTGTTATCAGAGAAAACTGGGGTATTGTTCAACAAGCCAAGTCTCTTTTTGGGTCAGATCTTAACTCGTGTTTGGTGCCTAAAGGTCCTCATAACCCCTGTCAAGAACCAATCCAGTTTCTTGACCGGAACATTTCTTTAGCGGATGGAGGCATAATAGCTGGTCTTGAAGAAGATGATCATACGATTGAACATGGAGAGAAACGAACACAAGAAAGAGCAGAAACAAAGAAAGATAACGTTAATAAACTAGGCCAATCATACGTGGACTCGGAACATTCAGACTCGGACTTTCATTTTGTTGCTGTGAATATAGAGAAAAGAATTCCAAAGAAAAGAGGGAGAAAGCCTGGGCTGGGCAGAGGCGCCCCATTGAACCATGTAGAGGCTGAGAGGCAGCGGAGAGAGAAGCTGAACCACCGGTTCTACGCGCTGCGAGCTGTGGTCCCAAACGTGTCAAGAATGGACAAAGCATCATTGTTATCTGATGCTGTATCCTACATAAATGAGATGAAGGCCAAGGTTGATAAATTGGAGTCACAGCTACAAAGGGAGTCCAAGAAAGTGAAATTGGAAGTGGCTGACACTATGGACAATCAAAGCACCACCACTTCTGTGGACCAAGCAGCCTGCAGGCCTAACAGTAATTCTGGTGGTGCTGGGCTTGCACTTGAAGTTGAGGTCAAGTTTGTGGGTAATGATGCAATGATTAGGGTCCAATCCGATAATGTGAATTATCCAGGTTCTAGGTTAATGAGTGCACTGCGTGACCTGGAATTTCAGGTGCATCATGCAAGTATGTCCAGTGTTAACGAGCTTATGCTCCAAGATGTGGTCGTTAGGGTTCCTGATGGACTGAGAACGGAAGAGGCGCTCAAATCTGCTCTTCTTGGAAGACTAGAACAGTAAGATCATGATCGTTGCTGTTATGATTCCTGTTACAAACATCATGTTCATAAGCGGTTTGTTTTTTCTTCTTCTTTTTTCCAGTTTTCAGAGATTTCTACCTTCAAATTATGTAATTATGGAAATTAATGAAGCAACAGCTCTTTTTTTTCCCAACAGTATTGAGATCTTGAGCCTGTAAGAGAATGAACCGAAACTTCACGTTTTATTGCTGTTCCCCGTGCTCATAGCACCTCATGCACATGACTGGAAAGGAAACCGTACTTCCTATGGAGTATGGATGAAGCTTTGAATAAGGCCATGATTCAGATCCTTCCAACCTTTATCCCCCCTTCTCCTCTTAGGCTAAAGGCGAGTTTTAAATTACTTGGTCTGAAATATCTATTTCTGCTGCTCCTTTTGTGTACCACGTTTAAAATATTAGAGAACTGGGTGTGTTTGGTTCCTGGGAATCTAGACCCCACCACACCCATTTGTGTAACACGTGCTTTTTTTCAATTAATCTAAGGCTATATATATATATATATATATATATATATATATAGGATGGCAACGTACGTATGACAACGAAGTGAAAACCAATAGAAACAAAAAGGCTGGTTGTCTGTTGCGACCGAAGTAAAGCAATGGTCCATGTTAAAGCAGGGGGTTAAAAAATTAAAGTAAATTTGTACGGGACGATGTGTTTTTCAACTTTTATATATATATATATATATACACACACACAGCTGGTGCACGGACAGAGTAAGTTTTTGAGATTGTGTTAAATTTTTTTAAAATATTCTTATTTGAAAATATATTAAAATAATTTTTTTATTTTTAAAAATTTATTTTTGTTATAGGTATATTGGACATATTAAAATAATTATCTTGAATGAAAAAATAAATTAATTTTTTTTAAAAAAATATAGTTGTGCCGCAAAAATCAACAGTACGAAACAAAGTATAACTCTTAACAAATTAAGGTCTATGAGCTAAGACTCGTGCAAGTGTAGCTTTATGAGTGTCGTAATATAAACTTTAGAGGGGATATGTATGAGGTGAGGGTTTCCATGACTTGAAGGTACTGGTAACTTCATCTTAAATGTGAGAAATAAAGGCATAAATAATGCAATTTTATTTATAATAATATCATCACGAAGTTGCTTGTTACAAGAAAACAATATTAAATTTAATAATATTATTTTGAATTTGTTTCTAAAATGAAGCCATAATATACAATTGTAGAAGTGTTTGGAAGTGTAATAGCAGCCGTTGTTTTTAAAAGTACTTTTCATTCTTAAATACATTAAAATAATATTTTTTTACATAAATATATTAAAATGTTTTAAAAATATCTAAAAAATTAATTTAAAATAAAAAATAAAAAAAATAAATTTTTTTAACCCAAAAAAGAAAAAAGAGGTTTCATTGAATGCAAATTTCATATCGATTGCCCCTTGGAGCACCTCAAAAAGTGGTGTCCCAAAGGAGTGAGTGCAGGCTTGAACGAGTTTCTTCTGTTGTAGAAAGAAGACAAAGGAAGTAAAGCAATCATGCACATGGGATTAATTAGTCGAGGCCCACTCTGGCGATGTTCACTTTTTGTGGTGGCAGTGATGCCTCCACTTGACAAAAAAAAAAAAAAAAAAAAAAAAACTATCACAAGTCACAACCGTAAATAAATGCAAAATGTAAAAGATTTTCCCACGTGCGTCGTCATTACCATTTATGTCATAACCAACGCTGGTTGCCTTTCTCGTAGGATTTTTACTAAACGCACGCTGAGCAACTACTTGAACCTTGACACTGAAGGGCTCGTTGGTAAATAAAGTTTTGGATTTGGACACGACACTAGCTAGTTGGCAGTAAAAAAATGAAATGGAATCACAAATTTCCAATCATGAAGTTTTGGATTTGGACCCGCCACATACTATAGGCATTTTAGTGACCTTACTCTGAAAACAACCACGACCACGGACCGTGACATGTTCAATACGCAGCAGAAGTTTCCAGGTGCATGTTTATTATGTGTACAATTTTATTTTATTTTAATTTGGGAGATATAAGATTGCAAATTAACGTATCCAGATTTATTTGATATTTTTTAATATTTGTTTTTTTATACAAATGAACTTTGAAAACGTTTTTAGACCCTTATCGACTGCCTCTTTTGGGGGCTTGGGTGCGATGCCCATCACCTAACATGTATCGAGATTATTTGATATTTTATAATATTTATTAGGAAAATATTTGTTTTTTTATACAAATGGGCTTTGAAAACATTTTTAGACCCTCATCCTAGTTGTAGGCCTAGTTAATGGACCCATATTGACTGCCTCTTTTGGGGCTCGGGTGTGATGGCTTCTTGCGTTCAATTTGAGCCCAATAACGTGATTAAATATTTATGGGCTCAATGAGCATCTTAAGCCCGATAATTATTTGTTCTTAGGTGTAAAAAATATTTATCTTTAATTAATGTTATTATATCAAGGTAATTTTTCAGCTTTATCACTCAAGTAAAAAATAAGATTCATTAGCTATAAATATTTATTGAACTATTGATGTGCAAAGTTAACAATTTAACAGGTTTAGGAGATATAATGTTGTAATTGATGTACTGAGATTTATTGATTTTTTTAATATTTATTAGAAAAATGTATGTTTTTTTGTGCAAATCCATAATGAATTCCGAGATTATGTTTAGGCCCTTGTTATAGTTGTAGGCCTAGTTGATATGCCCATATCGAGTGTTTTTTTATAGGCTTGGGTGTGATGCCCTTCATTTTATGGCTTTTGTGTTGAATTTGAGCTCAATAACATAGTTAAATGTTTATGGGTTTAATGAGCATATTGAACCCAATAATTATTTGTTATATTATTTATCATGTTATTCTAATAAGATAACTTTTTAGCTCAATCACTTAAACAAAATACAAAGTTTATCTGCTATAAATATTCTTTGAATTATTTACTTGCAAGGTTCACAATTTACATTATATCCAAAACAATAACAAACAAGCATGATGTTAAAATTTAATAATTCTTTAACATGTTTATTATTTTTTTATTACTAAATTTATTATCTATGGATTCTTAAGTCCTCAAAAGATAACTTTTTATAGGTATATCAAGAGTCATTCATGATAAGATATTTTTTTTTATTACGAAGAGTAAAGTTATTTGAATAAATATTTGATTAATCATAAATCTAATTACTAAAAAAAATTCATTCTCAAGCATATTTAGATTTTAAAACATTAAAATTAGTTGTTTCGAGATTTTTTTTTCAAGCAACATAATACATAGGAGTTAATGTTCAATTAAATTTTTCTCCACTTTAAAAGTGAAAAAAAAATAGTTTTTCAAGTTTGATCAAGTGGAAAACTTTTTTGATGCTTTTTTTTTAGTCTTCCTTTATAAGTTTGTCATAGTCTCTAACCAGAATTTTACACATACAACGCTTCTCTTCTATATATAATCTCATTTTTTCCAATACTAGTAATTTTAGCTTGTATGTCGCATGTTTATCAATGAAAATAGTCTAAAAATATTAAAATTAATTATAAGAAAATGAAAAGGTTCAAGAAATTAAAATCCAATCAAATGTTATGTGAGGATAAAATCTTAAAAAAACCCATATGTTTTAATATACACTAAAGATAATTGTTGAGGAAATATTACTGACAAAATAAATAGGATTTGAAAATATCGTTACATGTCTTTTTATTATTATTTAAAATCAATATATTTAATTTTTGAAATTGAATTTGATTATAAGGATTTCAAATAGCGTGTTAGAGGTGCTATTTTTTATTTTTATTTTTTTAAAAAAAGAAGCATTCTAATAACAGACCTAATCACTCTTAAATGTAGTGGATGAAGGTTTTCAAGCATGGCCTTCAAAAGCTAAAATTTATTAAAAAGATACATATCTTTGACTCTGGTCACATCACACACGTGTCCTTTTATGAAATTGACAAAATCTACCCTGTCACGACAACAGTTAACAAAAGTTTACAAAATTACCAACGGTAACTTTTAACGAACAAGCACAAGCAAACCCGAATTCAGGCGGAGTCAATCACCCAGTGTTGCCCATCAGTTTGGATCTTAAGCCCGTTCATTCGAGCAAACAAATTTACTGCTCTCCTCACGCCTCTATTGTCCGCTGCAGTAAAATAATCGTGTCCAAAAATTACCCCACCGGGTCTTAAGATGCGGTAGGCCCGATTAATATCCGCCCAGGCAGAGTTAAAATCATGACCCGCATCAATTTCAATCAAATCACCAAACACGCCCCACTCACATAATATCTCCAATGTTGACCCGCTCGAAAAGGGTATGGGCAAAACCGACCCTGTGGCATTGTTTTGAACAACATTCTGCATGAACTGATACAGCAACAGAACGTCACCGTTTACCATATTAACAAAACCAGCCAGGTCACGGAACCCGAGCCACCCGCGAAAATCGTCAATACAAAGAATGAGAGAGTCGAGCCCGAGTTTTCGAGTCAACTCGGCCATGTGGAGAGCTGAAGCGCCCAAGAAAGTACCCACTTCAATAATCACTTTAGGCTTCACTTTCTGGATAAGGTGTTCAAAAACTTCACCGTATGAGCCCCATCCCTTGAGTCTTTTATCTCTGAGGAGGCCTCTAACGTGCACAGGAGGGAAATTGTCATATGGCGACGTGGCGTTGTAAACTCGGTCTAGAATTGTTTCGCGGACAAGTTGGGGTGGAAGGGGTTTGGCACAGTGAGCCTTGACCCGGAAGTTGTCGAGTTGGTTGTTGAGGTTATCACCGTCGACCTTCAAGATTTCTGGAGATGGTAAAGGCCGCAGTGAAGAGCAGGAGCTTGGAGCTGATAAGTAACCTAGTGCGTAAGATAGCAGTAAAAGGGTAACGTAGAACGTTGGGGATTTCAAGAATCTGAATACGAATCTTGTTTTCTTCTTATTGTTGGTGTGGTGATGGCGGGGAGATGGTAATCGGTCTTCATTCATGTTTTTCTAAGGGAATGAAGTTTTTGCCTGGAGATAGTTCGAGTCGGCTGCGGCTTGAGTGCACAGATGGAGATGGTGATGGAGATGGGGAGTGTTGAAAAGGTCCGGGAAAATGTGATGGGCTTCAACAGAAGTAGTAAAGTTTTGGGGTTTTTGAAGGGTCAAAGTCATCGTCCATCTTGATATCTGTTGAGAGTATGCATGGCCTTTTATATAGAAGCCAGTAGTTCAATTCCAGTCATAGAAGGAATAACTCTCTCCTTGAGATTTAGCTATCCAGAATTCAACGAGCTGCAAATGTCATTTTCTTTTCAAGAAGTAATACTCAAATAAATAAAAAAGAATAAAAAACTATTTTTTTATTAATCCTCTTGATAAGCATGTCCTTGAAGCTAGCCCTTCAAACTTTATTTTAAGTTCTGAGGTGATACGCCAATCAAGTTTGAAAGGATCGCAGCAGTTGGCACATCAAATGATGAAATATATATTTCTTGGTAAAAAGATATTTGGTTTCTTGGTCAGCAATTTATCAAGCTTATGCAAAGCCGATCCGATATGGATTCTCACATATTCTTGTTTATTCAACCCAAAAATGTAATGTTTTGAGTGCAAATATGAAAAGGAAGATGGCTTCAAGGTCACGATGAAGGTCCTTTTTCACGAGGCTTTGCCTTCTACTAGTGAAGCTTTCCTTATTTCCCGCTTTCAGGTTCGTTGAAGGCCATCATCTCTGTTTCCTTTCCTCTCTTTCCCTAGATTCGTTCTTCCATTCCCTTGCTTCTTATCCTGTTCCATTTGTCTTTTTTATATCATTTAGACAATCTTATAGCTATAACTTCGGAATGGCTTCAATTATGACCACCGATGCTTTAAAGCAAGGAAAGCTGAATCAAATAATTCGATCGCCTATTTTACCAGCACTATCTGATTATTCGCAAGTCGAAGTTGGAACCCATAGTTGCTTTACTCATAAAGACATAATAGCTTGGTAGAGGCTTGCGGGCTGTGATGTGTGATCTAACGATACCTCTATTAACTCAAAAAGGGCCGGTTAATGATTCTGGAGGAAAATTGTCCCGACCAAAACTAACACAAAAAGGACGATTTCTTGAGGCCAAAATTCTACAATACCAAGCATCATCTTCAAGTTGTTACAAAAACAGACATACAGCTAGAGAACACAAGTTACAACGTCCTCTGTCTCACACCTGGTTTGATTTTGATTCGTTGGCATACTAAGACCTTATGACTTACCTACCTAACTTTTCAACACTAAAGCGAAACATATGAAGTCAACTCTTTGCTCAACCTAACATAGATCATCAGAACAACACCAGTTCTGCAATAAGGGGTGCCTACTATCAACAACGAAAGGGATTAAACACGAGTCCCTCAAGAAGCCACTTCATTTTGCATCCTCGGAACCGTCAGCACCATTATGCCCAGCAGCAGAGCCCCCTAGGCCATCAGCACCGGTTGTGCCAGCCTCAGAGGCATCCTGTTTGCTTCCCCCACGTACATCATTTGTGCCAGCACTTGCAGAAGGGCCACTGCTTCCAAGAGCAATCTCAGCGTGCATGGGATGCATGCCATTGTTAGCCCCTATAGGTCTAATTCCTATTTGCCCTTGCATGGCTTGTTGGTGTAACTGCTGAGGATCCTGCATTTGATGTCCAGCATTGAATTGTAATAGCATCTTTTGGGGGAAAACACCTGGCTGCTGAGCCATTGCTGCTGCCTGGGGATGTTGCATGTAATATGCCCCTTGTTGCATTGCAGGATGCGGGGCCATCTGAAAGCAATGGTATTAATGAGCATATGCAGAGTAAGAGAATTGAAAAAGACCAGTCACAGTTATGACTACTATCCACCTGGGGAGGCATTGCTGGTGCCTGTGGTTGGGCATCAGCAATTGCAGCCAAATACATCAAATTCTTCTGCAGCTGGGCTTGATACCTAGTTCATTGAAATTTTATATGTACACCTTAAGAAAGTTGGCAATGAAATTACATAAATAAATAGGAACCAACATGCATTTTTTCCATACAATTTTTTTTTTTTTGAAAAAATAAGCATTCTAAAAAAGGGAAATAAAATTGAAGTTCTCAGTGATTTTAATATGAGCACAGCCTATCTATGGCTGATATATTCAGATCCACAGTTCAATCTAATGGCTCTCCTCCATTTCATCTGGTCTGCCAACTGACTTTAAGCGCATATTTTATAACACCAGATCCTACCTTCTTCAAGTGACGTTTTTATTCTTGCCAAGAACAATGAACCACTAGCAGTACACCAATAACCAAGATCTCCGATAATATGATACAAAAAATCTGTAGTAACAAGGTGATTGAGCTTAGAGCAAAGATAATTTCATGCACTCTGGGGCAATGGCAGCAGTAGTATGTGTCATGCACTATAACCATCCCCATTGTTATTAACAAAGAAAAGATTATTTAAGGCATGACCTTGTACTGGCCAGAGTCCACAAGTTCAGTCTAATATCCAACAGGACAAGATATAACTGACCCAAAGTTAGATTTGGCAATAAAGAATACATTCTGAGATATGCCCAACACCAACTACCAAATCAATGTATTGGATTTGATTGTTAGGCAAATTTTAAAATGCTTGTGGGTGATTTGGAACCCAGGAGACTGATCCAGTCCTGTTTTGAACTGGTCCAAGAATAAGAAATTCTATGTTTTTGCCCTAATTCTGTCAGAGATTTTTAAATATTTGATGCAGTTTTTTTGTTAGAGAAAAGTTACCAAACTTAAATTTAAAACAACCTCACCATCCTTGAAAACCTAGATTTTTTTTTCCTTTTTGTTTCCTAAACAGCCACAAATACTGCTAATAACTCACAAATACTGCTAATGGATCAGACCTCACACTATGCTTAAAATGCATGCTAATAACTCAGTAACTAAGAAAGCATAGAAAAGCATGGGTGTAGACTTGCATGCATGAGAACAAGTTACTTACTGGGCACATTCAGCAAGTTTTCCAAGGTTTTGGTTGTCCAATATAGCCAAAATCAACTTTTTGTTTTCGTCGAGGTACTGCAGCAAGAATTAACAAGGACAGATTAACCATCACGTGAGGAATATCAGCATATAATCCATTCTAGAGTTCTGACAGCATGAAGAAGCAGCTAAAAATGGAAACAAGATCAGATATTGCTCAACATGGCAGTAAGAGGAAGGCAAAACTTGAATAGGTACGAGAGCCTATAAATAAAAACAGCTATTAGCACACCCTATAACCATGAATTTGAATTCATGCATGGAATGGTAAATTCTCTACTATTCTCATGTATTGCTATATAATAGCACATTTGGTCATGTTTCATAACTAGGAGAACACATTTACTGGCAGCAAGAATGAATCTGCATATATGAATATTGAGGATTACTTGAAGATAAAATGGGTTCAAGATACAAGCATGCACACGATAAATGCAGAAATTTGCAGCGATAGAAGGTTCTAAAAGATTGCTTTGACACGTACAAATTTCAGTAAATTAATTCCAAAACGAGCTTGAATAGCTGAAACTTCTAAGATCTAATGTAGAACTTAATAGTTTACAAACAATCCCCTTCTTTCCTCCTATTCTCAACTATCATGTGTGGTTTACATGGACAAACAAAAACTCACAAATAAACACCCTGAGACGAAATTAACTAGACTCCCTTCTTAATTGGCACTAAGCTGCCATCCATACAAAATCTGTCACGATAGCCACAAATCTGCATAACCATTAACCAACTAGTTTAAGCGTCATGGATTTTTGGAAAGCTATTAGTGCCACAAGATAAAGAAAAAGACAATGCAGCCTTGATTATAGTGATGACAAGTTATATGAATAGAATGAATAAAAAAAAAGCCCATCTCCTGAATTGGAGAATATTTAAGAGGTAATCAATTGGCTATTTATTGACTCACCTAACGATTACTCATTACTGGTGCCACTTATCAGCTTCGAATATTGGTTTAATAAAGAAATAAAACCCCCAAAAGTCCAAATCGAATACAACACCGTCATCAAAAACCCCCAAATCTATCAGTCAAAAAAACAAAACCACCCAAATACCATAACACAGTATATGCATGGAATAAAGGAAGAAATACAAAAGGATACTACCTTTTGGATCTGCTCAGTGGTGATGTTTGTTGGTGGAAATGGAGAAATGACAGGAATCATTTGCGGTGGCTGCTGCATCTTGTTTAATTTACTTTGCTTGCTCAAGCCCTAACCCTAATTCCCAGAAAAATCCCCAAATTGATAAACCCTGATTAAGGAGAGGCAGAGAGGCAACAAAAAATAGAGCTTTTTTATATATTTAAAAATATATGGAGAGAGAGGTGGGGTAGGGGAGCACCTGTGAGATGGCGAGAGAGTATATTTTGAAGAGAGGGGGTGGATCCACAAGGTTTCTGGAATTGAAGACAGAGCAGGCAGAAATAATAGTCTGCTATTTTTTTTTTACCAAACACGATATACTAGATTTGATCCGTTTTTAAAATAGTGTTCGACAAACAAAATCTTTCTAATTTTAGCCCTGATTTTTTAAAAAAATAAAATATATATTAAAAATAAAATTTTAATTTCAACACATTAAAACTATTATAAAACACTAAAAAAATTAATTTAATATTTTAAAACTAAAAACATTTAAAATAAACATATACACTTCAAACACACCTGAATTCATTCGTATAAAGACTTGGAAAAATAATCATGAAGCGACTACTTAGCATCGTTGGGTATTGCATTTCAAACGGATTGAGCAAAGTTTTAATTTTTTTTGTTTAAAATTAATCTTTTTATATTTTTAGATTATTTTGATATGATGATATAAAAAACATTTTTAAAAAATAAAAAAAAAATATTCTAATATATATTCAATTAAAAAACACTTTAAAAGCAACTACTATCATACTTCCAAATATTCATATTAAAAGAGAATAGTTTGTCAATCCCCTAGTTGTGGTTAATTACTTTAAATTAAGCAACTTAATTCCATCATTATAATTTTATTTTCTAAGTGATGTTGACAAGGCAATGTAAAATACAATGAAAATATCTTTTTTTGGTTACCAATTTTTTTTTACTTGTATCTTAAATCTTATTTTTTTTAAAATCTTAAACTCTTTAATAAAACACAATATCCTTTTTCTAAGTTAAGAGTGATGTCTTAATAGTATATTTTTTTGGATATCAATCCAACTCAAGTAATTGAGTGATTAAATAGATTTTCAATGACTTACCTAAATCCTTGTTAATGAACCAAGATAATAATTTCTAAGTTTATAAAAATTGAAGTTAGAAATCAAGAAATTAAATTTTAATCATTTTTGAAAGCTTGTTAACTAGTAGAAGCATCAATAAAAGAAAAATATGATTTATATGAATCACTCACGTTATTAGTTGATCTTCCTGATTGGATTTCATTACTTACAATGTGGAAAATGGAAAGAAGATGGTTTAAATATCATAGGAGTGTCTATTAGTTGATCCATAAATAAAAACGTAGCACGTTTTATGTACACCTTCGATCTAAAATTCATAAACCAATATAAAAATAAAGTGTAAATTCTTGACAAAAAATTTTTAAATAAAATAATAAACTTGGGAGAAAATTATCATAAGTAGGGGTGGAAGTCTCTGGTGAGTTAGTTAAATATCTCGACAAGATAAAACAATAAATCATTATGTAGAAAGCATTGATGGCCTATAACAAAAATTCCTTCTCCTCCTACAAATAGTGGCAGATGGCTATTGGAGAGAAAGAAATCTTCATTTCCTTTCTTTATTCCTTCAGATTTTGCCTTTGTTCTATCTAAATGGTGGGTCTGGAGAGTGCAAGGAGTGATTATAAGTAGAGAAAACTAATCAAATAGGAAATTTTAGAGAGAAAACAAGTTAGGGATTTGAAAGTTATAGAGAAAGAAAGTTTGAACTGGTAGAGGAGAAGGAAAGCTTGAAAAGATTGGCAAAAAAACTTGTCAATTTGGGTTGTTTTAGCTAGGGTAAAGGACTCGTTTCTCTCTAAAGTTCATTTTATCTTGTTTTGGGAGAAAAGGAGAAAATCCCTAATTCTAAGGTTTGTGATGAATTTTAAAAAATAATTATTTATAAGTAGTTTGAGTAGATAGGCATGAAAGGTTTTTTTTTTTTTAGGGAATTCAAATAAGGATTTGAATAAAAACAATGATCAAAATGTTAATATATAGCTAGCCATGAGGAGTAACTGGGAGAGATAAGAATTTTACTTAAATGTTGTGATAGTGTTTGTTCATTAAATGTACGGGTTTGAGAAATTATGTTTGGGATAAGTTTTTTGGTTGAATATGTAAATTACATGCATGTGTATTTTGAAAAAGTTATAGATATAAAATTTTGTGATATTGAATTATTATGAATCAACGTGAAAGCCTTTTAAATTTAATTGAAATATAATTGCTGGTTGAATATATGATTAACATGTATGGAAGTTAAAAATTGTTTAAAATGTATGAGTGAACATGATTGGCATTTATAAAAAGTTTAGAATTTATTTAAAAGGTATTAAATTTCATTGTGTTTGGTAAAGAGTTAGTTAAAGATATTAAATTGGATTGTGTTTGGTGTTATTAAAGCGTTAGATATTGAAATAAATGTGCTTGAGAATGAAATTAAGAATGATATGATAAATTATAGGCCATCAAAACTGGCCAAATTGTTAGTTAGAGAATTTTAGGGTGAAATCTGAGAAGTAAACTTGATAAATTGGTTAATTTGTATTGTTTCAATGTTTTATGTGTCGATAGTGATTTGAATGAGATAGAGTTAAATTAAATATGTAAGTTAGAGAAATTACATGTCAAGTTTTATTGATTTTGTAGAGTTTGAAATTAGTATGTGTGGAAGTATGAAGTGTTTGAGCATGGATAATGTTTTTAGCATGGTTATTAAATTTGTGAGTTAAGTTATTGGTATATAGGTAAGGATATCTCTCGTTGATGTTAGGAAAGATATTTATAGCTAAAACTTTCACGAAAGAAGCTCGCGTGATAAGAGTACCATGTAAGTTAAGTTTTTTCCAGCGTTAAAAAGGATGTTTAGGGGATAATAGTTTTTTTAAAGAAGAAATAAAAACAAGAAACATTGGTTATTGATTGACTGGATTTAATAAGTTTAGTTAATTTAATACTATTAATTTAAAAATTTTATCAAGCAAATTCAGACGAATCTCCTAAACCTTGGTTAATTTTCCAAACTCACTCATGAAATTTTAAGCTTGAACTTAATTAAGAAGCTCAATTATCAACCAATTTAATATTGAAGGATGGAATAAAAAAGTCAATTTAAAAAATTTGTCAAAGTAAAAAAAAAACAATCAAAAGAATGATGATTGAATTTGATAGGAAAGAAAACTAAAATAGTATGAATTCGTAAGAGAAACTCAATTTTAAAAACTATCTCATATAAAATAAATAGTAATCAAAAAAATTATGATCAAATTTGACAGATAAAGAATTAAAAGATGATGAAATTGAAAAAAAAATATAAATTTATAAATTATTTCAAATAAAACAAGTAGTAATCAAAAGAAAATAAACTAAGTCTGAAGAAAAAATAAATTAAAGGGCTTCATTGAAAACTTGGAGAGTTAGATAGGAAAATCGAGGAGAAGAAAGAAAATAAAGAAAAAAAAAGTTATTGACGTCAAACTAAAGGTTTGTTGGCCATACATGTCCCTAAAGAATGGAAGAGTAGTCGAGATAATTCAAACACTATCATGAAAGATATTTTTTGGTCATTGCACAACCCCTCACATGTCGAATAAAGAGCGTGGGGCATCCCAAATGCTGGCAGATATCTTATGCTAACCACTTTTGGTTTTAAAATAATATTTTATATTTATTAAAATACCAAAGTGCTCTTTATTTAACTTGATTATAACTAAAAAAACAAAATGAAATTATGAAAAGCTCTTAGACTCCAGTTCAAAAAGCTTTGCTTTTAAGAATAATTAAATTATTTTATTCTTCTTCAAAAAGTGAAAATTCAAAAAAGCTTCTTTATGTTATTTAAAATTTTTTTTAAGATAGTTCAATTATTTTACCATGCTTAAAAGAAGGTTGAAAAACTGTCTTGTACCCCATCAATTCTAAAATAATTAATGGATCTTAAAAAAACTCGTATTACCCTCAATATAGGTTTAATTTTCTTTTAAAAAGACAAAATGATCATTTCATTAATTTGAGCTTAGTGTATAGTAAAAAACTAAATAACTATCCAGGTAGTGGTCCAGTAGTAAGAGCTTGGGACCAAGAGGTTTGTTCCCTTTGTGGTCTCAGGTTCGAGTCATGTGGTTGCTCATAAGATAGCCACTGAAGGCTTATATGGTCGTTAACTTCAGGGCTCGTGAGATTAGTCGAAGTATGCGCAAGCTGGCCCGGACACCCATGTTAAACTAAAAAAAAAATAAGTATTTTTTTTGGTTAATTTGCAGTGGGGGTGATGTTTGGAGCAAACTAATAAAATAAAAAGGTTTGGAACTCAATTAACAAAATGGTGATCTATCAAGGACTAATTTGTGGTTTCCTTAAAATTGTAATGACGAGTTAATAGAAAGGGGGCCACCGTTCACTTAAGTGATTATGAAGGCGACCACCGCCAGTACACCCGCCTCGACACCAACCCTCCCAAACACGTTTTCGTCTCCCTGCCCAGAATTAAACCTTCTGATCCACTCCTTCCATAAACCCGAAAATCAATTAAGTTGAATCCCATCCTCAAACCTGGCTCGGAATATCTTGAAACGCCTATTCCCTCCTCGAACCCGAAGACCCGTTCCAGTCATCCCTCTCGAAATCAGACCGCTCACTGCAAGCAGCAGCAGCAGCAGCGGCAGCAGGAGCAGCAGCAGCAATTGCCTCTTTAATATGGAAATAAACGTATTCAAATTATGTTCTGGCCTCAAAGTCCTCGGCTACTTAATGATCCTTCTAGTTGCCGCCATCGTCGCCGTCTCATACCACGCCGTTGTAATTGTTACCTGTGGCCCACAGTTACTTCGCGGTGGAGCCCATTCTGTTTTGGCTTTTGCTATTATCATGATCTTTCATTTTCTGGTAATCTTGAGTTTTTTTGTTTAACTGTTGGGTTTTTGGGAGTAAAGTGAAAAATAGAGGGTGAATCTACCTTATTTTTTATTTTTTTTCTGCAGCTTATAATGTTACTGTGGAGCTATTTTACGGTGGTTTCCAAGGACCCTGGTTCTGTGCCTGAAAATTGGAGAGCTGTACTTCCAGAGGAGGCTTTGGAGACTGGTTCTTCATTGAATGATAGGTCAGATTGTGTAGTTGCTACTGATGGATTGGATCGCAGAGCGTTTTGCAATCACTGCCAGAATGGAAAGCCGCCGCGTTGTCATCATTGCTCTGTTTGTAGGCCATCATTTTTAACTTTTAAGTGCTTGGTATTTTCAATGTTCTTGGTTAGTTTCTGTTATGCTAATATTTTGCATGTGCTAGATGTGTCATTGGATGTTTTTCTTTGCATCACTGCAATTTTGTGGACCGCTATTATGTCATAAAGAATCAATTTTTTAAGAACTTTTTGATGTTGTATTCTCTATTCTGTAGGCCAAAGATGTGTTCTCAAGATGGATCACCATTGTGTTTGGGTGGTGAATTGTGTTGGAGCACGTAACTACAAGTTTTTTCTTCTTTTCTTGGTAATTTCAATTCTACCTTTCAAGTCAACTTATAAATTACTTGTGACTACAGAAACTATTTTTTTTCAAAACTGGTTATTTATATGACTGGATTGCATCTTCGAAGTTGATTTATAAACCTGTAGGGATAATTGGAATTTATTATGAGTGAGTTGGTAAGATGTGTTTGGGAGCTGAACAAATGAATGCACCCCCAGTTCTGCACTTGAAGTATTGTTGATGCTATGCAATCAGACATCATTTTTTAACTCTGTTGAAAGCCCATCATAGGACTAGCAGAAGAAATTGATAGATTTATTTCTTTCTTTGATTTGCCTTCAATGATACTTTTGATATTTGGCAAGTTGATGGATTCAGTAGATACTGAATACTTACTGAAGATTGGGAATGCTGGTCGAACTACCTGACTTTAGGTGGTTCTTGAATGTCAGAGGCCATTTGATTGTATTATATTTGGCATATGTGTTTGAAGTACATGGAAAGCTCGCTTGATTGTTCATTGAATATCTAGAAGTTTTGGATAGATTTATTTCTTTCTTTGATTTGCCTTCAATGATGCTTTTGACATTTGGTAAGCTGATGAATTCAGTAGATACTGAAGATTAGGAATGCTGGTCGAACTACCTGACTTTAGGTGGTTCTTGAATGTCAGAGGCCATTTGATTGTGTTATATTTGGCATATGTGTTTGAAGTACATGGAAAGCTCGCTTGATTGTTCATTGAATATCAAGAAGTTTGGATGTTGGTTAGGCCATTAGGGGTTCTCTCTTCTTTCTGTTCTTCTCTGACTTAACTTTTCATAGCTATCAACCTCTTTCTTTTCCCTGAAGCTATACACATTCACGGTGACGACAATGGATACTCTAGTATTGTTGCCTGGTTTCATCAACTTCTTCGGCAAAGCCAAGAATCATTCCAGCTCTCCCGGTGATCTAGCAGTCATCTTTTTGGCTTTTGGTAAACTATCCCTTCATGTTAATGATTTTCATTTTCATGTTTTAGCCTGGCATTCTCATTGTTCCCCTTATGCCTCACAGATTGTGTACCTTGATGCAGTTCTTAATTTGGCTTTTGCTCTCAGTCTTCTTTGTTTCCTGGTTATGCATGCATCTCTTGTATCAAGCAACACCACCTCAATAGAGGTAAGAAAGAAAAAAACTGTTATTTTCTGTGTAACTGCATGCTTATTGATGTATGTCCCTCAAGCTGCAAGAGGTCATGATACGTGAAATTTGTGTTATTTTGATGAGTGTCAGCTAAATCATGACAAAGCAAAAGCATGGTTTTTTTTAAGAGCGAAGGCATGTCTATGAAATGCATAATTAATGGCCTCGTATGCTGTGAAAATGCTGTGATGGCCTCTTTCAACTATTTAATTCATTTTTTGACATGCCACACATTTAGCATAAGAGTAAAAAAATAGGTCCAGCATGTGTTCCCCTTTGAATACTGCGTGTAATCTTTCGAAGATCACGTTCAGGTTTATGAGAAGAAAGGAGCAGCCAGGTGGAAGTACGACTTAGGCAGGAAGAAGAATTTTGAACAGGTGATACCTGTTGTGCTTCTTTATCTTTATCTTTCTTGTATCTGCATAGTACCTGGTGAAAGAATGTCTCTTGTTTGGCAGATAATAGACAACTTTAACTACCAGTTTATATGTGCTAATCTACAATTTTGCACTCGATGATCACACCTCTAAACAATTGATCTGTGTTTGCAAGATTTGGAACTGAAAAAAAAGAAGGATTATTCTGCTTCTAGGGAACTTCATATCTTAGCTTTCGGGGTGAATATGTAGTTCTGAAGGCTGCCATTTCTAGAGATAGACTTTTGGCCCTTGTTTTCAGCTCTTTTGCGAAGAATAAATTTGTCATTGCTCCTATTTTTTTTTCTTAAAAGGTTTTTGGCACAAAGAAGGCACTGTGGTTCTTTCCATTATTCTCCAAGGAGGATGTGGATAAAATACCTGCACTTCATGGCCTAGATTTTCCAATACGCGCAGATCTTGAATCCTGAGGCTTGGTGAGGTCATGATCCTTCCTCTTTCCACTGCTGGAGTTTCTGGAAACGCAGTGAACACGGGATGAAAAAGGTTCAGTCCATTCTACTTCATTTATTCATAACCTTGGTTATGAGAAGATGCACCTGAAATTTAGGGGCAGCCACGAATATTTGCTTTGCCATGGGATGTTGATTTTTGGAGTGGGTATCATATCAGAAGGATAACTTATGTACTATATAGCAAAGTGGGAAGTATGTAGTATCTGATGATATAACTATTACACTGGAATGGCATTGCAAAATCTACAATTTTGGCCATTGCACAAGTGTGTGCAGTTATGTAGATTTGATGGCAATTTTTCTGCCATCCTCTTTATTATGTGGTCTCCTTCTGTGTTCATCAATCATGTTGCAAATCCAAAATTTATTTACATTGACTTCTGGATTCTTCTCCATTTAAATTCCGCAAAATATTTGGTATATTGACTTGTTGATTTCTCTTTCATATTATGATTCATCAAAATGTATTAGATATGTTGGTGTTATTTTGTTCGATGAACCAGTTTTCAAACCCCTGTAAGGTAACATGGAATTCTACTAGCATCTTTTGCTCTCTATCAAAATTCTTTTGATTTCCTTGCACAAACTTGATCAAACATTCATAATCTTGCTTTGGCGTTGGTCCTTCACCCCCAGTTGCACCATTTTGTCTTGTTATGAACGAGAGTTTCAAACCCAAATTATACTTACTGGAAATTCGGAAGAGGGGTGTATGATGAGTGCCATTTGAGCTACCAGCTATTGACATTAGAGTTCCATGTTTTTCTTCGAAATTGAGCTTGCACATGCATGTAAAATCTTCGTGAATCCTTTCAATCAGGACATACTCGTATTTGAATAAACTATAACCAAAGAACAGATGGGAAGATTAGACTGGGGGAGGCAAGGTCCTTGCCTCCGCTAACCATTCCTGATATAATGACCCTTGATTTTCAACAGATTATAATATAATTGCTTCTATATCAGTTGCTGTTATTGTTGTATTAAAACGACAAGTTGATGCCCACCGTCACATTCCACGCCTATGATCTGAAACAGCTGTCCTTTATTTGTTCTTAACTTCATTAGAACGCAAAAGACTACTGAGATGTTCGCTTAGGTTATCTATTAACACATGCATCCACCAACTAATCAACATCTCAAGATACCACGGTTTGTTTGTCACATGGCATTGCCCTAATAAACTTAATTTAATCTGCAGTGTAAGTTGCTGGTGAGCATTTTAGCTGGTCCCCCATGGCAAGGTGGTCTCCAATTCAAGTCTTACTCTCTCTCTATATATAAATTCTTAAGAACTGAAAAATGGCATTAAGCATATATAGTTTCTAACAAGTAGAAACCTACACGAGTAAAAACCTACAAGTAACGTTTCTAACAAGTAACCATCTAAAACACACATGTATCGAATCACTTGCGATTTCTTTATAGTTTCTTTCAGCATCAACTGAGTCACCTAACCTAAACATCAAGTCCACTCGTTTTCTGAGAGTTGTCATCATCTACCTTATAATTACAGGCCTCGGAGACGACAACAGCGAAACAAGCAATTACCGGAGTAACAAACAGAATGAGACCGAAGGGCACCAACCACAGCTGACTGTTTGTTGGGTGATATTCATAATCCCACCAAAGCAGTAGTAATCCTCCTGCCATGCTTACCAAAAATGACCACACACAAATTATGTATGCCTTCACTTTCTTCTCGGAACACTCTTGGATTGCCTCACACTTCTCTTTCTTGAATGCTCCCATCAACCAAAACCAACTGATCGGGCCTGGATCCCCTGGAATTCAAGAACGAAGAAAAAGATTGAACTACCATTCATCATCTATATATTAAGCACAACAAACTGTAGAACTTACCTTGGTTTGCAGGAGAATTGGAGGTGTATTGAATTTGTTAAATTAATATGGTGTTAGAGAGACAGATTAAAGAGCCGCTTGCAAAATGAGACGAGCAGTGATATATATATATATATACAGGACCTGCTAAGAAGGCAAGAGCCCCATGACGAAGGTATTGGTCTCTGTTAAGTGGTATAACAGAAGACTGATATTTGAGCTATAACCAGACGTGCCTTTTTATCGAAGTTGTCATTTGTAAAATGAATACTTATTTAAAGAAGAAAAGGATTACGTCGTAGGCTTTAACACTAGTGATCAATGAAGCTATGTGGGGTAGATTCGATTTGTCTTTTTAATATTGATGACTTTGTGGATTTTCTGACCGGTGGCTTGTTTGTTTCCAGGAAACAGTTGGGTTCAGGTTAAAAAAATTTCAAGAAAAAAAAAGGAATAATCTTTATTTCCTTTTTTTAAAAAAAAAAAACTACTAACGAATGTACTAATATTTTATATAATTTTATTTAAAAAATATTTATATTATTTATATATAATATTTATTTAAAAATTATTTTTATAAAAAAAATATGTTCATATATTATGTAAATTTAATAAGAAGTCACGAATCATTTAATGTATTTGTTTAAATATTTTTAGCTAGAGTCCTTATTAGTCATTTAAATTTAAATAACACAACAATAAGATTCAACTAAATATTATTTAACTATTTTAAGTATTTATAAGCATAATTAAATAACTAATTATATTATAAGCACTGTTTTTATTTCTCGGTACAATATCAAATAATATACAAGATAATGCAGCACAATATAATAGCATATTGAGAATACTATTTTAAAAAGTTAAATTGATAAAATAGTATTTTAAATAGTATATATATGACTTTTTTTATCCTATCTACTTTAATAGAAAAAAAATTATTTAAAAAACTAATTATATTGGAGTGAAAAAAACAAATGTTTTATTATTTTTTTAATAAGTTTGATGTTATTTTTTTTACGTGACTATATTTAATTGGTTTATTTTTTTAATAGCTCTACTTTATTAGTTTTGATTTTTTAAAAGAAATATAGGAATAATATTTGTGTGAGAAAAAATATATTTTAACATTTTGTTTAATATTTTCTTTAAAGTGTGCAAGATAAACATAAAAAAATTAAAATAATATTTTTTAATATTTAACTTTTCATTTGGCACATCCATAATAACCCCAAATAACGTAACACGGTAATACGAAACATGTTCCAAACATCATCAATACTCAGATCTTCATTTTGTGAATACTAATTTATATTCTTTAGATGTTTAGTGACGGGACTACCAAGAAAATAGTAATATATAAATGAAAGAAAAATAAATAAATAAATAAATGTAAAATGTCATTTTTACTAACACAATCCTTTTCTTTTAATAGATGAACTTGGTTTCTATTACAATTACAATTAGTATTTTTATAATTTGTTTTAATTTGTATTTTTATGAGGTTATTATAATCTAAAATAAATATTTTATAATTGATTGATTTTTAATTTTATCAATATTTATTTTAGTTAATATATCATTAAATAAAAAATAATTTAAAAATTAGAATTATTAAACTCAGTGGAGTCTTTAATCCAAATCACTAGTTTTATAGGTTAAGTTTTAAAATTTAGATCAACATAATTGGTCACCTTCTAAATATTATAAAGAAAGATATTATATTGAAAAAGAGAGGGTAAAATCATGTTTTTTAATGATAATTTAAATTATTTTTAAATTTATTAAATCAATTAAATCTGATGAAACTAATTCTTAAAAATTAATTCTAAACTAGAACCAAACAAAAATAAGGTTCATAAAATTTAAAATTAATTCGTTGGTCAGTTTAATTACACCAAATAGTTCATTGGAGTGATAATATTTTTTAATTTTGTTTTTTACCAAACTCGTAGATTATCATATGTCATAAAAGTACTAGTCTCTAATATGTACCAAATACCAAGTAGGTTTTACCTGTGGAGCAGGGGATACAATACAACAGTACTTTAATATTAAAGGGTGTAGTGATTATATTTTAAAGTGTTTTTTATTTTAAAAAATATAAAAATAATATTTTTTATTTAAAAATTTTTGTTTTAATATTAACCTATTAAATTAAATGATATAAAAATACTAAAAAAATTAATTAAAAAAATTAAATTAAAAAAAGGAGAAGACCGAAACTAGCTCCTACATATCACGATTCGTGAAGTGCTGTAGCCGCACCATTTGCACCGGACGTATTAGATTAACTTATACCGAGCTCTTCTCCGATCGAAATGCATTTTGCCTGCAATGCCGTAACAGGCTTCATCTTGGTCAGTTATATTTAGGGATGCTTTGCTTTATTTAGGGAAGGTGAATTAACAATTTGCCTCGGTTTCTATTCATCGCCAGATCTAGGGCATTGCTTTTTTTTACTTAATGTATTTTAAGCCCTTTAAAGTTTTATTTTTTTAAAATCATCCCTTGTTATTTAAACATTTATTTGATACTTACAAAACATGTCATTTTGTTTTTCAATCCTACATGCTTATTACGTTTATTCTTGTTTTTATTTTTTAATTGGATAGAAAAAGAGTCCTACGTGCCTGTTTCCTGGTTGTTGTGTAGTTAAATAAAAAATAATTAAATCTAGTATAATAAACGATCCGAATCATAAGTTTAACAGGTTGATTTAGGTTCACTTGATTTTTTTTTTATCTTTTTTTAATTGAATATTTTTATTTTAAATTTCACATTTCAACATCGAGTTATATTGGGATTAGTCATCATTATTTATTTTAATTTATTTTTTATAGAGTTGTTGTGGTCTTATAATCTGGATCGTAAGTTTGGACGATTAATCCAAGATAATTCAGAGCAATCCAATACATAGTTATCTTAATATTTTTTTTAAAATCTAATATATCATAATTTTAATGTTAAAAAATATATCATGTGATGATTAAAGGTGTCATTCAATATGTGTAAAATCTTGTATTAATGATAATTATTTTTTCTTTTAAAAAATACAATATAATGCTTAGATATAATTTTTTTATATTAAAAAAAATAGCTAGCGGTGTAGCACAAGCTAATGAATTAGTGTAATCTATGGCTAGAACTTATGCTTGAATATAACTTGGAAAAAAAAGAAGAAGAAACTAATTCTACCCGATCCTTAACAAGTACAACAAGCGTGGTAATAGCTCCATTATTTTTTGAAGTTGATTATAAACAGCTGATCGGCTCTAGTTTCGGATCTTTCGGATAATAGACAGAGAAGAGGAGGACAAATTACCAATGACTATGAACTCTTAAAACAAGGAACTTTGGCCTTGGGCCTTGGCCTGCTCGGTGTAATATCCCTTTGCAGAATGGAAGCCCATTTGTTATGCGGAATTAGCAACGGAAAACCCCCAACTCCTATCTACTATCGGATTCTTATGGCTTTCCGGTTCAAAGCAACCCCTCATGTACACGTAAGCCAAGCCTGGGCCAAGCAAGCTCAGCAAGATTGTCTTATATAATTGGCAACCAGTTAGAAAATCAGCAGATCTAGTACGGTCCCTTTGGGTCTAGGCTTAGTCATCCCTCAAGGAGCCATTCCACGCCTAGTAACTGAAAAGGGTCTCCACAAACAAGTCATATAAAACTTCGTACTTGACAACAAATGTGGTAAGTAATCGGAAATGAACTTTGGTATGGAACCAGGTTAGGTCTAGAATGATACAAAAAAAACTTGCTTGTGACACCAGTTGGCGTAAAAAAAATTGTACAATTCATTTGTTACATAGCATTTGCTCAACTAAATGAGGCCAAATACACAACAATTCAACCTAGTACGTTACATCGTCATCTTCTTGTCGAGTCCGATAATTACAGTCACATAAACACCTCAGATTCGTTTGGTCGACCACCACCACCACGGAGGCCTACTCTTACTCTCTTTTCTTCTGGGTCACATTTTATCATCGCAGTCGTGGTCACGAGAAATCTGTCTCCACTCAAGAACGAGTGGGCAAAGTTCGTCAAGGTCCCATGGAGAGTACCCAGATGAAACCGCTCATGGAATGGAAATGGATATGGAAAAGGAAGGGATTGAAAAATCAAAGGTTTCTTTTCACGTTTTAAAAGATTTGTATTTTTAAAAATTGATTTTTTTATTTTAAATTGATTTTTTTATATTTTCAATCAGAATAAATTTTTTTAAAAAATTATTTTAATTAAATAAAAAACACAATAAAAAGTAAGTAAAGCCTCGACAGGGGAGGCTCGTGGTCAACAAATTCCCCATCAGAGAGTGACTAGAAACCTCTGGACGTTCTCCATTATTGAAACAAGACAAAATTGCATTGTAAGTAGTTTCTATCTAATAGCTGCGTTTCAGTTATCTTCGTCTTTGTGATGGTCCCCCTATTACGCGTAATGTCCAATCAGGACATGTACCCGCCTCATTTGTCCACCCTCTTATGTGTTTAGTGAAAATGTGACAGGCACACGTGTGGATTTTCCTTCATACGATAATCTTTTTTAACTGAAAGAAAAAAGGTGAGAGTAAATTGGTTTTGAGAATTATATTAATGATTTTTTTATTTAAATGACGATGAATAATGTTTATTAGGCCAATTTTAAAAATATAAAATTATATATTTAAATTGAAAGTTACATGCTAAATTTGATGATTTAAATTAAATAGTATAAATTTTATAAATATACATGTTTGGAAGTGTGGTTATAATTACTTTTCATTTAGAAAAGTATGAATTAATTTTTTATTTTTTAAAATTAATACATTAAAATAATTTGAAAACATTAAAAATATATTAATTTAAAACAAAATAAATTTAAATTTTTTAAAAGAAATTTTTAAACACGTGCCAAACGCTCTCACTCCTTGCAGAGCATAAAAAAGAGTAAACGGCAGGTTAATTTTTGATAACTAGGATGACACGACACTTTTAACGTATGGAAAACGCCCTTGTAAGGAATTAAGCTATTTTCCTTTATTTTATCTTATTTTGTAATTCAATTTTGGAAAGAATACGAGAAGCTTATGTAAGGGCCGAGTAGGTAAATTCACAGGCTCTACATATCCGAATCCTCTCTTGGCACCCTTTTTTTTTTATTCAGTTCAACCTGTTTTTTCCGGTTAAAATTAAATTTTTTATAGGTTGATGGGTAAAATAAATTTTAAAAAATAAAAAAATATTTTA
Source organism: Populus nigra (assembly GCF_951802175.1). Classification (NCBI taxonomy): domain Eukaryota; kingdom Viridiplantae; phylum Streptophyta; class Magnoliopsida; order Malpighiales; family Salicaceae; genus Populus; species Populus nigra. Next base: position 42,020,995 of record NC_084853.1, on the reverse strand, counting down.
AAAAACAATATTTCTCATATCACCGTACGAATCATTAAAAAATACAAAAATTATATATAAAAAAATTCAGACACGGAAACATTGATATCTTGATTGAATGGTGGTAGATTACATTACGTATAATAATATTCTTTCCTCTCTGCTCAGGGACCCGCGTTATCTCTCCTGCAGTATCGCACCATCCTCGAAATTTCCCTCCTCTCTTCTTCTTCTTCTGATCCAAACAAAAGCCACTCCGTTTATATACAACAACAACAACAACAAAAACGAAGTCAGTAGTTGATCGGACAATTTCAATCTCTATTAACAAACAAATAAATAATCATGAGTGCTAAGGTACAGGGGACGAGAACACGAGTAGGTAAGTACGAGTTAGGGAAGACCATAGGTGAAGGCAGCTTTGCCAAGGTCAAGGTCGCTAAAAATGTTGAAACCGGTGATGTTGTTGCCATTAAAATTCTCGACCGTGAGCAAGTCCTCCGTCACAAGATGGTCGAACAGGTTCTAATAATATTCATTTTGATTTTTTTTTATATCGAGTTTTGTTTTGGTGGTTTCTGTACCGTGTGAACCAGGAATATATCATGTTCTAATTATGATGATTCATTAATGTTAGACCAGTGATTAAGAAAAATGGTTGTGCTGTTTCAATTTTTGTTGGCAGTTAAAAAGAGAAATATCAACAATGAAGCTGATTAAACATCCCAATGTCATCAAGATTTTTGAGGTACGTAAATTTTGTTTTTTTGAAAAAAGGAAAAGTTTATTGAAATTTTTATGAATGCGACTGACTCTACTTTGCTACTTGTGGATTTGCTTGCAGGTCATGGCAAGCAAAACTAAGATTTACATTGTTATCGAGTTTGTTGACGGAGGAGAGCTCTTTGACAAGATTGTAAGAAATTAATTTTTTGCTTGAGCTAGTTTCTCTGATTTATCATTACGTTTTGCATTTCGCGTTTCGAATTTTCATTTCAGTTTTTCTTGTACATTAATGATGTTTTTAATTAGTTAGCAGTGTCCGGTAATTAAAAAAATTAGGAGTGTTTGATTGTCCCTTTGCTCCTAGGCTAAGCATGGGAGACTTAGAGAGGATGAAGCCAGGAGATATTTCCAGCAGCTTATTAATGCCGTGGATTACTGCCACAGTAGAGGCGTTTTCCATAGAGATCTGAAGGTTTGCCAAACTTCCTTAATTTTCTAAATTCATTTTTCTGATAATGGGTGCGTGTGTCGAGAAATATATTTGATTCCTGCCTCGTTCAACTAGGAGTTTGGTTGTTTATCACTAATGGCTACTCTGCATTTTGCAGCCTGAGAACCTTCTTCTTGATTCACACGGTGTTCTTAAAGTCTCGGATTTTGGATTGAGTGCACTGTCACAACAATTGCAGGTAAGCATGATTTGATTGTTGCTTACATCCTATCCTGTAGGTTTATGTTGTAAGGATCAGCTTTCTCTGAGTGGATTAATTCAAGAAATGTGTTATTTGATACTTGGATTTATTGCATATTTCCTACCATTTACATTATGAAAATACACGTTCTGTAAATGTAGACTCTGGCCTCGTTCTCTTGAATTATAGAAACTGATAACTATTCAAAGCGTATGACTGGAGATAGATTTTTTCTGCAACATACAATAATGAAGGCAGACATTTTTCTTACTATTTTTCTAATTTTAGGGTGACGGGCTGCTTCACACTGCCTGTGGAACACCAAATTATGTCGCACCTGAGGTATTTCACCTTTAATTTGGCGGAAATAGAATTCTCGGAATGATGCATTACTGCACTATATTGATAGCATATGTTATTTTTCTTTCCAGGTTCTCAAAGACAAAGGTTATGATGGCACAGCATCTGATGTATGGTCTTGTGGGGTCATTCTCTATGTACTTATGGCTGGATACTTGCCTTTTGATGAAACAAGTCTTATGGCCTTATACTTAAAAGTAAGTAAAATTGAGCTTTTGTTTCACGATTACAAGTCAAGAGAATTTCCTTATACAGACTAATACATGTCCGAAAGTAATTTCAGATCTGCAGTGCTGATTTCACTTTTCCATCTTGGTTTTCATCTGGTGCAAAGAAACTGATAAAGCGTATTCTTGACCCAGAGCCTCTTACAGTGAGATCTCTATCCCTCTCTTTGTTGGATGAACATTAAATACTACTTATACATTTTGAGTTTTCTGCTGGACTTGTGTTAGTAGCGTCATTAGAGATTAGCCTATAAAATACCTAATGCAATACCTCATGACTTTGTTCTTGTCTTAATTGGATGCTTATAGTCACTAATATCATGATTGCATCTGCCACAGAGGATAACAGTTGCTGAGATTATAGAAGATGAATGGTTCAAGAAAGGATACAGGCCACCACAATTCGAGCAGGAAGAGCATGTAAATGTAGATGATGTTGATGCTGTTTTTAATGATTCGAAGGTTAGAATTTTAATCACAAAAGCTAACTAATTTACCTTAGACAAGGCATAAATACAATGTGTGCTAGCACCAAACCTTCTGCAGATCCGTGTAGAAATATCATTCAGAATGTTTAATCCCTGTGTGCAAATCTTGGCACTGGATTTTTTTGGTCTTTGATTTGTGTTCACGGCATTGTAAACCAACAATGCATTCAACCTGAAATGGCAATACATTAGCAGAACAATTCTAATTCTAGTTATTTACTTTGCAGGAACATCTTGTTACAGAAAAGAAGAAGAAACCTGCATCGATGAATGCATTCGAGCTTATTTCTAAGACACAGGGATTTAGCCTTGAGAATTTGTTCGGGAAGCAGGCAGTATGTATAACTAGAATTCTTTCATTGCTTTTAAAATATTAAATTCCTGGTGCCACTAATGTGACAGTGACATATCATGGTGGCAAAGTTTTGAAAATTGGAAAGGCATGGTTTTGCCAAGGCGATGTTTATGCACTTGCCATTTATATTTTTGTTTAAGAGTATGAAGCCTTTTGGCCCTTAGTTTGAATCGGTCCTGACTCAACCCCTCTCCATATTTGTATAGATAATTAGTGATTACTTTATGCCGTCTATCCTCTGATCTTTCTTTTCCAATGAAGTTAAAGCTCGTTATTGCTACCTGAGTTTTCCTCTTCGCCTCTCTTTGTTTGCTCTAGGGTGTTGTGAAACGAGAAACCCGTATTGCTTCTCATAGCCCCGCAAATGAAATTATGTCTAGAATTGAGGAAGCTGCAAAGCCTCTGGGGTTTAATGTCGACAAACGAAACTACAAGGTAAAGTTTTCTCCCTCCAGTTATGTTTATGCATTTTAATTTCCTTTCTTTCAATTTCCATGTCCCTCCTTTTTTAACCAACATTTACGTAAACAGCTAGCTTTTATATTATAATTCTGTTATCTAAATTGAATGCCTTCATTTCCAAACTATTCCAGATGAAGCTGAAACGAGACAAAGGTGGGAGGAAGGGCCAACTCTCTGTAGCAACTGAGGTAACATTGAGTTAATTCATGATACTTTTGAATCCCTTCAGAATGAAGTAAACAATAACTTATAACATATGAAGAATAATGTTTTTCCTTGCTCTTAAACCTCATTGTTGATATTATATTCTCCAAACCCCCGACATATGTAATTTCACAATCATGTTTGAGCACTCACGACTGTCTTATCCTTCTCTTTAAAGAAACGAAAAGGTGTCTGTCCACGCTATAATGCAAGGCAATTACATGCTAACTTTCTCAGTTATAAAAATGCATGTCCCACATCTTACACGGCAATTAGTAGGAATCTGTTTTTTTTTTCCTGATTTTTTTGTAGTTTGGATTTTATTTGTTTTTGTGCATCTTCTGGGCAGTCCTTTTTTTCTCTCATCAATGTTGGCCACATGTTAATGCGTGTTCAAAGCCATTCTTTAGTGTGAATCACGGGGTTTTGGTTTAAAAAAATGATAAATCCATTGTGTTTTATGCAAGCACTCAGTCGTGTGCTGCATTTCGGATGTTCAGCCACTTCTGGCTATGGACCGATAAAGGTACTCCTGTCTGCACTGTTGGTTTAACAGAAGTTCCGAGAGCTTATTCTCATTGAAGTTTTTAGCCATTAGACCTTGTTCTAACTAACAATCCAGGTTCAGCTTAACTGAAAGCCTCAAGTATCATTTCAATTATTGAATGGTTCTCTGGCGCACCCGATCAGAACTATGTAGGCTAATGATTGTGCATTTCAAGTATTTGATGCCACACATGGTAGTTGACAATTTGTTGCTTGTGGACTTCCAGGTGTTTGAGGTAGCTCCCTCTTTGCACATGGTGGAGCTCCGGAAAATTGGTGGTGATACGCTGGAGTTTCACAATGTATGTCAACATTCCAATTTTTACATATCGGAAACCAAAAAAAAAAAAAAATGAAAAATGAAAAAAGAAGTAAAGAATTCCTTGTGGACAGGATGGAAGAATTTTAGCAGGCCAAGTCTGTGGTTGACTAATATAGCATACATTTCTCTTATCATGTGGCAGTTCTACAAGAGTTTCTCGTCAGGTTTAAAGGATGTAGTCTGGAAATCTGATCAAACTATAGAAGGATTAAGGTAAACTCTCTGTGCTTCTACACAAGTGCGTAAGCCTGTATGGAGTGCACATTTAATTGACACGCGATTCTCTTGTTCAGGTCATAGCAGAACCTTTCCTGCTGGGTCCAGTACTTTACTCATTCTTGGTATTTGTTTTATAAAAGTTTTGATCGGTTGGCGTGGTGGTAGGGAGAATTGGAATTGGAGCTCCCAAAAGATGGACCCTTGTTCCTGCAACGCGCCCCCCCCCCCCCCCCCCCCCCCCCCCCCCCACACACACACACACACACACACACACACACACCGGCAATTCATCCTTTTCCCTCTTCTTTTTCGCTCACTCTGCATTCATTTCCTGACCTGAATAAATCGAGGTTTTTCAACTTGATGATGGTCCATTCAATGGGAGAAACCCACCATTTGGAACGGAAGAATTTAAAAGATGGCTCTTGTGAGTTCCAAGAGGTTCTATTTAATGGAATTTATTGAAATCTCTCATCGGACCTGTTACCACTGAACCAGTGGTTTTCCTTCCCTCTTCCTCCTGTGTTTTTTCTCCGTGGTGGTTCATAAATCCAACATCAGAGAATTGAAAGTAAAATCCCACAAGGATTTCAATCCCCAGTTGAAGAAATCGAAAATAGACGATGAAAAGAAGAAAGCATGTTTTATATGATTTGGCTAAGGAAATTTGTAAAATATATGTTGCTTGGGCTTATGAGTGCCATAAGAATTAAATGTAAAATATACGATGCCTGGGCATATGAGTGCATATTGTTTCCCGGGAATCGGAAACATCAACGTAATTGTGAAGCCTGGTATGCTGAGTTGCAAGCAAGGTCATTAAAACCATTTTTCCAACTATGATTTCGTAAAATTGTGAGATTTTATAAACTATATTGTTCATCCACAAACTTTATTTTTGTGTCATTCATCCTCGCACTTGATGTTTTCTTTGATTTATGCACTATAATTCTCTATTATTTGTATTTCATCGCATGTGCAAGGTATCTGAAAGTGTTTCGTCCATGAATTAGCCATCCATTTTATGAAAAAAAAAAAAAGGTTTAATTTATTCTTGGAAAACTTAAAACAATAAGGACCGGGATTAAGAAAAAAACATGCATCTTTTTTTTACTATTTAAGAAGCGTGAAAAAAAAACCACAACTTGATATCTAGAGTTTCAAATTCTTACACATTTGATCTCTATGATTGGAGGATTTTATATTTAAACCCTAAACTTTATCTTGTTTGTGTTTGGATCCCTGTGTGATGAGAGAGGAGAAGAAAGTCATGGAAAAAAAAAAGACATTAAATAAAAAAATATTAATTTAAAATTAAAAAAAAATCAATTTTGTTTTTAAATACGGAACGACCGAAAGCTGGTTTTGCATGTGCTTTGTCGAATCCAACCACCTCTGTCGATCTCAACCACCTCGTCTTCATCTGTAAGAAGTTATCTCATCATAATAAGCTCTCCACCTCATCAAGTTCAACATGACTGTTATTTTTTAATGCTTTATAGTGTGAGGTTGGCAAATTCAATGCGTCTTCATAAGCAATTAATTTCGCATGCACTTTAAATTAAAGTGAGTTTAGTTAGTGTTAGACAATGCGATCGAACCTATTCTTTTAAATTAAAATGAAAGTTTTTAGGTATTTTTAATTCTTAACATTAACACGTCAAAACAATAAAAAACATTTTAAAAAAATAATTTAATGTTTTTTTAAATAAAAAATAATTAAAAAACAGTAGCTATTACAATATGGATTTTTACTTTACAGTTTTGTTCAACAACTTACGTTTAATATAGAATAATTATTTAGGTAATTTAATCTTTTTATTATTATTATTATTCAAAATTGTTTTTCTATTTAATAAATATATTTTTATAAGTACACGTGATTCTCATATGTCAATTTTAATTTCTCATGAGTGGAACCTCGGAAAAATAAAATATTTGACTGAATTAAATCAAACAATTTGTTTTGGGATTGTTGGCATTTAATTTTTTTCTCTCAGTAATTTATGATATTTTGAGTTTTTACGGAAATTCTATATAGTTTATTTTTTTTATTTGTATGGAAACTAATCTACTTCTCTTAACATTAAAAATCAAAATAAAAATAATGATAAACTCATAAAAAAAAAAAAAGAATTGTGAAGATTCAACTAAATTCTGAACATCCTTTAAAATTACAAACTCACATTCAATTATTCGCGGCCAACTAATATAATCCATACCCACGGAATTTATCTTATTAATCTACAAAACCTTATATTTCAAGAAATTAAATTTTAGATTTGTTAGTAACAATATAACACTTGCAACAGACAAAAAAAATAATAATAAATCATACACTACTTTCTTATATTATATGTTATCACCTATTTAATTTAGGTTGCGTTTGTTATTTTAGTGGCGGTAGGTTTTTAAAATATTTTTTTATAAATAAATTAAAATAATATTTTTTATAAATTTATTTTTAACATTAATATATTAAAAAAATTAAAAAATATTAAAAAAATAAAATTTTTAAAAATAATTTTCTAAAAAAACACGATTTTACCATAAAAATAAATACAGTTGGATTTTGAGTTTGAAAAGTGAGCAGAAAAGTTATTTGACCCTCTTATTTATTGTTCCCCGAATAGGCCAGACACCATCCTCCCCATTATTCATGGCTTTCTTTTCCCTTCTCCTGGATCTGATAGCCTCCATCCATTTCCTTTCCTTTCCTTTCACATTCCCATTCGGCCTTCACCTTATTGCCTTGTTTTCAGTTGTATTCACTATTTTTTACACGTTGACTCGTTGCCGTGAACAATTTTCAGACATGTTTGTTTAGCAGGTTGATTCCGATCGATCCTCATGAACTTCTATCTCGCATCCTGTCATGTTTATTTTGCTCACAAAAATTAGTGTAGTGATTTCGAATAAATTTGCTCACAAAACCCTAAAAAGTAAATAAAAAACACAAAAGAAAAGGAATAAATGAGGGACTCAGACTCTTTTCTAGCTAGGTTATTGCTTGGAAGAAACCTCCCATCGTTCGATCTCTCATGGACATGGGACAGTAATTGCCCCCACTTCCAATGACAAAAGAGTAACCAACATTTCCTAATCCAGGTATGGAAATTTTGGACTCACAATTGGATGTGCTGTTTTCATTGCTTTTATCGATTCCCATGCGTGGTTGTTGAGCTCTCCATCCTTTTTTTTTAAAAAAAAAACTACTCACCATAAATTCAAGAATATCATCCCACCTTTCCTGTAGTCAATATGCTATAGCCTTACTCATAGTTGATTTGATATAAAGTTTGAGTTATGAATTAGACATTTTAATGCATTGATGAGTTAATTTATATTTTTTTAATGTAAAATAATTATAATTTTAATAAAATTATAATTTTTACATGAAATAATTAATGATTAATCAGTTAGTAGTTATTGTATTTTAAAAACATGACAATATCATGATTTTAAAATGTGAGAAGATAAACTGTGTTATTTTATTAATTTTTTAAAATGAGATCATTTTATTAAAATTTTTAATTTTATGTTATAATTTTTTAAGAAATCCGATTTCTGCCAGCTTCTTATGGACTTTTGTTTATAAATAAGCAATGCCTCTCATCCATTTTATGTCAGACAAGCAAAACAAAAACAGAGAGAAACACTCACACGTACACACAAAATGGATTGTGTAGAGATGGATAAGGAGAGACTCACAGCGGAGATGGCCTTTAAGAACTCCTCCGCCGTTATCAAAATCCGTCAACGTTTGCCGGACTTTCTACAGTCCGTTAGGCTCAAATACGTCATGTTAGGTTATGGCTACTCTTGTAACCCTGCTATTCTCATGTTTCTCATGGTTGTACCTTTATTCATAGCCACACTTGTTCAATTCACTGGTCTAGAACTAGACCGGTTTTATGAATTGTGGAGGACCCAATCCCTTCATGACTTCGATGTGACCACAAGACTTGCCGGTTCAGCCATTTTGCTCTTTCTTCTTGCAGTCTTTTGGACTAAACGGTCCAAGCCAGTGTATCTAGTCGACTTTGCATGTTACAAACGGGAAGACGAGCGTAAAACGTCGTTCGAGACAATTTTAGAAAAGGCAAAAGAACTCGGGACAATTGACGACGAGACTCTTCGATTTCAGAGAAGGATATCAACCCGGTCCGGTCTTGGCGAAGAAACATATATCTCAAGAGGATTATTGTCTCAGCCACCTAATTTGTCTATGGAAGAAGCCCGGTACGAGGCCGAATCGGTCATGTTTGGTGCACTAGATGCTCTTTTTAGCAAAACCGGAGTTGAGCCAAGAGATATTGGTATCCTTATCGTGAATTGCAGCTTGTTTAATCCCACACCGTCTCTGTCTTCAATGATAGTGAATCACTACAAGCTTAGAACGAATATCAAGAGTTACAATCTTGGTGGCATGGGTTGCAGTGCAGGGCTTATCTCTATTGACCTCGCTAAAGATCTACTCAAAGCAAACCCCGATACGTATGCTGTCGTGGTAAGCACTGAAAATATTACTCTTAACTGGTATTTTGGTAACGATAGGTCAATGTTATTATGCAACTGCATATTTCGCATGGGGGCTGCTGCTGTTCTTCTCTCGAACAAGGCACGGGAGCGTGCCCGGTCCAAGTATCAGCTGGTCCACACGGTTCGAATCCACAAAGGAGCAGATGATAAAAACTACCGATGTGTCTATCAAAGAGAGGATGGTAAAGGAAATGTCGGGGTGTCATTAGCTCGTGAATTAATGGCGGTAGCTGGCGATGCATTGAAAACGAATATCACTACACTGGGTCCTTTAGTACTGCCTTTAAGCGAACAATTCAAGTTTTTTGTCACACTTGTTAGAAGAAAGCTGTTGAAAGCTAAAGTTAAGCCTTACATACCTGATTTCAAGCTCGCCTTTGAACATTTCTGCATCCATGCTGGGGGTAGAGCTGTTTTGGACGAGATGCAAAAGAATTTGCAACTCAGTGATTGGCACATGGAACCATCGAGAATGACTTTGCACAGGTTTGGCAATACATCGAGTAGTTCCTTGTGGTATGAACTGGCTTACGCGGAGGCAAAGGGTCGGGTCTCGGGGGGAGACCGGGTATGGCAGATTGCATTCGGGTCGGGTTTCAAGTGCAACAGTGCGGTTTGGAAAGCACTGAGGAAGATTCCAGCTGGTGAGTCAAAGGGTAACCCGTGGATTGACTCAATTGACAGGTACCCGGTCAAGGTCCCTGTTGCCTAATTGTGTATGTGGTGGCACTGTATCACTGGATGCGGCAGTACATTTGGATGTTGACGTGGCTCTGTGGATCTTAGATTTTACTGTTTTTATTTTTGACCTTTCTTCCTTCTTCGTGTCAAAATATAATGACATCGTTGTCGTTTGTCTATCTTTGGCGGGTATTAATATGCTGAATCAATGTGCATGGGCCCAAGGGATCAAGATCATGAGTACGGGCCTAACCCTGTTTTGGGCCAACTCTCTTTCTTTCTTTACATATGTTTTTTTTTCCATTTTTTATAGGACAGAGTGATACAAAAGCAATATTCTTTTTCTTTAAAAAAATAAGCATCGCTGATAGATTAATATTTAGAAGATAAATGGTTTAAATAATAAGGACTTAATTAGTGATAATAATTTCTCATTTTTAATTCATATTAATTTTTTATTGATTATGTTTCATTTGAAAGTTGATAGTAATTATTCAACAGATCTAAAAAGTGTGATCCCTTATTCTTTTGAGAGGTGATATAAACACATCAAAGAATCCATCACTTGATACTATCATTTTTCTATATAAATTTATAATTAGATTTTAATTAATCAGAATTAATACTTGAAATTACGTCAATGAGGGAGACAAAAAGAGGTTAATGAGGTTTTAAAATCAATATTATAAAATTATTAACTAAAGTTAAAGATCCAAACAATATAGATTGCTTAAACACATTTTCATGTCAATTCTTGATTTCTTTCAATTATTGAATTTTCTAACAATAATGGGGTTTTCTAGTATAAAATGTTGTTTTGTATTTGTTTTTTTATGTATTAAAATAAAATATTTAAATTAAAAAATAGCACATGATATTAATATACATATATATTAAATTAAATTGAAAATCTCCAAAATGGTAAGCATACATATGTTTAAAAGACCTCAAACGGTTCACATTCTATACGAGTTTAAAAATTTAAAAATATTAAAAATATTAAATATTTATTTTGCTTAAGATTATTGAGAAATTGAGATACTTATAACTATTCAGATAACTTAAACAATTAAACCCACCACTCGATGAAGGGATATAATTAGCTTATAGGCTTATCTATAAATATGTTTGTGATTATTCATCGAGACAAAGACTTCCAGAAAACAGAATGGCTAAAAACTCTATTTTTATTTTTCTTTATTATTGAGAGAAATTAGTTTTTTAGGTTTTGCATGATGTTGCTTAGAGACTAATTAATTGTTTCCGCTATATTTATTATTGGATGCAAATAACATGATTGTTAAAGATTTAGAATTATATATTAAATCAAATTAATAGTTTTACACAAAATTGATATTGGTTGATTTTAATTCCGCTCTTCTAGATTTACAAGATTTATTAAAATATTAGAACTAATTTTATAAGATTACCTGAGTCCGCGTCCGACAACCTCAATATTTGTCCAAGGGAATTGAAGCGTAACGAAGCAGTCTTTTCTTCTGGGTAAAAACATCCTGTTACGCGACGGAAGGGACTTCTTCTGTGCCTTTAATCTATCTCTGCGAGCTGAAAACATACTTTCATGGATATTTCACATTCCCAGCTGGGCATGCGTATTTACCACTTTAATTTGAGTACTTCTTATTCATTACAAACTAGCAGGTGCGAGGTCCCTGTTTTACTTTATGAGCTACGATTTAAGTCTCTGCCAATCAACATTTATGGTTTCAGGAGAGTCTGGTTTCATGAATGAAAAAGGTTGGAACAAGAACCTCCTTCGACAATGGAAATGGAGGAGATCGTTTCGTCTCTGAAATAATTTTCAGCCAAATTTATGTCTCTCCAAAAAGGGGAGACACGAAACTACTAGTTTTTGTTTTTAAAATTGTTTCTTTAAGAAATCACAGTTCTAATTTTTACCATTAATTTCATAAAAATATATATATAAAAAAATGTAAAGCCTAAAAATCATAAAAATATTTTGAAAAGGGAGAAAGCTAATAAAGGGAAGAGAGAATCTTGATCGAACTAATTTGGGATATAAAAATCATAGATTAGAAATTTGATATTGAGTGTTGGTGGGTGATTTGATCGAATTCCAACGAGTGTCCTTAAGAACTAGCGAGACTAATCAAAGAACACAGCTATGAACAACTAACTCATCATTCATATCCATTTTGCTTCTAATTAAGATTCCTTCCTACTCGGGCAAACGTAGACTTAGTTATTGGCCCAGGTACGATATTTTTCTTCTTCTTTGGCAAAACATACTGTTTTTTTCTATATTGTTTTTTTAAATATCTGTTAGATGTATAACTGTACTGCGAAATTTTTTTATATTCTACGAAATGAATATTGAAGAAGATTAATTACCAAGGTAGATTATATATTATTATATTTTTTTTATATAATTATAACAATAAAAATAACTAACCGATGTAAATTATATTTATTTAATAAATATTTTTTTAAAATAACTAACCAATGTAAAAAACATTTAACAAATGTAAACGAGAGTCTTGTATATTTTGTATTGTTTTGTTCATTGTGAACCAAGCAACACACAAATACATTTACTATATCTTGTAAATCATATATTTACGCAGTCAAGTTTCCTTATGGTATATAAAACGGTGGTCCAGACATGACAAGCTCCTTCGTACCTCCATCTAAGAGCATAGCGCCTCCCTTCAAACTAGACCATCCGCCTAAGGAGTTGACAAAATTTTATGCCTTAAATTTTAGCAGTGTCAAACTAGCACATCAGACACCAGCACAGGTAAAATCATGCTAAAGAACTGTCTAATATAATAATATTTGAGTATTTTTTGCCTAACTGGACACGGTGTTGAGATCTTCAAAAGAACTATTTGGTTGAAGGCTGGAAGCACAGACTTTCTTGGCTCCCGGTGTCTCCTTCATTCCAGTCTCAAGCTGAATTTGGTCAGCTCATATTCTTTCTTTGCTTTTGACTGAGTGAAACTGTGTCTTGTTTAGGATGGCTTTGGCCAGTAGATGCTATATTATCTATACTCTTTTTTTTTCTTTTTTTTTTATGAGCTTGTACCGTTAGCACACCAGACCTGGCTGTGCGTGTTGCATCATCTATTTGCAGTTACGCAGTTGAAGATACTCACGTCCAGGTAGAGCACGACAAAAATAAGCTTGCTGCAGAGGTGGTTCATTTTATAATTGCAGCAGTTCATTTTAGAACTTTGAAATGAGCAGAGGTGCCATGAACTACTTTCTTCCTCTAAAATTGATTCAACTCCATGTGGAAATGATGGAATGAGACTGCGCATGGGAGAGGGCTGTTCCTGTTGTGCAGCCCGAAACTTATTAGGCCTCCAGTTGAACGAGAAATAGATTTTTCTCAAGCCTCTACATCCACAGCCTAGCCAAGGAGTCCTAACGTTCGACTTATCAAACCTGGGGCAATATGCGAAAATGAACGCCTGTTACGCCAAGCTTCAATGTCGTCAATTAAAACCACCCCCAACAAAATTTTATATTATAGCAACTTCAAAAGAGGGCATCCATGTGCGGCGCTTTGTTGTCACAACAATGTGCCTGCACTTGATGAGCACGGGACAAAAACTGGGCCAAAACCGAAAAACCCCAGATACATGCCAACATCCTTGTGACGTTTCATGAACATTTTGATGATTTATCCAGAAGGCAGAAAATGAAACGATCCAGACTTGACCTAACGCCAATCAGGAATTTCAAAAAACGGAACACTACAGGAACCTGGCACCTAGGATCTGAAAAAGTGGCTTGCTGGGTACCATAAAACAATGCCAACAAATAAAACAACAATTAACCGTCAACTGTCTCCTACCACATCATAGTCACAATACTTCAGGCCTATTCTAACATCCTTCTACTTCCAATTTTTTGTTTCTTCTCTCTTTTTTAAAATTCTGGGGAGTTGTGAGGTGGATCAAAGGGAATAGGTGATAGCTCTATTATTTGTTCTGCAGAACAAGTCATCCAACTACAATGATTCTCAATTCCCTGATAAAACTACAACACATCAATACACCTCCAACTAATAAGGCCGGTATCTTCTTCCCCGATTGCCATCATCACTACTATTACCAGCTCGCCCAGGCCCACTTGGACCATTGTTCCGATCAACTCTTCGAGGCCGAGGCTGTGGCATCTGTACTCCAGGCTGCTGACTGCAGAATACCACAACAGCAAACCAATGGTTGGAAATCCATCTAAAATCTATCTTGCTTGCAAAAGAAAGTAACAGCAGGAAAAAGTAACTCACAGGACATAGCCAATTCGACCATCTGGTAAAACCATTGGCACCATATGCATCCCTGCTGGCATGGGACCCCTGCCATATATTACTGGCTGTTTGCAATGCAAATGCAAGTACATAAGATTAAGTTTGATTATACAGGAACTGAATCGAAAGTCAGAATGACCGAGATACCTGCTGAAAACTGGAAGCAACACCAAATCCAGTTCCCAAAGAGCCATATGGATTACCAGCAAATCCACTATATGCAGGAAGGGGAACAGGGTTTGGATGAACCCCAGCATTGTAAGGATAGGCAGCATCAGGTTTTTTATCAGCCTGAGGCTTAGCAAGGACAACTTCCAACACCTGACCTGCAGTTAAATTCATTGAACATGTTATTTGTGGAATCACATCCTATTTAACCAAAGTACTCATTTTGTGTAATGATAAGTAGCATGCATCACTAATTTTAAGCACCTAAAAGCACTATCATGCCATAAGATTGATACATACATACATTAACCTCTTCATATTGATTACATAGACTTGCCACGAAGGCATCCTGCTTTATTTATCAAGAGATTTAAATAGGGATAAATAGTACCAGGAACTAGACATGCAAGCCTGAAGAAGAACAACCTTCCTTTTAGAGAGAGGGGGAGAAGGCACAATTCTATTCCTCTATCCAACTAGGGTCTTGGACAGATACAGACTTCCATCAAGAGGAACTATAAAATATTTTAAATGCCAATCTAAAATGACACATCTGGAATGAGAACAGAACTCAGTGATGTCCAACTCTAAGTGAATCCCCAAACAACACTTCTAATCCTGTTAATCTACAACATAGGCACATTTTTAAAATCTGCAATAAAGATAAGATGCCAGAACCTCACCTATCATCATCCAGGGAAAGAATTGTATCATCTGTAAACATCCTAAGACTTCAAACATAACATTCTCAATAAACCTCTTTGTAATACCACTTTTGATTTAAGTTATATAACCGGCTAATCAATGTATGTCCCTGATATATAACACTCAATAGTTGTGCTAGCATAATCTAAATTAATTCACTAAGAGCTGACACACCATCCATAGGCATTCACATAGATTGGAGTGAAAATTACCATCAATTTCATACTTCTCTGCATCTCTGACCGCCTTCAATGCACTTGACCTTTCAGCATAGTGAATGAACCCAAAATCTCGTTTTCCAGCTTTGCCAGGTGGCATGACAACTTTTGTCACGTCCCCATGGCGCTGGAATAGTCCCTTCAGCTGCTCAGTAGATGTGTTCTCAGGTATGTTTTTCACATACAGAGCCTTAACCTGGGAATTCAAAACATATACATATTGTAAGTGTAACAGATTAAGTTATTGCATACAAAGAAAAGGCAGCAAAAGATAAAAACTCTCTTCCAGAGATAAAGATCAAGACTTATTTACTCTAGCTAAATAGCAACAATCAACTTTATAGGTCTCTCAGTTCTTGCCAATTTAAAGCGGTACCAGATACGCCTACAAGTTCTAATTTGGCAGTGAAACTTAAGAAGATAATTGAATACTAAGAATAGTCAAATAAAAGATATTGGTATGCCATTAAACACAATTTTTTAGAAGCTTCCACGAAGTACTCTATGAGAGAAGATACTTAGGCATTATGGCAAACATAAAGAGAGTGACAGAGTCACTATTAAAATTGATGAACAAGGAGTTTAACAGGCGAGTAAGAGTGTCACCATTGAACAATCCACTTATTCTCAGAACACTAGCATTACAACACATGTTGAGTATGCAATATCACTGTAGCCAGGATGAATTTGAAAAACCAAAGCATTAAGTTAATAGCCTATGCAAATCAACACCTAAAGAATTGACCAAATCCATTTATAGGTTACATGCTGACCTATCCAAAATAGAAGCTCTCTTATTAGTTGCAATATTTTAGGCTACATACTCAAGAAGAACAGACTGAGCACCAAGAGAGTCAACTGATTCACAGCTCAATATTGTATTTCTTGCAGATTTAAATATAAAATTTCGATAGAGTAAGATCAACTGTTATTATTGACATGAAATGCTAACATATTTTTCTCTTTAACTTTTTTCCATCAACTATTGATTGATCTTATAGACTCAACATCAATAATTTTCATAGAGCTAGCAAAGAGATCCATTACCTTCCTTCAGCAAGTTAGGTATAAAAAGATCTATTTTATGGGGAAAAAAATTAGAAAAAAACAAAAAACAGCTAATACAGGACAGGAGGATAAAGCATCTTCCAAATGTTAAAAAGAAAGGTAAGCATGAATGGACTCTTGCATACAAGTTTCAGGAGTTCCTATTATCCTTATTTGTCTTTCCATTTTGAGACATTGATGCATTGCATACAAGTTTCAGGAGTTCCTATTATTCTCACTTGTCTTACACTTTTGAGAGATTGATGTATAGTGCACTTAAAACATGAAAAATATAGTACTTACAGCTGATGGTAAAGACATGACAAGGACTCTAATGAATTACTTAGCTATAGGCATTTTAATACACAAAAGATAAAAATCTTGACAATTTTTAAACATCTAAAGTCTCAGCTTCTTCCAACTACTTCTGGCATTTACCTGGGAAGAAGCAGCAGAATGATCAGGAGGTGTGCCCTTTGGATCGGCCCAGCTGACAGTTGGGGTATGGCCATCAAGCTTAAAATTGGCATTTAACATTTTCTGCCTTGAATAATCAGCACAGGCGTTATTGTAGTACAATATAAAAGCAAAACCACGATTACGAGTAGGAGTTTGAGGATCCTGAAATTAAGAGGAAAATAGCATTAGCAAAGTAAGCAGTCACAATCTAATTGAGAGGTGAGAGAACTTTTCAATTCCAAATTCCACCTTTATAAGCTCGATAACTTCCACCCCAGGACCGACCTCCTCGATTATCTTTCTAAATTCATCCTCCGTCAAGTTCTTTGGAACATTACCAATAAACAGTCTATTTTTGGTTTCGGATATTGAACACCTTAAGGTTTTTCCCTGCAGGTGATGCTACAAAGTTAGTTAACATTAAAAAATATTAACAAAAAATAACGACACATCACGAGTGATTAAATTGCTGCACCAAATCATGAGTACCTTGTAGTCTTTACTATGAAGCTCTTCAATGGCCTTTCGAGCAACCTCTTTTGATTTGAAAGCTACAAAAGCAAAACCCTTGCTTTCACCAGAATCTTTATCTTTCATTAGCCTTATCTGAAACATGCCAATACAAAAACCAAATGAACAATGCCAAAAAGAAAAGAAACACCAATATATCTCATGTACAAATCAACAAAATTATGACCTCAAAAATTTCGCCTATTGGTTCACAAAGATCCCTCAACTCATCTTCAATCACATCCCTGGGAAGACCACCGATGAAAACTTCAGAACCATGGGGAGGAAGGGCAAGAAGTTGAGCATGCTTCTCTTTTTCCTCTTCATTAACAGAAG